>NC_137782.1:97756579-98356579 GCF_963455305.1 Plecotus auritus
AGAGAGGGCAGACCGACCCTGCATGGGGGTCTGGGAGTGGGCTCTGACTCCTCAGCTCCCTGAAGCCCTTAGGTGCAGACTCCCACCCATCACTTCTTTACCTCCAGGGAGAGGCAGGAATCAGCGGGCTCCCAGGTGGACTCGGCCTCCGGGGCCCCCCGGTGAGTGGCTGCCTCAGACCTTCCCCACTGCTGGGAGCAGGCGCTCTGCTTGCCAAGACCCCCGAATTCAACCATCAGGGGCTTCCCACCCTTCCACCCTTCCCTTTCTGCCTCCACCCCCTGGATCCCCCTTCCCTTTCATGATGGAAGCTGTGGCTGACATCCAGAGACTGGGACAGGCCCGACCGCAGGACCACAGACCCTAGGACAAGGCCGGGGGGAGGTAGGCAGAGCTGGGAGCAGCCCCCCAAGGACACAATCCAGAGAGGCTTCTCCCTGGAAGGAGCTGGTCCCCTCACCTCAGGTGGGAGCTGGGCCTGTACACCTAAGTCATAATATCCTCCAGGGACCCTCTGGACTCCCAGGCCTGCCTGGCCCTCCGGGACCTCCTGGACCCCCTGTGAGTACTGGGCAGAGGCTCTGGATGACTGCATGGTGGGCTTGGTCCTCTGTCCCCAAGCACCCCTCCCCCGGCCCTCACCCAAGATCTGTGCCCACACTCTCTCCGACTGGGTCCAGGCCCAGCAGAGGGTGTGGATGGTCAGGGCTCTGTCCTGGTCACATGCCCTGCAGACGGGCCAGTAGCCCTCAGCTCTGACCACAGGAGGGATGAGGGCCCAAGGCCCCTAATGGTCCCTGAGTGTTGGGGATGGAGAGGCGGGGAAGGTGGGTGGGCAGTGTCACAGTCAGCCATCTCTGTTCCAGGGTCACCCAGGGGTCCTCCCCGAAGGCGCTACTGACCTTCAGGTAGGTGTTGTTTGTGACGGAGCTGGGGTGCCTGTCTTGGTGGGAGGGGCTCTGGCCTGATCCCCTGCCTCAGAGATCCATCTGGGAAATCAGCCCATTCCCTCCCAGAAGGAAGGCAGAGATGGGGTCTGGGCACAGCCGCCCCCCACCTCCGCCCACCTCACCCCTGTCCCAGTCCAGCCCTGCAGGAGCCACACGCAACAGCGAGAATCCAAATTAGGCAAAACCCAATTGCACAGTCCAGCCCCTCAGCCCAGCCGCCCTCCAGGGCTCCATCCGCCTGGCCGTGGCGGCATGGCCCGCAGACAGAACGTGCCCATCACACAAGGTTCCGGACTGTTCACTGTTATCTTGGCCTTAGAGCTTCATCACGCGTGTCAAAGGGGAAGCGGTGGCAGGGCCAGATCTGTTTTTCCGCCCGTGCTGCTGGGCGGTCGGCATGCCCTGGAAGGGAGAGCTGGCAGCTGGCTCGCCCTCTGGGGCTGTCTGCCATCTCTTCTCGTCCCACCCGCATCCCAGAAGGAGGGGGCATCTTCCAGAATGAGAACAATGGCTGAGCCGCCGATGGGTCCGCCCAGACACTGTGGTCAGTGGCCTCGGCTCCGTGCCAAATCAGCCGTGGAATGATCTAGAATCCCTAGGCCCCCACCCCACAGCCTCCTCAACACGGAGCATCAGTCTGTGCCTGAGGGACACATCCTTCCTGAAGAGCGTGTGCAGGGGAACGCCTGCTGCTCACTCGCTGCAGGGAGTGGGGCTCGCATGAAGGCGCCTTTGTGAGGCTGCAGACACTCACTGAATAGCTGCCTTGAACCTGTGGCGCCTACACTGAGGCTGAGAAATTGGAGCCAGGCTGCGAGGAGGCCGAGGTCTGGCTCCTACAGAGCCTGGGGCAGCCCTGAATGAGGCCCCGTGTGGCCCCGGGGACCCCTTCATATTGGGAATTGCCCATCTCAGGGTCCCTGGTGCTGAACTCAGTGTGGGGGTCTTGCTCAGAGTTCCCATGGGGTCCCTGTTGTCTGGGAGGGGTCTGACCACTCTATTTTCTGACAGTGCCCGGCCATCTGCCCGCCAGGGCCTCCCGGTCCCCCAGGAATGCCAGGGTTCAAGGTGAGTGGTGTGGCCACAGGGTGACTCAGACCTGAGCCCCCCTCCACACTCTGAAGGAGGCAGCCCAGCACCTGTGTGGGCTGAGATGGGAGTCTAGAAATGGGGGCTGGCTTCCCACCCTGCCTGGGGGCCTTGCTCTACCCCTCCAGTCAGCTGGCATGCTTGCTGAGAGAGCTCTCTCCCAGTCCAGCTGCACCCCTGTGACCAGCCCTGTCCCAACCTGGGCTGTCTCCCCATGAGGCCTTGGCTCAGGGCTGTCGGGGGAGAGGGGGTGTCAGGCTGTGACTCATCACCCACCACTGGCTTTTAGGGACCCACCGGCTACAAAGGGGAACAAGGAGAAGTCGGCAAAGACGGCGAGAAGGTACCCTGGTGGTGGCAGCTGGAGGGGAGGGCATTTGAGTGGTGGTGGTGGGTGAGTGGCTGCGGTGGCATCGAGGGTGTGCCTGACTGAGAAGCTTCTATGCACACGTCCCCAGCAGGCTGGGCAGGCCTCACTGCTGGCCAGAGAAGGCTGGCTTCAGCTCAAAGTGGCCCCAAGCAGCCCTGCCACCGTCCCTACAGACACTGCCCGTGGAGGGCATCTTTTCCTCACCACAGGCTGGGGTTGAGGCCGGGTGCCCTCCAGGATGGTGGGAGTGGCCAGACTGCCACGTGGGCAGCAGAGCAGGCCACCCAGCCAGGAGGAAGTGTCGGAGTGGCTAGGAGCCTGTCTCTGGAGGCGGGCCAGCATGAGGGGCGGGGCAGGTGGGCATGGAAGGGGCTGTGAGAGCTTGGGGCTGACCCAACCACAATCACATCACTTTCTCCGCCTCCTCTGCAGGGTGACCCTGGCCCCCCTGGGTCCCCCGGCATTCCTGGCACAGTGGGGCTGCAGGTGAGTGGGGGAGGGTCTGGACAGGATGATAATGTGGGATGGGAGCCCCTTGGACAGCTCGAGGCTGTGGGGGATGGTCCCTTCCTCTCAGGGTGCTAATCCTAAGGGTTTGGGGCCCCACCTCTCAGGGCCTGAGCTGAGGCTGAGGGCTTCTAGAGAAGCCACCAGGGCCACTCAGTGGCTCCCAGGGCAGGAGCAGTCCTGGGGGTCTTTGGCCTGGGCCCTGCATCTCCAGCTCTCTCCCCACAGGGTCCTCGGGGGCTCCGAGGACTGCCAGGGCCGCTTGGGCCCCCTGGGGATCGGGTAAGTCTGCCAGCACCTACCCGCCAGTACCGAGCCGCCCACACGTGGTGGTCTTTGGGTCAGGCCGTCGGCACAGGCGGTTGGGGGGCCACCTCCAGACCTCCCCAGTGGCCACAGATGGGCTGTGTGACTTGGCAAGGCTGCCTCTGAGCTTTTAGAGAGGGGTCGTCTCCAAAGCTGGGCTGTGGAGGGTTCTTTGCCCAGGTCCAGGAGGATGGGACAATAGGGAGGCCTTGGCAAACATGGAAAGGGGCTTGGGGACCACTAGGCGGCTAACTAAGGAGAGGTCTGCAGGGGTGCTTGAGGCAGGGCCTTCCACATGGAGCAGTGGGACGCTGGCCAGGTTCAGAAGTGAGGTCCAGATGCCCCCTCTTCTCTACAGGGTCCCATCGGGTTTCGAGGACCCCCCGGGATCCCAGGAGCCCCTGGGAAAGCGGTATGTGTGAGTCCTGGGGGTAGAGGGCCCATGCAGGCCCAGGCTCCCTGTTCCCTTCCCTCTTCCTCACTCAGATGCCTCCCAGCCCCACTGGGCTTCACTGTACTTTCCCAGGGCTGAGCCCTTCTGCTCTGTGGGCACACCTGGCCATACCAGTGGGTACACCTGGGGAGAGAGCTTATCAAAGAAGTGGGTCTGTCCTTTATGGAAGATTTGCACTTTCTCTTTCTGGAATGGAGTGAGGTGTGCTCAGCATTCCTCTGGCCTCTCTGATCCTCAGCAGACTCGGCCCTGCCACCTCTGACCACTTGTAGGCTTATCCTGCCAGTCACGCCTCAGTCTAGCTCTCCCACTTGCTTGAGTTGTGAACTCTGTCCTTGTCCCCCCTTCTCATTTCAGGGTGACAGAGGCGAGAGAGGCCCAGAGGGGTTCCACGGGCCCAAGGGTGACCTCGTAAGTGAGAGAAGCTTGGGTCCTTCCTCAAAAGAACCTGGTCTGGGGGGATGGGGGAGGACACATGGATGTCACATGCCATGGGACACAGGTGACTGCCCTTTCCTGCGGGTGGGTGGGGTGAGCCACTGGGCAGGTAGGGGCCTGGCCTGCCTGGGAGCCCTCCACCCCATTTGCCCAGCAGCTCCTTGAAGCTATGGTCATCTGACAAGTCCCCCTGCCCCCGAAGCAGTGGGCTTGGGCCATAGGACCCAACTCCTGGGTGCAAATTCTGGCCACGGACACACATCCACCGAGAGGCTTGGGCAGCAGTTCTTGACCTTGTGCCAAGGTTGCACAGCTGTGAGATGAAGTTACACCGATGCCGACACATCTGGTGCTAAGCCAGCAAACCTAAGTAAAGCCGAGAGGTGATCAGGCAATTGGATGACCGTCCCTAAACTGGCACTTGCCTGCGGACACTGACCAGTTCTTTCCTGGACTGAGCTGGCCACCCAACATTGCAGTGTCCACAGGGCCCAAAGCCAGGGCCCTGCACGGGGATTGGCCAACGCAGCTGTTCCCTGACCCAAGCACAACACCTGGATCCAGGACCACCGCCCCAGGTCACCCGGGAACGATTGTGGTAATATGGGAGGGACGTCCCTCACAGTTCCAACTGCAATGGCTCGCGTGTCTTTTAGGGCAGACCTGGTCCCAAAGGAGTCCCCGGAGTGGCGGGGCCTGTGGGAGAGCCGGTGAGTCCCCACGGCCTGGCCCCTATACGGAGGGACTGTCTGCTCCGCATTGCTGCTACTCTCGGCCAACTCAATGCTTCCTGTCATCTGCACCATGTCCCCGCCTTCAGGGGCAGGTGGCCTTCACGGGGCTCAGCACTCTGCTGTCATCCTCTGGAAACACATAATCATGGTTGAACAGTCCCCCAGTTTTCATTTTCATGGGCCCGACCATCCTGTGTCCACCCTGACCCGCAGAGGCCACAGGGCCAGCGGGGCAGTTGGCTGAACTTCTCCGTAATCTGGGGCATGTGAGATGTAGGTGGGTAGGACCAGCAAACACACATGCAGGACACCCAACCTCTGGCCCATGCCCCCTTGCCCACACTCAACCCACCCTCTGGGCTCCTCCCCACCCTCCTGGAGCTCAGGCCCTCGTGCCCCTGAGCAGGACACCTGAGCGGGGAGGCGGCTGAGGGCGGTGGGCGAGAGGCACACTGCGGTCCCTACCTTCCCCAAACTCAGCTATGCCTTCAGTTCCAAATGAGTCACAAATGTGGGATCAGACAGGCCTGGCCCCAGCCTCAGTTTCCCCATCTGTAAAACAGGACCCCCTAGGGACTGTGAGGAGTGTGGACAGAGGTGGAGGGTGGCACATGGTTCCACAGGCGCTCAATGAGCATCAGGGTGCATCCTCACCACCCTTCCCAGCCCATGCCCCCTCCCTGCCCGCGCCCCCTCCCTGCCCATGCCCCCTCGCCTGGGTGGTCTCAGGGCAGCACAGGTTACTAAACTGTGGCCACTGAGCCATGAAACCAGCTCAGGGTCCCCTGGCTCAGGAGGCACAGAGTCAGTGTGGGGAGGGGAGCACTGCCCAAGCAGGTGGCCTGGAGGGTGATGGGACAGGGGAGGGGTGTGGAGTGGGGGACACTGCCTGTCAGACCTCATGCCATTGTCTATCCCCAGGGCATGCCAGGCAAGGATGGCAGGGATGGCGTGCCAGGACAGGATGGTGAGAAGGTGGGTACTTGGCCAGTGGCCTGGAAGGGTGGAGGGGGTCTGTGGGGAGTTCAGCCTCCTGGGCCTCAGCACCCCATCACCCCCGAATCTCCCACAGGGAGAGGCTGGTCGCAATGGTGCCCCAGGAGAGAAGGGTCCCAGTGGGCTGCCGGTGAGTGCGTGGGTCTCCCATGGGGCCGGGGCTACAGGGGATGCTCCCAGCACAGGGCGTCTCCTGGGGTCCCTGGCTGGGGCTTGTGCAGGGGTCTCTGTGAAAAGAAGCTCCTCAGCCATTGGGGTTCTCTGCTTCCGGTCCATGTGCTCCCCACTGGACTCGGCAGCTCTGACCCCTAGCCTCTGTCCTGCAGGGTCTCCCTGGGCGAGCAGGGTCCAAGGGTGAGAAGGGAGAACTGGTAGGTGGCTTCTTTCTCCAGAGGGGTGAGGGGGAAGGAGCCCAGCCCAGAGTCCTAATGGAGGTCCCCCTCTGTGCAGGGCAGAGCTGGAGAGCTGGGCGAGGCTGGCCCCTTAGGAGAGCCCGGCATCCCGGTGAGTATCCCAGCCCCCACCCTCACCCCACACCCAAGGGCACAGACCCTGCTGACCCCTCCTCCCTCTCTTTCCCTGGGCCAGGGAGACACTGGTGTGCCTGGGGAGCGCGGGGAGGCTGGCCACAGGGGCTCAGCGGTGAGTGGGGGACGAGCATGGGGGCGATTGGCCAGGAGCCACCACCATGTGACCTGTCTGTGTGGGCTGGGGTGGCATTTGGGACGCATCAATGGGCTGAGCACGGGAAACTTAGGAGATGGTGAGGGCCAGGCTGGAACGGTACTGCTCTTGAGACGTCAGTGCTGAGGGGACAAAGCCACGACCCCGCCTCGTGCCCTGGGAGGTGCTGTGGGAGCTCCCCAGGCCGGTGTCCCCGCCATGGAGGGAGACAATGACCACACCAGCCACAGCCCCAGAGGCCTGGGTGTCAGGTCCTGGCACCAAGTCTTGTTGCTGCATGAGGTCCCACAGTGTACCTGACCTAACCTCTGGGACTCCCCCAACTACCCACAGGACATCCCCCACCTCTGTCCCTTACAACTGGGCCTCATGGCTGGGGCCCAGTGCCTGTGTCTGCCCACCCCCTGGGGAGGCAGAGCTGGACTCACCTTCCTTCTGATTTCAGGGGGCTCTGGGCTCGCAAGGCCCTCCTGGGGCCCCTGGCATCCGAGGCTTCCAGGTGGGTGAGGTTTGGGGCCAGGGTTTGTGCCCAGTGAGCCCAGGTGGGCCAACTGGGCAGGGAGGGCCCCTGCTGGGCTCCCTGTGGGTGCTGACCGGCTGGTCTTTGTCTATAGGGCTGGAAGGGTAGCATGGGGGACCCTGGCCTGCCAGGCTCCCAGGGCCTCCGCGGCAGCGTGGGCGACCGGGTAAGTGGCTGTCCTCGCAGGGGTGCCTGAGCGCTCCTGGGCACAGGGTCACATTGCTCTGAAATAACCATGACAACCTCACTCTAAACCACTGGACTGCCCCTGTGGCCACCTCTCCTAGACTCACCTAGTGGTCTTGTGACAGCCAGTAGGTTCGCGTGGGGGTCCCTCCTGTCCAGGACAGTGGGGCACAGAGGGTCCCAGGCCGGCTGGTGAGGACCTCTGGGAGGAGGCAGTGGCCTAGCCCGGCCATGCTACACCAAGTCTGTGGGAGCCCTGAGCGTCTTCCTTGGCCATCTGACCCTGCTCCACCTGGGGCTCCTCAGGCGGGTACCCAAGGCCCTGCAAAGGACACACCTGGCTCCAGACATCACTGCGACCTGGGAGGCCCTGAGCCACCACCCGACATGCTGGGGACACATGACACCACTGGCCTGTGGTAGAGACAACGCCCTTCATTAGCCTCCAGGGGGAAGCTCGGGGGCAGGATGCTTCCCAGCACAAGGACTCAGCGGGGAGGCTGAGCCCCTCCCGAACTCCTCAGAGGCCCGCCCTGTGGTCCAGTCACCCACGGGCAGTCTCAGACTTGTCCCTTTGGTTCTCATGCTGCTGTTTGAGCAAATGGGCCATTTGCATGTTGATGTTGTAGGGCTACCTCACAGTTCCCAGACAGGGCCCCAGCCTCACAGCCTGAGGGCTCTCAAGCCTCTGACTCAGCAATCCTAACGTGAAATCGGCCCAGGATTGTGTGTGTGAAGGTGTTAGAAACAAGGCCAAATTAGAGACGCCTGTGAAACAGTCGAGCCATGCTGCTCAGCCCCTATGAGACAGGCGGTTGCGAGGGAAGACCCTGAGACCTCGAGGGGACACGCACAGAGGGGTCACACACGAGCCTAGCTTTGGGACTGAGCGTCCAGGGAGGGAGCACACATCTTTAGTTCCCTAATTCCTCTAACACCGAGCCTTCTCTCTGCAGGGCCCGGGAGGAGTCACAGGCCCCAAGGGAAACGAGGTGAGCTGCGGCTGCCCCACTCTGAACTCCGGGCAGCGGCTCCCTTCTAATGTCCTTCCTCCATCTCTGTCCAAGGCTCTCACTTGCTCCTCGCTCCCTCCCAGCGGTGAGACAGCTCTGGGCACCCAGCCCCAGAGCCAGACCTGGGATGGGGCGGGGCGGCCGACCCCATGTCCTCGGCTGCCTCGGGGACTCTCTCCGGAGGGGGTGTTCCCTGCCGACCTGGGAAGTGGCAGGGGCAGGTCTAGGTTCCCCCTGCTTTTCTAGGCAGCATTTTCTCCCTGGAACCTCGGGGGTGGATGGGCCTGCACCCCTGCCTCTGCTTCCGACCTCCAGCAGCACCTGGCCCTTCTTCTATTGGCCGGGGACCTAGAACAATCTGAGCCCAAGGGGTCTCTCCTGGGAAGAAAAGCCTCTCACGCCATCAGCGGGTGTCGGCCTGCCTGCTTTGGGAGCCCCCTCTGGCATGAACAGCCCTTTAACTTGGGTGTCCTTTCAGGGCATCGCTGGCTCTGATGGTCTTCCCGGGGACAAGGGCGAACTGGTGAGTGTGATCACGTTGACTTCACTGTTAAACTAGAAACAGGCTGGCCAGCTCGGGGACCAGCCGTGGTCCCAGCAAGGGTGAACAACGCCAAGCCGGGTCAGCGAGGCAGGCCACTGCTGTCCCCTGTGCTGTCCTGGGGGGAGAGGTGGCCACAGGCCTGTCCTGCAGTGACACCGCCTACAAAGGGCGCCATCTGTGGCCATTGGAGTGAATTACCACAGTTGAGTTTTAATGGAAGAAAACTGGGCTTCTGCTGAGTTAGAGCAGGTTAGGTCTCCAGTAAACTCTTCAGTTCACTGGCAGATGCACATCTGCCCTGGACACCGAGGGAGCAGTCGCGGGGTGGAAAGGGTCTTGCTGTCTCCCACATGGCGGGGTTCCTAGTCCCGTGTGTGAGCCTCTCCTCTGTGAGACCCACATGGCTCAGGCAGCATCCTTGTCTCCGGCCGAGCCTCATGCCCAGGGCAGACTTTTTACATCTGCAGCCAGGTAGTCTCCGTGTGTGTGCTGTTCAATGTGTGACTTCCTAGACAGCCTTGCCACACGGGCCCTGGGAACCCCCCGCCCGCTCATCTGACTGGCAGGCAATGCCTTCGAGCCGGGGAACCGCTCCGGCTGTGCTCAGGCTGTGTGAGCTGAAAGCCTTGCTCCTGGTCTCCCTTTTGGCCTCAACGGGCTGTTACCCAGACGGCCGCTCGGGTGTCTGGTGGAAACTATGTCCCCTTTACACCCAGGCAGGCGGCTTCCAGGGGCGCAGCCGGAGAGGGGATTGAGGCACATGTGTGACAACAACAGAGTGGGAACAAGTGAGCATGTACATGAGGAAGTCCTGTGCAGCCACCAGCACACCTCTAGGGAAACTAAGTTAAAAACCATCAGTAGAGCCTTGGCCGGGGTGCTCCGTGGTTAGAGCACTAGCCCACACTCTGAAGGGTCTCAGGTTAAATTCCTGGTCAGGGCACATGCCCAGGTTGCGGGAGCTAACTGACCCATGTTTCTCATGTGAGTCATTAAGATGCTCACCTCTCTCTTGCAGGGAGCCAGTGGCCCCGTCGGATCCAAAGGAGAGGTGAGTAGCTGCCAGACAGTCCAACACAAAGGCAAAGGACGGCCCATCATCGCCAACCTCGCTCCCCGGAAGCCAGGTGGCTGCCCCGACCATCAGGGTCTGTTGTCTCTCCCCAGCCCGGCAGTCGAGGGGAACTGGGCCCGAAAGGCATCCAGGGTCCCAACGGAACCAGCGGTGTGGAGGGCGTCCCGGGTTTGCCTGGGCCCGTAGGCCTCCAGGGGGTGCAAGGCATGCCTGGAATCACCGGGAAGCCCGGAGTCCCGGTATGTGGCCTTCCTCTCAGAGTGTGACAGTCGGGGGACCTCAGAGGTGCCAGCACCACCCCATACGCTGACAAACTTTGGGGTGAATTTCAGGGGAAAGAAGCCAGTGAGCAGCGTATCCGGGAGCTGTGCGGGGGCATGGTCAGCGGTAAGTGCTCACTTCCCGCCTGGACTGCAGCTCCCACCAGCACCGCCCCGTGCTGACCCGGGTCCTTGGGGCCCACGGCAGGGTCACACCACGCCTGCATGTCCCGTGTCATTGAAGAAGATAGTTACGAGGGCACACAGCTGTGCCCTCTGGGCTCTGACGAACTAGTGGACATCTGGCCACTCGGATGCGCGGGTCTTAAGGAGCTCTAAGAAAACCAGGTCTCCTCTCCAGCCTGTGTTTGCTCTCGGCACGCAGAGGAGGTCTGACGCATGCGTCACGAGCCCAGTGCTGAGCCAGTCCCAGTCCCTTGAGAAAGTGCCTCTGAGAGGCAGAGCAGCCCTCACTTTGCAGGAAGCACCGGTGACCCTCCTGACTAACGGCTGCGTCTCTGTTCCCAAAGAACAAATTGCACAGTTAGCTGCTCACCTGCGGAAGCCGTTAGCTCCAGGACCCATCGGTCGGCCCGGCCCGGCCGGCCCCCCGGGTCCCCCGGGGCCTCCAGGCTCCATTGGTCACCCCGGTGCTCGGGGGCCCCCAGGATATCGTGGTCCCACCGGAGAGCTGGGAGACCCCGGACCCAGAGGTGAGTTCAGGCGGCCCCACAAAAGCCCCACCTGGAAGCCAGACCTGCCCCTCCACAGAGATGTCTCCTCCGCGGGGTGAGGGAGGGAAGAGAACCCGAGGGACCCCAGGGACCCGAAGTCACCCAGGCACGAGCCAGTGGACGTTCTGGCCTTGACTGGCTTTGGGGTCCCCCCACGCTGCCCTCCTCTGTCCACGCTCCGCACAACACTCTGAAAGGCTGAGCTTTTGCTGGAACCCGCCCTGGGCCCAGCACAGTAAACTCCTTATTCATCCGCAGGTACATTTTTAAATAGCATGTTTTCTCCAGTCAGACCAATGTTTTGGGGAGTAGGGTTACTAAACGTGGAAAATGGATGATCAGGGCCTCTTTATACTTAATAGAATGCACCTTCATGAAAATACAACCACTGCTGTTGCAAAAGGCAGAAATTTTAAAATTCAAAAACCTCCTATGGACTATGAAGAACTAGGGAACGTAATTTAGACAGGAGGTAAATCCTGGCCTGGCCCACCAGGACCCATGGAGTGGCCCTGCCACGCGCATGCCACAGGGCGCTCTGTGCCCAGACAGAAATGTGGCCTGGGGACCTGCGGACACCAGCGTGGCAGATACTGGCCACGGACCTTTTCCCAAATTGCCTTTAACACTGAGCTCACGTTAAAATGCGAAGTTTGCCAGCACAGGCGGCCTACAGCCAGTGGGGCTCACGATTCCAATTCCTTCCAATTTATTGACCAAATAATTGTGTTTCTGAAAGCTGGCTTAGAGATTGAGCAGTTCCAACATTAGAGGGTGAGCATGTCAAGGTCACCTTCTCGTCCCAGAGGCGACCTTGGCCCTGAGTTACTGCCCACCCCTCCGTGGTGTTGGAGACGGTTCTGGTGCCTGGATGTCTGTCCGGGTACCAAGAGCAGACAGGCTTTCTTCGCACAGGGATCCAAAAGCCTCACTACTTCTGAAAATAAGATTCAAAACTAGAGTTGATCACCTTTCCTGGTTCTCTCAGCAAGCCAGCGCGGCAATGCAGCCACAACGGTCATCACACAGCCGCTTCCCGCCTGAGGATGGGCCTTTGTCCCGGGCAGGGGTGGCATCACCTCCTCAGGGGTGGTGCCCAAGGGTGGCTATGACATTAATCTGGGACTGTGCAGTGCAGAACCTCAGGCAAAACCAGTCAGTGCTAAGCTCCCAACTCCCGGAAACACAGGTCAGGGGCACGGCAGGACCCAGCATGCCCTGTGGGGAGGCCATTCCTGCCAGCAGTCCTGGTGGCCTGTGTGTGATGATGGCCTCACACTGCTCACCTGGCCCATACTCCTCACCTGGCCTCACACTCCTCACCTGGCCTCACACTGCTCACCTGGCCTCACACTGCTCACCTGGCCCATACTCCTCACCTGGCCTCACATTCCTCACCTGGCCTCACACTGCTCACCTGGCCTCACACTCCTCACCTGGCCTCACACTGCTCACCTGGCCTTACACTGCTCACCTGGCCCATACTCCTCACCTGGCCTCACACTGCTCACCTGGCCTCACACTGCTCACCTGGCCTCACACTGCTCACCTGGCCCATACTCCTCACCTGGCCTCACATTCCTCACCTGGCCTCACACTGCTCACCTGGCCTCACACTCCTCACCTGGCCTCACACTGCTCACCTGGCCTTACACTGCTCACCTGGCCCATACTCCTCACCTGGCCTCACACTGCTCACCTGGCCTCACACTGCTCACCTGGCCTCACACTGCTCACCTGGCCCATACTCCTCACCTGGCCCATACTCCTCACCTGGCCTCACACTGCTCACCCGGCCTCACACTCCTCACCTGGCCTCACACTGCTCACCTAGCCTCACACTGCTCACCTGGCCTCACACTGCTCACCTGGCCCATACTCCTCACCTGGCCTCACACTGCTCACCTGGCCTCACACTCCTCACCTGGCCTCACACTGCTCACCTGGCCCATACTCCTCACCTGGCCTCACACTCCTCACCTGGCCTCACACTCCTCACCTGGCCTCACACTGCTCACCTGGCCTCACACTGCTCACCTGGCCTCACACTCCTCACCTGGCCCATACTCCTCACCTGGCCTCACACTCCTCACCTGGCCTCACACTGCTCACCTGGCCCATACTCCTCACCTGGCCTCACACTGCTCACCCGGCCTCACACTCCTCACCTGGCCTCACACTGCTCACCTAGCCTCACACTGCTCACCTGGCCTCACACTGCTCACCTGGCCTCACACTCCTCACCTGGCCTCACACTGCTCACCTGGCCCATACTCCTCACCTGGCCTCACACTCCTCACCTGGCCTCACACTCCTCACCTGGCCTCACACTGCTCACCTGGCCTCACACTCCTCACCTGGCCTCACATTCCTCATCTGGCCCATACTCCTTACCTGGCCTCACACTCCTCACCTGGCCCATACTCCTTACCTGGCCTCACATTCCTCACCTGGCCCATACTCCTCACCTGGCCTCACATTCCTCACCTGGCCCATACTCCTCACCTGGCCTCACATTCCTCACCTGGCCCATACTCCTCACCTGGCCTCACACTGCTCACCTGGCCTCACACTCCTCACCTGGCCCATACTCCTCACCTGGCCTCACACTGCTCACCTGGCCCATACTCCTCACCTGGCCTCACACTGCTCACCTGGCCTCACACTCCTCACCTGGCCTCACACTGCTCACCTGGCCCATACTCCTCACCTGGCCTCACACTGCTCACCTGGCCTCACACTCCTCACCTGGCCCATACTCCTCACCTGGCCTCACACTGCTCACCTGGCCTCACACTGCTCACCTGGCCTCACACTGCTCACCTGGCCCATACTCCTCACCTGGCCTCACACTGCTCACCTGGCCCATACTCCTCACCTGGCCTCACACTGCTCACCTGGCCCATACTGCTCACTAATGCAGAGGCAACGAGATTGGAAGGCTCCCTGATACCCATGGAGGGAGCTGGAGTTTGTCTCGCATCAGACAAAGGCTCTTCTCCCATGCTGTCTGCAAGGGTCACTGCCTCAGTGCAGGTCCTGCTTACCAGGAACGTAGCTTCACAAAGAGCGCAGGCCAACAAACAGGACTCCTTTCCGGAGACTTCGGTTTTGCAAAGACCAGAACTGGTGGGAGGGGGGCGGCCAGGATCCCACAGTTAGAGGGACATTTAAAACACCTGTGCACAACTTGTGGGCCATGTTGAAAATAGGGATACAAATGGAATGCTCAACTGTGTGACAGGCTTAAGTACTTCTGAACAAAATGAACACCATAAGAGATGGCCACTGGGATGCGTGCAGGGCTCCCCGTGTCGGAGCCTTATGCGTGCTGTGTGGCTGTCGCTGCTGCCCTGAAGCCTTCCGCAGTCTCAACACCTGCTTCTGTCAAATCCCTCTGATAGGAAGCCAAGGGGACCGAGGAGACAAAGGCACGGCCGGCGTGGGTCTGGACGGGCCCGACGGAGACCAGGGGCTCCAAGGTACAGGGCCAGTGTCTTTAACCACTTTTGTTTCTTGGCGCCTTTCCCCAATTCCCTCCCTGTGTGGGGCAGCACTGGGTGGCAGTGTCTCAGGTCTGATAAAGGAATTGCTTTCTCGGGCGAAGCTTTTGAGGCGAGGTTCGTGACAGTTTGACAACTACTTCAATACGTGAACGGTTTGCCAATAGACAGGGCCTCCTGCTCTTTTAGTTAAGCAGACTCTTTTAAAGTATTTAACTAAAGCCATCTAGTATCCATTTCACTTAAATTCTAACAGAGTTTTCTCTTAATGGACCCACAAGTACCCTGAATTAAAAATTTTTCCCCCTGAATGTTTAAATTTTAATGTCAAATATAAGAGCTGCCCCAGCGAAGGCCAGCCCCACCACACCACCACACCCCACCCCAGCCTTCTGGGGGACTGTTTGGGATCATTTTCATCTGCACTCACATCCTGGGAGTCCACACCACAGGGGGGCAGGGCCTCCCCCCAAACCGACCCCCCTCTCCCCCCACAATCTCCTCTCCTGGCCACATCCCAGGTTCCTGGCTTCTCCTCTGCTGATCCACCTCCACCACCACCCCCAATCAGGTGACCTCTAGGTGGGACTTTATTGGCTCCCCGTCCATCCTTCCCCATGTATCCCCACCTCTCACTCCTGCCACCACACCCATGCACTCCTCTGAGTGTAGAGTCTGAGCTGCCACACTCTGGATAAGACCCAGACCCTGCCCCTGCCTCGCCGCCCCTCCCACCCAGGGGCTCTGCCCTGCAGTTCTCCAGGCCTGGGCTCTCCTCCCTTGGCTTCCAGGGTTTGGAGACAAGCCAGTAACAGAGCGTGGGGAGGCCTGCAGGTGGACGGGGAGTCCCACTGTGGCTATCTCACTACATCTACATGCATCTTCCTTCTGTCTCAAGGACCCCAAGGTGTGCCTGGTGTGGGCAAAGACGGCCAAGACGGTGCCCACGGTGAGCCTGGGCTGCCCGGAGACCCTGGCCTTCCTGGTGCTGTTGGTGCTCAGGGGACCCCCGGCATCTGTGACACCTCAGCTTGCCAAGGAGCCGTGATGGGCGGCAGCGAAAAGTCAGGTCCTAGAAGCTCCTAAAACACAACCTAGAAAGTGAGAGTGACGCCAATTGAAGCAGAGGGCTCTGGAGGGACACCAGGGATCAGCAGCGTCCATTACTAAGAAGAGACATCTTGCTGCCTGCCTGCATCCTTGGTGGCGGCGCCTGGACACCTGGTCCCCACGAGGACTTCTCCAGCTGCTGGGGAAGTCCTGTCTCATGTGTGTACAGCGGCCCGTTTGGCTGTAATGTTGGACCTTGGACACAAGCCCTGTGTGGTACCACCAGGACCAACAGGGAGTACACACAGTGTATACAAGCCCATGAGAAAATTCAGCAACTTGTTTACATGGCATTTGTGTACACTAAGATATAATCCCAATAAAATGATAAATTCAAATTCATGACTGACCACAGTGTAACAAAAAATAAAGGATTTCACATACAGTACCCTCACCAAGGTCTAGTCTGACCCACCTGCTTCTTTTGTGTACAACTTTTAACTGTCTCTGACCAACAGTATTTATTGACAGTGACTTTGTATTGCACTAAACCTGTTGTAATAAAGCCACTCATTTGAAACACTCAGTTCCAAACAATAGTTTATTACATGGACAGTAATGACTCTCATTGTGAAAGCGAGGTCACCAAAGCAGCCCGCCGTGACATCTCCTCCTCTATGGACCAAAGGAGTTTTAAGGATGTCTCTGGGAATTCCTAGCAAAATTCTGCAATGCAGTCCACGTGACTGGAAGCCGTTGCAAGGGGAGGCGATAAACAAATGAAATGAATTTCCAAACTACTTCTAGTGAAGAACATTTTGACTTTTCCAATTGCTAAGGGGGCATTTTTAAATGTAAAGGAAATAAGTAAAAAGCAGTGTACCTTGTAAGACTAAAGAAATTACAAAGGGTGTTAATTTTTTAAGTTATCATGTTAAGAAAACATGATGGAATCAGACAGATAATTGAAAAATTACTAATTGTCACTGTGTCTGCATCCCAATGGTCTAAGAGGACATTAATGGACGAATACTTTGTTTCATATTTTGTTCTAGATAAATATTTTTACAAAATGTGCTTTCAAAGTCCCCACTGGAGTCCCAGCTTGAGTCACGTCCCTTGAGAGTTGACGGTTGGCGCAGAGCTCCAGGGCTTGGACACACCCATGGCCGGGCGGAGGCCGCCTGCTTCCAGGAACCAGTGTCCAGTCCGCTCACTTGATCTCCATGGCAGGGCTGCTCTGCAGACTCTCCTGCGCAGGACACGTCGCCAGGGAGTCTGGTCTGGTCAACTTTAGCCTCCTGCCAGTTTTACCGCAAAACACACTCTCAAATTCCTACAGTTGAGAAAAGATTATTAGTGTACCAATCCATAGACATGAAGATTGCTTTCTTCGAAAACACAAAAGGTTGAAAATAAGAGCTAACCTACTTCAAAATATACTATTAGCACTGGCCAATGTGGGTCAGTGGTTAGAGCGTCAGCCTGCGCACCAAAGAGCCCTGGGTTCCATTCCGGTCAAGGGCATGTACCTGGGTTACCGGTTCACAAACTTACATCACATCTTGCTAGGGGTCTGTATGATAAAAATAGGGATTTAAACACTTTTCTCATAAGTTGCACTGACATTTACTTTAATTTTCCAACAGCTTCTCATAATACCTGGTCAGACTCTAAGACCGTCTTTTATAGTTTAAAAGCAACCACATTTGCATTTGTTATTTTACTGTGGTAAAATATATACAGCATGAACTTTACAGTTTTAACCATTTGTAAGAGTGTGATTCAGATGCATGAAATATATTCACACTGTTGTATAACCATATAAATTTCCGTATGTCTTTTTTTTTTTTTTTTTAAAGCATAGCATTCTTAAATAATTAGATCTGGGTTTATATATTTTTTATTGTGGTAAAATATATACAGCAGGAAGTTTACCATTTTAACCATTTGTAAGTGTACAATTCACTGCCATTAAGTACATTCGCACTGTTGTGTAACCATCCCCTCCATCTATTTCCAAGTTTTTCATTACGCCAAACTGACACTCTGCCCCCATTAAACACTAACCCCCCCACCCCAGCGCCCAGCATCTATCTCTGTCTCTGTGAATCTGACTCCTCTAGGCCCTCATGTAAGTGGAGCCACAGGACTTGTCCTCCTGTGACTGGCTTATGTCACTTATATGTCCTCCAGGTCCCTTCATGTTGCAGGTGTCAGGACTTCATTTTTATGGCTGAGTAACAGTCCTTTGTGTGGATAAAGCACATTTTGTTCATCTCTCAATGGACACAGGTTGTTTCCACATTTTGCCTGTTGTGAATGATGTTGTTGTGAACATTTTCATACAAGTATCCATTTGGGTTTCTGTTTTCAATTCTTTGGGGTAAATACCTGGAAGTAAAATTGCTGGATCTTATGGTAGTTCTATGTTAAACCTTTTGAGGACCCACCAGATAGTCTTCCATATGGCTGCATCAATTTATTTATTTTTTCCATCTTTATTGTTTAGAGTATTACAGATGTCCTCCCCTTCCCCCACCTCCCCACCCCACGCCATTTCTCCTCTCCACCCGGTTCCTACCCCACCCTAGGCCTTCTCCACCCTATTGTCTGTGTCCATAGGTAATGCATATACACATACAAGATCTTCAGTTAATATCTTTCCATACTCCACTCACCCTTTCCCTCTGAAATTCGTCAGTCTGTTCCATGTTTCCATGCCTCTGATTCTATTTTGTTCATTAGATTCCTTGTGGTTTTTTTTTTAGATTCAATTGTTGGTAGATATGTACTTATTGCCATTTTATTGTTCATATTTTTTATCTTTTTTTTCCTTTCTTCTTTTCTTAAAGAATACCCTTCAACATTTCATGTAATACTGGTTTGGCTCCTTATACTATCTTCATATTTTTGGATTCTTTTTGCTCTTCTGATTTTTTGTTTCCTCATTTTTCAAATGGTTGATTTGATTCTCAGAATCTTCTATTCTACTGTTGATTCCCTGTAAATTACTTTATTTCAGTTAGTGTATGCTTAATTTCTGACTGGTCCTTTTCCACTAAGATCCTTGAAAATCTCACTAAGTCCCCTGAAGCTCTCATTAAGATCCTTGAGCAACCTTATAACCATTGTTATGAACTCTGTATCTAGTAGTTTCCTTGCTTCTGTTTCTTTCATTTGTGATGTTTGTCTCCACATTTTGGCTGTTTCCCTGTGTTTCTATGTATTAGGTAGAGCTGTTATGTCTCCTGGAATTAGAATGGCTTTGTGGATTAGGTGTCCTGTAGGGCCCAGTGGCTCAGCCTCCCTAGTTACTTGAGCTGGGCAGTCTAGGTGCGCCCGTGTGGGCTATGTGCACAGTCTTGTTGCAGTTGAGCCTTGATTTCTGTTGGCACCACTGGGAGGAGTTGACCTCCAGGCCAATTGGCTGATGACCAGCTGTGTCTACAATGGAATAGCTGCTGTGCAGGAGACACCCCACTGTAACAGGACTTGCTTCAGTGGGGCTTTGGTGCTGAGTCTGACCCTTGACGATGTTACTTTTGGATGTACAGAGTTGTAATATGGTGTGGTCTGAAGCCGTCCACTGGGTGCACTGGCTCTGGGGCCTCCCAGGGGTGCCAGCCACTGCCTGCAGTCATCCTGCAGAAGCTACAGAGAGATCTGCAGGTGGCTGCTACTTGTATTGGGCTAGGAAGAGCTCAAGCAAGGCCCAGCTATGAAGCAAGGCAGGCTGGTACTGGTGCCAGGTCTTAGGCCTTTTATTGATAGACTGGTGGCCCGGTGCATGAAATTTGTGCACGGGGGAGGGGGGGGTGTCCCTCAGCCCAGCCTGCACCCTCTCTAATCTGGGACCCCTCGGGGGATGTCCGACTGCCGGTTTAGGCCCGATCCGGGACCACTGGCTAACTGCTCACCTGCCTGCCTGCCTGTTCACCCCTAACCACTCTGTCTGCCGGCCTGCTAGCCCCCAACTGCCCCCCAGCCAGCCTCTTCGCCCCCAACTGCCCCCCCTTGCTGGCCTGATCGCCCCCAACTGCCCCCCCTACCGGCCTGATTGCCCCCAACTGCCCCCTCCCCCCCGATGGCCTGCTCACCCCTAACTGCCCCCATGCTGGCCTGCTCACCCCCAACTGCCCCCCTGATGGCCTGCTTGCCCCCAACTGCCCCCCCTGCCGGCCTGCTTGCCCTCAACTGCCCCCCTGCCGGCCTGCTCGCCCCCAACAGCCTCCCCCCGCACCAGCCTGATCACCCCCAACTGCACCCCCGCTCCTGGCCTGATTGCCCCTAACCGCCTCTGCCTTGGCCCCGCCACCATGGCTTTGTCTGGAAGGTCTCCCGGTCTAATTAGCATATTACCTTTATTAGTATAGATTTGAAGCCAGCTGCTGCTTGCTTGAGAGATTTTAAGAAAATCTGAAGCCTGAGCCAGGACAGACCATTCATATGGAAAAGCCACTGCAAACAGCTTGGGTGGGGCTGCAAATTGGATGGGGCAGGGTCTCAGGGAATCACCAGGGTGGAGCGAACAGTGTGGGCCAAGGCTGATGGAAACTCAGATATGGTTGCCAGTCAGCTCTGCAACAGGTGAGGTCCCAGCACAGGAACAATGACCCCTACAAGCACCATCTGAAATAAAGCCGCCCCTGAGCTCCTGCCTCGTGCGAGACAGTCTAGTTTCTCCCTCTATATGTCTGGGTCCCCCACCCTTGGAGCTCAGAGGAAGCAGGACCACGTAAGTTTGTGTGCAGGCCCTTTAAGAGGAACACGTGGGTCTCAGCAGCTTCTGTGTCATTCAGCCACAATTCCTTCCTGTTTTCTACAGCCTGAAGTTATGGGGACTTCTCTTCCCAACTCTGAAATCCTGGGCTGGGGGTCTGGTGTGGGGCTGGGACCTCCTGCTTCTCATGGGAGGCCTTGGAGATACCCTTCCCAATCAAAAACATGCCACTCATGTGTGTTGGACCAGTCCATTCTGCGCCTCTGCCCCTCCTATCAGTCTCAATGTGCTTTCTCCTTTACTTCTCTAGTTGTAGGACTTCCACTGAGCCAGATTTCAGGTTCTGAATGATGGCTGTTCTGCATTTCTGTGTTAGTTGTAATTTTGATGTGGTTGTGAGAGGCAGCGAGTACTGGTGTTTATCTATGCTGCCATCTTGGTTCCCCCTCTGGCTGCACCAATTTACAATCCCACCAGCAATCCCAAGGGCTCCAATTTCTCCACATCTTCGCCAACAACTGCTTGTTTATTTTTTTGTTTTGTGGTTTTTTTTCTGTAGCCACCGCAGATGGGTGTGAGGTGATATCTCACTGTATTTGCATCTCTCTGATGAGTAGTGATACTGAGCATGTTTCCATGTGCTCACTAGCGGTCTGCATGGCCTCTTTGGAGAAGTGTCTTGTCAGGTCCTTTGAATCAGGTTTGTCTTTTGGTTGCTGGCTGTAAGAGGGCATAGTTCATTCATGCCAGAAAGGTAAGTGGCAGCACTCTGTGGGCACTGGCTGACCCCAGTTGTCTGGAGTGATGGCTGCTCCAGTAGACCGCAGTCTCAGTGGTGTTGTGACCAAGGACCCTGCCCTGTGCAGCTTCACTCGGAAGCCATATCTGTATGTAAGTATACTCTAAACTTTGAAAGGTTTTAGTGCAACTTAAGACAAACTACATGTTGATAATTTCCTGGGTTCTGATACCCAAAGCCCAAGCATAAAATATCTGCCTATATTTGAAAGGGTCGAATTTACCTTTTTAAAAAAAACTCATTTCAGAGAGAGGAAGGGAGGTGGGTGAGTGGGTGGGGAAGAAACATCTATTTGTTGTTCTACTCATCCATGCAATCATTGGCTGATTCCCATATGTGCCCCAACCAGAGAGTAAGCCACAACCTTGGGTGCACTGGGATGATGCTCCAACCAACAGAGCTACCCAGCCAGGGCTAGAATTTACCTTTTAAAATCTACACTAATAAAAGAGAGATATGCAAATTGACAGTCACTTTGCAATACCCACCAGCCAATCAGGAGTATGCAAATTAACCCAACAAAGATGGTGGTGGCCCCGCCCCCCAGCCACTCCGGGCTTCTGGGCAGCACGCATCAGGCGTGGAGCAGCCGGGTGGGGCGGGATGCCTACTATTAGGGGGAGGTCGGGGGGGTGGAGGAGCTATAGGAGCGGCGCTCCGGCCAGAGTGAAGACGGAAGGCGGCGGCCAGAGCGAAGGCCTGGGTCCCGGGTGCCAGAAGAAAACTGGTGCCGGCAGTCAGGGGAAGGAAGGCTATTGCACAAATCTTCGTGCAACGGGCCTCTAGTAACCAAATAAAGCCCAGGCTGGTGTGGTTCAATTGGCTGGGTGACATCCTGTGCACTGTAAAGTTGCTAGTTCAATTCCTGGTCAGGGCACATGCCTAGGTTGCAGGTACACTCCCCAGTCAGGGTGCATGGAGAAGGCAACTGATCAATGTTTCTCACATCAATGTTTCTCTCTCTCCCCCTTTCCTTTCCACTCTCTCTGAAATCAATAAAAACGTATTTTTTAAAAAAACTAAATAGAAGTCAGAAACAAAACAGCCATTTCTCAGATGGAAAAGAGTACTTGGAGAGATTTTCTAAGCCATCTTCACACATGAGGCTAACACCGGGCACATCTTTATTTTCAGTATTTTGCCGGAAGTGGGTTGAGCCATGCTCCATCTGGACTCTCCTGGGGTCCTGGGGGACCAAGTCCCTGGGAGTTGGGGTGACTGTGAAACAGAGACAGGGGCCTCCTTAACCCTCCTCAGCTGAGCTGAAGGTCAGCTAGTCATTGTCATTCTGCTCTCTCAATTAGCATCTGTTTTCAACCAAACAAGTGAAAAGACTGAGTTTTAAGGGATTTTTACGATTTATCAGAACACCTTGACATGACGTCTGGCCGAACTTGATATTCATGTTAGATTTGTAGATATGAGAATGCCAATAACAAAAACTGTACTTTTTAAGAGGAAGGAGGTGGTTCTAATTACATGTCAGGAAATGACACCAGGAAGTTACGACGAGTAAGAACTCATGTCAGTACAGAGACAAAGGATTAAAGACACACGAAGGTCTTGGAACTAATACAACAGCCACACACAAAGTGAAACAGGGAATGTGAGGGCCTAACAGAGCTCTGAACTGTGTGACACAAACAGAATTCAAGGGGATGACAAATCCGATCTCAGTGGGAGATGTCACAAAGGTCTCTGGGGACCAGAGGGGACAAAATCACAATTCATAATCTTGACCTAACAAACATGGACTTCACCAAATGAAGGGTGCACGTTCTTTCCAAGTGACCACAGAACCATAAAAAATTGACCACAGCCCTAGCTGGTTTGGCTCAGAGGATAGAGCATCGGCCTGCGGACTGAAGTGTCCCAAGTTCAATTCTGGTCAAGGGCACATGCCCGGGTTGCGGGCTTGATCCCCAGTGGGGGGCGTGCAGGAGGCAGCCGATCAGTGATTCTCTCTCATCACTGATGATTCTCTCTCTCGCTCTCTCCCTTCCTCTCTGAAATCAATAAATATGTATTTTTTAAAACAATTGACCACAGGAGAGGTCACATGGTAGTCTCAATAAACCTCAAAACTGCCGAAACCGGTTTGGCTCAGTGGATAGAGCGTCGGCCTGCGGACTGAAAGGTCCCAGGTTCTATTCCGGTCAAGGGCATGTACCTTGGTTGTGGGCACGTCCCCAGTAGGGGGTGTGCAGGAGGCAGCGGATCGATGTTTCTCTCTCATCGATGTTTCTAACTCTCTATCCCTCTCCCTTCCTCTCTGTAAAAAATCAATAAAATATATTTAAAAAAAAAACAAAACAAAAAACAAAAAACCTCAAAACTATTTTTTATATGACCATCTTCAATGATCACAACGTGAGAAACAGACAGACAGGAAGAATGAAAATCTGTGGAAAATGAAAATCCTCCTTTGCAGGAATCATGCAAAGAGACAAACCAAGGACATCAGATACTTGGATACGATGAAGCATTACCCTACGCTGGGGATGTTTTCCAAGGAGCATGGAGACCAGTCTGCTTTATATTCACTGACCAAGAGGTGAAAGGCTGAAAATAAATGAAGTAAGCCTGCAACTTAAGCACCAGAAAATCTAAACTTAAAAAAAAAGGAAAGAGAGGAAAGGTTTAAAAATAATTGACATAAAAGCAAATTATGATAGAAAACACACTCTTACTGACTCCTCTGTTCCCAATCCAAGAGGCCAGAACAGACCAGGAGCCGGTGCTCAGGGAAGACCCACAGCAGAGCCAGGACACTGGGATGAGGGACAAAGGAGTGACGAAAGAACGAGGTAGGTACGAACTCATCAGCACAAAGCTGTGAAGTACTCCCCAGGAGGGTCTCCCCACACAGTGCCAGCCCACCAAGCCAGGTGGCCACTCTCCTTCCCTGGGAGCAGGGGTCCTGTTGGAGGGAACGAGGGAGGGGTCATGTGCACTCACTGAACACGGGGATCAATGACCCCTGTGCACCAACGGTGAGATCCCTAGCCACTCCACTCCCACTGTTTGAATGGGGGGCAGGGAGTAACATTATAGAAGGAGGGAGGGGAGAAGGTGCCCCAAGAGAAGCAGGAACAGCCGAAACCGGTTTGGCTCAGTGGATAGAGCGTCGGCCTGCGGACTGAAGGGTCCCGGGTTCGATTCCGGTCAAGGGCATGTACCTTGGTTGTGGGCACATCCCCGGTGGTGGGAGGTGTGCAGGAGGCAGCTGATCGATGTTTCTCCCTCATCGATGTTTCTAGCTCTCTATCCCTCTCCCTTCCTCTCTGTAAAATATCAATAAAAAATATACTAAAAAAAAAAAAGAGAAGCAGGAACACCAGGGAGGGTGGTAACCTGGGGACTGGCAGCAGAGGTCAAGGTCAGGTCACCACAATCACCTTTGACCCATCACTGGCTAAACAGGCACTAGGCAGTCCAAGGCAGTTGGAGAAAGGAGATGGGACAGGCAATTCCTTTGAGCGGTGCAGCTGAGCAGCAAGGAGGGTGATAGTTGCTGGCAGGGGACATGGGCCCAGTTCTCAAAGGTGAATAACTATGGGACAAGTAACAGCACCTTTGCACCTAATCACCAAGCAGGTACTGAAGTAAAGTGACCATCTGGCCGAGCTGTCCCGTCCCCTGACTTAAGATGGAACCAGAAAGAGCACAGCAGAGAGGCAGGGATGAATGACAGCCTGGGAGCCCTGTGACCTTGGACTGGATTCTGAGTGGGGACACCCCCAGGACAACAGGTGCAGTGTAAATGTTGCCCCTGAACTACCAGTAACAGTGTCGGTATGAAGTCCTGCCTCTGACCACGTGTTCTAGCTGAAACACACAAAGGCCAGGTGCAAAGCGGCCTTGTGTCTACAACTCACTATCAAAGGTTCAGAAAAATACAGATTCTGCACAGAACAGAGCAAATGGGCAACATGCCAACAGCTGGCACCTCTGGGCGAAGCCAGGAGGGTATACAAGGGGCTCTCAGTCCTATTCTTGTCATTCAAGTTTGAAATTGCATCAAATTTTAAACTGACATAAGTAAATAAATAAAAGTGAGCCATCTAAGTGCAGAATCCTTCAGACACCTGGATGCCACAGTAACTAATGGAGGGACCCCCAGTAAGAGGCCGCTGAATATAATGAAATGCAAACCCCATGGCTGGTCACTGCTTTAGGGGAAAAACACAGCTGAGTCGTTTTAAAAGCATTTTGGGGACATGTGACTATTAGACAACATCAGAGAACTACAATCAATGGAGGGAGGCATGACGATGGCCTGGTGAGGAAGGAGAATGACACACGAGCAGACATTCAGCGGAGAAGGGTCACGTCTGCAGTTGTCTTTGAAGTCGCCCAGCAAATGTGAGTGAGGTTGCTGATGTGCACAGGCATTTGCTATGCAGCAGGCTCATCAGAAAAACGACAAAGCCAAGCACCTACTCACTGACAAGGACCCACTGGCCCATGCAGACTCGCCTGTTGTCCTGGGCACTCAACAGTCTGGGAAAGCCTGTGGGTTCCGCCCGCCTGCCCTGTTTCTCCCTGTCCACCCAGCAGCTCAAGCCAGAACTCTGAGTGCTCCCCAATCCCTCCTCCAGCACACCACATCCCAGCGAGCACGGGCCTCTGGCTCCCACTGCAGCGCCCAGCAGTCTCGGTGAGTGCTCTGTGGCCCTCAACCAGGGTCTTCACCTTCACTCCCACCCGGATCTCTCCTTCCCAGAGTCCAGGCTACTCACACAGCAAAACATCAATCACAGCATGCCACTCCGGCCTGACCCCGCGAGGCTGTGGATACCTGGCCTCAGACGCATGCTGCGGCAGGGCCCGCACGGCCGTGTCCCTTCCTTGAGACGCTGGGGACGCCGCCCACAGGCCAGCGGAGTCGCCATTTATTTAAAGTATGACTGAGCAGAAGCCTGGTTGAAGCAGGAAAGGTTTGTGGAATAAAATGTGTACTAAGATAACGCAGGAAAATCACTTCACTCTCTCATGCATCGTATTCTGAGAACAAAGACATTCATGCAAGTAAGAGGATGAGTTACTGAGAAACAGCGAGGCCTGCGTGTGTTTAGGCTGTTTGCTTCCTAATTCCCCCCACTAACTGGCATCACTCTAGCCCGTTTCTTGATGTTCCTATGATCTGATGCAGAAACAATCTACAAATTCAATATAATTAAATTTCAGAAATGCCCAGGATGCATACTGTCCATAAAATATAGTACCTATAAATCAATCAGAGAGTGTGTGTATATTTAACAAGGTTTTTGCTGTTGTAATGCCTTCATCGTACTTGAATGAGTTCTATTAACAATTTTCTAATAGGTACACAGAGCCAAACATTAAATCATTTAAAAAGTGTAAAAGCTTTATTAAAATAACCCCACAGTCTACCCCTAACAAATAGTGTTAAAGAGTAACTGCATGACAAACAACCGTAAGTGATCCGTTAGAGAGAAGCCAACATAAGCATTGCTTGGAAATGCAATTAAATAGACAATGAAAACCAGGACGACAATGAAACATGAAGTTCACACGACGCAGACAAGGGAAGCAGAGCAACTCAGCACGCCCGGCCACGCTTGCAGCGTCCAGCATCTGGACACAGGAAGCTCTTTTTTTTTTTAAAATCCTCACTCAAGGATGTTTTCATTGATTTGATTTTTTTTTTTTTTAAGAGAGAGAGGAAGGGGGTGGGGGAGAGAGAGAAACATCACTGTGAGAAACATCAACCAGCTGCCTCTTGTACGCACCCTGACCAGGAATCAAACCCGAAAACTAGGTATGTGTCCTGACCGGGAATCAAACCCACAACCTTTTGGTGTACAGGATGACGCTCCAGCTGACTAAGCTCCGGCCGGGACATGAGGGTCTTTTTAAAAAGGTTCCATGTTTATCACACCAACCTCAGCTTGGCTCTCCAGACTTGTGCTGCGGCTCACTTCACTAAAGCCTCATCACCAGTCAGCCTCACCACTAGCTCTGCAGCCAACACTGGAGCCCAGGTGTCCGGAGGAGCACAGGAGCCACAGCTGCCACCACCTGCGTTCTCTCCTCTGAACCATGGAAGGGGCGGACAAGACCCACACCAAGCACTCAGTCCTATGGGACCCAAGCTCACTCACTCACTGGGAACCCAACAGATGGTCAAGGACATGCTGGCCCCAGAGCCCCAGGTCACCCAGTCACCCAACCCACACAAGTGTCTCTCTTCCGCCTTTGGAGGCACTGAAGTCCAGACTATTTACTTTGGAGGCACTGAAGTCCAGACCATTCATCTGCCCTTTGCTTGCTTTATCCCTTTGGGTTTTCTGAGGGCAAAACCACTCCCTCCTCCAGTCTCTGAAAGCCCCTCTCGCCCAGTCCAACCCACCACACACAGCAGCACTCAGCCTGTGTGACCCCAGTCATCTCCACCACTGTGGAGCAAGCAGGCCAGGCGGAGGCCACTTCACTCAGTGACAGCACGCGCCACGAGCAGAGCTCTGCTCACAATGACTCCGTAACATCCAATTCCAGATACAGAGGACAGTTTGGGATCTTCAGGGAAAAGGACACATAAGAACACTGATAAGCTGACAAACTCCTGAAACTCCACCTGGCCTCAATACTCACCTTTTTTTATTTAATATATTTTTATTGGTTTCAGAGAGGGAGGGAGAGGGAGAGATAGAGACATCAATGATGAGAGAGAATCATTGATCGGCTGCCTTCTGCACACCCCACACAGGGGGTCGAGCCCACAACCCGGCATGTGCCTTGATCAGGAATTGAACTATGACCTCCTGGTTCATAGGTTGATGCTCAACCACTGAGCCACGCTGGCTGGGCAATACTCACCTTCTTAAGAGAATCTCCATGGCGCTCCTGAATGTACTTTAGGAACGCAGTGGTCCACTGCAGGGTCGTGGCCTTATCTGTCTCGGCGTTGCAGAACGGGACCAAAAGATTCAACTCATCACAGCAAATGCGGATTCTGCGCCTACAGCAAAATCCAAAGCAACACAGAGAATCTGGAGCAAACACAGAGCTGAGCAAATGTGCATGTCACTTGAAGGGTCAGAGCTAAGAGGCCTGGCATCAAGTGCATGGGCAAAGGCCTCTGTTCCCCCAGGACCTGGTGCCCACGACGGCCCTCGCCCAGGCTCCTTCCCTAGGCCACTCCTGCCCTGGGCACCCTTCTCAGGGAGTTTCCCTATTTACTTCTCAGGGGCCAGATTCAAGGGTCTAGACCAGTGGTTGGCAAACTGCAGCTCGCGAGCCGCGAGTTTGCCTCTCTGTTGACTAATGAGTTTGCTGACCACTGGATAGGGGCTTAATCACAAGGAACAACAATAGCCTGTAATTATTGGAATCGAGAGTCTAGGTCAGTGGTCGGCAAACTCATTAGTCAACAGAGCAGCAAACTGCGGCTCGCGAGCCGCAGTTTGCTGACCACTGGTCTAGACCAACAACAGACCCAAACCCCTAAAACTGGAAGCAAAGTGTTGTGTTCTTTATTGGGCAGGTCACTCTCTCCCTCAAGTTAGTAAGCTGCCCGCTGTGTGCCCAGGACGAAGATCCCAGCCTCACTTCGCCAAGGGACCTGGTTCACAAAGGACCACAGACACCAGCCTATTGATATCTGGAAATCTGGGCTCCTTAAAGACCATTCAAATCACAGCTGGAGTCACGACTAGGCCACCTGCAACTTTCACACATATGGCTAGTGACGTGCGGAGTCCGACCTAAGCTGACACTGAACAATGCACAGGACATGGCCCTCGTCCTGGCCTCCCACTGAACACGCAGGACTTTATGACCTTGTGAACACAGCTGGCACTTAGTGGAGCTCTCCACCCCTCATCAGCTTGTTTAATTTTAATCCAAACCTACGTAGCAGACAGTAACTCTTACAGATGGAAACTCAGGACAGGATGGGAAGAGCTGGCAGAAGGAAGGCTGTTATAGACTAGGACAGTGGTCGGCAAACTCATTAGTCAACAAAGCCAAATATCAACAGCACAACAATTGAAATTTCTTTTGAGCGCCAAATTTTTTAAACTTAAAACTTCTTCTAACGCCACTTCTTCAAAATAGACTCGCCCAGGCCGTGGTATTTTGTGGAAAAGCCACACTCAAGGGGCCAAAGAGCCTCATGTGGCTCGCGAGCCGCAGTTTGCCGACCACGGGACTAGGACATGGCAGAGTGAGAATGGAAACTTCCACTGTGAGCATGTAAGGGTTTTCCCAGAGCAGGTGCTCAGTGAATGTCCTCTAAATAAATGCCAGAGGAAAGATGCTCTCTGTCACCTGGTGAGCTCAAGGGTGTATGCAACTCAGTCCATGGTATCTGCTGGCTTAACTGTATCCCTTTAGAGCAGGGGTGGGGAAACCCGGCCCTCGGACCATATCATGCCCTCGAAATCATTTGGTCTGGCCCTATGAAGGCATTAGGGGTGAGTTAAATGTTTGATCAAATGTAGCAGCTAATTTTTAAGTTGATAATCTTGTCTGGCCCAAGAATGATGTTACAAATATCCAAATGGCCCTGGGCAGAAACAAGGTCCCCACCCCTGCCTTAGAGAGGTAACCTGTCTCAGCTCCACCATGGGGCTTCGTCTTGGTCCAGGCTGTAACTCCTGAGCCTACAACAGAAACTGGCCTGCAAGCTCAATGAATGACTCGGTTAATTAACTCTGTGTTAGAAAGTATCATGTAAAACCCCAGCTGCAAGAGAGAAACACTAACCACCCTGATTCTACACAGAATCTGCAAATATATGTAGAGACAAAATGACTTAACAGTTTTAACCCCCTCCTTCCCCAACATTCTTAAAGGAACCAGGACAAACTGGTGACAAGGGCTGCAGGGGAACTGCCAGCAGGCTACACCACCCTCAGGAAGGAAGGCATGCCCATGAGGCTGGCCGGGATGGCATCTGGGAACTTAAGATTTCCCACCATCGTGAGTTAAGAGAGGCTCCCTGTGCCTAAGCGGTCTGTACAAATAATGTGGTTTGCATGAAACACAGGCTTTCCTTCTGGGTCTGGAGCCTGACTGTGTGCTGGGTAGGGGACGCCCACAGGACTGGTCCCAACACAATCTCGGGCATGGAGTCTGCTGACAGCTTTCACATGTCCCAGAACTCAGGGGTGGGAGCCCTTGGGAGGCCCCTCCCCCATCCCTCCACCTTCTCAAATTTTTCCATGTCTTTTCTAATGGATCAGGATGGTCTGGGTGTGTTGGGGACTCCAATCCACCCAGCAGAGCAAAGTCCACGTTTACTCATGCGAACTTTTCCTCCATTTGAACACAGACATGGCTCCTCTTGTTTTTACGGCAAGGTGCCTGTTATCACTAATGTGTCTAAGTTAAGTGACCACAGACGCTCCAAAGCTCGGTCCCACGCACACACATTACCTTCTGTCCCTCTCCATGCGGTTGTGCCTTTCCCTGCGCTGAGACCTTCCGCCCGGGGCGCTCTGGGACTGCTCCCCAAGGTGGGACTGTGATGACTCTGCAGACTGCCAGGCGCCCTGGGCGGTGGTGGCACCTTCACCCACGTTCTGAATCTCGCCAAGGGCTCTTCGCTCCACACTGGTGTCCAACTGACGTATCCTACTCCGATTCCTCTTATTTATCGCTTGTTTGCACAGCGCTTCTTCTTTGCAAAAGAAGAAAAAGTGGTACTTTAATTATTTATTTTTAACTTATCTCCAGTAATGCTGAATACATTGTTGGCATCTTGAATCCAAGACATAAACATTAATGGGAAAGGAGCACAGAGACCTGAAGAGGACGAGCTGGACACGAAGGCAACTTCGTGTGAGCAGCCAGCTCCAAGCTCCCAGTTCCAAACACCAAACTGGGCGCAAACCTACAACTAAATTACAACATGCCGAGTGTTCATCAGCACAGACTTGCCAAAGCCCCCTTGTTAATCAACAGGCGTTAACTGTCATCTATGAACAACCAAGAAGTTATTTGATTTTTCTGATATTCAGAGTGGGGGAAAAGCTGAAATTATTCTAATAAGACAAGTGGTATTCTACCTGCAATTCTCAGAAGAGGACAAAAGCTAAGTGGTTTAAAATTCAACTCACCCTCACCTTACAAGTGATTCTTCCCACATGAGGGGCAATCACATCAGAGCTACAGAAATACATCATGTTTCCACCAGACACAGAACAGCAGACACCTAACTGGTGTGTGTGGTGACGTGCATCCCGAGAAGCCACATAAAGCCACATTCAAAGAATCACCACATTTCAGAATATTGGACAGAGGGAATTTGCAGGCATTGGTAATGTTTTATTCCTTAAGCTGAGTAATCAGTATAGGAACTATTTCAATCTTAACTTTCACACCTGACAAATGTTAACATATACTTTTGTAGCAAGTGTCATAAAAACAAGGAAAAAATTAGTTATTGCCACAGGAGAAAGCAGTAGCCCTCCACCCCATCTGGTGTTCATAGCTCTCGGAAAGCTTAGTGCCAGCTGTGTTATTGTGGTGGGTAACCTGAAAACCAATTTGTTTCCAGGGAAAAAGGGGTGAGAGTTAATGTTTGAGGAAAGCAGAGTTTGCCTTCAGCAGTGTCTTTGTTTCTACATCACCTTATGGCCCTGTGCCTCCAACTCAGACCTCTGCCCACCCGCAGACTGTATCCTAAAGCTTCTAGCAGATTTCAGGCTGTGCCTTACTCGCAAGGAAAATAAAAACAAACAAGCCTATGTGCTTTGCTGACTTGAAGGTAACTGAAATTTCATGTGAGTCTATCATTTTTGTGTTAGGGTATTTACTATCAAGAACAGGCAGCCCCAAACTCAATGTTCCCATACCAAGTGTAATTCGGGCAAATGCTGAAAGTGAGGTGACGAGGGGAAGATGGAAGCCCTGAGATACAGACATTTCCAAGGCTGGTCATGTTCATAAACCACTGCCCCCTTGAAAGATCACAAGGACAGCAGGGCAAAGGTCAGGCAGAAGTACCTGTTCCCTTCCACTTGGTGGCTTACCTCCCACTTTAATCCAAACCTGCTCAGGCAAAGCTTTATTTCTACTACCTAAAGTCTGCTTCGTGGATTCAATTTCTTGTTGATAACAGAAAGAAAATGCTCTTGGCAATCCAATATCCTGATGTTTGGCAGCCTCAAGTATAGAACAGGAGTTATTAGAACTCTGGAAAAGATGAAGCAACAGGAACTTGATCAATATGCGCCTTCTCTTTCCTGTACAAATGCAATGCAGTAACAGCAGTGACGTCAAAGCTATTAAATGCAACATGAAGAGCTTAGGTCACAGAGGACTTTTGAAAATTCCCTAACCAATTTGTTAATGTGGCTACATTGAGACACAGGTTATGCTTCCATCACAGTAATTTTATTACAGTGGTGACAATGAGACCTGTAACACTTTTTGCAAATAAAAAAAAAATTATTTAACCACATAAATGCTCTCAATTTTATATGTTGTTTCTTTTTGTATTAAGTTTTAGAGAGAGGAAGAGAGAGAAGCATCAATGTGAGGGAGAAACATCAATCGGTCACTCCCACTCATGCCCCGAACGGGGATTGAAACTGCCCTGACCAGGAATCGAACCCGCCATCTTTGGCTGGATGGAACGACACTCCAACCAACTAAGCCACAAATGCTATCTATTTGAAAAAGTTAAAAAGGTCAATGAAAGAATCTAAGTAAAGACATTAACTTCACTTAACAAAGCCACTTTCTGCACCTGTGTCTGTGAGAGGCTGGAGCCCCCTCCAGAGGAGCAGGCATTCGCAGTGAACAGGGGGTAGGTGAGCTGCAGAGTAGTGGCAGCGGCAGCAGTCTTATTTTTCACTAACGCTGTGCATTTGTTTTGTTGCTGATGAAGAGGAACGTTCATTAACTCAGATGGATGTCGAATAAGAGTCACCAAACTGCCAAGACAAAAGAAAACCCAGAAACACGTGATGATTCGGCAGGAAAGCTTCCTGAAACACCACCACCATTTACCATCACATCTAACGGTTAACACTGCATTTTCTAGAGGTGCTCAAATCTGTCGGGAGGAACACACCCATCACGGAAATCTCTACCAAGCAACTGTCAACTGGTGTAATGGACAAGCTCAACCTTCTTCCTCACAGAGGGAGAGACTGTGTCATCTTTTAGTTATACCTCCTCCTCCCCATCACGCCCAGGACACCAATCTCTTTTGAGAACCATCCTCCAAAATCATGACTCTGTATAAAATGGGGAAAACTATACGGTGGGGATGGATGGCAAGCTGCAGGGTTACGGGAGCAGATAGGCTGGGAGCTCACCACAGAGCTGGCAATCCGTCAAACCTCATTATAAGTCTCCCTCACCCAGACCCAGCGGGGCCTGCTCCCTGCTGATGGCAGCCAGAAGGGAACTGGTGGCCTCTGCACAGGACCCTCTTCCTCCACACCCAGACCCGGCGGGCAGATGCCAGGCTCAGAGAAGCTGGTGGCCTCTGCACAGGACCCCTTCCTCCACACACACCCAGACCCGGCAAGACCAGCCCTCCCGCCCTGCCGCCCGCAGCCCAGGCACCCACTTGTTGAGCGCCACGCCGGGCTCGGGAGGCTCAGCGCCGCGCGGGGCGGGCGGGGGCTCGGCGGGGATGCTGTTGAAGCGGTCCTCTAGGCGGACGCGCACCGCCGACTTGGCCCGCGCCTCACAAGCGCCCTCCGCGGCAGCCGCGTTCTCCTTGCCGGCGGCGTCGGGCGCCTTAGGCCGCGCTGCGCCGGGGCCCGGGCCATCGGCGCCCGGCGTCTTTTCGGCGGCGGCGGCGGCGGGGGGCGCGCCCGCCTCGCTCAGTAGCATCATGCGTAGCTCCTGGAAGTCGATGTGGCCCAGGCACGGGTTGGCGCCCGCGAAGCCGCCGTCGGCCAGCGCCGGCGGGCACAGCAGCGGGTACACGGGCGCCGCGCCCCCGCCCGCCGCCGCCGCCGCGCCCCCCGCCGCCGCCGCGCCCCCCGCCGCTAGGAAGGCCGAGTTGAGGCGTGTCTCGAGCTCGCCCTCGGCCGCCGCCTCCATGTGCGAGTAGAGAATGTGCTGCAGCTGCGTGTACTCGACCTCCGTCATCTCCACCAGGCTCAGGTCGGTGGTCGTGAAGCTCAGCCCCGCCTCGCCCAGCGCCGCGTCCGCGCCCTCGGGGCCCGCCGGCCCGCCCGCCTGCGCCTGCGGCGGCTCCCGCGGCCCGGGGCCCGACATGCCGGCGCCAACGGCGGGGGGCGCGCGGCGGGCGGGCCGGCGTCGGACGCGCACAGGCGGACGGCGCGCCGGAAACCGCCGGCCCAGCGCGCTTGCGCGGCCCCGCCCCCAACGGCAGCCCCTCCCCCTGCGCGTCCCCCGCTCTCGGGCCCCGCCCTCCAACCGCCCGCCGCCCCGCCCCTCGACCGCGGCGGCCGGGCCGGGCTGCGGGCGCACGCGGGGGTGGTGCCAGTGTCCTCGGGTCTTGATGGCCGGGGTCCGGCGTCCGCAGACTGGAAACCACCCAAGCCTGGCGGGTAGCCACGCACACTTCCACCGAGTTCATGGAGCCACGGGGTGCTGTGCGGCTCCCCACTTCTCAGCATGCGGGGCGAACACGACGTCTCCATGCGCCCCAAAAGTAGACAGGTGAACAGTGCCCCAACACAGGTGTGACAGGCAGTCTGCGTGCCAGGTGAAGAGTCAGTCAGATCAATACACATCCAGTATTTACCGGGGCGTGTGATGCACTCCACGAATACCGGCCAAGAGACTAAGATATTTGAACAGCTTTATTGAGCTCCTGCACCAGTCCGTACTGCTCGTCCATTGTAGGGAATGAGCCTCTATGATCCATCTCCAGCATGGTGGGCTTTAGGTGGAATTTGCTGAATTTCCTGAGGGCAAACAGAATGTAGGGAGGAGGGAACAGGATATAGGAACAAAGAACTGTGGGCGTGGGCCAGCATCATGGTGGAAACACCCCGGGACAGGGGAGGTGGAGGCAGCTGGAGAAGGCCTCAGCCCAATTCTTTTAAATGGCCCAGTGGGAGACATTGAGGAAACAGGTGACTCCATAGTACTCAGCCAAAGAGGAACTGAAGGAGGGACTAAATAAAGAAGCTGTGTTTGCTGCCTCAGGTGTGCCTGTACCAACGGACACTCGCTCATGCTCTCGAGAACTATTAAAAATCTCGTTTTGACCATACTTCAGTCTCCGACCCGTCATTTGAATTTGGACAGGTGAGCATTTTCACATCCATGTAGTGTGCGGTCCAGTGGTTGTTTGTGCTCACAGCGCTGCACTCATCACCCAAAGAGGAGGCGAGTGAGCCCTAGTGAGCACCCCACTGCAGGGCTCCTTTGCACAAATAGGAGGCCCAGGCCCCAAACGTGTAAGAAAAAGAAAAGGCCAAATGGGAGAGGAGCCCTGAAGGAAGGAAGCGGCTTTACAGAACGAGGCCAGCACTGCTCAGCTGTGGGATGACCCACGCTGCAGTCAAGTCACTTCAGGGGCTCTGGACCACCCAGTAAACCATAAGCACACCATCCGTCCATGTGAGCCTCACATGATGAGGACGAGTGCTGAACTTGAAACTGTTGCACAGACACAAGCTTCCTGGGGAACCAGCACAACCCCAGGTGAAAACCAAACAACTATTACAGGAAAGTAAAACTCCAGAGCAACAGCCCCTATGAACAAGTAGGCAAACATTTTTTATTTTTTTAAGTATATTTTATTGATTTTTTACAGAGAGGAAGGGAGAGTGTTAGAGAGTTAGAAACATCGTTGTGGGAGAAACATCGATTAGCTGCCTCTTGCACACCTCTTACTGGGGATGTGCCTGCAACCAAGGTACATGCCCTTGACCTGAATCGAACCTGGGACCCTTTCATCTGTAGGCCGACACTTTTCTACTGAGCCAAACCGGTTAGGGCTAGGCAAACATTTTTTAAAATCCTCACCCGAGAATATATTTTTATTGATTTTTTAGAAAGAGAGAAACATCTATTGGTTGCCTCCTGTACGTGCCCAACAGGGGATCAAATCTAAAACCTAGGTATGTGCCCTGATGGGGAATTGAACCCACAGCATTTTTGTGTACAGGAAAATGCTTCAACCAACTGAGCAAGTATGCAAAATTTTTTAACAAAATCTTAGCCAACTGAACTCAACACAATTAACAAAAAGGAGATTATGATGCAAGCTTTGTGTACTTTTAAGAGTCAACCAATGGAAATTACCACATTAACAGATGAAAAATATCAGCCGTCTGATTACCTAAAAACAAAACAAAACTGTTTGACCAATCAACATCCATTCCTGATAGAAACTCTGCCAACCAAGGGCACACAGGAAATATAACTACAGCTAATGTCACACTTAGTGGTAAAGAGCAAATGCCCCCACCCCCCGATAAGGGGAAAAGCCGAGATGCCCACAGTCACCATATCTGCTCAGTATTGTACGGAGGGTCCACTGAGCGCAACAAAGCAGGGGAGAGACAGGCTTTCAGGTGGAAGATAAGTGCACTCCCGCCTTTACTTGCAGACCCCATGCCCATCTGTGCAGGAAATCCCAGGGACATCTATAAAAGCTAGTATGTGAATTCAGCAAGGTCACCGAAGACAAGAACAGCATGCAGATGTCCATTGTGTTCTGTATACCAGTGATACACAGGTGTGCACTGAAATTAAAATATGCCAGTACACTCAAAAATACGCTTAGGGCAGATGAGTGGATTAGAAAACTATGGTACATTTACACAATGGAATACTACGCTGCTATAAAAAAGAAGGAATTCTTACCATTTGCAGCATCATGGATGGACCTGGAGAGCATTATGTTAAGTGAAATAAGCCAGGCAATGAAAGAAAAATACCACATGATCTCACTCATTTATGGAAAATAAAGAACATTATAACCTGATGAATAAAAAGATAGATACAGAGGCAGTGAAGCATCGAACAGACTGTCAAATTACAGTGGGAAGGCTGGGGAGTGTTGGGGCCGGGCGGGGGGGAAGAAATCAACCGAAGGACTTGTATGCATGCATATAAGCACACCAATGGACACAAGACACTGGGGGGGGGGGGGGGCGGGGTTGGGATGAGGGCATATGCCAGGCAGTAGGGGGGGCTGGGGGAAGGTCAATGGGGGAAAAAGGGAGACATATGTACTACTATTTGTAATACTTTAAACAATAAAATAAAATTTAAAAACTTTCCCTTAGGTGTAAATTTAACAGAATTTTGAGAGTAAGTGGATGCTGCATGGACATGCTCCCAGGAACAAACTAAATTACAACTAAAATACAGAAAAACTTTCTGGTGGAGATGGCATAGAGACTGGGAGAACAACATAAGTAAATTAGTTTTTGAAAGTGTCTCAGTAGCTGCACATTTAAATTATTTGCTTTAAAAATATATATAAATTACTTAAAAAATAAAAACAATAAATTTAACAGAATTTTAACAGGTATAGGACATGTATGTTGATATCACACTGAATCCTTTCATGGCCCCCAAATCCTCTGTGCCCCGCCTCTTCATCCCTCCCCTCAACCCCTGGCCACCACTGATCATTACTGTCTCCACAGCTTTGTTTTCCAGATGTCACGTAGTTGGAGTCACACAGTCGCACAGAAGCCTTTCAGATTGACTTCTTCCACTCAGTCATGCATTTCATTCCTCCCTGTCTTGTCATGGCTTGTCAGCTCATTTCTTTTTTTGGTGCTGAATAATATTCCTCTGTCTGGCTGACCTATCATTCCACCTGCTGAAGGACTTCTTGGTGGCTTCCAAGTGTTGGTGATTATGAATAAAACTAGGGGCCCAGTGTACGAATTCATGCACCAGTGGGGTCCCTTGGCCTGGCCTGTGGGATCCGGCCTAAACCGGCTCTCAGATATCCCCCGAAGGATCCCGGATTGCGAGAGGGCACAGGCCAGGCCAAGGGACCCCAACGATGCACAGTCAGGGCAGAGGAGGGACATAGGAGGTGGCCACCTGGGGAGGGACCATGGGAGGGCTCCAGTGCGTGTTCAGCCTGTCTTGCTCAGTCCCGATCAGCCGGACCCCAGCAGCAAGCTAACCTATAGATGTGAGCATCTGCCCCCAGGGGGTCAGTGCATGTCATAGCAAGCGGTTGAGAGGCCTTAGCATATCATTAGCATATAATGCTTTGATTGGTTGAACGGACAACTGGATGACCGGACACTTAGCATATTAGGCTTTTATTATATAGGATGACTATAAACACACATGTGCAGGTTTTGTGTGGACACCAGCTTTCAACTCCTTTGGGTAAACACCAGGGAGCGTGGCTGCTGGGTCCCACACGTCTGTTCAGTTTGTAAGAGACACCAAGCTGCCTTCCAAAGTGGCTGCACCAGCTGCGTTCCCACCAGCAGTGAAGGAGAGTTCCCGCTGCTCCACATCATCGCCAGCACTTGGTGTTGTCAGTGCTCTGGATTTTGGCCGTTCTGATAGGTGTGTCCCATGACCTTTTGTGGACCCAATTACAGTGCTGGCTAGGTGCAGCATGGCACAGGGCTGGTGGATGTCTCAGGACACAGTATATGCTCTAAATTAGCAACCAGTATTGGTGCTCTGGCTTCAAAGCCAGGATTCAGGGACCTGTCACAATGACCCCTGCTGATTCACTGGAAAAATCTGTGTTTTCTGTTCCTGCAAGTTTAGGTTCTAAAGGGCTCAGCCCAAAGGAAGGAGCACCTTCTCTAGGGGAAAGATGGCAGACTGTGCCAGCTTGGGGACTGGCCTGTCAGGGGCTGGCCGGCTCTGAGCACCCCGTCTCTTGTGATTATAGTTGGTAGAGAATGACAATGATGTAATTCAGCCAGGACCTCCCACAGCACAGACCCAGCAGGAAGGAAAGCAGTTCTCCCACCAGGCTGGGGACCCACCAGCACAGGGAGCATAGACTGGGCAGGGGATGGGTCATTATGAACACCAGCAGCGGCCGCATGGCCAGCTGCAGAAATAAGGATGTCACAGCTGAAGTGCCTCTTCTGACTTTGACAAGAACATGTTTGTATGTCTATTAACCACTTGCCTTGGCTTCCCTTTCCTCTTGTGCTGTTAGCCAGCAGAAGATGTGACAAGAGAGCTGGCCTGTTCCCAGAGTGTGCAGGGCGGGCAGCTCACCGAAGTGTGGTCTCCTGGGGACGGGCAGCGTGGTTTCAGGATGGTGTCTCACGTGTGGTGGGAGCAGGCTTTGTTACTGTCTTTATTGGGAGATTATGGCTTAGAGGGTGCTGGGGCCTGGTGGCTGGCCGTGGCTGGGTCACCGTTCTCAGAATCCTGAGGGTTCTAGGCCAAGAGGGTCACTGAGACCTTGCTGCCTGAGATCTGAAGGCCAGAAGAGGAGCAAAGACACTTGGCTGGTTGTACTCTAAGGGCTGAGGTGGGTCACGCCGGTAGTGACTCACCTGGTAGAGCAGACCTCTATAGCCCTCAATTCTGGGCCAGGTGTGCTTCTGCCATCCTGAGAGCGAGTGGCTTCCCAGGAAGGACACTGCACCTGGAAGGTTGCAGGGAGGCAGAGTGTTTGCCTTATCCCGAATGTCATGTGACAGGATCCTCAGGCTGGTGGCTTCAGCATGGTCTTTCCCTGAAACTCACCCTCTCCCCACCCGCTTTCTTTCTGTCCCTGGGCCTGGGCCTCTACTTTTCATTAATTGAGGCATACTTGGGCTTGGCTGGCTCAGTGGTTGAGTGTTGACTGATGAACCAGGAGGTCATGGTTCAATTCCTGGTCAGGGCACATGCCCAGGTTGCAGGCTGGATCCCCAATGTGGGGCATGCAGGAGGCAGCGATTAATGATTCTCTCTCATCACTGATGTTTCTTTTTCTTTTTTCTTTTTAAATTTTCATCTGAGGGTATTTTCCCATTGATTTTTAGAGAGAGTGGAAGAGAGAGGGAAAGACAGAGAGAAATATAGATGTGAGAGAAACACCTTGATTGGTTGCCTCCTGCACGCGCTGACCAGGACCCAGGCTGGGGAGGAGCCTGCAACCAAGGTATGTGCCCTTGACCAGAATCGAACCCGGGTCCCTTCAGTCCACAGGCTGATGCTCTATCCACTGAGCCAAACAGGCTAGGGCTCTCATCATTGATATTTCTATCTTTCTCTCCTCCTCCCTCTCCCTTCCTCTCTGAAATCAATAAAAATCTTTTTTTTTTTAAACGAGTATTTGGGTGGTTGATCGTTTGGGCAATTTTGAATAAATTGCAATAAATACTTACAGACTTGTGAAGGTGAGTCTTGGTGTAGGGCAGTTTCTCAATTTTTTAAAAAATTACTCCTCCCTAAGGAGTCTCTTTAAATGGTTTTTCTTAATTGTCCTCTCCCCTTGCGACATCGCGGTCACAGAGGTTCTGTACATCTGTGTGCTGGGCCCTTTGGGGGGCTGGGCCCTTTGGGGGCATGGCCCGGGCAACACCTAAGATCTGGGCCAGTACTGCTCATTGAACATGCTGGGGACTGCGGGTTATGTGGCATCTCACCCAACAACCCGCTGGCAGGACACTGCAGCTGCCCTGCAGGTGTGCGCACCTGCCCCTCCCAGCAGCCCCGAGGGACAGGCTTGTCTCTGAGTCCTCACCAGCACCTGTGATGGTCAGTTTTCTGACACTGTGGTGGTCCCCACTATGGCTTAATACCTCCTGGTTTTTACTAACACCCCTGATTTCTTCCCTTGCAGGAGGGATGGCCGTGTGACACAGCCTGGCCGGACTGAAGTTTTAGACGAGGAACAGATGTGGGGGGCGTGCCTGCAGGCTGTCAGTTCGGCTGGCTCAGACCCCTTCAAGAGCATGGCCATAGTGTGGTCCCTGCTGTGAGCGTGTCCTTCCCGGGCACCCCGTCTGCCTGTCCCTGTGCTGTGGGGCAGGAGGTGGGAGGAGCAGAGGCCCCAGCACCTTGGGCTTTCTGGTGAAACAGCCACTTTCTTTTTTTTTGTTTTTTGTTAATACTTACCTGAGGATATCTTTCCCATTGATTTTTTTAGAGTGGAAGGCAGGGAGGGAGGAAGGGAGGGGGGGAGAGAGAGAATATCAATGTAGGAGGGACACATCCATCAGTTGCCTCCTGCACGCACCCCAACCAGGCCAGGGGCCGGGGATCGAGCCTCCAACCCAGGTACATGCCCTTGACCAGGAATCAAACCCGACCCTTGGGTACATGGGCCGATGCTCTAACCACTGAACCACACCAGTTAGGGCAAAACAGCCCCCTTCATTCTCCCTCACAGTAGCCTGAGTGGCTGAAGTGCAAGGACCAGGAGTGACAGTGAGTGGTAGCCCCCAGGAACTCCCCTGACAGGCAAACACAGCTGCTGGCTCCTGGGCTGGTCCTCCAGCCAACTCCTCATTATTCAGGTTCCCAGAGAGCTAAGCTCTGAGCAGCACCTGTACCTGCCTGACACTAAGTGGAGTCACAGCTGGAGGACAGCCAGGGTGCTGGGGTGACAGGAAGCGGGAGGTGTCGTGGAGTGTGTACAAGATACAAGATGGGCTTCAGGTTGAATGTAGGAGGCCAACCGTCAGAGGAGTCATGTAGGACTGACTGGGGACTTCTCAGTGTTCTGGGGGAAGTGCCCTGACAGCGTAGAAGTGTCCGGCTAGAATCCAGCTTTACCACTTGGCAGAACCTCAGCAGCAAGGGGCATCTCAAAGGTCAGGGCTCGCCCCTTGGGCTGGGCCTTGGGGGGTTGTCCAGCACCTTACAGGGACAGTGGTCTGTGGGCGGTGGGACTGCCCCATGCCAGGGTCCCTTTTGGAACCCCCCACACTGCACTTGTGTTCAGGGCCCCCGCTGGTTTGCTGTGCGCTTAGCTGGGAAGTCGTCTGTCCTGCCCAAGGGGCGTTTCCTCGGTGTCCCTGCTCACAGCTGGGTATGGACGCCTGTGCTCCATAAGAAGCTAAATTCTGGCACAAGGGTCATCAAATTAAGGCCAACCATGCGTAGTTGTAGACTCGTTGAGGTTCAAGGGCAAGGCCTCGCTGGCGGCTGTTCCTCCCATGGCCATGCATAGGTTCCAGAGCTGTTTGCTTCGACTGAAACACCTTGTCTGCTCATAGCTCAGCCACTGCCACGCCCCCCCCCACCCCCGCGCCCCAGGCATCCACCCAGGGCCACTGACTGTGCCTCCCCATGGGCTCCCAGATGATGCTCCCTAAGCATTAGTCAATGGCTGAGCCTTGGGGGTGAACTCCCACAGAGGTTGCCCACGTTGTGCTGCTGACCCTGGGACCTGCCACACTGGCTGACTCCCCCATGGGACCCCCATCACCTGTCACTCTAACCACACACCTGTTTGCTTTCCTGGGGCAGCCTCAGGCTTCCTGCTCTGAAAGTCCAACATGCGAACGCAGTGCAGCGCGTTGACCCAACTTGATGAGGTTGGGTGTCAGCTGGTGGCCAGATGCACAGCAAGTCCCTGAAGCCGAGCATCTGGCCACCAGCAGGCCATGAAGTGGGCTCACCTCCAAGGCCTGTGAGGGCCCCAAGGCAGCCCCGGCCCTGCCATGTCCACTGGCAAGAAGGGGTGGCCGAGGTGTCCCTTTCCAACATGGAGAGGATGCGATCACACAGACAGAAAACCTCTGTAGATGTTTATTCTACTTCAAGTAACAAAACCTACCAAGTTCCATGTTTCAATGGACAGGGATATAGTACTCTGCACTATAAAATACAATTTACAGAAAATTCTATCAAGTAAACCTAAAGAAACACACTTGATTTTTACATTTGTGTAAGTTAGAAAAATTTGTGTTGTATGTAAAAAACCTTCCCATCCTATTAGATGTTGGAACTCAACACTGCTTGACTGTGCCTTAACCTGGGCCTCTGGCTCACGGCACCAGCCTCCCAGACGGCTTACCCTGGACGGCGCCCAGCCCACCGTCCCCGGGAGAAGGAAATCCGGAGCAAGGCACAGTGAGCAACAGACTCCAAAGAACAAAAAAGACGCTCTAATTTACATTTGCAAAAGTAAGTTTATGAAAATATAAAAAAATTATCAAAGTGTATTTGTACAGTCAAATAAATTAGCAAGGTTTTCTCTTTCTCACACTTCAGAACTTGAAAAATACATAGCAAGAAGCAGTGCCCTGCCTCACAGTGGATGCTTTCTACTTGCTAGTTCTGGAACTAGTATCACTATTTTCCATCTCAGAGTTTATACAAATATTGTTTTGTTTTCAAAGACAAACTTTAAAATTTACCCCCTGACAAATATAACGGTTTAGAGCTAGTGCACTTTTCCTGGGACGGAGGAAGAACTGTGCAGAAGGTGAAGTTCAACAAACAAAATGTTCCTGATTACTGAGATAAAAGAAACCCCCCTTCAAAGTACACTTAATTGGTATATTTTCTTACCTTTAGGCTGGTAAAATTGAAACCCTTTTCAATTGTTATTTAAAATGCAACAATTTGTACTCAAACAGATGTTGCTTTTAATCATGTTTTTGAAAAAAAAAAAAAAAAAAGGTAATATATAAAAAAACTGAGCACAACTAAGAAACAATGTATTGTTTCCCGGTTGAAATTTCTAATCAAATCTCTTTAGGAAAAAAGGAAACGGCATTGGGAAGTTTGTTTCTCCGTTCCAGAGGGCTAACAGCACAGCTCTGGTGTGCACACGCGGCCCGAGGACGTTCACCAAGCACACTGCCCTCCAGAGAGGAGGCGAAACCCGCAGAAACAGCTTTTGGAAACCTAGAAATACAGATGAGGTGTCAGCAAAGGTATGGCTCTCAGGTCCACAGAATTCCCTTAAAATTTACCAGAGTCAAGTTATTGGAAAAGATAACTTTATAATCTGAAAAAGCAATATGCTTTTGTAGACACTTTCCCATTTCAGTAATTTTAAATGGAAAAATTAAGAGTTCTTACGTTTCTTTAAAAAAGCATCAGAATTGTAAAGACGTGAAATTTTGTAGGAAACCATCATACACAAAATTACAGTAATTTTGAAGTCCAGAATATTCTATTCTTCATCTATGTTCATAGCTATTTCAAAAACAATTTGTTCAACACATTTTATGAACTTGGCTTTTAAAAGGAAGTGCCCAGCTGTGACCAGGCCTAGGTGTGGGCAGCGGGGTCAGTGACCCGCGGGGCCAGGGCCTCGGCCTTTGGGTCCCGAGTGCTCTCCTTGCTTTTGCTGCGGTCCTTGCGGTCTCCGCCTCGCTCATGCTCCCGGCCCTTGTCACGGTCCCGGTCTCTACTGCGAGACCTATCCCGGTCCCGCCTCCGGTCCCTGTCCCTGTCCCTGTTTCGGCTGCGCTCCCGGCTCCGGTCCCACTCCCGCTCTCGGTCTCTGTTTGCATTGCGCTCTCGGCAGGAGTCCTTCTCACGGTGTCTGTCCCACTCGCGGCCCCGGTCCCAGTCCCGCTCCCGGCTCCAGTTCCTGCTGCGCTCGCGCTCCCAGGGCTTCCCGTGCTCCCGCTCCCGTCGTCGGTCCTCAAAGGTGCGGCCCTGCCGGCTCTCAGGCTGGACCTCAGGCTCATCCAACAGCTTCTCTTTGGGCGCGGTCTGGTTTCTGTACTCTATGCCTTTGGATGGGGCCCACTGTGCCTCGGCATCCGGGGCTGGTCCGGGAGCCCCAGAGGGCAGGTTGGGGGTTGGGCCCGACTCATCCCACCGGTCCTTGCGGTGCTGGGGCGGATGGCTGGGCAATTCCAGCAGGGGTCTGGGCACCGGCTTCATCACTTGAGGGGACTGGCCCTGGAAGTGGAACCGGGGAGGAATAGGCTCACTCTTGTCAGGAAAAGGCACAGACCCCCTTGGCCCACCAAACTGAAGGGGTGCTGGGGCCCTCTGATTCGAAAATCTGGGTGGTGAGTTCACCCTTTGCTCTTCAAACTGCTGAGGTTGAATTCCCCTGGGTCCTGGCATGAAATTTGGTGCTTGGCCTCTGGGTCCATCAAATTGATTAGGATGGGGACCCCGGGTGCTTTCAAACTGACTAGAATGTGGCCCTCTTGGACCCACAAAATGGCCAGGGGGTGGTCCCCTCTGACCCCCAAACTGAGGAGGGGGGCCGCCTCGGGGCCCTTTAAACGGGGCCAGCAGAGGCCTCCGTGGGCCTCCAAACTGGAAGGGGCCTGCACCTCTGCTTCCCACCAATGGGCCTTGTTCTGGTCCTTCAAACTGGGCAGGAGGCCCAGCCATGTCATTGTATGGGGCGTCCTGGAATTCCTTTTCCCCATGCAGATCCTTGCGTTCTTCAAATTGGGGTGGTGCTGCTCCTCTGGGTCCACCAGGGTGAGAGGGTGAGGGGCCCCTGTTGTCCCCGTAGGGAGGTGGCCCATGTGGCCCTGAGAATAAGGAAGGGATGGGCCCCTTCTGAGCTCCAAATCTGGCCGGCGGAGGCCCTCTTGCTCCATCGTTGTTAGAAATGATACTGTCTTCTGAAAACGGAGCCACTGGTCCCCGTGGTCCTGGGAAGCTGGGGCCATGAAGTCCCAATGTTCCAAAAGTACGGGATGCAGGCTCATGCTGGCCCTGTAACTGGGGCAGGGGGGTCCCTTTCTGTCCAGGTGGGGGGAATGGGTTGGACCCCTCTCCAGGTCTGCACTGTGGGTCTCTGTCTCCTTCAGTTTCAACAGCCGAACGGTCACTTTTTTCAACAAACAGGACATTTCTTGGATCCTCATATGGGGACGAGCTGAAGGATTTATCCTGAGATGCAAACGCTGGGCTTGAAAATGTGTCCCTTCCTGCAGGAGAACTGAAATTGTGCCCCTCACCTGGCATAGAGAAGTTGGGCTGGAAGGCGGTGCTGGGTGGCGTGGGTAGCAGCACCTTTCGGGCAGGCCGGGCCAGGCCTGGACCGCCTGTCATAGGAGGGCTGCTGTCGGTGGCCGGCAGGCCCTGGCTTTCTGAGGGCTCACTTGGGAGGCCATCCTGCTTGGCTGGCAGGGTGGCCCCGTCACCTGGAGCCCAGGGTGGAGACGTGGGCTCCTTTTCCTCCAGGGCAGGTACAGGCCCCTGACTAGCAGTGGCCACTCCACTGGGTGCTTCTCTGGTGGGCAGGGCAATGGGTGTGCTGCTGGCCGGGGCCTTCGAAAAGCTCTCACTCTCACTGCTCTCCACGGCCAGCCGTCGGGCCTGCCGGGGGTCCCGACTGTGTCTTGGGTCAGAGCCAGGGCCTGGCCCCTGACTGGTGGGAGGCGCGGCTGGCCTGCCGGCAGCCTGCTGCTCTTGGGGGAACAGCTCAGCCTTGGGCAGTGAGGACTTTGGAGGCGGCGACATCAACGCATCAGACACTGAGAAGTGGGCCATGGAGACCCCGACAGCGGCCCGCTGCTGCCTGAGCGCCTCCTCCTGCTCCTCCACTTGTCTTTTCTGCTCCTCGATCTGCTTGCTGAGCTCCTCTATCATCTTCTGCTGCTCCACCAGAGAGGGAGCAGACATGTCAGCTGCGAACCCAGCCGGCCTCTCCGTGGAGCTCCTGACGTCTGCACACATCCTGTTGGGCAGGTCGTCGATGGCCACTTTGGCTTCTTCTAAAATCGTCTCGTCCTCTGGGTCATAGGCCACCTCCTCCCGCTCGGTGGTCTCGGAGGCCTTTTCCATGTCGTGTCTTTTCCCTAGGTCCCCAAGCTGTGTCTCAAAGGCCCTGTCAGGACTGTATTCTTCTTCAGGGTCATAGGGTCTGTCGTCTTCCTCTTCCTCTAGAACTTTCTCTTTGGAGAGCTGACCAAACTGCTGGACAATGGGGTCCAGCAGAGGCACTGCTGGCAGCTCACACTCAGCCTTGGCCTTGGTGTCTGGGCGGGAGGTGGAGGTCAACTCCACAGACTCCATGGCCGGAGGGTCAAATGATTTCTTCTTCCCAAACAGAGTCTGCAGGATGTGTTCCAGTGGCGAAGCTGATTTTGAGGCAGAGGAAGCAGCCCCTGTGACTGCTGCTGACGCCGTTGGCACGGTGACGGTGTTGGTGGCTCCTGGCTTGAGGGAGGACAGTATCTGCAGCACCGAGGACGGAGCTGGCGGTTCTGGCAGAGGGGGAGGGGGTGGGGGAGACCCTGGGGGGGTTGTGCTAAAAGCTGTGTCCCCAGAGCTGTGCTGATACTTGGGGGGTTTCTTCTCAGCTTGTGAAGCCGGAGGCACTTTGGGGTAGACTGCCACGTCTGTCTCCTCCAGTGTCTGCAGTCGGGCCCGCTTCTCCTCTGTCTTATCTAAGTCTCCAGCATTCGAAGGACGTTTCATTTTTTGACAGATTACTAACCCAAGGATTATGTTTGGCCGTGGTGACTCAAGACCTGAAAAACAAAATATATGTGCAAATTTTAGAATCTAAATTCCACTCTGTCCTTCAGAGGTGAACTTTATTAAGGGCGGTAGTGGGGAATGTTTTCATAGGCAGAAGGCAGAAATTCTGTGCAAGATAAAATCAAGTGTTTGAAGGACTTACTGCAAAAGACAGAGAACACACAGGTGAGCTGTCTGCTGGGGAGCAATTTACCCCCAGATCCCAAACCCCAAACCAAGGGCCCAACTCACAAGTAAATTCACCCCAAGTGTCAGAATTTATGTTACAGATTTAAAATTATACATAATCCTCAAGCAGCAGTGCGGTAAAGGAGGAGGGTGGCCCTGTGCCGACGGGTTAACCAAGCACAGGGAACAAAGCTCGAATGAGTCAGGGTAGCTGTTGAACAAATCTTGGCTCTTGCTACACACCCTCCTGGCCTTGAACTCAGGAGTTTCAATACCTACATTAAGCTAAAGGTACTAATATTAAACATTTGATTAGGGACCAGTTCTACAACTCAGGTATGTGATCAATAAAATTATAGTGATCAATACAGCCCACCCCATTAGGTTAAGTCCATTGATAGCTGATGTGAAAATTACACTGAATGGGGAAAATGCTGCTGACTGAAATGGCTAAAATAAATGTTCTTTCAGGTTTAGAGACATTCCACGAGCACTAACTGATCAAGAGCTGTCCAATGCTCGGTCTTCGTAAACACAGGACATGGTGCTTAAATCCAGTGCTGAGGCCTCCAGCAAGCTGGTGCAGAGAAAGCACATCAGCGTTTTAGGGCACAGCAGGCAAGTCATTCCTTCTTAAGAAAGGCTTATTCCAAACATTCCAAGTCGTGGCACATTATTTCAGGAATACTAATATTTGATAATAACCCTACCCCGCCCGATTCAGAGTAAATCCAGACTACCACAAGGAAAACAAAAAAAGTCCAACTCATAAAGCAGTAATTTAGGGAGAAATGCCACCACACAGAAAGTTTGTTTCATGATAGCAGAATATAATTAAAAATAATCAAAATGTATAAATTCAATTTATAATTTAACACTACTGTGGTACATATTCATGTTACATTCTTACTTACTAAACAAGAAATCAAGTATTGTTTTTCCTATTGTATGACTTTAAAGATGATCACAGATCACTTCATTATGTAGTTCCGCTAATCTTCCTACATTCCAACAGAGACAAGTCAACAGGCTGGGCCCACGAGGGTGGTGGCGGTGGCCCCTGGCCCCAGGAGCAGGCATGCCAGGGCTGAGTGATCCAGCACAGCCAGACTAACAATGCTGTGCTGCCCTCCCTGCTGCTCAGGCTGCCATGTGAGTGGAGATGCCCACTGAAGACCTACCTCCCAGGACCTCACCCCACCTTCGTGAGAGAAATGGCTTCAGAGAACAGCTGTGTGTCGGGGAAAGGACGAGCTGGACAGAGGGAACAGGGCTGAAAGGTTAGGCAGACTAGAGTGTCAGTAGGTATAAGTGTCAGTCTGTTTTATAATTAACATGAATCAAGGTTATTTTAACTTCTGTTTTCATAGGCAGAATGTACTTACTAAATGTTTCACAGCTTATTCAGACCCAGTTTTGGGGTACAGTCAACTTCAATAGGCTGTTCTGGCCTGTCTGGACAATGAGCCCCAGAGCTGCAGAGCAGGGGCATGGGCAGACACTCCCGGAACCCACCAAGGGGACAGCCCTGTAAGCCTCTTGTCTCTAGGGAACCTGGCAGAATTAAAGGACTGTGCTTGGCCCCATGGGTGGTGTTGTGGGCAAGGCTGGGAGCCTCAGTGTGGAGAAGTCCCCCTGGCAGTCCACACCATTGGACTGGTCACCAGCAGAGGCACTGTGCCACCTCACAGGGAACAGCTCAACTTCTCAAGTGCCAATAGCAGGCTCGCGGCACCAATGAAGCTCCAGGTCTAAAAGCTGTGCTGGGAAGTCACTGTGCTTCACCCAGGAAGCCATGTTCTCCAGCCTAGTGATATGTGTACCCCACCAATTAAAATGTCTAATGCTGAATATGCTTTCTACAGAAATAGCACATCCCACTCTTAAGAAAATAGTTTAGACTAACCTGTTGTCATATTCAAAGGTAAGGTTGTGGTTATATTTCTTAATATTTACATTCAGAAACAGGAAGTGACCTAGAGATGGACATCTAACAGCAGACAGACTGCCTGCCTCAGCTCTCAGTGCCCACACCTGTGAGCAATCTAACAGCTCCAGAGTTGGGTGGGCATTAGTTTTGAATTTCCTCACTAATCCTCTCTAAGATGTGAAGTTTAAACTGGGCTCTCAAAATGTATACTCTTGTTTTGAAGCCGTCAAATCTTATCTGATTCATATGTTCATGTTACAGCTGCAAGAATGTTTGAAATGTAACTAGTTCTTTGGAAATATGATGCATAGGAACAAAAAATAAAGTTCACTGATCTGCACTGGGCCTTAGGGGCAATCTTTACTGAGACGGGTGCTACAAGGGAGGTCACCCACTGCTGGGAGGTGGCAGCAGGCCAGCTCTCCCCACCCGAATGCCCCTCTGGGCCTGGGCCCCTCCCGCTCAGACCACTGTTGGAATATCACCCTGGAGAGAAGAGTGGGTGCTGAGAAGGTGCAGAGCAGGGACCATGCTGGCTGCAGTGAGGAGATGGAGGGCTCTAGCTCAGGGCACAGGGAATCCGTCTCCATTGTTAGAAGCAGAAGATGCTCTTACCCACCACCCTTCTGAGTGTTGTTGAGGCTTAAATTCCTATGTCAGATGAAAACACTGAGCGGTGGGGGGGAGGGGCTGCTAACTGGGCCATCCTGCATTTCCACACAAGGAGGCCTGGCAGCCTGGGACCCCTCCTCTGCAGGGCCAGAGCAACATTGATCTCAGACTGTACTGTGTGGATGGAAATAAGCCTGCTTAGCTGCTTGGATCCGTTCCTGGAGTGGTCATGGGAGGGGCAACCTCAGCTCAGTGTTAACATCAGATCACCCAACAGCACAGAGGAGGAAACCAGGAAGCCCAGGGACTGGGACATCTAGAGAGGCAGGTGCCACCTGACTTCCTGAGTCCAGACCAAACCAGGATCCATGTCTAGGTGTGTCAGCCACAGGATGCAAGAGGTGAAGTGGCAAGGAAGGAAGCCGCCCTGGGGCCCCACATACCTCCAGCCTGGCACACCATTGACAAGCTTAATTTTAATAACTGGCTCCTTAACCCCCAAACTATCAAAATGTTGCTTTTTAACCCTAAATCTGTCGGGCACACATCCCACTCCACTGAAAGTAAAAACCCTGTGATGGTCTGAATTTGTCCCAACACTATTCCCCTACCTGCTGGACAGAAAAGTGTGGGAGTTACGCAGTAACCATCCTTAGTGTGACTGGATAGAAAAGACTAGGCACATACAGGGGTGGCGGGGTACCTGCCCCAGTCTACACGCAAGCACACACACACATGCACACACAGAATTCACACGACCTGTACAAAGCCGCTGGGCTCAGCATGCCTGAGTGTTGTCCATCTCCATCCAGGTGGCCCAAGCAGCACAGCCTGCACACCTGAGGCTGAAGGACTGGGTAAGTCATGTAGGCTTATAAAAAGCAAAATGCGGACTCTACCCTCCATCAGTGCACCTACGACAGGTACAGAGAGCTACTACGCGTTCAGATTCAAACAAACAACAACCAGTTTCCATGAAATATACTTTATTGATTTCAAAGGAGAAACTAATACATTCGTGTCAGATCACAGTGCACATCTAGATACACACACAAAGAAATGCTTACCTGACATTAAGTCACAGAATGTCCAGCTAGTTTAGAAAGCAGTGAGAATGGAGTACAGGAAAACACTATGACTGTGAGTCTCTAAGGAAGGGTCCTCTCCGTGGAGCATTCGGAGGCAGTCCCTGCCCTCTGCCAGCGTACACCTACACCTTAGACACCAGGTTGCGCAACAGCCATTGCAAAGCGGAACCTGAGCCCTTGCCTGTCACTTATGAGGGCGGAGTCCCAGCCTAGGTCCAGTCCTGCTGGGCTGCACAGGAACTGTACAAGACAAGCATCCAATCTGATCTGTCTTACTTCACAAATAAGCCCCAGGATGTGCAGACCACCCGACCCTTGTCCCCAGTGGCGAAGCTCTCAGGGCCAGTGGCAGAGCTGAGCTAGCACCCATAGTGGATGATTTCCAGCTGGACCAAAGGGCCCCAACTTTACAGCTGTCCTCTGAAATAAATAACGCTGCCACATTAGGAAAATGCCACCGTCACACAAGACTGCCTGAGGACAAATCTAAAGTACGCAAGGGTGAGAGCATCCTGGAACCTGAGCAGGCTGCTCATAGGGCTGGCGGGCGGCCAAGGGGCTGTGGACACAGCTCCCAGGTCTGTTGTACAGAGCATGGCCGAGACAGGAGGCCCTGACTATGAGAGGGTGGCCAGTGTGGACTTACTAGATCTGAACTCGGTGTTGGGGCTGCCAGCATCTTCACTGGCTTCTTAAGTGTGGACAGCAAGAGCTCGTCACTCTACTGGGCTCCCAAGGTCAGGGGAGGGAGGACCCTGCACCTTCTGTATGTGGTGTGCGAGTTGGTCTCTCTCTGCCATTTCTCCACCCCCATAGCAGGCGGGCCCCACGCAGGCCTGTGCTTCTCGTCCTAAAGAGAACTGAGAGGGATAGAGCGCAAGGCCTCAGGACAGCCACCCTGGCTTGACACCTAACTGGGTGTGACCTCAGGTGAGTGACAACTGTGACAGCACAGGGCTGCAGTGGGGTCAAGGGTGCTCCGGTCAGGCCATGGGGCCAGTGCTTGCCGGGTGGCACGTGGTCACACCTGCTGGCTGCTCTGCTGAGGGACGTCAACACCACTTTGAGACTGGGCCTGTGCCTTCGAAGGATGCTCTGCAGAGATTAGCTCAGTGAGGACAGGGACCACCGCGACAGGAGAAGCATCTCCACCCAACCTCCCACAGCAGGTGCACATACATACCAGACACATAGACACACGCACACAGGACACACACACGAGATACACACCATGGAACAGGACACTGCAGCTGGAGTGAGCCATGTCACACTAGAAACACACGGAATAGGCAGGTAGACCCTGTCTGGAAGCGGGTTTTAGGTGATGTGAAGGGTATAAAATATATACATAGATATTAACGTATATATAAAAAATTATACCAAAATAAAAAAAATAACAGACTAAATTAAACAGGCTTGCATTAAGAAGCCCTTAAATTAGCCCTAGCCGGTTTGGCTCAGTGGATAGAGCTTCGGCCTGCAGACTGAAGGGTCCCAGGTTCGATTCTGGTCAAGGGCATATAGCTTGGTTGCGGGCACAGCCCCAGTAGGGGGTGTGCAGGAGGCAGCTGATTGATGTTTCTCTCTCATCGATGTTTCTAACTCTCTCTCCCTTCCTCTCTGTAGAAAATCAATAAAATATATTTAAAAAAAAAAAGAAGCCCTTAAATTAAATCTTTAAGAGCTTATGGGCAAAACATGATTAGTTTCTAAAACCCTTGTCACTATTTGTTCTTTATTATGGACGAAAAGCTGCAGGTCCTTTGGATGTCCCCTTTGGATGTCCCCCCCGGGAGTGTCCAAGCCCCAGGAGTGTGAGGTCCACTCGGCCCATCTCTAGTGTGTCTGGTGGTCAGCGCCCCAAACGAGGTGTTACTCAGGCTCCTCGGCCAAGTGAGTCTGCAGATGGGCAATGGGAGCTCAAAGCAGCACATGAGGCTGATGAGGGGAGTAGGCCCAGGCCCTGCTAATCCACCTCTGTACACAAAAAGGGCTCTGCACTTGGAGGGCTGTCGTGCTGCCCAGCTACATGCCTACTGGACCCGCACAGCGCGGCACCTGTGACTGACCGGAGGCTCCTCACAGGTGTCTGAGAAGTCAGCTTCTTTCTCTCACCTTCAGGGACACAGGATGCTGCCCTTCATGGTCATCAGGGAGCTCGCCAGCCACTTCAGAGCTGCTCACCAAGAACCTCCACCAAGGTTCTTTCTGCCAACCACCGCCAGGTGGCATCTCTTTATCCCCAAGGAGTATGAGAGGACACCTTGAGCGCCTGGCTTTTAAAATGTATTCAGCATGAAGAGAGCTTGATGATTTGTGTAAGTACTGAACCAGGGGTTACTGACACCAATAACCCCTTTGTGGACACAATTCTGAAATCAGGGCACAGTGAGCCACCTTGTGTTAAGTGTGTGCTCCAGCCAGGACTGGGAATGCCTGTGGGAGTGGGGCAACAGTCAGGGCCCAGCTAGCGTAGGTGTGGTGTGAGCGCGGCATGTGGCTGCGGTGGGAGCACTCGCCAAGGCCTGGTGACAGGGCCAAGGTATGAAGGTGCCACGGTCTAGGCAGCCCCAGTGATGGTCAGAGGGTTCAGCCACCGCCTCTGGGACAAAGCCCTTCAAAGAGCATCACCATGTGTCTCGTCATCTTCTCGGCACTGTTAATCCTGGGGGACTTCACGGCCAAAGAGACGCATCAATTTAGGCATCTTTCACCAGCTTCTTCTCAGGTTACAGAGCTGAACCCCCACAGACCATGTCCCTTTGGAATCACCCTCAACCCTCTGACAAGTCTGACTTTTTAAAGGTTAATTTGTAAGAAATCATTTAAAAGCAGCACTTTATAAGGAAGGAGTAAACACAAAGTATTTTGCAAAAGATGAAATAACCTATTAAAAATTAAACCCTGAACAGATTTTAAAGTATTTCTCAAATTTTTCTCCTTCACTACCTGTTCTTGTATCTCTTGGAAATGACTCCCTGACAGAGGCAGAGAGAGCCTCAGAGTGGCACCTGCTCACATCCGGAGCGGGTGTCCACAGAAACCCCTGGGGGAGGCAGGAGTGAACAGCGCGGTGAAGTGTTGCCTCTCCACCTCCCCGCCTCCTGTCCTGTCTAGGCTCCTGGGCACCTGATCCGCCCAATGACCAAGGCCATGCAAGTGAAAGGCTGGTGGAATGCTGAGGGCTTTTCCTTTCATAAAACTTTTCTAAGACAATTTATGCCAATAATAAGGGTACTTCTGGTGCCACCCCCCAAGCCTAGAGCTGCATTCTCCAGCTCAATGTGGCTTCATGTGACTGCTAGTTTCTGCTGCCAGATAGACAGTGGGGGGAGCAGTTACAACCACCTGGCTCAGCTCAGTAGGACTCGGTGTCAGGGGAAGGGGATATGTGTGACCAGAGGTGCTTACCTGGTCCCTCAAAGGGCAAGAGCTTGGATGGAACAGGGTCCTCAGAGCTCAGTGGGATCAAGTAGAGGTCCTTGATGTGCCTACTGTTGTTAGCAACAACGCCAAAGCGGCCGCGGCTGCTAAAATAGGAGTAGAGAGATATATAGGCCACCTCCTCCTCCTCCGTGGCGGGATGGAAGCGGATCAGACACAGTTCCTGCAACACAAACAGGACAGGGAGCATTGGCCTGCGGTGCCGAAAACAGCATCGATTTGAACAAGAGAGACGCGGTTCTGACTTCGATTTCAGTCCTGTTAGCAATGGAGCGGCAGACAGAGCACAGGCTCAGGGCCAGGTTTCTGGACTCAGCCACGGGTCCTCAGAATAGCATCCACCTGTGGAGTTCTCATACCCAAGACAATCCATGAGCAGGGTGAGGTGATGAGCTACAGAACTCCCCGTGCCTATCCAACAGGAGGGCTAAACTAGACTGGAGGGGGCCTGAACTCCTGTGAACCCAAGAAAAACGACAGCCTGGCCCCAAGAACATTGTCCATGCAGACATGGCTGTGGCTAATTTCGGGTGCACAGAGGAAAGCCAGTCAACTCCTCCTATCGCAAGGACAACAGGGAACAGAGCGGCTGCTCACTAACAATGACCTGCATGTACCCATGGTAGGTCAGTATCAAAACCTCAGCACTATAGCACTCCCACCCACCCGGACTCATCCAGCTCTAAACCTAACTTTGAAGGTCCACCTGGAAATACTTAGGAAGCTGACATTTCACATATTAACCCATCGGGATGAGAAGGGAGGGCAGAGCTGTGTTGGAACGGGCACCTTCTTCGGTGGTACAGACAATGAGCAGTACCTTAGACACAGAGGATTTGAGTTTGCCGACATAGTCCCACACAGTCCTGGGTGCGATCCGTCCACCAATGTGAATAGTGTCGGGCAGGTCCTAAACAAAACGCACTTTGCGTGAGTGACAGGTAAACTGGCATTCAGAGGCTGATACAGTCATTTCAGGGCCCCAAGCTAGCGAGTCAAGATTCCAAAGAAAAGGGTAGTAACTGTACCAAATGCTACAAGATTACGAGTTACCAAGCCCATGGTGGGGGGTGATGATAGCCTTGTGCCAAACACGCCTGTTAGCTTTATGAAGACAGACTGCAGGACTGACTCAAGTGTCTCCAGAAATGCCGCCTGTCCAGGGCTCTGTTCACTGTGTGTGTCCCTGCACACCAAGGCAGGGCACACCCTTGGTAAATGCCCAAGCTGAACAGAGGGAGGAGAAAGACCAGCTGGGCTTCTTCATGGAAGCCGGGAGGCCCATTTCTCATTGGAATTTCTGTCCAAGCTGCTCAACCTGTGGACTCATCCATCAGTTCCAGCTGTAACTTCAGAAGTGCTCAATCACTGATGGCAGGATCAGAATGTCTCTGAGAGGTGTCTGCGCGCACGCGCTCACACACACACACCCGCACGCACGCACGCGCTCTCTCTCACTTTCTCTTGGCTCTAACCTCACTGAGATAATCAAAACATCCAGAGACGGGGTAAGCCTTAGTGACAAACTTTGCTACACTCTGCATGTTAATAAATCCTTTCCAAATGGTGCTGAGTCGAGATAGAAAGAGGGTCGTATCGCCTTCTGGAGGGGACCGAGACGCCGCAGTGCTGCAAAACAAAACCAGAGAAAAGGAGTAAAGCTCTCTTTGCACAAAGAATGTACAAAGTGCGAAGATTTTACATATTACAAAAGTAAAAGTGAGTTCGGGCAGGTTTCGATAGCTTACTTTTTTCAAATAAACTACTTTAATCATTATGATGTAAACAGATATTCTGGTCAAAGAAAAACAAACTGAATATGAATAGGCCACAAAACCAGATGGCCATAAATTCAAATTTTCAAGATTTATACTTCTAAGTCGTGTTAGGCACCTTAAATGTGCGACATTGAGTGCTTTACACAACCCCCCAGAGCAGCGGTGTTGCTGGGTGATTGCAAAGCTGAGGACTGAGTCGCTCTTCCTGCCCCTGCTGTTACTCTACGAGAAATGAACACATGTGGAGACCGCACCTGACACTTGGGGACGGCGGGACCGACAGCAGGTATCTGGGCTCAGGGGATGAGGATGGCTTGGCTAGTATGGACTTGGGCACCAGCACCGTGGTCACAGCAGGCTTTAGGACTTCTTGTTGTGGCTCTGCCGGGTGGGTGCTGCCTGGGAGGGCTGCTGCAGGAGTCATGACTGTGCTCGTTGCGCTTTGTGCGGTCCTGGGGTCTCGGCCAGACATGGTGACAGTGGTGAGCACCGTGCCCCCACAGGAGGCTGGGCAAGAAGGCCCTTCCAGGGCAGAGGGCTCAGGCGGGCCGTCTCCTGGAGCCCCAGGGAAGTACCTCCTTTCCAAGAGAGCCTGGGACGCACTCTCTGGGTCTGGCTCAGAGGTGTTTTCAGGGAGACTTTCTGGCACTGCCTCATCTGCTGAGCTAAAAACTGGCTCACAGGCAGAGCTGTCGTACTTGGATTTTGGCTCTTCTTTCTTAGCAGGAGCTGACAATTTTTGTCTTTTTGGAGCTGGTTCATCTTCTGATGATGGAACCTGACCTGTAGCACAAGAGAGGTTTGGTTTGAGGGCACAGCCTGACCCCAAGTAAATGACCATTTTTCAAGGATAAAGGAGCAATGTTCTAAAGGCAGGCGCCGACCTCACACGCTCCCAAAGACCATGCCGCCTGCGTCATGTTTTAAACTTGGGCTGAATACAATTGCTATACAAGGGTCAGCAATGTGAAACAAAAGCCTCCCCACACCTGCTTACCTGTACAAATCTTGCAGTTCAGGTCAAAGAGGTGGGCGCGGTGCTGGCCCGTCGTGTCCTTTAACATGCTGCTGAAGAGGTCCAGAGGAGGTGCAGCGCTTTTCTCGGGAACAGCGCGTACTGACTCCTGCTCCTAAGAAGAAAACAAGGAACACGGCGTGGGTCACCGCTTCCCAGTCTGGCATGGGATAAGAAACCGAGCACAAACCACTGAGACCAGGCGACTGCATAATCCTAACCCACATGCTTACATCTGAGTCTGACACTGGGGGGGAGTCTTCCATGTTGGGAATGGCCTCCTGCCTGACGGCTGTCTTTTTACTATCCTGATGCAATCTCGCTCTGGGCTCCATCACCTAAGAGAGAAGACAGCCTTAGTGGGCTCCCTCCTGCTCCCAGTGCAGCCTTTACTTCCGGGCAAGGCCAGCTGCTCGGGCTTCTGGCAGCCGCTCCCCAGTACTCACAGGCTTTGTCGGCCTCTCTTTCCATGTGGAAAGCTCTTTGGACACAAGTTCTTCTGGCTTCATTCTCACAAGTTTGGCCAAAGAGATTTCTTCACGCAGAACACGATGGAAGAGACCCTGTGAACAAACATTTTCATTCACTGGTTCAGGACAGTTGAGTGAGTGTCTCTAAGACGGAAGGAAGGGCATGGAGGAGACAGAGCAGTTAGGTGGAGTCCCTGCCCAGAGGCTGGTGACACAGGCCAAAGCACTGGACCCAGCACAGCAGGGGCCTCAAGGTGTGCAGCCCCCTAAGAGCTCATGGGAGCTAACATGCCCAGAAAACATCGGCACTGGGTCTGTACAGCTGACCTGAGGGCCACGCTGCACCAACTGCTAAAGAGACCTCAGAGACAATAGATCAACTCCAAAAGGTAGTGTTAGGGCTAAAAGTGAGAAGAGACCTCTTCTGCCAGGGCTTAACAGGCAAGATGGAAAGTCATAGTTTCCCTGTGACCCTGCTTCTGAGCACAGGTGAGTTTAAGAGGTGGAGAAGTGGGCAACCATAAGCCCAGTGCAGGAAGCAGGATCCACACCAGGCCAGAGTCCAGCCCACTCTAACCCGCGGGAACAGCACTGCCCTCCCACGGCTACTGTGAGAACCAAGTGCCCCACCCAGCTGTGCATAGCACCTGTCCGAACAGTGAGCACAGCAGAGTTTGTCTAAGGCCGTGGTTGGCAAACTGCGGCTCACGAGCCACATGCAGCTCTTTGGCCCCTTGAGTGTGGCTCTTCCACAAAATACCACGGCCTGGGCGAGTCTATTTTGAAGAAGTGGAGTTAGAAGAAGTTTAAGTTTAAAAAATTTGGCTCTCAAAAGAAATTTCAATCGTTGTCCTGTTGATATTTGGCTCTGTTGACTAATGAGTTTGCTGACCACTGGTCTAAGGGAACCATGAGGATAGGCTCACTCAGCTGATGGGGAATGACAATAATGCCCAAATATGGAGCTACCCACATACTACCATAAGGAATTTGAACTTTATTCTGGAACCAATGAAATGACGAGAAAGCAATTTTACAGCCACATTTAAGAGAGACGAATCTGGTGAACTACAGATGGACTTCAGGAAGCCAGTGAGGAAGCTAAGGGCTGCAGCTAAAGAAAGGAAGGAAGGAGGCAGCACTATTCCCTATACTGATAGCCAGTGTCAAAGGGAACAAAAATGCCTGTTAGCTTCCACAGAAAGGGTAGGAATGTTTCACAACGCTATGTATGGTTTAATGACGTGACACTCAACTCGAGCCCAGAGAACACGTGCCCTCTGAGGCAGGAAGCCCAGCCCTGAACCATGAGGCACACACCTGGTTCTTGGGGTCCTTGAGGTTGAACATGATGCTGCGGTACTTGCTCTTGTAGCGATTGTCAGTGACATGGAAGAGGTTGAACATCTCTTTCTCGATGTGGAGTGCAACCTTCCCGACCTCGTTCTCTGTCATCATGAGGTCATCACTGTCACTGGCTCTAGAAGAAACAGAATTGTGTAAACCCTGAGCTTGCACTTCATTCTCCAACAGCGGAAATCTTCCACTTTAACAAATAATCAAGCATAACAGCCCACCTTTTCCACAAAATTTCCTTCAAGGAGCGCCTTATATTTTGCCGAATCTGTGAATTTGGCTGTGATGGGGTGGTGCTCGAGGCCCCCAGGTGTCCAGGGGCTGGAGAGGCCAAGGGAACAGATGTCACCATGGGCTTCCTGGCAGCTCCCCCCGAGGCAGAGGAGCCTGGCAGCTTTTTGGAAGTAGATGTGGTGGCACCAGGCACCAGCCCTGCCTGCTTGGTGGCAGAAACACTGCCTGAGGGGGCAGGCGAGGGCCATGGCCTCTTGGGTATAGTGCCCTTGAAGCCTGAGGGCAACTTCCTGATGACTGGCTTGGCCACATTTGTGAAAGGAGGGGACTTCTTTGGAAGGAGACTCCGGGATGCAGGCTGCCTGCTGCCCACAGCAGGGCCTGGAGCAGCCACTTTCTTCGGCATCGCAGCTGCCGTGTTCTCCACTTGCCGGTCTTCCTTCATGGCTGCAAAGAACACACAATGTCAGTGAGGCAGGAGGGCACGCAGTGCACTGTCAGGTGACATGAAAAGCACGCTCAGCCTCAAACTAGCAAAGCTTACCAGGCCCCAGCTGAGGTATTGGAAATATTGAGGGAAACACTATGTAAAGTATATAATTTTTTTTTTAATCCTCACCTGAGGATATTTTTCCATTGATTTTTAAGAGAGTGGAAAAGAGAAAGGCAGAGAGTAATATCGATGTGAGAGAAACACATTGATTGGTTGCCTCCTGCATAAACCCCCGACCAGGGCAGAGCCTGCAATTGAGGTACATGCCCTTGACAGGAATCAAACCCAGGATCCTTCAGTCCAATGCTCTATCCACTGACCCAAACCAGCTAGGGCCAAAGTATGTGATTGTCGAACCACTAAGCCGTACACACCTGAAACCAATACAAAGAAAACATGCTCCCCACCCAAATTATTTACCTTAAAATGCTACTAAGTATGAAAATTAAGGGGTGGGCAGTGGGGTGGTGAGGGGGAGGTCACCAGACCTTATTGTATGAGACACTGATTTAGGGAAAAGGGTTTTAAAAGTAATTATCAAATTCAGAAAAGGAGTGTAATTAAGGCCTCTGGCAATATTTATGATCGTGACCATACTTTATTTCAGAAAGAAATGCTTTACTGGCCCTAGCCGGTTTGGCTCACTGGATAGAGCGTCAGCCTGCGGACTGAAGGATTCTGGGTTCCATTCCAGTCAAGGGCACATGCCTGAGTTGCAGGCTTGATCCTCAGCAGGGGGACGTGCAGGAGGCAGCCAATCAATGATTCTCTCTCATCATTGTTTCTCTCTTTCTCCCTCTCCCTTCCTCTCTGACAATGATTTACTGTGAAATCAATAAAAATATATTTTAAAAGAGTAGATTCAGAAGAGCATTTTCACTAAGAACTTGGGTGCAATTTCTTTGTAAACATGACTTTAAAAAATCTCTTCAGAACTGGTCACAGACTGCCTCCGGGCCCTTGAGGCCGTGGAAGGAGTATTAAGAGTCCTTTGGGGGGAGGTTACCCACAAGCTTCATTATTCTTTTGGACAAAAGTCAATACAATGCCATTTATAAAACACAGGAAAGTTGGCAGAAATCTGTAACATGGGAAGACTTATCACTCTTATACTAAGGTGACAAGAACAGATTGTGCTCTGATATAAACATTCTCATTTAAAACTACCAGTTGTGCCCTGGCTGGTTTGGTTCAGTGGATAGAGCGTCGGCCTGTGGACTGAAACATCCCAGGTTCAATTCTGGTCGGGGGGCACATGCCCGGGTTGTGGGCCCGGTCCCCAGTGAAGAGCGTGCAGGAGGCAGCCAATCAATGATTATCTCTCATCATTGATGTTTCTATCTCTCCCTTCTTCTCTGAAATCAATAAAAATATTATATTTAAATAAATAAAACTACCAGTTGTATTTGATTATTGGTAAGACCATAAATTAGCACTTTTAACCCAAACAAGAATTGTAGACAAAAGCTCAAAACATATCAAAACCCTTCAACTTGAACAAAAATTTTGACACCAGTACTTTTTATTTTAAAGAGAGCATGCTAAAGTATGGATTACATTAATCCTGTCAGGCCTTCATACTTAAGGTTTCAGGGAAACAAGACAATTCTAAGACAGATGCCGAGCCCCTCAGTCCCAGAGGTGTGCAGCTGACCAAGCCAGGTCGGCAGGTTTACAGATGGCCCTTGCTCCACACACACCCAGAATGGCGGGAACCGGTGGGGCCAGTAAGCGAACCAGGACACCGACCAGGTCACAATGGACCAATGTAAAAGGCGCCTCCTGTAGGTGTTTTTCTCAAACTACTTGCGCAGCAGCAGCAGTGAGCCTCTAAGACTCCCATACCTGCAAATGGGGGCAGGGCTTCCATAGATGATGCTCTAGTGAGCTGTCAATCTTACCTAGGGATTAAAAATCAATCACCAGTCAGCCACCACGGCTCCTTCTAACTCCCAGTAAACCAGGGAGACAGTCTGAAATCGGGTGAGGTGAGACCCTTTCTCCAGGTGCCGCCCTCCCAGGTGTTCATACTCCAGGGCCCAGGCAGACACCACCACCAGCTGTGGCCGACTTGGCAGAGGGGCCAAGAGCCACCACCCGGAGCACTTCCCGCCTGCAGCAGCAGGTAAGGCCAGTTCAGCAATGGGCTTTGCTAAAGGCACGCAGGAACCTCAAGTTCCTTCCACTTGGTAGTATGAATGAAATCACCCAATTTTATAGTTTGTGCAGCAGCACCACCAGGACCCAAAAGCTAGGACAGTGTTAGAAGTCCCTTGTTTCTATCATAAATTCTGACTTTAAATCCCGTATTTTCCTCTCAAAGCCCTCACGCCCCCTGCCTACCCCAGCCTAAGGTGGCTGTGCACCAGACCCCCAAGCTTGCTGGGGCTCCAGGCCTCAGCCAGCCCGCTTTTCCACCTGCCCTGCTTGTCATTACCCATGCCTGCCGTCACCAAGGCTCACCTCTAAAGGCTTCCAGGCATGGGAACTGGATTTCTAGATAAAGCACACTCCCAAGTCTGACAGAATGAGAAACAGAAAAAGAACGAAGATAAAAGCATTTCTACATGTGTCACTTCATCAGAATGAGTCCACATACCCGAGGCGGCCACTTGGGAATTCATTTTTACCAGTTTGGATGTGGCTAAGGTTTGCAGCACCTTGACTGCAGGATCACTCAAGTTCGGGTTCAGTAACAGGGGTAAGTGGCAGGGGGAGGGGTTGTAGCACTGAGAAGCCAGTGCTGCCTGGGTGTCTAAGGCACTGCCTGGTAGAGGGAGGTCACTGAGCACCAGGCAGGGAAGTCAGCTATCAGCAGTCACGGAGGAATGAACTGCTGACGATGAAAACTGGGACCTGAAACCAGTTCAGTCACTGCCTTTGACAAACGTACATCTTGCTGAGTATTCTAGTAGCACACTTTTAACAAACTCTAAAGGCCTGGCCGAGGTACATCCAAACACCTGAAGAGGATGCTTGACTGGAACCCAGGACCCGCGCATGATGGACATTGTTTCACGTGACAAATTCGTATTAACTTCAAAAGCTCTGGGTCTGTCTCCAGATCAGAATCTAAGATCAATACTTCTGGTCTAGCTAGCCTGTTTTTCTCCTTCAGGGAAAACCCACTGAGAGGTTACTTTTAAAACATCTCCCGCAACAATTAAAATGACCTGTCACCCAAGAGCGGTAACAGTAAACACACGCAATCTACTCAAAAAGTAGATGACTTTCCTTAACCATCACGCTATTTCATAAAATTAGTTGCTTTTGTCTCTTTAAAGTCAAGCTTCACCATCCTTTATCTGACTCCCTAAGGGCATAAACAGGTACCACTTAATTACTGGTAAAATGTCTGAAACCAGTGGACTCCAACAAGTTGGCCACTAACCTCTTCTACTTTGAAGAGACATATTTACAACCTGCAAAAACTTCCATGCAGCAACTGCTACACATGTTGGCACACATGGTCCCACTGAAAGCTGGACTTGGGACATTCTGGAATGACAGTGGCTCTAGTGCAGCGCCGGAACATTCTCAGTGGCAGAAACACTGTTTTTGAGTAGAGCTAAAATCAAATTTGCAAAACCCCCACCTAAATTAATTTCTACGCTGTATATACCTTTTTGGAAGGGCAGGGAATAATTTGATAACCAATGAGGAAGAACCCATTCTAGAAAAGCAGCAGCAGACCCCATGCTGGAGTGGCTTCAGGGGACGACAGACGCCCCCCCATGAGCTGCTGAACTCCCTGCTGATCTGCAGTGGCAAGGCTGGCAGTATCAGCAGTGATTGCAGTGTGGGCAGAGGTGGCCCTGGGAGTGTGCCAGTCTGGGCTGTCCTGGCAGTTAAGGCGCCTTTAGCTCCCACTCTGGAGCCTGCTTGTCCCAAGTTCCAGGCCAGGCTGACTTGGGGAGCCAGACACCTTAGCAGCTGTAGGAGTCAGGGTTGCCCTGTGGGCCAGACCACTGTTTCTACCTGCTGACCACGTGTGATGGGAACGGAAGGCTGGGGTGAGGCCTAGTGTAGAACTAAGCAGGCTGGTGTTCCCAGGGACTGGTAATCAGCAACTCTCTAATTGGCTCATTTCCCAGTAAGCATGGAGCGAGGGCCTTGTCACACTGCAAGGCAGGCTGTGGGGGCATCGCTGGCCTCTAGGTGGCACTGGCGGGCCTCGGTGAAGACCGGAGGACACAGGTCTCCACCAGCACTGCTGGTCTCCCACATGGAGACTGCAGACACCCAAATGAAGTCATAGCAGGACTACAAGTAAATATGAGGGTACATCCAACCAGCACAGGCACAGGGCCTGGTGAGAAGCCTTCAAAGGAATTGCATAATGCTATATATCTCCTCCTCCTCAATGTGCTAATATAATCCCCCCAAAATGAGTGTCATACTGCTACCCCGGATGGGCCTGCTTCTTAGTGACTGTTAAGAGCCAAAGAAATTAAGTGAGCATGTGGTGTGACAGTGAGCCAACCTTATAGCAGGTGCAGGGAAGCAAATGGAGGCCCTGGCAGGGGTGTCCCCTCTCTGGAGCTGCCCACTGACTCAGCACCCTACTCCACACCATCACCACCCATTGGGTCTCACAGCCACTCGGCAGTCAGACTGAGGCAGCTACCACAGTTAAGAGCTGTCTCTGTAACAGAGCCAGAGGGGGGCTCGGAGGACACAGTGGAGAAAGTGTGTACGTGAATTCTGTTCGTGGTGATTTCAGCTCTAGTTTCAGCTCAGCGGGATCCAGGTATAATTACATTTCTCACTGCAACTTGGGTTTCCTATTAAAATTCTTCCCCCAAAATCAAGTAACAGCAAGAAATTGTTTTGCTTTTATGCATTTGCTTAAATATTTTGAGTTTTTCAATAAGTACTGATTTGCTTTTGTTAGAAAACACAAATTCCTAGAGAACACGAGTGTAAGCCACCTCCCAGCTGCTGCTCAGACTGGAGACGCTATATCATTGGGATGTCTCTAAAGAGGTCTGAACTGCTGTGGTTTCGGCCACAAATCTTTTCTAGTTTATTTGTCTGCTGTCCTATTTGGGTGATTTACACCTTAAATGGAGAGGTGCCTAGACTTCTTCAAAGAAACTTGCCCAAAACCAAGTATGTATCTGGAGGTTAATGCCCTTCTTCATTTTAAGTCTCACATACAGGGTTTTGCATTCATGTTGGATTGACAGCATATGCAAGAACTGACCAAATTATTCTTCACCACTAACACTAGAATAATGTGATCAAGGCCTCGTGGGGAGCCGGGTGTGTAATCAAGAGGACTGGGCAGACAGCCTGGCGGGGGGCGGTGGCCTGGGGAGCACAGCTGCTGCTTTCCCGCCATCTCAGCACTGTCACCAGGCAGTCTCCTCACTTTAATAAGGCTACAGTTTAACCAACATCTGTGCCCAACTTGTTTACTACTTCAATCAATATGATGGGGGCAGGGGCCTGAGACTCTCCCTGTGGGCTCCAAGTCACAAAGGGTCACATGAGTGGACACCCAGGGCAGGCGGGTGGCCGTGCAGATGCAGCGGCTAGACAGCAGTTACCTTGGCGCTCTTCCTGCCGAGCTCCTCCGGGTCCACCTGTGCAATTACAGATGCTCTTTCATTTAAACAAATGAAAGTGGCAAAACTTCTTATCCATCTTCTAAGTTTACTTCTTTAATTCTCAGAAGCTAAGAATATAACTATGTGCAGTTTTGTGCCATGCACAAACATCAAGAATAGTATTTTATGATTTTATACAAATATACCCACAACTTGTGTAGCACACTGGAAGACCTGTAGCATCATCTTCAAAGGGGTACTTGGGCTCTAACACTGATGATGCCACCAGAGTGGCAAGCAGTATCAGATGGGCCCAAAGCTCCAAAAGGTCATACGTCACTGAAGAGCAGGTGGAGGGAGCTGGAACTTTTAGCACCCCTCCCTCCCCTGGGGCTCCAGCACAGGGTGCTGCTGCGGGCTTTCATCTCAAATGTTTATGTACATGAAACCTTTCCCCGATATAATTACCTGAATAGTTGGGTATTTTAATGTTATAAAAGTACAACACTGTAAAACACCAAAAGAATGTCACTGACAACCAAGAAAATTGCGGCTGTATGGAGAGCATTAAAAACAGTTGTCAAGCTAAATCCTTCATCAGTACAAGCTTTGGTTTTTCCTCTAAGGGGGGGCTGGGGGGAAGGAGAGGTGGGGGAGAAATTGGTTCATATGGACGAAGTCTGGTTTGTCCCAGCCACATTTTTATTGCTACTAACAATCCTAGAAGAGACAGGTAAAAATGGCTCATGCAGCTGATAAAACAAAAGACCCCCCTGTCCCCGCTTTAAATGTCTACAAAATATGCTTGGGTTCTAGAATCCCCCACATATTTTATTACAGGAAACTTGTTTCCTCTGATGATTTGTGAAATATGCTCCTGGAGCCCACACCATTAGTCACCCTCGTGAGAGTCCGTGTTCTCCATCCACTTCTCCACAGCTCGTGGACGATCTGCATGGCCACACAGGGACTGGGGGGAAATGCTTTATCTGGGCAACATGCTTAACAAACCATCCGGATTTGGGTGTCCTGGTTCTCTTAGGGTTTTCCATTTTAATTCTCAAAGCTAGATGAAACTGTAGAAATCTCATATTTCAGTCAAAATTTGTTCAGATCCCGTGTTTTAAGTCACCTAATGAGACATTTAAGGAGCCCAAAATACTAGAATATGAATACCAGAATCCCACTTCCATATTATAATAAACCTGGGGCATTTTACAAAAGAAAAAAAAAATTAAGCTCTCTCCATGCCTTAACAATAATGGAAGGCAAACCAATAGTGGAAATGAAGAGAAAAAAATAAAACTGTAGAAGCACAAACATGATTGATTTGGGGGAGAAATTAAAAAACAATTGTTTCCACAAGTACAGAAAACCTCAAAAACAATTTAAATAAAAAATTAATCAGGAATGAGTGTATGTTAATTGCATTACCCTGAGAGCACGAAGGACCTATTGATACTTTCATGAGGAGGAAGAGCAAACTTCGATGTGGTATAACGGAGGGTCCCACACCATGTTCACTGACAGTTGTCCCTGCATCCACAATCCAGGTCAGCACAAGGACTGGGAGAGGAAGTGCAGAGCACTGCCAGGAGCAGCATACTGGCTCTCTGGGCTAAATGAGGCTCCATATGCCCAGGCCAGTGTCCCAGCATCAGGTACACCTTGAATCTCACCATCCCAACAAAGAAAAGCCCATTCTGAAGCCGGCCAGGGAGGCAGGTGTGTGTGTGTGTGTGTGTGGGGGGGGGTCCTCATGGGGCTGCAGGGTTCTGTGTGTGCTATAGCAACTGTGAAAGGATGATCTGGGTCAGAGGTAGACACAACTGCTACTCACCCGGACTGAAGTCAGTATTTTTCCAATGACCCTTTTACTGTCCCTCCCAATCATTTTTTTGGGAAGATGACATTTCTGGGATAACAAACAAAAAAAAAATGATCAAAAGCAACTCAAAAATGTCTCCCATGCACTCAATCAGTTCTGGATATCCATCAGTTTTAACTCTGGCGTAGCAGTGTGCTAGGAAGGGTTAATCATTAGTTTGTTTCAACTTTCTGTCAACTAAAGCCCATGAAGCTTCAGGGAGGAGCCGATATGGAGAGAGGAGGTGGAGAAGAAAAGAAAACCCAGTCTGTGAGCAGAGAAGTGGGCCCCTAGTGTACCTCCCCTCCCCCAATTCCTTTCTTCTCTCAAGGTCACAGTGGGATTAGAGTCCAGGGAGAGAGCCATCCTGTCCTCACAACTCCGCACAGGGTGCCTCAGAGCAGCTTTCCAGCTCTAGTCAACAGATGGAAACCAGTCGCCAGGACCTTGGTAGATGTGCCCATGTTTCCTGAGTCTGCATCCAGTATCCTGTAACCCACTTAGAGCACAGTACACAGGACTCCAAAGTCACGGCTCCCATCAGTTCACACGTAAGTGATGCATGTTTTTAGGTACGCTCACAGCCTCAATAAAAGCGCTACTTCACAGATGTGCTATAACTTGATGAAAATTTGAGCATGAAATTCTTAGCTTAAACAACCTAAAATATATCAAACTCATTTTAATACAGGTTAACTGTACTTAACAATGTATTCCTAAAATAAAAAAATCTAGTATTACTTTGCGATTTACGTAGGTATTAGGCCATTTACAGTCTCAAAGTGAGCATTGAGTTAGACATTTTCTAACTACACTAGCCGAGTGCCTACCTACAAGCATCCTCCCTCGGTGACCGTTAAAAGGTGACTAAAAGGAGAAGGCAGAACAGCTCTATAATCTTAAAATTCAGGCTTTTTTAACCTTTCAGTGCTTTAAAAAAAGGCATAAAACAGTATAAAAGACAGCACAAATAAAAATAATCTTAGTAATAGAATAAGATGTGTCCTGCAGATCAATTTAATTTTGGAGAGTTGGGCTGAAAAACAACAAACAAAAGGTCCCGGTGCATAAGCAAATCTGGGATTTCCAAGACTGACTGGCAGTACCTCAACTCATTTTTTGGGGGTGGGGAGGCATGACCTACAGTCCAGCATCCAGAGAAGTCTGGAGGCCCCTGGTGGAGTCTGCTTTAGGAGACACCTCGCCCACTTACCTGAGACACACGACGCTCGGTGCGTGAGACCAGGAGTGTGGATATGTGGATATGTAATGTGTACTGAACATGAAAAATTTCTCTCAGCTCAGAAATCGTACTTTAGTTGACTATCAGTGCAACATCAATTTGCAGAAAGAGCTCCCAACACACAAAGGAAGTGATGACCACACGTGCTAAAGGGCAGTGTGGAAACCTGCACAGCTAACAGAGCTGTGATAATGATGTACCTGTAGTATGGATGGTGATGAACTTGGGAGTGCTGGGCAAGAGTACCTACTCACTGGACTTCGTTGGCAACAATACCAAATACTTACCAATGTATGATAATGAAAACAGATTAGACCTCAATTGCCAGGTGCCACATTCAACACTGAGGTTTACAGGGCTTTGTGGGAAACAGGCTAAGCGGAGCCCCTGGGGCTCCTGGGTATTTGCTTCCATCCCTGGAGATGCAGCTTTGAGCTTGGCTACACCTCCTAGTTCTGGACAGTCCTGAGTGGACAGACATCCAGAAAGACAGGGAAGGGTCCAGAAGCCACCCCTAGGTGATACATACATTTATACAACAGTGACGGCCACAGGGCAGCAGTCTGTTCTGGCTTTACTGCATTGTAATTGTGGTCGCTCGCCCAGGATGGCGTGCTGCTCTCACAAGTCGTTTCCTTCACAAGGACCTCAGTCCGAGCAGGGGCCACCACTGCCTTCTTCATGGCATTCTCTTTCTTGTCTGGAGCGGGTCTCTTGGGCACAGAAGAGACTTTAATGCCTGCCTGGATAATCAGTAAAACCCCAATCATTAAGGAGGTCAAAAGTTAACTTTCATTCACTTCCCTTTCTCAATGAAGGTGAGAACATGCTTAAGGTCACTCACGCTCCCACCCCACCCTGCGCCTGGGCACCACGCCTGCTCAGCACCAGGCCTCAGCAGGACTCACCACCAGCTGAGCCATCAGCATTCCACCGTAATGGCTGGGAAGGGCTTCAACTTCTGAATGACATGAGGCCCAAAACAGAATAACTGACATCCAGCTGAGGTGTGAAGCAGCCAGGGTAACACAGAACAAGTCCCCTGAGCAGGTGGTGAAAAGAGGCAAGAGCCAAGTGGGAAGGGCCTCTATGAGAGTGTGCCTGCCCACAACACTGTAGGAGAGGGCGACGCTGGGCAACAAGGCCGGGAACCACACTCCCATGCTCTCCATCAGGCATCCTGCGCTGTCACTCTTACTGAAAACAGCAGTTGATTAAAAATTACCAGCCTTAAAAATCAGGCCCTCTAGCCCAGCCAGTGTGGCTCAGTGGTTGAGTGTCCATCTATGAACAAGGAGGTCATGGTTCGATTCCTGATCAGGGCACACGCAGGAGGCAGTTGATTGATGATTCTCTCTCATCATCTATTTCTATCTCTCTCTCCCTCTCCCTTCCTCTCTAAAATAAAAAAAAATAAAAAAGAAATAAAAATCAGGCCATCCATCTACCTGTGAACTAAAGGGTCTCGGGTTTGATTCCTGGTCAAGGGCATGTACCTCGGTTTTGAGTTTGCTCCCCTTCTCCAGTTGGGGTGCGTGTGGGAGGCAACAGTCGTGTCTCTCTCACATCAATGTTTTCTCTCCCTCCCTCCCTCTCTCCCTTCCACTCTCTTTAAAAGCAATGGAAAAAAAATACCCTCAGGTAAGGAATTAACAAAAGTAAATAAAGTTAGGCCATCTAAACACTAAATAAGCATTCAACTATGTCAAGAAAACGCTCACAAGTGCAATGGGGCCATCCCACAGCCATGCCAACCAAAGCGAACTCCAGGAGGGCATGCAAGTGGGAGTTAAGTGCCTGTGATTCTCGAAACACCCTGACTCTTGACAAGTCACGTGTGTCTCAAAGCCAGACCACCTGAGAGCCAGGTCTCACAGTGAGACAGTTTCGCCTCAGAGCCCACTCCCCAGCCCTGCTGGCTGTGACGTCGCTTCCCACATGGGCTCCAACGGTCACCAATACTTCTTGGGAGATGGCTGGCTTAGGAATAGCAGCCAGCTAGCTGCCTGGGTTTGCTTTACTGTGTCCGTATTAGTCAATCCCTCAGCTAGAGGGCAGAGAAAAGAAAATGTGAGAATATATACTCACTGGTAATTCTGACAACAGGACTGATGGAAAAGGTGGAGGACAACAGAAGAGGGGATGACACCTGACTTCCATCTATGCCGCTTCCCCTACACTCTACAAACAAGCCAGCGAGTCTGGAACATGGGTACACTTAGGCTTTGACTGTTCCAATGGGGGTGGTGGTCTTGGTCAGCTTACCTGAATGCCACATCTGGGAAGAACGAGCGTTTCTGGCTTGGTCTTGGTCTTGGTCTTTTCTTTGGGTTTTTGTTTTGGCTCCTTCCCTGCACTCAGGAACTTCATGGTGGCAGCAGCATGTTTCAGAATGCAGTCACTGCTGCAGTAGACAGAGTCAGGCTGCGCCACGCGAGAGCACCCAGGTCCAATACACTTTGCGGCAGCAGGAGACTCTGTGACCTGCAGAACAGAACATGTGCCTTCAGACTTACCAATTCAAGCAGTTAAGGTACTTTGTAAAACCACTATTTCTAGTACTGAGGGGACTGTTTTTAATCAAGAGATACTAACAGTATGTTTAATGTGAATAAAACTTATGTTTTACTTACTCAAAGCACAGGAATCGACTTCCCTGTTTAAGACATGCACTTTCTGCCTGCATGCCACTCGTGGAGAACACAACTCTGTCCCTTGCACATGTGCTTTCACATCCACAATTGGTTCCCGCATATGGGATTTTTTTTTTAGAGGTAACTGAGATGCTTTTGAATTAATTGAAAGGGTCTGATTCAATCAGGCGAAAATGCTTAACAGAGAAACTGGGCCTGTTACAGGAGAGGAGACATTGCTGCTCATTCTGAAGAAAGCGGCCTGTTTTGAGGGCCATCAGTGGCTGGCTCTGAGGGTGAGGGTGCAGGTGAGAGCCAAGACACCCAATTAGGTTTGAATCCCAGATAAACAACAAATACCTTTTTAGTATAAGCATGCTACAAAAACCACAAAGGACACCTTCACAGACATGAAAGCTTCTGGACGTGGATCTTCACCCGCCTAGCCTGAGACCCTGGCCTCCATCGGCCCCTGGGATGCAGCCTAGGACAACCCTGGGCAGAGGGCCTTAGCCAGGCCCATTTCTGACCCGCGGAAACTGAGCTAAGAAGTACGTGTTTTCCTGCCAAGTCTGTAGTTGTGGTGCTAGAAACCTGACGTATCATAAGCTGAGTACGTCTGACGGTCAAGACCAAACATACAAATACATCCCTCAAATGTTCTTGAGCAAAATCTTATGTCTCACATAGTTTTTCTTCTACTGAATCCAAGTTTCACTCAAGATAAAAATTAAACGTAGTCTCAAACACACTGACACTAAGGACATGAAATTAAGATGGCTTTCCCCACTAATTTACATTTCTGTTAACTCTTCCTAATGACTGAAGTTGTTAACGGTACCATATTTCCATTGAGTACCTGCAGTACCTCACAATAGCTGTACTGAAGGCTCCAGTCCCCACTAACACAGTGCAGGGTGTGAAGGCAGAGACCCTTTCGACATGGTCATCTCACAGCCTTCTGCCTACCAGACACCTGCAGGAGGACAGGCGGGGCACAACCAGCGGGGGCGCCCTCCTACCAGCCCAGCTGACCACACCAGCGGCGGCTGGTGAAGGGTGGCTGGGATGCAGGAAGACTGGGAGTGAAAACATGCCCTGAGCAGGGCAATCACGAGAGCCCAAGACAGCTCTCCACAGTGGAAGCTGACAATCCATGGAAAACATGACAAAGAATCACAGCCCTAAAGACCAGCTGGAAAGAAGGACAGAGTAAACAGAGCTGTGGACAAGAACCACAGACACTGGGCTGGGGGCTGTCCCTGGCTGAGGTCATTTAAAACCCTAGTAGTCACGAAAGCTGCCACCACCATGCCTCAGCATCTCCAGTAAGGTAGGTTTAAGAGCACCATTTCTTGCTCTCTTGCATCTCAGCCACCATGTCATCCAGGCTTGAGGAAGACCTGAAAACTTTGGGGCCATGGGGACCACAGCCACAGCCACAGCGGCGAGCACAGGAAGCACCCGGGAGGCCAAGGTAATGCAGGTGGCTTGCATTATCACAGGAGCAACTTTGACAAATATCACCTAACAGGTATAAGGCATCAGCACCTAAAGAGAACCCAAGTTTCTGCCTGTCAACCTTGGTCAACTGTGCACCTTGGTCAGTGAGCAGACACACAAATGCTGCCAAAAACAAGACAGGAGCTGCTCCTATTACTGACATGGTACGATCAGGCTACTATAGTCTGGGAAAGGGAAGGCTCCCATAGCAGCCTGTCATGGTGGAGGCCAAGTGCTTCAGAAGAGCTGAGGAGAAGACTAAGGGTGTTAGCAGAGGCTGTGTCCTACTAGCTTGAAGCCACACAGAAGGAAGTTCATTAAATGCTCATGAGTGCTTTTAGGGGGGGGGAAAAAGACCCCAAGTTCTATCAAGATGGTGCCAGTTGAGAGGAGGGCACACTCACTTCAGTAACTCCAAGATGATTGTGAATTTGTTACATAAGACTCCATAAAGAACACTTAGGGAAAGACTCATTTTTAAGAAGCCAGTCCATCAGTTCAATTAAGGAAAACGTTGAGTCAGCAGTATCAGTCTATGAGCTGGACGTGGAGTCCCACAGGAGCAGGGGTGGGGAGGCTCACAAAGCACAAAACACAACAGCTTTCCTCCCAGCCCACCCACATCATTCATGACTGCTTCTGGGGAAGCCTAAATTATTCCAAAAGAACCAAACTCCTCCCTCTTGATGTTTGTCGGCAGAAGTCAGATCATTACTGACCCAGGAGGCAATACTTACAGGCTGGAATATCTTGAGTTTTTTCTTGCCACTTGGATTTGCAGCCTTCTCAATTCTCCCCTTTATTCCTTGGTCTTCACTGGATTTCTGCTCTATGGTCCCGATACTCATACAGTCAGTGCTGTCAGTGTCTGCAGGTTGCAGCCTCGCTTCCTGCTGGTCGGTGGTTTCTGAGTTAGGCTCGTCCTGCACCTGCAGAATGGTGCAGTTGGGGCAGATGTAATCTTCCCCGTTCCTTTCCAGGAGCCTTCCACGAGCCTCAGAAATGCCCACACAATCACCATGAAACCATTCTTCACATCGGTCACAGCAAATCATAAACCTGAAATTGGAAAATAACCAGGAATGGAAACAAAGAGATACACACTCAATTTTAGACAAATTGGTTTCAACATTGTTAAAAAAAAAAAAGCAAAGGTACAGAAAAGTAGAGACAGGATAAAAACACAATACCCTCTCAACATTCAAGCAAGTTCACTCAATCTTGTTTTGAATAGAGCATTTTAACTTAACTAAAGGGTTCCTGGTATCCCCCCACCTCAGCTCAGTACTGCTCCACGAAAGAGCAACAATGCCTTTCTACCACCCAATGAACCAGACCACAGCTCCCCTAACACCACCAGAGCAGTGCCACCTGAGAGCGATCTCTGGGATGACAGTGGGTGACAGGTAGTTTAGTCTTTGCCACCTTGCACTCTGGCCGCTGACTGCACATGGCTAGTGTGACCAAGGCAGTGAAGAGCCCCAAATGGCCTACGGCGACCACAGTGCATGCAATGTATGGCTCCAGAGTCCCTTTTGACAATGACTTGTTCATCTTTTTCAACGCACAAGTTGCTCATTCAGCCCAGCTCCATAACTCTAAATCCGCTGCTTTTCTCACATGGATTTCCCTGAAACCCGGGGCAGCCAGCATCCTCCTTGCCCATGACCTACCTGTTGTTGTGAGGCTGACGACATATGCAATATAGAGCATTGGGGTCATACACCTCACACTCGGGCTTGTGCTTGACTGAGCTTCCAGGGTCCTCCTCTTTGACTCCCGGGGCCATCCGCCCTTCTGACTTCCCCTCTCTGTCACTGCTAGCTGCCTGTTCAGCTGTGGGCTCTTGCTGGCCGGGTGGGGAGCTCTCCAAGGCATCGGCCACCTCCCCGTCCACAGCTTCTGCAGGGTCCTCTTCCCGGCGCTTCTTTCTCAGGCGACTCTGGACTCCTCTCAAGGTCCTATCAGCTGGCTCCTGTTCACGCTTTCTTCGTAGGCGATTCTGAAGTTCTTTCAAGGTCAACCCATCGCTATCACTATCAGAGGTGTCGTCCTCACCATCATCTCCTTTGGTCTTTGCAGATGAGGCTGGTCGTCCCTTACTGCCTGTGGGGCCAACCTTGGGCCCACTTTTACTGTCAGAGGAGCTCTCGATGCTCCCCTCAGAAGCAGTTTCGACATCTGTGACTGGGCAAGAGGTTGGCTCACTGGGGTCCTCAGGGGAGATAGGCACCGTCTTCCTCCCTCTGCGCCGGACTGTTGTGAGAAACTCCTCCACCCTCTCAGTCCGCTTTGGCTGCCGCCCACTGCGTCGCAAGGAAAGGCTCTGCTGCTGCTGGGGCTGCTGATCCACAGAGTCTAACTCCGCGTCCCCAGCGCCCTCTCGTTTAGCAATGGTGGTCCTTCGAAACCCCCACGTTTTCCTAAACTCTTTACTGGTGGGTTTGATGACCTTGGGGGTTTCCTCATGGCTCGGGTCACCTTTCTCATCCATACCTAATGGGGAAATGCAACCAAACCACAACCAATGTTAATGAGGCCACATTCCTTGGCGAGTGAGCAGTGAGGCAGTGAGCTGGAGGAGCATGGCCTTCATCTCACATGAGGGAGACACCCACATGACCACAGGAAAGGATCAACTTCCTACCCATGAACAGTGAAGGTGGATGTTTAAGTGTAAAAAAAAAAGTCATTTTGACCAGTGCTTCTTAAAGTGTGAGACATGACCTAATTCAAGGCAATTTTTGAAGAAAATTCTAATTGTTATACATCTAATATTACAAAGAAAAAACAGCTAGCAAATCTGTAACTTCGCCATTTAACTGGTGAGGACAAGGTCTTATAAAACAGGTAGCGGGGAAATATTAAATGAGCCCCAGTCCCGGGCAGCAAGGACATGACCAGAACAGTGTTTGCTGCGATGAGAGGTGGCTGTTATTTCCCTCCGAGTCAGGCGGACTCTGCCTGCAGAGCACAGTGGATGGAACGCTGTGCCAGTCCTGGGCCCAGTAGGTGAGAATACTGGCTGCTCCTGTCCTGGACTTTGGAGTCCTGAGCAGTCACATAAGTCCGACCACCTGGCTGGAGAGACCCCATGGAGAGGGTGTGTGCTGGACCTGCACCACAGCCCAGCTGAGCTCTGACTTAGTAGATACAAAAGGACGAGTTCTAGGGGTAGTTGTTATACAGCAACAGATGACTGGGACACTTGGGAAATACTGAACCTTGGCTACCTTGAATGTGTATTTCTTCTCCCTAATCTTCCTTTCCCCTTTCCTTCTAATACAATTACTGAAGGGTCATGCTTGTGAAAACGTTATTCCTATCTGAAAATAATAAAACCCAAAGAACACAGTATGTACCTTAAGAATTATTTTCCCAACAGTCCAGGCTTCAATCACATGTAAATGCTAGTGATGACTCAGACTTGACACCATGCTCCATCCTAGGGGAAAGACTGGTATAGAATGAAGACCTTTAAAACATAAAATATACAAAACTCAAAACCATATACAACTTGACTTCTTTCTACTTCCCACTAAATGCTGTCATCCCATTTCCTGTCCTGCTCCACACACCCTTCACTCTAGAACTTGGCCTCATGCTCCCACCACTCAGAAGCTTGCAAGAATGGCTGTGTCATTAGCATGTTTGCCATGGAGGACCACACCACTTCTGTAGTCACAGCCAAACTAAATTGGATCCTTATGGAGCTTCCAACAGAGAGTGCTCTAGCTGGTGACCTTGAGCAAGTCACAGAAATTAGCTGCATCCAGAGGCAATACCGACCTCATAATGCTGTGAGCTTCAATGTGAGAAACAGCACTCACACTCCTGAGAACAGGGCCGTGCTCCTTCCATGTGCCGTGTTAGAGCTGTTATTACTAACCACACTAGTTACAACTGTTTGCCCATCTGGCCTAGAAATCTGACTCTTAGGATAAGTGTTCTACTCTTGCAAATCTACTCGTAGCAAACCTGAGGGCCACCTTAAAAGAGGATCAAGCCCTCATTTCATACACCATTCTCAATTCCTACCAAAGACAAAGTGTGAGAGACCTGAACCAGCCTTTGCCCACAAGAAGTGCAGGTAGCCACAGTCCCTCCATTTCAGAGGGTCTGGGACTGGGCCTATGAAGCTCCCGCAGGGCTGGGAAAGGAGCCAGATCCCTACCTGCAGGGGCTGGTTTCCTGCAGGAGGAACCCTCCTCTGCAAGTACACTTCACCACAGAGCGAATGTACGACGTCAAGTTCTATGCATTAATAAAATAACCAACGGGAAAATAATTGCTCTGAATAAAATGTTATTTTTTTCCAGTTTGAGCTAATGTGGTTTTTTTTGGTTAGTAGTCTTTTACATTTTAAAAAATACATATATTATTGATTTTTTACAGAGAGTAAGGGAGAGGGATAGAGTTAGAAACATCGATGAGAGAGAAGCATTGGTCAGCTGCCTCCTGCACACCCCTTACTGGGGATGTGCCCGCAACCAAGGTACATGCCCTTGACCGGAATCGAACCTGGGACCCTTCAGTCTGCAGGCCGACGCTCTATCCGTTGAGCCAAACCGGTTAGGGCGCCCTTTACATTTTTATAAGCTGAATGTGGGCACCAAAACACCTGTAAGTTATCTTTTTCAATTGAATGCACACAAAAGTTTAGAAAAGGTGAAAAGAACAATTCTAAACATCATTCCATATTCACCTAAAAACTTTCCAACTAAAGTTTAGGATGTTTCAAACATATATGAATGTTACATTGTATCACCTTCTTTACATATAATGCCATCTTAGAAATAGAAAACACAACTTCAAACTTTTAAGGTTTTGTTGTTGACATTTAACACTAATGATACGTTACCCGCCGGACACTGAACGCTGGGACACCTCCAGAAGTCCTGAATTCAAAAAAACCCAGCCTGACCGTTGCAAGCACTTGGTCTAAGCAAACAGCCAGGCCTCAAATACTGCTGCCGCCAGCCACTGCTCACTGACGACTACACAGATTATCGTGAGACCATTCACACGAGTGAGCTCCTAAAAGAAAGAAGATGGTTTAATAAGTCTTAACTATAAATTAAACTACATTTAAAAAAACAAAATTAAAAAACCAAACATCCTCTCCCCGCTCCCCCCGCCCCCCCAAAAAAGTTTCCTTCCTTCAAGGACTTCTAGAGAAAATACTGTGACCACACAGGGACCAGGACAGGGGTGGAGCTGCCTATAAGAGAAAACGGGCCCTAGTGGGGTGGGATGGAGAGTTCCACAACCAGTAATCAGGTGTCAGCTATTACCCAATCAATCCTATATCTCAATAAACCCAACAGAGAGAGAAACAAAATATGAAAAGGCTGAACAACAAAATTAAATAATTATTTAAAAATCCTTAATTCTACATCTACACCATCATTTTAGTTTAAAAAACCTGAGAAAGATTTTAAAAGATTTTATAATCAAGGATCAGAGTGGTACAGGTCATGTATTATATTAAAAACATCTCTCTTCCTACACTCTTTCGAATGAATGAACAAACGGCCTCACTTGGTCTAAGCCCCACTAAACGTGCCTCAGTTCCCTGAGGGACCCTAAGTACTACTTTTGACTGCACGTGGCTAGTGTGACCAAGGAAGGCAGTGAAGAGCCCCAAGTGGCCTGAGATTTGCATTTCACAGTCTCACCCCAACCTAGGGGACCCACCTCACCTAGTTTCCTCCTAGCCTCATTCCAACTGCCTCCTGTAACTGTGGTCTCCTTAGTGACACAGAACAAAGACAAACATTCTGATGCCCCTCCTTTTAAAGCAACAGTGACCATTTCACCCCATTAGTAAAATATGTCACTACAGCCACCAAATCTCTTAAATGTGGTGGTAAACCGGTCTCAAAATGAGGCTACAATGGTTCAGAAACTTTACCTCTCAGAAGAAACTGGAAATAAACCTTACTTGTACATTTCAAAATCCCAAGAACAAAATTTAAGATGTTCTCAGGAATGAAAAAAAATTTAATTTGTTACTCTGAAAGACTAAAATGTCTGGATTTGACTTAAGTGTTGAAAAATTCATCAGAAAAGAAAAAATCTAGTTATTTCTATTGAACGGAATGAGATAAACTCTATATTCAGAACACACGCCTTTTTAGACAATTTGGTTCACTTATCTGGACTTTTTTATATTTCATATTTACATCTATAGTCAAGTGCTAAGTTCCTAACACAATTAAGTGTATAACCCTTTACACCACAAAGAGAATAGGTCATAAACTTTCATTCACATCATAGTAATACAACTTTTCCAAAGGAAAAAATGTGGGCATTCCTGAAAAAGTGACGGGGGGGGGGGGGGGGGGAAGATCCGTCATAAGCGCAAATTTTTTTCTCAGCTGAACACTGCTCTCTTCCCTGCTGAGGTAGGAATAATTCTTTGAAACCTTAGGTTTAAAAGATAAACCTCAAGCTCTAACCGGTTTGGCTCAGTGGATAGAGCGTCGGTCTGCGGACTGAAGGGTCCCAGGTTCGATTCCGGTCAAGGGCATGTACCTTGGTTGCAGGCACATCCCCGGTGGGAGGTGTGCAGAAGGCAGCTGATCGATGTTTCTAACTCTCTATCCCTCTCCCTTCCTCTCTGTAAAAAATCAATAAAATATATTAAAAAAAAAAAAAAAGATAAACCTCAAACTGCTATCAACCATGGAGCCTGTGTACCTACAGGGCAGCCCCAATGGCTAAACGGGATCCAGGAACAAGATCCTCCGCTATCAAGGTCCTTGGAAGGCAGCTCTCCAACTTTTTGGTCCCAAGGCCTCTTCACACTCTTAAAAACTGAAGACCCCAAAGAGCTTTTGTTTATGTGAAATACATTGTTATTTCCAAAATTAAAACAAGAAACTTTCCAGGTAATTGTGGGTGTTCTTTGCTAACCCACACCAAGCCTTGACTAGTAAGTGTCATAAACATTAGTTGCAACACAGAAACAGAAACCATATGGTCACCTGTATCACCAACTCATACAAGTCCAAGCGCAGCATGGTCCATCAGATGACACGGAGGACACACATGTGCTAGTAATATTGGCACCTGTCTCCTCAAACAGCTTTAATCATTGGGAAGCCAACAAGCTCACAATGGCAGATAGAAGCTTTTCAAGATTCTAACCCTCATTTGAAACCTGGAATTTTATCGTTAGGAACAAATATGTCAGTTCTTTCCTTTAAGACTCACATCCTTCATCTTCAAGAAAATGCCCGCCAAATGCCAGTCTGAAAACTGCAGCCTGTCAATAGTCCTTTCAAGTACAAAGGCTCAGGTCCCAACAGCCCCCAGGGGCTCCTCCTGGAGACAGCCCCCCTTCCTATCTAGGGTGAAGCAGAGATGCTACCGCATCCTCGCCTCTTCATCACAGGGAGTGGTAGGAAGATGTACACTATCAGCTGAGATTTAATAAAAATAGTCTTTACTGCTTCAAAGACAGTAAGGTAGACTGGCACGTTAAAAAATTTTAAAAATTGATTTCAGAGAGGAAGTGAGGAGAGAGGTAGAAACGTCAATGAGGATCATCGATTGAATGCCTCCCGCACACCCCCACTGGGGATTGAGCCCACAACCAGGACATGTGCCCCGACCAGGAGCTGAATCATGACCTCCTGGTTCACAGGTCAGCGCTCAACCACCAAACCACGCTGGCTGGGCAGGCTGGCACATTTTAAGTGGCTGGTGCAGAGGTGGAGAGCACACTATAGGGTTCGATGTCAGCAACCGAATTTGCTTCGGCACCATCAACAGTTAACTCAGCAAAGAAGGCAAACAACGTCAACTGTCACAGTGTTGAGTTTTTACCTCTTAATCCCTAGAAGGGTTTGAGACATCCAGGGACCCAGGGACACAGAGGACAGACTCCTGTGACAAGGTATTTCTATCAGTGTAAGAAAACACCGCACCCGTGCACAGCACTAACACAGACGTGGGCGCTTCATTATCAGAAGGGACCCACCACTGCCTCCCACCAAACCTATTCTAAAACAACCCTCACTCTGCCCTCCATTCTTTATCTCTGTCAGGCTGTCAGAAGTGAATTTCTTAAAAATAAAAGCAGAAAGCCTGGCTGGTGTGGCTCAGGGGCTCTCTGTCGACCTATGAACCAGAAGGTCATGGTTCGATTACTGGTCAGGGCACATGCCCAGGTTGCAGGCAATCCCCTGGTGAGGGCATGCAGGAGGCAGCCAATCAATGATTCTCTTTTCATCATTGATGTTTCTATCTCTCTCCCTTCTCCCTTCCTCTCTGAAATCAATAAAAATACCCCCTCCCCAAATTTTTAAAAACAAAAGCGTAAGTACCTTTCTAAAATGTTATATGTTATTTATAAAACAACTACAAATGTCAGTGGTGCGAGTGTGACCATGGTGGAGCTGAAGGCCGACCCCAACCACAGAGCACGCTGGAGGCCTGTTTCGAGTGGTGCAGTGCTACACAGTGAAGAGACTCATGTCCCTAAGACACTTTACAATATTCTACACAACCACAATGTGGATCCTACTCTCACAGCATGACAACCACTTCTTATCAAAGAGATCACCCAGTGCTGACCTGTCCCACCTGGTGGCCAAAACATGTTTGCCCAAACCTCATATCCCCAGGAACATTCAAAACTAACCATTTAAAATTTAAAACAATTCTGACCTGCCAGTCAGAAATTAGATCCAAAAGCTACAACATAACCTCGCCATTATGAACTCTGGTGACTCAGACTTTTTAATTCCGAATCTCACAATTCAGTTTCTATTAATGGGGTAGTCACTAATGAGAATACACCCAGAAATTCCAACCACACAGGATGTCCCGAGAGTGGCCCATTTTCAAGCATTGATGGTAGCCGCCCTCATCTACCCCATAGGTCCGCAGTCACAAACACTCGATGCTCATCCAAAGAACATGAGCATACCCTTGGGGCATGCGCAGGAGGTGATCAGTGGCTATGTCTTTCTCAAATCGATGTTTCTCCTCCCCTATACCCCCACTCTCCCTGAAATGCAATGGAAAAACATATCCTTGGGTGAGGATTAACAATCAATCAATCAATCAATCAATCAACTGCCAATTATCCCTGCTGGGCCAAGGACTCCTTTCCCTGAATATCCCAAGTCCTGTAGCTGTTAATTAAGAATACAGGACCTGCCCAGCTAGGATGGTTCAGTGATTGAGCATCGACCTATGAACCAGGAGGTCATGGTTTTATACTTGGTCAGGGCATGTACCCAAGGTTGTGGGGCTCAATCCCCAGTGTAGGGTGTGCAGGACGCAGATGATCAATAATGCACTCTCTCCCTCCCTTTCTGAAATCAATTAAAAAAATAAATATAAATAAACACACACACACACAGAATCCAGGGCCCCCACCCCCATTGGCCACCCTACTGTTTTTATATCCACACTGTCTGTTTGGGCCCCAATTACATCTGTGCTGGATGTTCTTCTGGCATCTCTTGGGGGCACTGCTGCCAGATCCCAGTGTCCCGCTGGGGTCTCCTGGGATCATCCACAGTCCCCTATACAGGCCACTCTCACCCCATTTCACTGCAGCAAGTGTTGTTGTTACCGAGGCTGTGTATAATTAAAGGATGTCCTACAACAAATGCCAAGTGCCATTTAACATACAAAACCAAGGGCCTCTCCCATTCAGGCATCTCACCTACAAGGCAGAGTGTCCTACAGCTAAAAGCAGTCTTCCTCCAACCCCCGATCCCCTCCAGCAGACACTCTGGCCTCACTTCAGGCAGTCCACTGGGGGGTGGAGGGGAGGTGTGCCCCGAAACACTTTCACCTGTGACCACAAACAAGCCTTTTCCCAAAAAGCAAGTAATGTGGTTGAGCCAATTTCGAAAATGCAAAGACATTGCCTGTCTTCCTAAAAGTAATTTATCCCCCCCACATTAAAGTCGGAAGGAAGTCTACTATTTCTTAAAACTTGCACTTCTCAAAAGTAAGCACTCCTAACCATTCTCTAGAGCAGTGGTTCTCAACCTTTCTAATGTCTCGACCCTTTAATACAGTTCCTCATGTTGTGGTGACCCCCAACCATAAAATTATTTTCGTTGCTACTTCATAACTGTAATTTTCCTACTGTTATGAATTGTAATGTAAATATCTGTGTTTTCTGATGGTCTTAGGCGACCCTGTAAGCGGTTCAAGACCATCGGAAAACAGATATTTACATTACGATTCATAACAGTAGGACAGTAGGAAAATTACAGTTAGGAAGTAGCAACAAAAATAATTTTATGTTTGGGAGTCACCACAACATGAGGAACTGTATTAAAGGGTCGCGGCATTAGAAAGGTTGAGAACCACTGCTCGAGAGCGAAGGTTCTCAGTGTGGCCCTTAGGCTTTGGAGGTCTCCAAGGTCAAACTATCTACACAACATTAAGACATTGTTTCTGTTTTCATGGGTCACTCCCTCAGGAGTATTCTAGAAACAAATGTGAAAAGTCAAACTGCTGCCAGTTAAGCCAGACATAAAAGAGATTTGTAAAAAGGTAAAACAATGCCCCCTTTCTTTCTCATTAAGTTGGTTTTGTCTTGGAAAATAGTTTCCATAAAATGTTATTCATGTTAATATGCAAGGATTTATTGTTTTACAATAAGTAAATATCTCTACTGTAAATGCCAAATACAGTAAATATCAACAGACACAACTTAAACAAAAGCTCTCTGGGGTCCCAGTAATTTTAGGCGTGTCAGGTCCTGACTTCGAACCCTCTGGGAATGGCTGACAGAGCAAACTTGACTCCTGGGGGAACCTTAAGGGCTGCTGCCTATTGGACCACAGTGACCTTCCAGCCAGGAAGACTACAAGGCAGGGACAGCACTGCTTCAGCAGTGGACTTTTCTGGATACTCCCGACTTTCCTAAATGAGCTTCACATGACTGCCGAGAAGGGGCTGATTCCAGTTAGGAGACTGCAGCGCCCACACTGACTGCCCCAAAGTTCAGAGAATGTGGCTGGAGAAACAAGAAAAGCCTATACTCAGGCCTGTGTCTCCTGAGCAGAGCTGCATCCCCTACAGGTCTTAGGGCAGGCAGAAATGACACTTAGAGACCTTGGAGACAAGTTAAGAATTACTGTGTTTTCAGCTGGAATCTTCCTTTCTTTCCCCAAGATTAGCAGAGACCAGCGTCTGGTTTTGGTTTTGGGGTAGTGGGAAAGGTCTAAGCTTAAATACAGGTGTTAAAGAATAAATAACAGGATTTTCTGTGTCAATTTTCATGGACACACACAGAGCTGAATCTTCACGGAGAGGCATGCCCAGGAGGGCTGTCTTACAACTAAAGGGAAAACTTCATATTACAATCAACAAACCCTAAGATTCCAAGGCTAGCGTCTACCTAGCCCTGTGTCTCTATGGGGTGCAGGGTAGCACCTCAGGCAGACCACTCAGCATTCTTGGTCCTGATAAAGGCAGCCAGCAGTGCCCTCCCCTACTGACCGCAACATGACACTCCTCCATTGACATGTGGGCTAAGTCCTCAGATAAGCAGATTCAGGGCTTGGGGGCTCAATGGCTTTTACATCAGGATGTCCCTGGCTTCAACCCCAGCTGCAAACCTAACAAGTTACCTCTCTCTGGGCTGTACTTTCCTGCCTGGGAAATGGGGGACAATTGTGACCTTACAGTTTCCTTTTAAAAGGTTATCTGAAACTCCACCACGTCAAGACCAGTCAGGGCTCACAGCGAGCAAACATGCAACCAATGGTGGAAGTCACCTATTAAATGACAATGTCAGGCCCAAATAGCGTGGCTCAGTGGTGTTTTTGCTTTCTTCTTATTTTTTTTTGTATTGCTTTAATTTTCTATATGTGTATTTAACTTTATAACCCAAATCATCGTAAAGCTATCTTTATATTGGGAAAAAGCCCCCATTTACAGTCTTATAAACGTGTATTAAAGTACCACCTAAATGTCTGTATCAGCATATGAAAAACAAAATCACAGCATCTAAAATTTGATGCCCAAAGAAATATCTGCCCCATAAAAATTACACACAAGGTAACCTACCACCTGCTGAAGTATGCTTTATAGTCATGGTTACAGGCATTCTTATTACAATACGTACAATTACCCATTCAACTTGGTGTAACAATTTACCTTACTCAAAAAATAAAATGAGGCCTAAGCAAGAGCCACTACTCTGCAAATCAGGTGGGCACTGGACCAAGTAAACTCGATTCGATTTCTAGGCCCCTCCTTCCCGACTGATGCCTTTCCATTAGTTGTCAATCACAGACCTCTGTGATTTGAATTAGCAAGGTCACTTAATGCTGGCCATAAAAAGGGTAATATTAGATTTCCATACACTGTAAGTGACTCCACCACTTAAGAAAAATGCAAAAGTCAGACTGTAAGGAAAAGCTTTCTTAGTGAACTTGCTGAGTCTACCAGGGGTATGAGAAATCAGGCCTCTATGGGACACAGTGCCACACTTCAGGGACCCAAGGACAATAGAGAGCTGGCCTGTGAACACAATCTTTACTCTGTAAGAGTCACTTGGTATCATGGGAAAGACATATGAAGAAAAATCAGGTCCTGGAACATCTTGCCAACATGTACTAGAAAGAACCAGTCCCTGGGCTATAGGGATGGAACTCCTAGGAAATTAGGCACGCCCTGGTACTTACAGTATCAACAGCAGGACCCACAAGCTCCACTGGAAGCCAAAGTGCCCACTCCAAAGCCCTTTCCCTGCGTGAAAGCAAGCCCATGAACCAAGGCCCACCTGGAGCACCAAGCGTGCCCATCTCCAAGCCCCAGGGACACATCTGCAACAAGCTATTGTGACGCTCACAGCACACATGCTATGAATGCCACCCTTTGCCAGGAAAGAAACTGATAACCATGGGTACTAGCAAATAGTAAGGAATTAAGAGGAGAGGCCAATTATACAACTTTTTATTTGTGCCCTTTTTTTCCTTTGAGAACAGAACTCACTTTGCTTGAAATAGCTTACATTTAATCCAATAGTAAAATAAGGAAAGGCTCTTGGAAAATCGGAAGTAAACAAAAGGTACGTTATTCCTAAACTCATGGTGAACAGAGGTAAGCAGAAAACGGTGCTGAGGAAATGCATTAGACAAGTTTCTTTTTTTTTTTTTAAATATATTTTATTGATATTTTACAGAGAGGAAGGGAGAGGGATAGAGAGCTAGAAACATCGATGAGAGAGAAACATCGATCAGCTGCCTCCTGCACACCTCCCACTGGGGATGTGCCCGCAACCAAGGTACATGCCCTTGACCGGAATCGAACCCGGGACCCTTCAGTCCGCAGGCTGACGCTCCATCCACTGAGCCAAACCGGTTTCGGCTAGGCAAGTTTCTTAATGGGACCAGAGCTGGGTCTTCTGAGATGACTATACCGTGTTTACAATGTGGATCAGTCACAGAGACACGAGCAACGGGGCTCTAAGCTCCAGGGTGCAAGGATGACAACACAGAGCCCAATGAAGGAGCTGGGATGACCTCGCATGTCCCCGCTAGGCTTGTCTACAAGATTGGGAGGGTCAACTTTCTGGTCACTGCTTCTGTCCTGGTGCCTGGCACACAGGATGCAATGAATATTCGCTGAATAAATCAAGGAATCGTTCCAAAGATCAGAGATCTTAGTTCCTTAAAACGCACAGCTGAAAGCAACTTTCTTGGAAGCATGTTTCAGTCAGGGCCTAAGTGGCTCCAGGAAACCATGGAACCAACATTTGTCAGAGCCCAGCCGTGCAATCCTGGGCAAGCTCCTCCCCTGTACTTCAGCTTCCTGGAGGTCAGGCTGCACACAAAAGCACCCTTCTCAAAACAAGCTGGCACTCGTGCCCACTGCAAGCCGTTATTGAAGCATAGTAACTACATTGCAACATTATCACTACTAATCGGAGGCTCAGCTTCCCCCGGTACCAACCTACAGATACAAGTTATGTGAATACACTGAAAAGATCCTAAAACCTCCTTTCTCCTCCTACAATATATGCCCCTTAGCACACGAGGCTCAAATCTCATTCCATCAGCGTGCAAACGACAAGTACATGATTACCCACGGTCCAGGCAAGAAGAGTTCCTTCAACAGCTACAGCTTGTCACCGCGCTGCTGTCACCTAAAGCCGCCCTTCCAAGCTCCCGTAACGAGGTGCCAGATCCAAAGCAGAAATGCTGATTGACTTCCTGTCTCTAGGCCTGGCCGGGAGCAATGCGCGCGGGGACCGAGGAGAAAGCAAACGGATCTGAGCGTCAGAGGCGAAAGTCTGGACGGTACACCGCGACACATATGTGGCCACAGACACCCAGCTGACAAGAAAAACTGAACACCGCCGCTTCCCGCCGGGGCGCGGACGCCGAGAAAGCGAACTGGTCTCTATGTACCACACACCGCGCCGTCGCGGCGTCGCCCTCGCAAGGCAACAGAACGTACCCCTGAACAGGCTCTGGAGCGAAACTTCGCCACCCGAGACGCCTGGTTTAAACACAACTCAACCCCACCAGCTCCACGACCACTGGAAACAGGCGTCCTACGTGTCAGCTTGCCGCACCGGGAACTTGCCTGGGTCCCAGGGCAGTGTTCGCTCTCTCCCCTTTCAGTACGCTCCCGCCGGGACCGGACCCGGCTCCCGCAGCTCGCGGGCCACACCAGGCCCCCGCCCCTCCCCCGCCGCCGCCATCTTCCCTCTCCGGCGGCAGCAGGCCCGGTGCGAACGCCGCAGCTCTGGGAGGGCCGGGCTCTAGCACCGCCGCCCTCCCGCCCTCCCCAGAGCATGGCCCTGCGGCGGTCAGCTCCTCCGCCCGCTGCCCGAACGCCACTCACCTCCGCTCCCAGACCTCTAAGATCTCGCAGCCATTTCCTCCGAGAGCACCGGAACGAGCAGGCGGGCGGGGTCAGCGCCGGCCATCGAGATGTGGGGGCTAGACTAGAGGGCCCGCCCGCCGCTCCAAGCGCCGGGAAGACGCCGGCCACCGAGACGCCCTGGAGCTAGAGAGGATACCCGCGCCCTGAGCGGCGCCCCCGTGCGGCAAACGAAAGGCCAGGTACAGACTCCACACCACGCGCATGCGCCCTGAGCCCAAGGGCCAAAGCTTTGGGCGAAAGCGGGGGTGGGGGTAGGGCGGGAATCCCAGGCTGCGAGCCCAAGGCAGACCTCCCCGCCCCCCGCCCCCCGCCTCCAGGGAGCGCACAGTGGCCCAGTTCCTGTTGGCGGGCTCCTGAGGGCAAAAGAGCAAGGCGCAGGGCCCCTTTCCCACCAGCCTGCGTTTTCAGTTTCTCCGGATTGCAGTCCAGGGGGCCAAGGAGAACAGCGAGCCGCCCACCCGCCCACAAGCAACCTGGGCACACCTGTCCACAGGGTTGGACGAAAAGGTGAGACAGTTACTGCGCCAAAAGGGAAAGGGCTCTGGCCGATGAGCAACCCTCCACATGGATTTTCTTCACTTAGTACTGACTAGTGACACCCCAGCATCTGCCTGTCCCCAGATACTCAGTCGACCTCAGAGGGCAACTCCTGCTGCCTTGGGACACCGTGGACACTGGACATTTGCCCCAAGGGCAGTAACTTCTTGACCTCTGTTCCCATCACTTGCCCCTTCAGCCCCACTTCCACGTTCCTTGGAAGCGGCGGGAACGCCTAGGCAAAAAGTGGAAAGGTGCCCTGTGTGCAGTAAAGCTGCACCTCTGACACTACAGGGTCTCCCAGATGCTTGCATGTGCACAAGAACCCGGGCCTGGAGCAGGAGTGCTTTTTAATAGACATCTCTAAGGACCACAAAGCCAGTTTTCTTCAAAGGAATACAATGCAGCTAGTTTCTGCTTGTGTGATTCTGTTAGGACCACCTTCATGGAATCTTGCAGGGATGGGCTCTATACTCTTCCAACTTGAGTCTTCAGGTTTGCCCCCAGGTAGGTGTAGTGCAGCTGTGGGCAAACTACGGTCCGCGGGACGGTGGCTGTTCTATCTGGCCTGCGGAGCCGAAAGAGCGGAGGGTTCTCTTGCTCTCCCCTCCGCTCCTTCACCAGCAGCAGTGTTAACATGGCAACGTTGGAAAACAGGGCCGCAGCTCCTTCTTCTGAGTGGGCGGATTTATATCCACCCATTCAGTAGAAGGAACAACCTCTCAATCTTCCAGAGTCTCCTTGTAATGCCCCCGCCGACATTACCCTGGGAATGTGTAGACACGTTGATGTAGGGAGACACGCCCCTGGAGAGCACAGTATCAGAGCATTAGCTAAAAAGGAGACCAACAACACTGTTCCCACTGAAGTTGATGTTTTAAAGACCAAAAACCTTTCAACCCAGTCTACATTGCCATCTACATCTACGTCCCGGGCATAATTTGGAAGTTGCACTAAAGAAAATGTTTAATTTACTGTTTACACATTTTGTTCTTTTCTATTTGTTTTAGTTTTAAATTATTTTATTATATTTAAGTTTAATTTGAAAGGCTTTTGTAACTTTCCTTTGTTAGGCAATTTTATTTTGCCTTTGCCATCTTCAATATAAGGTATGTTATTATGCTATGATTCCTCCATTTTTTGAAGTTTCAAATTATAATAATTAGTGTTTACATTCTTCTTGTTAAAATGTTTGAAATGAATAAAACTATTGAAATAAAAAAAAAAGACTGTACCCTTTTATGTAATGATGTTTACTTTGAATTTATATTAGTTCACACAAACACTCCATCCATGCTTTTGTTCCGGCCCTCCGGTCCAGTTTAAGAACCCATTGTGGCCCTCGAGTCAAAAAGTTTGCCCACCCCTGGTGTAGTGGGAGGGTTAGAGACCAAACAGATCGAGTGTAAACTGGCTTGAACAAGCATGGTGATTGATCTTGGGCAAGTTGTCTGTAAAATGGGGCTGGCATGCTGGGGCACTGGGGAAGATCACAGGAGCGTCACTACAAAGGGCCCCTAAATGGGAGTTAGAATGGGGGAACCCCGCCTGCCCAGCCTCTTTAGTAGAGGATCCTTAAATGAAAAAAAAACCAAAAACAAAACCCAGCAGCAATGTTTGTCTGCAAGTTGAGATTTTAACTTTGGGGTACAGTATAAGGCCAGGTGCTTGGAGGGTTGAAAGGCACTTAAGGACAGGGCTGAGAGTGGACCAGGAAGCCCTGAGGAAGCTTCAGAATGGGAGACCAAGGGGAAAGAGGGAAGCCCCACTGCAGTTAGAGATGACCCTCACAGCCCTGGGACTGTGCTTTTAGACCTCTCCCAGCAGGCTGACTGGGTCTGGGGCTGAGGGGCGCCTCCCCAGTGGGAGGAGTCAGGCTCTCCCCCTCTGACCTCTTCAGGTAATTCCAGCCCACTTGTTGCACCTCCTCAAGAAAGCTGCTTCTCACTGTGAAAGAGGCATTTCTGGAATATAGATTGGGTATTTTTTAGTAGAACTCTACCAACTAAGGAATACTTCCTCCTAACAAAATTATTTTAATAACCTAAAAAGTAGTCTCCAGTGTCTCAAATTCTTCCTTAGATAACCCCAATGCTTAACAAAAACCCCAAGTCCTGTGGACTGGCAACAGGAGTGGCTCAGAGGGCCAGAGGGGGCAGGAAGCTTAACAGGCTTCCATGCCTCAATGGGGTTTGAGTCTTTGTGGAAAAAATATGATTAGTGCATTACCAATACGGTCCTGCTACCCCCCACACCTCATGGAAGTCTATCAAAGCAGAAAAGATCTGGGATTCATCAGTCCAACAAACTGCTTCCCGGCTTTCAGTCTCTTCTCACCCTGAATTAAAGCCCATTGGAAAGCAGGGTCCTGGTCTCAAATGAAAACCCTAAAGCAGAACACCGCCGGGATCAAGTGCAACCTTGAGAGCCCCAATCCCCCCTCTGAGGTTCTGCCCCTTTCCAAGGACAATTCAAAACTAGTAAAGCAGCAACCAATAGTTTTATTATTACTCTCACTTGGAATTCAGACTTGGAGCAGACCAGCAACCTCCCGAGGGGGTGGGAAAGGCCAAGGTCAGACCCTTGGACCCCTTCGCTGGGCTTCCCTAACCTCCACTAGCAGTTGGGGAAAACCTGCCAGTGCCCTTTGACTCAGGGGTCATGGGCTGAAAGGCTCGGATCTCACACACACCCTGGCCCAAGGCTTACTGGAGAGAAGGCAGTGGCACATTTCAGTGGCACTCGTGTTTCCTTGGGCTGCCCCAGGCTGGACCATGGGAAGGGAAGGGGCAATAAACCCATCAACCCTACTCCAGGGCCCCAGGGTGCCTGATACCCAGAGGCTGTGCTCTTAACCATTTGTGGAATTAAAAGACATGAATTAAAAGGTTACACCCACCATTTCCTGTGGCTAGAATATAAATTCCTAGGAACAGATAAATCTAGTAATTTTTTATAGCTAACAAAAGCTTCAATCACTTTATTTTTTAAAAACCTGATTTTCACCACTTTGACATTGTATATAAAGCCAGCTCTAACAAAAGTCTGCTTACATACCTGTCAGAATTTAGAATTAATTTCCAGGTGGCTATTTCGTGATTATCCAAAAGAGAGAATAGCCAGCCACCCTCAAACCCCAGGAGCCTCCCCTTCTGATTAGCACATGAATCTCCCCATCAGCAGCGACCGCTAATCCCAGGAGGGCCCACCCAGAACTAGACCCATCCCCCTTCCCCACCCCTGCCGTTCAAAGCTAATGTAAATCCTATCAGAGACTTACATCTCTCACCCCATCTAAAGTATAAAACTGGTAGCAAAACCCCGGACAGATGGGTGTGTCTGTCTTTCCCTCTTAGCCTGGCTGCAAGTGGTTTAGACTCCCCGCCCCAAAACTGGTTGCCTTTTTTTTTTTTTGCTGGCTCACTAAAACAAAACGGTGAAAACAAGAAAGGTGTCTCTGGCGGAAACACCAAGAACAACAACAGAGGCTGAGCTCTTAGGGATTGTGAAAGTATACCCTAAAGGTTCTTATTCTGCATTTCAAAAAAAATCAATACCCATAAATCATCCTTCCATAGCAGGAGATTTTTGAGTTCCGAACTGAACCAACTGCTTCCAAAATGTAGGAACCCAAGGAAAAACAAGAGCGCCCAACTCTGTCTATAAAGGTGGAAGGTCAGCCCACTGCCTTTTATGGTTGTGCAGAGGAAAGAGAAATCCTGGGAGCCTGTCAGACACAAAATTCCTCTCCCTCCAACACAAAGTAAGTACTCAAAGCATGAAGGCAAGATGATTTCAAAGTCAAAAAAGCCAAAATTTTGCAAGTGTTTTTAAAAAAAGGAAAATGTGGACATTAACTGAAAAATGTCTCATCTTCATTCAATGGCGCCACCTCTGGCCAAACATCCGATGACAACATCTGGGCCATGCAAAAAGAACCCTTAAAGCACATACAGATGTGGCCGTGAACATATATATTGTGTGCATTTATATATACATACGTGTGTATTGATGATATATATAATTTAAATTGAAAAAAAAAGAAGGGTCAACTCCTAAAACAATCTGTGTATTTCGAACTCTCGACCAGTCAGGTCTGAGGGGCACAGTCAACTCGAGCCACCCAGGGGTGCCGCCTGTGCCCCTGCTGGTCTGCGGCAGGACTGCCCGTCCAACCCGCAGGCCACCGCATTTGTTCTAGGTGGCACTATGCTGCACACAGTCTACATTAAAAAATCAGCAGGAGTTAAATATTAAAATATTACTGTTGCTTTTACTCTTGCAAAGAAACTTATGACATAACCAGTGCCTTGGGACTTAATGGCATCATCCGTTAACAGGAAATACATGCGGGTGAAGATACAGTGGGTGGGTGACCAGATCACGCCCCCCCCCCATTTAACCTGCCTCCCGGGGTCTTGGTTCAGCTAAGCATGGACAGAACCACCTAGTAATAAAATGCTCCCTCGGGTTTCAAAGGGCCGCGGACGGGGCTGCCCTCCGCTGCCTTCCCGAAGCGCTCGAAATCGCTCCACCTCCCTCTCCGGCGACGGGGAAACCCCGCCCTGCTCGGAGCCTGCATTCTTCTAGAGCAGACGGGTTGCGACTTAACAGTCAATAGGTGTCCGTGCGCCTCCGCGTCTCCCAGGTGCGCGCCGCGCCGCTTGGGACCCCGCCGTCGCCGCCGCGCCCGCCTGCCCGGGCCGGCGGGAGCTGACGCATCCAGAGTTGGTGCGCGTTCCCCACACGGCCGGGAACCCGGGCCGCCCCACAACGGAACGGGGAGCTCCTGCTGGCTGCGCTCGGGCGGCTCCTCCCCGGCCTGTGCGGCCAGTCGGGAGGAACCTCAACTCGGGGCGGCGCGGGGCCCCGGCGCCTGTGCTCCCCGCCCCGTCCCGTGCCCTCCGGGCTCACACAAACGACGGAAGGGACACTGGCACCTTCGCCTCGGACTCAGTCTAGCGGCAGCATTCCTCGCGCGAAGTACTCCCACAGCTACGCCTGCACAGCGGCCATTTTGCCCAGAGGCGGACGACGCCTTTTGACTCTCGCGCCAACCCGTAGAGCTAGGGCGCCGATTAGAGCGTTCAGCGCAAGGACGGAAGCTGTAGTTCAGCACTTCCGGGCAGCCGCCGCGCTACGCCCTGTCGCCGGAGCAGTTGATTGGCTGCCGGCTCGCGATCTCGTGATCTCGCGGGAAGAGGCTGAGGGGACGGCTGCCGGTGCGTCTGCTCTCACGTTCCCGCCCCGCCTCTGTCGCGGCCCCCGCCTCCCCCTGCCCCTCGCCGCCGCCCCTCCCCGCCCGGCCCGGCCCGGCCCGGCCCCCAGAGCGGCCGCGGAAACTGCGCAGCAGGCGGGATTCACACAGTAAGATGGCCATGGTGGGCCCCGGCGGTCGGGCCGAGCGTCCCCGCGGAGCACGGCGGGGCCAAAAGGGGGCTGGAGGGGGGTCGGACCTGCGTGGTGTCTTCAGGGGTCCCAGGTCCGAGCAGGTGTCAGGTCGCGGCTTGTTCTCGGGCGGCGGCGGCGGCGTCGTCGTCGTCGTCGTCGTCGTCGTCGTCGTCGTCGCCCCCTGGATTTGCAAGTCAAACTGCCCGTTGCTCCGGCCGAAGCTGCCCGGCACTGTGGTCCTACCGGGAGAATACCGCCGGGGGCCGCTTGGCATTCGGAACCAGAATACTGAGACGCGGCACTGGTGTCTTTGCCAGGAGATAGATTTTTATAACAACTGCTTCCTGCAGACACCGAACCGGCGAGAACGGACACTGCTGCTTGGGGAGCAAGTGCCCCCCGTCGGAGCTGGACTGTTTAGTTGTGTCTGCTGGAGTTTAGCTGCTGACTTCTCCGAAGGGGTCGCTTTCGGAAGTCTCTCTCGCCGTCCGGGAGCGGTACAGTCGGTGTGGTTGCCCCCTGAGAACTCAGAGACAGGTGTCTTTTTGTACCGTGTGGTAATGAGAGTTTGGTCTGATTTACGCAGTTGGCCGCGTCCGCGAGGGATGGTGTTTGAAGAACAGTCTCTTGGTTTTGTCTCAGGTGCTGAGTGTTGGCATCTCCCACGAACCAGGACTTTGTCTTGTGTCCCTTTGCTTCTCTACCCACACTGGGTGATCTGGCTGTCCCTACTTTCTGACGAATGTTTCCCTAATTAATGTTCCCAGCGCTGAGCTCAGGACCTGTAATCCAGGTACCTGCTGGAGTTGCCTAGCTGCGTGTCTGACAGGCAGCCCAAACTGGCCCTGCTCCCCAAACCTGTTCCTGTCCCAGCCCTGCCTCCTCATTGTGGCCCCATCCTTCCAGGACTCATCTTCAGCCTTCCAGGCATCCTCTTATCCTACCTCGTTCAGTCCAGCAGCAAGGCCCACGGGTGTCCCCAGCACATCTGCCCCTGGTCCCTCTTGTTTGGGTGTCTCCTTACTGATTTTCCTGCTCAACTCTCACCACTCCGCATTTGCTATCTTGTAATTTTTTTAAATGTATGGAAGCATTGAGCATGTGCTTGCTATCTATAAAGCAGTGTTCCTGATGGGTATGTCAGCGACGAGAAATCAGTGTTCCTAATGGGTATTCAGCCGCACCCCCACCTCAGAAGCCCAGGTGGTTCTCCCAGGGCCAGCACTTGTCCACCCCTCCTTCCTGGTTGCACCTCCTGAGTTTCCCATTTCATGTGTATTTACTGCGAAAGCACATGTTATGCATTTTGCCTTGTTTTTGTTTTTTACTAAGCTGTCTGCCACACTTGGGCCTCTGCTGCAACTTGATATATTCATCATCTGGTTTCTAAGAGCAGTTCACGTAGCTGTCTTCATTTATTTTAACCCCCTTAGTAACTTCTGCCATGTTAGCAGTTGATCACAATCCCGTCTCAGCAACCTAAATCCAAATAGCTCTGAAAACCAAGTGTTTGCTTTTGTTTTTAACCTATTTGATGGTGGAGGCTGTTGAATGGCCTATATTCCCCTCAGCACTGATACCCATTTCACAGAAGAGATGATGTTTGATAATGGGGTGCTGCCTCAAACCCAAGAGGGCACCATGCCATATAGTGTAGACTGTCACATAGGTTTTGTGTGGTCTGAAAAGTTCTGGATCCTCACACACCCGCCCAAGGGTTTGGAGCCTGGGGTTGTGGTCCATGCTGCTGTTGGATGGACGTCTGGCGCATGGCTTCCGTGTTCCTGCCATCTGGAACAGTGTTTCTGTGAACAGGCTTGTATGTCTGGTGAAGGTGGTGAGTTCTTGAGGTCTGGTCTGGCGGGACTAGAATCTTGGGGCTGTAGGTGCACTTGTGTTTGGCCTCGTGAGGGCTGCCAAATTTTTCATAGTGCAGCCTGCTCTGACGGCAGTGAGAGCTTGGGGATAACTCTGGGTCTTTGTGATGCTGATGGTGTCACTTTCTTAGTTTTTGTTGGTCTGGTGGTCGATTACCAGTTCCTCTTGAGTATGTTTGTCATAATATGTAATTCTTTGGGTCATACCTCTGGCAGCTGCCCTTTGCACTTTGGAGAGACTTTATCTAAACTTCCTCCTTAGCCTCGCTCAGCCCCACCTCAGATGACCTCTTGGTTCTTTGATCCCTGGCTCTTTCTTGCATTCACCCTACCTTATGAACACCAACTCTTCTTCCTGGTCCCTAACCCTGTGCTGGTGTCGCTGGCCCTTTACATGTGCTATTCTCCAGGTTTAAAGTATCTTCCCACTCTCTATTGCTTCTTACTATATCACTGTGTTTATTTCTGAAATGATCACAATTGTTAGAGAATTCTTCACCAATTCCTAAAATATTTTCCCCCTGTAGAAATAAAGCAGAATGAGTTACACAGAAAAACCTGATGAAATCACGAAAGATGAGTGGATGGAAAAACTCAATAACTTACACGTGCAGCGAGCAGACATGAATCGCCTCATCATGAACTACCTAGTCACAGGTAACAGCCTGCGATAAGGATGCTACAGATGCTCCCTTTTGTGTACTACCAAAGTTCTGTGTGCTGTTAGGTTTGTTCTGGCATTATAAAACCCAGTGTGAACGTACCAGATTTGTATATTATCATGTTAAAGATATCCTCTCTTGGCTAGGAGGTCATTATTTCTGTGTCTGAAATAATAGTACCTGAGGCAAAAATCAAATTTTTTTGGCTTTTTATATTTTTGCAGTTAATTAAGATCATTAAGAATGTTCTAAAGTACATTTAAAGCCCGAGTGATCTCCCCTGGCCAATCTGGTAAATTATATTGCATTGTTTCTAAAAGGTGCTCAGCTCAAAGGAGATAGGGAGGGCAGAACCTATGAGGGAAACAGGTGGTCTGTAGTTGACACGCAGTCCTCCATGATAGTGGAAGGAAAGGGGGGGGGGGTTCTGCACTTGGTAGGAAGCCCAGATGTTTCCACAGGGATGAGTCTCTTTCCTGGTAGTTCTGAGGACCCCTTCCCCACCAGCCTCTGCTGAGATTTTTTGACAGGCGAGGAGGAGGAAATGTGAGCTTGTGGCTGTGTGTGTGTATGTAGAGAAAGGCAAACAGGCTGCTTCGGGGGAGTGGGGGGTGAGGCGGGGGGCTGTGGACTCAGTGGAGAGGAGGGAGTGCCCAGATCCTTGAGGCTGTGAAGTACTGCCTCACCTGGACCATACCTACAGCTGCTCTGCAACTGGATCTGAGGTTGCAGCCTCCTTCGGGGAGCCCACGCCAATATGTCTGGCTTCACTTTCTGTATATCAAGGCTTAACCAGGAATTCACAAAGATATTAACACCAGTCCCTGAGGAAGTACAGTACATGTGGGGGTGATTTACTTGAGGTGATTGGGCAGACAGTGATGAAAAGGCTTTTCATTTAATATCTTGCTGACTTTCTGAGCAGTGAGGCCAGTTTTCATTTCCAGAGGGCTTTAAGGAAGCCGCAGAGAAGTTTCGAATGGAGTCCGGGATTGAGCCTAGTGTGGATCTAGAAACCCTTGATGAGCGGATCAAAATCCGTGAGATGATCCTAAAGGGACAGATTCAGGAGGCAATCGCCTTGATCAACAGCCTCCACCCAGAACTGCTGGACACCAACCGCTACCTTTACTTCCACCTGCAGGTGAGTTTTGGTTGAGAGTTGTCTGCTCTGTGGATCCCTGAGAGGTGACTTGTGATGATTCAGAAGTGTCGGGTGAATCTGTGTTAATAGAATATCGTTTAATTTACGTGGGGAAAGGGGTTGAGTTAGCTGTTGTGTTATGTATTTCAGAAGTGGTTTCTTGCTGTTAAAATGCAAGTTTAATAACTCAGAGGTGCTAGAAAAGTGTCCTTTAAGTTGTCCTTTTGACTAGAGTGTAGCCTGGTGCCACCAGGGGGCTGCTGGCCCAGGTGTGGTGTGTAAGTCTGTGTGCCTTGGCCCCTGACTAGCAACAGCACCTGATTGAGCTGATCCGCCAGCGGGAGACGGAGGCTGCACTGGAGTTTGCGCAGACGCAGCTGGCAGAGCAGGGGGAGGAAAGCAGGGAGTGCCTGACGGAGATGGAGCGCACTCTGGCCCTGCTGGCCTTTGATAATCCCGAGGACTCGCCCTTTGGAGATCTTTTGAATATGATGCAGAGGCAGAAGGTAAAGAACCCACGTGGGGTGACTCCCGTGCAGAGTGTGAGGGACACATCATGTCGGGTGTGTGACACTGGTATGATAGCACCAGTTCTTCCTGGTGTTCTGTTCTTCATTGTGTGGAGCTAGGCGCAGCATGCTGTGACCTTACCCAACAGCACAGTGACCCTGCACAGTGTGGGGTTTCTGGGCACATGTATGACTTTGACTCCCCTGGAACCTAACTATTTACAGTCATTCCTCCGTAACCACGGGGGGTTAGTTTTAGGATGCACCCCCCCCCCCCCCCGCAGTGGGTACCAGAATCTGTGCAGGCTCAAGTCCCTTGTATAAAACCGTGTGACAATGCATGCAGCTGCCCTCACATCCATGGATCCCAGTGGTGGAGGTGCAACTCACCTTCGGGTATGGAGGGCCAACTGTGCTTATCGAAAAATCCACATATGGTGGTGTTCAAGGGTCAGCTGTATCCAAGCCTCTGCCGATTTTTCTCATTTACCTTAGCCTTCCTCCTGTGTATTTGGAGCCTCTTAGAAATAGGTGTCCTAAGTATTTTTTATTTAAAATCCCAGACTTGTTTCTGAAGCTTCCTGTCCTCACTGTTGGTTCTGTATTCCAGCCAACATGACGTCAGTCGTTTCCCCAAGTACAGCTGCCTCTCCTCCCATGGCCCCTCCACTGTCCTTCAGGCCACAGCAGGCTCCCTGAGGCTTTGAGGATGGAGCTTGTCATCCCTGCCTGCTCCTTCCTCTTGCAGTTCCTCCAGCCTGGCTCATGGCACTGAACTGCCATCCAGGCCAGGTGTGACATTTACCAGCTGGACTGTGAGCTCCCTGTGGGCAGGAATGTGTGTGTGTGTGTCACGCAGAGGGCCTCACATGTTTGTCAGTGGTTACAGGCCTCTGCAGATGGATAAGATGCGTGCTGTAACAGACTCTCTGGCCGCCTGCGTGTGGCTGGCTGGCTGGACATGTCTTTTCCAGGTGTGGAGCGAAGTGAACCAGGCTGTCCTGGATTATGAGAACCGGGAGTCAACACCCAAACTGGCCAAGTTACTGAAATTGCTCCTTTGGGCTCAGAATGAGCTGGACCAGAAGAAAGTAAAGTACCCCAAAATGACAGATCTCAGCAAAGGCGTCATCGAGGAGCCCAAGTAGACCTGTGCGGGGACCCCTTGTGTCATCACACAGACTCGGATTTTTACTGCAGTAGAGACTCTTGTTCCCCCTTTACTTTTGGGGAGCCAAGCACCTTTTTTAAAGGAATAATGGCCCTTTTAAGCGCTGGAAAGTTTGCAGTGAATGACACCTTGTCTTCGGAAGCCTGGTGCCGACCGCATGCGGCACATCCTGAAGGTAGTAGCACCTGGCGCTTGAGGTGTCCTGCTCCTGAAGGGTTCCCTGGCCACTGCACTGTCCTGTTATGGACACCAGTGGCCCCCCAGGCTCCCCAGAGTCTACGGAAAGCACTGGTCATTGTCCTGCTTTCTGAGAGCTTGTGGGCAGATGACACGCATTCTTCATTCTCCTGTCTCTGTGTACAAGTTGCCCTTTTGCCTGGCTTTTGTTTGTTTTTTCATGACAGAGACTATATAAACTTGTAAACTCTAACTCAAAGACTTCTTGTGTGTGAGGGCATCAAGTTTGGTTTGTTTTCCCTTCAGTCTGGGTTGTGTGGCTTTGGGGGACGTGTGTGTGAGGGGTGGGCTGTGTGTTTTTTAATTTTTCAAATATATATTTTGGTGCTGTCTGTGGTCAGAGACTCTTTTCTGGTGGGTTAAGAAACCATCTCTTCTGGGCAGTTCTATTGAAAATAAAGGTTATGCTTTGATTTCAAGAATGACCGTAATGCCTCTAAAAAGTTTTAATCATCATCGCAAACAAACCTTTTGTTTTCGGGGCTTGGTGATGGCAGTGCTTTCGTCTGGTCCTGAAGCTGGAGGGCCACTTGCCCGGCACTGTGAGGGGACACCGTGCCCTGACGAGGTGGAGGCCTGAGCTGGGCATGCGGCTGGCCTGGAGGTCTCACACTGCAGCCTGGTGGTTTCACCGGCTCACACCAGCTGGTTCTGTAGGCTTCTCAGTTCTGTGCGCATGTGTGTCTTCTGCCCAGAGGTGGAGAGCTTGGAAGTGGCGGCTTGTGTAGTTGGGGACACACGAGTGCCATGGGATTCGGAACAAACAGCTTCCCCCAGAGGTTGAGGTCCCAGTGGGTAGAGCAGTGGGCAGTGTGGTGGGCATCCTGGTGGTTCTGTCAGTCAGTCACAGATACGGAGGTCAGATGCAGTCACCATGGATGTCCTAGCCTCTGCCTCACCCACATGCCACTTGTGACATTTCCACTCTGACCGCTTCACTAGTCATGTTTCACATTCAGGTCATTGATACTTAACTACAGCAGAAGCTAGAAGGCAAATGCTAGGAGAGAGATGGAGATGAAACTACATTTTTAGAGATGCACTAATAACTCAGAATAGTCTTCACCACTTTTTCTTATTAGTGTATATAAGACGGTTCACGTGCATGTTTACTATACATCGTTAAATCTGATCGTGTCTTCATGTGTGAGGGCCAAGGTGTGTGGCAGTGGAAGTCCTGACTGTAGTAATTACCCAGAAACTTGGATTGTGCTGTTGCATTGGTCATGTAAATGGGTTGTCATGAGCTGCAAGTCGATGGGTTGGCATTTTACTAAGATAAGGAGTTTAGCCAATGCTGCAGACCAGTGAGCCGGATGGGGAGCTCGAGAGAACTCAGGTGTTGTTCTTGCCTTTAAAAGGTCTGTTCCCGTGGCCTGCTAGTGGACTGGCATGTCCTGTGGAGGGAGCAGCTCTGCAAACTTGGCTATCTGCCACCCTTTTACAGTCTCCACACTGAGCTAAGCCATTTAGAGGTGATGAAGAGGGAAAGTCATTCAACTGTTCTGCTTTGTCTCATGGAGCCTTGCTGTGGTGTTCATGAAAATGTAATGCTTTCTGGAAGTGCCTTGAAATAAATAGAGTTGGAGAATGTTCTGGTTTTCTGTGTTCCTGGTAGGACGTCATGTGAGGAATCTCCCCAGTTTGGAACCTTCCCAGAGCACAGGGATAATTACAAAGCAAGTGAGAACTAACGTGTTTTGCCATGTGAATGAAGGTTTCCAGGTTTTGGAAAAGGCACATGTATACCAGGATGTGAGATAGAAGTTGGCCTGGCATGTGACTACGCGAGGCCCTGGGGACATGGAGGTTCTGCCTCCCATTCTGTCCTGGAGACATGTCGAGAAGATAGGTTGGGCACGGTATTTCTAAGGCAACGTGCTGTCTTTATTTTCATACTCTGTACACTTAGTTCAGGAGCATGGCAGACCGGCAGTCTCAGAAAGAACCTTGTGTGTTTCATGACGTCCGCGACACTGAGGCAGGACTCCCCCTAGGTCATTGGTGGCAGGTCTCCGTGAGAAGGAAGGGCGGCAGGTGGCATGGTGGTCTGTCTGCGCTCCTGCTGACACTGCTGAGTCAGGCACAGTGGAATCCTCACTGGCTGTGTGGCTTGTCCTTACAGGGCCTGTCCTCAGCTTGGAGAGGTGTGGTTTTGATGCGTGCTACTCTGACACCTCGTGTGTGGGGCGTTTTTACACTGGGTATGTTTTGTTTCAGAAATACGTACAGCTTTCTCAGGTTCGCAGTAGATTGTGCTGTTGCATTGGTCATGTAAACTGGAGAAGCCGTCACCTTCTGTAGCAGTCTCTACATGTGATCCTGCAGGCATGTCCACGCCCAGTACCTTTTAAAAAAAAATCTTTTTAAAAATATATATTTTTCTTGATTTCAGAGAGGAAGGAAGAGGGAGAGAGAGAGATAGAAACATCAATGATGAGAATCATCAATCAGCTGCCTTCTGCACACCTCCCACTGGGGATTGAGCTTGCAACTTGGGCATGTGCCCTTACCAGGAATCAAACCATGACTTCCTGGTTCATAGGTTAACGCTCAACCACTGAGAAACACTGGCCAGGCGATGCCCAGTACCTTTTGAAAAATGCAAAATAGGTTGCTTTTGCTGCCTCTTACCAATTTTGTAGTAAAATTTTTCATGCTTTTCTCAGAGTGGTCATCCAAAAAGCTCTCTTTCTTCCATAGAGATATTCTTCTAAGAATAAGAATTAAGTGCAGTCTGATCTATTGAGACGTGGTGGGAAGGCTGTGAGGAAAGTGGAGTTCCACAGCCTTTCTGTTGGGCTGCTGCTCTATCCCCACTCGGAGCAGCACTGTATCATGTCTCATCTGTGTGTATCTGTGTGTTTGTTCGTGTGTGTCTTGTCTGTGGGTATCTGCATTTGTCTCGTTTGTGTGTCTCGTCTGTGCACGTCTGTGTGTCTTGTTTGGAATCTGTCGTCTCTTCTCTAGAGTTCTGGCACTTACCATAAGTTTCATTTTTGTGAAGGAAGTAGAACTATTTGGCTGGCCTACTGCATAATTTTAAGCTGAATTGGAATATCCCAAGTAAGTTTTTTACTTATGAAATTGCCAAACATTTCAGTATCAGGGTGGCTGCAGCCAGCCCCAGGACTTCTCACTGTGGTGCTCATGCCCATGTCCCCTAGGGTCGACTGCACCTTCCCAGGTGAAGGAAGCTGTGGGACGCCTGAAAAAACCTAGGGTGGCCCTGGCTGGTGTTGCTCAGTGGGTAGAGCATTCGCCTGCAGGCTGAAGGGTCCTGGGTTCGATTCCGGTCAAGGGCACGTGCCCAGGTTGCGGGCTCGATCCCTAATAGGGGGCGTGCAGGAGGCAGCCTATCAGTGATTCTCTCTCATCATTGATGTTTCTATCTCTCTCCCTTCTTTGAAACCAATAAAAATATATTTTAAAAATAATTTTAAAAGAAAGTGAAGCCACACAGCCAGCGAGGATTCCCAGATTCCCACGCCAGGGCAGGAGGGCCTGGGAGGGAGCAGGGTGAGGGACGGCGCAGGACCCCATCGCCTGGCCACACTCAGGAAGTGGCGCGTCTTCAATCTCTCATTGCTGTCATATTCTTGGGATGAAACAAGTGTCGGAACAGCAGTGCTTGTAACAGTCAGGTAGCAATGCCTCACCAGCTCTCAGAATGAGCTACTACAGGCCTCCACGACTCATGGAGGACCAGTATCACACTCACCATGTCTCACCATAAACTTTGTCTTTCTGGTTGCTGGTGAAACTGTACACAGTTCTGTTCTTGATCCTCTCAGCTCAAAAGCAGGGTGCCCCCTCGGTTCACTCAAATTGTGTCTGGAGCCAATTCCTTACTGCTTTCTCTTACCTGTCCACAGTGCAAGAAATGTCATACGTTACCTTCAGGAGGTACTGTGCCCGTTGGGCTGCACTGGGGGCAGAGGTGACGTGGGGGGAGGGGCATGGGGGAGACACAGGCTGTGGTCTGCTGAGTCTGAATTTTACAAAAGCTGTGCTGGTTATGGCCCTGGAGCGTGGGCAGGCAGTTATAGTAAGGCGTGAATTAGCCATTAACCTTTATGGCTTGTCTCCTGGCAGCAGAAAGTAAAGGAAGGGCCCCAAAGAAGGAGACGGGAACCAACACCCTGCTAGGACTGCTAGCACCCTCTGCCCTCCTCTTGCACACCAGGTGCTAAGCCGTTTCCTGGAATTCTCCACACCTGAACCTCAAGGACAGTTAGGTATGGGGTAGCTCCTGGGATCCACTAGGAGCCTGGAGAGTGGTTGTCCACCCCAGTCCGGCAGGGACAAGTGTTTCTAGGCTCCCTTTGGACTGTGACACTGCCTTAGGACAGGAGGCCCTGCCAAGCTCAGGGTGCTTGGAGTGTCAGATGCTCGCCTTGAGCCCTCTCTTCAACACACCCCACCCACCCTCGCTTGCACTCAGCTCCTCTGAGCCCACGCTTCTACCCTGGCTGGAGCCCCCATCCTCAGCCCCAAGTAATACAGTGGCCTTGGCCTCCCTGCCTCCACCCTGGCCTTCCTGAGCTGTCCACACCCTGAGCAGCCCACCAGGTGATCCATGCCACTCTGATGGCTCCCACCCGCAGCGCCCTGCAGCCCCTACATGCGCACTTCCTCCTTCACTTGAAGTTTTCAAGCACACTTTTCAGGGACTGCCCAGCCCAGACTATTCCAGAGACAACCCTTTCCCTACCTCCCGCCCCCCTTTATTCTTCCTGTGTTTTCTCTCCCCACCCAGAACATCAGCTCCAGGAGGAAAGGAACTTTGAGTAGTCAAATAACCAACATCCACGACAATGTGGTTCTGGTTGTAGAAAACTAGAGGCCCAATGCACGAAATTCGTGCAAGAGTAGGCCTTCCCCTGGCTGCCGACACCAGCTTCCCTCTGGCACCTGAGACCTGGGCTTCTCTCCGGCTGCTGGCAGGCAACTGGGACCCGGGTTTCCCTCGCAGCCCCGGCTTCATCCAGAAGGATGTCTGGTCTAATTTGCACATTACGCTTTTATTATTATAGATGACCATCAGAGAGTCTGGAGCAATGGAGGAAGCTGAACTACCAGGCAGAGAATGGGAAACTGTTGGTACTGAATTTAGCAACAGATTTCTCGGCTGTGGGCTAGGGCTCCTCGGGGGAATAAATCTCTACTACCACCTTCTGTCCCGTGGATGGAAGAGTAGCCACTGGTCAGCAAGCGTGAATGAAGCCAGGCGCAAAGCCCTAGGTCAGAGGTGCAAGGTCACCAGGGGCACACTGTTCAAGGCAACGGAGGGAGGGTTGGGAGGGCCACTGGTGGAGGGATGGTTTAGGCTTTGTCCTAAATGCAGGAGGAGCTTCTGGGGGGCTCAATATGGGAGGACTTGGCCAGTCCCTAGGCTGCTGTAGATACAGGTTGAGGTGAAAGATGGAGTATTACCAGGTGGCAGCTCCTGGAAAAAGCAGAATATGGCCAGAAACACAGTCACTGCCATTGCATCCCAGTGTTCTGGCCTCGCCTCTCTGTTCTCGCTCTGTCTCTCACATGGGCGTTGTTAGGTCGCCACGCAGGAGGCCAGAGTGGTGAGGGATTACGAATTTATTAGATCGTCAGTGAGGGGAGTCAGCGGCTTTTTAAAGGACTTTTGGCGGGATTTTTCTGGGCGGAGACCTCTTTATGCATATCCAGTGGGGAGAGAATGAAATGTGATCACCGCAAGTGAAAAGTGGTCTTCAGCAAAGGGAATGTCCATAGTGAAATGATCTGAAAAGCCAGTTCCTAGGGGAGGGGTATCAACTCAATTGCTCCATCAAACCTAACAGGCATGAGACCTGCTGCTCAGTGGGCACTGACAACCCCAGCACTGCACCTGGTTCAAGGTCACAGGCTGGAGCCCACCCTCAAAGATTTATTTGAAAAGTTGTTTACACTTGACCTGGCCGGTTTGGCTTAGTGGCTAGAGCGTAGGACTGAAGGGTCCCAGGTTCGATTCAGGTCTAGGGCACATGCCTGGTTGCGGTCTTGATCCCTAGTGGTAGGTGTGCAGGAGGCTGCTGATCCATGATTCTCTCTCATCATTGATGTTTCTATCTCTCCTCCCTTCCTCTCTGAAATCAATAAAAATATATTTTTTTAAAAAGAAAGAAAAGTTGGTTACACTTGAGTCTTACTGTCCTTGCATCCGGGTAAGACTCCCCCTGACTTTCATTTGATGGCACATAGCCCTGTGAGGTGAAGACCAGCCATCGCCATTTATAGACGGGGCAGCAGGCTCCTGGCTCTGCAATGGCCACCTGGCTCAGCCTCTACAAAGCTACAGGGGAGCCCGTGCCACCGCCAGGGGTGGGGGTGTGATGGGAGCCTTTGCTGGTGCTCCAGGAGCTCAGGGAGCAGGGCAGATGGAGCGAGCGCCTGAAACAGGGAAGCATGCTGACGGCCTCTGGACAGACATCCGGAGGGCGGGAGGAGGGATATGCCCCGCCTGCTGCTGTTCCCCTCCCCCACCCCGGGGGGTGGCTGTCTGGGGCGACACGTCCTGGGAGCGCCAGACGGAAGCGCTGCTGGGACTGACACGTGGACTTGGGCGGTGCTGTGGGCCGCGGGAGCCGGTCTCCGGACTCAGTTCGCACCGTGGCTGTCCGCTCCTGATGCAGCCGCCCCGAGACAAGGCCCACCGGGACAAAGCCCACCAGGACACAGCTGGGGACGCCCAGTGGTCCAGGTGGGGAGGAGGGGCGTGGGCGGGGGTTAGGGGAGAGGGCGGCGCATCCTGTGGGGAGAGTATCCTGTGCGAGATGTCCAGCTGCAGGGCCTCCTTTGCGCCTCATGGGGGGCAGGCACCACCCTGGGGCGGAAGGAGTGGAGTGCACAAGTAACTCCAACCAGCGGGGACCCTCCTCCCTTCCACCCACCCCCAGGGCCAGCAAGTGCCCCCTAGCCCACTCCAGGCTGCTGGGGCCCAGGAGGTCATGCAGGGAGGGGGGCCTGCTTGGGATAGGGGGCATCTTCCTGGTTGGGGAGGAGCCAGCGCTCACTGGCCTGGCCTCACATGCTGGAACTGACCCTGCCAGGTAGGACCACACCTGAGAGCATAGAGGAGCAGTTCAGAGTCACCCCATGGGGCAGTCAGGGGCTGGTCAGAGTCCTGCCACCACATGCCATGTGTGTGATGTGGGCCAGGTCCCCGAGGGGGGTAGGAGGAGGAGAAGTTGGCAGTAGGAGAGGAAGGGCCCAGGAAGGTTACCCACTCCTTTTCATATCTGTTTCCACTACTGTGTAGACAGGAAGGAGTAGGGAGCCCCCAGAAAAGCTCCCAGGCCACCGAGGCTCATCGCTTGCTCTGGTTCTGTGGGCTGAGGACAAGCCAGCTGGACCCCAGGCCCAAAGTCAGGCCCTGAAATTCCAGAGCTTGTCCACCTCCAGATTTGGGTCCCCCGTGAATCTGTTCTCGGGGCCTCCCTGTTGTGAGCAGAATAATGGCACCTTCCCGCCTCTGCCCCAGCACAGGGCTGCAGGAAGACCCGAAGGGACAGTCCCCAGTGTTGGGGTCAAGATGAAGGCAAAGCTGTTGGGGAAGAGGGAGAAGCTGGCATTCATAAGAAGCCATCAAAGCCAGGAGCTCCTGGGACAGGGCCAGGGAGCAGGGAGGAGCGGCGCCTGCACAGTTCCCTTTTCTGAATCAAGGGGCCACATGACTGCATGTTTGTGTGGCGTGGGTACTGCTTGCATAGGGGCCATTGCAGAAAGCATTTCTAGGTGCTTCATACATAGGAGGCATCTTGATGACTTGGGCTCCAACTTGAGGCTCAGGTCTGGTCAGAGTGGGGGCAGGGGTGCAGTCTCAGCCTCTCCTGACCAGTCCTGCCACACAGGGCTGAGCATTCTGGGTCTGGGTCATCCCTTCCAGCTAGACATCCTTGTTCTGTGTCCCCAACAGCTGTTACGGACATCCCTTTGCCCACTTAGCCGACACTGCCCGCCAGCTTAGGGACGGGGCTGTAGAGGCCTCCAGGGCCGAGGGGGAAAGTAGAGAGCACCTTACGCCACGCAGCTCCCGGGAGAGTGCCCCTGCCAGCTCCTCAGGCTCAGAGCCCACGTGGCAGAACCTCGCATGGAGCCTGCAGCTCTGGCCCTCCTGGGTCCCATGTCAGACATGGACGCAGGCAGGGAGCAAGCACTGCTGGGAACTCTGGGGCCTTGCAGGTGCCTGGCCCGACCCACCACCTTCTTCGTTCTGTGAACACCAAAGGGAGAGTCAGTGGGAGTCCCCCCTCCACCTTGGCCTCTCAGGCAGGGGAGGCTCCACTGAGACCTGTCCCATCTGCCACCGTGAGACTATTCTTGTCTCGGCTTCTGAGTAGCATTTTAAGAACCAGGAAGTAGGGCCGGGGCATGACGGCCAGGGTCCCTCCCCAGTAGAAACTGAGGGGTCACTGGACTGTTTCCAAGTACAGCACCTGCCCTGGCCTCTGTGGAGGTGCGGCCAGCGGGGCTCCTGGATTACAGAACTGTGCACGTTCAGCACAGGACCTGTTTCCCGGTGTGGGGAGGAAGTTCCAATATGTGAAACAGGTAGTGGCAGGGGTGCCCTGGGGCCTCAGCCTGTGGCACCCCGCTGAGCACCTGCAGAACCAGCTTGAAATGCAACCTCTTCACTGCACACATGGGAAAACTGAGGCTCAGGGAAGAGACAGGGTTTCCGAGTCAGTCGGGCGTGCACCAGACCACAGAAGCCACCAGGAGCTTCCCAGCTCCAGGCAAGACTTGGTCTGCAAACATGGGCATGAGGGGGCAGCAGGCTGGCTGTTTGGAACTTAGATTCATTAATCCCAAACCCTTGCATGGTGGTCTCGAACCTGGAATCAGCTCTCTCTACTTGTGGGGTACAGCAGCCGCCGTGGGGCAGCAGGGAGGGTGCTGTATCCTCCTGTCTCCCTCCCCCACTGAGAAGTACAGTGGCCCGTGTAGACAGGCGGCAGAGTAGAGGGGCATAGTTGCCATGCCTCCCTCCGGGCCAGTCACAGTGACTCCTGTGGGGGCACCCGGAACTTGTGGGCACCTTGCTGTTTACTGGCTCGTGAAGGAGGCAGACATCATGGGCTCTTCTTCCCTGGGGAAACTGAGGCTTGAGGAGGCTAGGCAACTAGTCCCAGGTCCCTCGCCCCCCAGCCTTGTCCGCAGCCAGGCGTGGGCTCCAACCCTCCTGGGGTAGTCTTGGCCTCACCCTGGACCGTCCTCCCCAGTTGTCTGTGCAGCTTGAGCCTGGAGGGGGCTGGCAGGTGGGAAACCGGCTCTGGGTCCGCTGCAGATCAAGCCCCCATATCTGCCGCCTGGACCACCCCCCAGCCCCTGCCCCCTGCCAGGTCCAGACAGAGGTCAAAATGAGGGTTTGGGAGTGAGGGGACAGTCCAGTGTCCTTCCTCATAGGCGTCCTTCCCTACTCTGCTCTGACATCTGCCCCGAAGCTCCTGCGGGCCCCCTCCTGACCACCTCTTACTTTTTGGTGCCTGGCTCCTGGCCCCTGCCCTTCCTCTCCCTGAGCCCTGCCATTTCCTGGTGACTTTGATGTCCACATGGCCCATCAATCCAGCGGCCTGGCCTCTCGCCTGTGACCTCTCCTCCCCTGCAACCTCCTGAAGCTTTACAGCACTAACACCTTTGCCCCTTCATCCACCAGGCCTTCCCCACAGCCTGCACTTCCCCCTCTGCAGTGTTCCACCCCAGGGAGGACCTGGTCACCTGCCCCAGGCCCCAGGCAGGTGGGCGAGTCCAGGTGCAGGCAGGACCCTGAACCCCCAGCTTTAGGGCATTGCCACTGTCCAGACCAGCTGCCTCCAACTGCCACCGCACTCTCAGGGCTGTCCCCCACAGCACAAGACATGCGAGTCAGCAGGGCTCCTCCTGCCTGCTCCTGTCGCCCACCCACACAGTACACTTTGCCTTTAGAAAAGCTGTAGCATGCCGGATTGCGGGAAGGTAGCACAGCACTCCCTGGCTCTGCACTGCTGCCCCTGTCACACCTGAGGTCAGTGTCCGTGTGTGTCATGGGCAGTGAGCCGGTGTTGACAGTTACAAACCAAAGTCCACAGTGCATTCAGGCCTCTGCAGCTCTCTGCTGTCCCAGGACCCGTGGGGCTCCTGCATGCACGGGTCCTCAGGGCAGGTCTCCTGAGCACCTCCACCTGTGGCCCTTGGTTTTGGTGACAGACAGTTGAGAGCACCGGCCAGGAGTTTGTGGATATTCCCTCTGTGGACATTTGTCTGACAACCTTCCCAGCAGCCAGGGATGCCTCACCCCTGCCCAGGTTCTTCCAAGGGGCCCCACAGCACCATGTCCCCTTGCTGGCCGCCCAGCACCGCCTGCCCAAAGTCCTCTGCTGGACAGACCCAACTTTTCTGGGGATCCTGCAGGACCCACTGTCCTGCCCCCAACCTGTGGTTGGTCCCCCCCCCCCCCCCAGTCACGGGACCCTCCCTCTCTGCCTCAAATGGGGTCCTCTTGCCCACCTCACCGCCCCTTTGGCAGGTACTAGCTGTCAGCTCCCGCCTGGCTGCCTTCTTGGGCCCCTTGGTCTGCAGTCCCAGGCAGCAGCCCCCAACCACAGTGCGTCTAAGCTGCCTTATACCCGCATGCTGTTAGTGACGTTCCTGGAGTCTGTCTCTCCTCCTGGGAGTCAACAGGCGGCATTTAGATGTTGGGGAGTTTGGAGTTTGGGAGGTTGTGTGCCTTTGTCAGACTCTGCCCCTCCGGGGCCTGACCCTTCCTCTCCCGCAGGCCTGAGTGCCAGGCATGGACGGGGACGCTGCTGCTGGGCACGTGCCTGCTGTACTGTGCCCGTGTCAGCATGCCCATCTGCACCGTCTCCATGAGCCAGGACTTCGGCTGGAACAAGAAAGAAGCCGGCATTGTGCTCAGCAGCTTCTTCTGGGGTTACTGCCTGACTCAGATCCTGGGTGGCCACCTGGGGGACCGGTAAATGCCCACTCCCCACTCCCGTGCTGGGCTGGAGAGCTCTTGGGGGAGGGCCTACTGGGAGCTGGGAGACCCGAGGCCCAGGGGGTTGGGATGCACAGCTACCCTTTGGGTTCTCAGCATCCTAGTGAGAGCTCTTGGGGTGGTGGGGATGGATGGACGGACTGGACCCTGTGCTCTCACCCTCGGCCTCCTCCGCAGAGGGTTGTGGCTCAGCGTGACTCTGGAGAACAGCTCTGAGAAGGGATGGCCCGAGCCCCACCTGGCTATCTCCATGCAGGATCTCTGGCCCTACAGCTCAGTCTGGCCCTGCAGCTTCCCCATCACTGCCCTCTTGGCCCCTCCAGGATCGGGGGTGAGAAGGTCATTCTGCTGTCAGCCTCTGCCTGGGGCTTCCTCACTGCTGCCACCCCACTGCTCGCACACCTGGGCAGCGCCCACCTGGTCTTCATGACCTTCTCACGCATCCTCACGGGCTTGCTCCAAGGTAGGCACACTTCAGGGGCTTCCCTCACTGGTGGTGTTAGACTCTGTCACGGAGCATGTGTGTGCATGTGTGTGTGTTCATGCAGGTGGTGCACTGTGTATGCATGCGTGTGCTCCTATGTGCTCCTGTGTGTGGTGGGTAGGCAGCTTGGACTGACGATGCCTTGGCACCCAAGCAATTTCTGTTTCTAGAAGCATTTCTGTCCTGGCCAGTCTGTTCAATGGTTAGAACATTGGGCCTCGGACTGAAGGGTCTCAGGTTTGATTCCCCGTCAAGGGCACGTACCTGGGTTGCAGGCTTGATCCCTGGTCCTCAGGTCAGGGCACATGTGGGAGGCAACCAATCAATGTGTCTCTCTCACATTGATGTTTCTCTTTCCCTCTCCCACTTCCCTCCACTCTCTAAAAATCAATGGAAAAAATATCCTCGAGTGAGGATTAACATCAACAATGAAATAAATAGAAGCATTTCAGTCTGGCAAATTCTAATGTCAGATGTCCTTCTGCCAAAACGGCTACACCCGGGTGGCCCCCAAGTTGCTGTCTAACAGCCATCAACACCATGAGGCTGACAGGCATGGTGGGGACACAGGCTCCCATGCTCTGGTTACACTAGACTTCTGGAGAGAGTCCCCAAAGACCCCAGTGGCCCAGGTGAGCAGGTGGTGTCCAGCCCCCGCTCCGGGGAAGGGACGGCCTCTGAGCTACCGCCTGCACCAGCCTGGGCTCTGCAGCACCCATCTCCTGGGTTCCACCTGAGTGTGTGGGTTCTGGGCCCTTCCTCACCACGCCCCGCCTGCTCCAGAAGGGCCCCCTGGCAGCCCCCTCAGATCCTGGCAGGGCATGGGCATGGGCCCTAGGGACCCCTGTTCTCCTGGAGTTGGCCTGTGCCTATTTCTGACCAGCCCCACCAGTCTGGCCTCTGTGCTCCCGTGAACCCACCCCAGATGGTCTGTCTCCCTGTGGCTCAGGGCTGGTGCTCTGGGTCCTGCTGACCAAGGTCCCAGAGCTGGGCTGTAGGGCGCCCCTCTGGGTAGCCTACACCTCAAGCTGTTTCTCCCCATCCTGGGAGGCCAAAAGACTTTTATATGTGCTGGACTATAGTTCATTATGGGGGACAGACCGGCTCCAGGGCAGCTGTCACGCTGGGTGACTGGCACTCTGGTGGGCAGGGCCAGTGCTCTGAGGGGAACCAAGTCCTACTCCGGTCCCCAGCCTCTTACAGCAAAACAGGCAAGAGCTGAAGTTTCCAGTGCAGTGTTTTAAACACGAGATTTTTAAATAATTGTAGATTCACAGGAAGTTGCAGAGCAACATACAGGAAGTTCTGTGCTCTCTCCCGTCTCCCTGTGGTGCCATCTCAAGTAGCTACGGGAAGCATCACGCCCAGACCCAGCACTGTGGTTCCACAGGGCCATCAGGTCTCACCTATTGTGTGTGTAGCATGTGTGTGTGTGAGATAGCATGTGCTAGTGTGAATCAGGGTGTGTGTCTGCAGGTGGACACGCCACATGCGTGTGCCAGGACTGTAGAGCTGGTGTGGCTCTGGAAGCCAGGGTGAAGGTGGCAGAAGTCTTTCCCACCAGCGCTTCTCATCCAAGCTGAGCATCTCCTTAGCCAAGTGTTGCTGCTGGTTCCTTGGGGTGATGTGAGTGTGAAGGACACCCCAAGCTTGAATAATCACCGATGGGGAACTTCCCAGCTAGGTCTCACCCTCGGCTGGTTGTACTCGCTGGCCCCGCTGGCCCGTGAGCCTCTGCATTCTCTGCTTGTTCCAGGGGTTTACTTTCCTGCGTTGACCAGCCTGTTGTCACAGAAGGTCCAGGAGAGTGAGCGAGCTTTCATCTACAGCACTGTGGGGGCCGGTTCCCAGTTTGGGTAAGTCCGAGCCTTGGGGCGGGGCAGGGTGGGGGGCGGCGGGGGAGGCAAAGTGTGAGGCCCCAGCAAAGCCCTGTAGGTGGTGGGACAGGCCACGTGGTTGCCTCTGCGGCTCCAAGTGACTGGGTCTGGCTGGTTCTGTGCTCCAGGCAACTCTGTGCACAGGTGCTGGCGGCAGGTAAAGTGGCTTTAGGCTGTGCCAGTGGGCAGGGCAGCAGCGCTTTATCAAGCGCCCTTTCATCTGTGCTGGTGGAGCCAGATGTGGGGGGTGGGCTCCGATGGGAGGTGCCTGCACTCGTCCTGGCGGGCACATGTCACATCTGGAAATGAGAGCCTGTGCCCTGCCCCTGGCTCTGTGTGGAAGGACAGCTCCCTGTCCTGATGGGCTTCCTGACCCAGGCTCGGACCCTCACTTCCCTGCTCCAAGGTCCACGCAGAATTTAGAGGGGTAAGGGGTACATGCCCCTGGGTGGGCTGGAGCAGCCTAAATAAGAACCCAGGGTGCCCAGTGCAGTGTGATGTTCAGAGAAGCAAACAGGACACCAGGAAACATTCCTCATTTATCTGAAATCCTACCTCACATGGGTGTCCTGGGCCCATTGTGTGTGTGGGGGGGGGGCAGAGAAATGGAGGCTCAGAGAAGTGACCCCCACAGGCCCAGTGGCCTCAATCTGAGCCCAGCTTTTTTCCTCCTTTACAATCTCCTGGCCAAACCAGATGTGGTGGTAGGGAAGCAGCCCCTGAACCATGATGTTTGGGGGTTGAGGCCCCCAGGGGATTGGGGGTTTTAGTTTAGAGAGACTCACACCGCAATTTCGGGCCTCCTTGTTTTTAAAAATATATTGGTATTGATTTCAGAGAGGAAGGGAGAGGGAGAGAGAGATAAAAACATCAATGATGAGAGAGAATCATTGATCGTCTGCCTCCTCCAGGCCCCACACTGGGGATGGCGCACGCAACCCGGGCATGTGCCCTGACCGGGAATCTAACAATGACCTCCTGGTTCATAGGTCAATGCTCAACAACTGAGCTAGGCCGGCCGGGCTCAGGCCCCCTTAAGGGCCGAGGAACAAGACATTCAAGCACCACAGAGCCCCTGTGCCCTGTCTCGGCCACATGGCCGTCCTGAGTACACGGTGGCCACGCAGCATCCAGTCTCCTGAATGCTAGTCTCTAACCAAGGGCTGCAACAGGGCACCCCCAGTTTCCCAGACACCAGCTTACAGGGCTGGGATGGTCCAGGTGCCTCCTTGCCTGGCCTGGGTGAAGCCAAGTCATGGCCACTGTCCTCTTGTTCTAGGACGCTGGTGACAGGGGCAGTGGGCTCCCTGCTCCTGGACTGGTGTGGCTGGCAGAGCGTCTTCTACCTCTCTGGCGGCCTCACCCTGCTGTGGGTGTGTTACGTGTACAAGTACCTGCTGAGCAAACAAGGTAACTGCGGCTGGGTAGGCACAGCCTGCAAATTCGGCCGCCCAGGAAGGGTGAGGGCCTGGAGCCTGGGCCCCTCTGGCCACCACCGAATGTGAAAGTCACAGAGCAGCCCCAGCTCAGGGGACCAGGGGCTGCCACTCAGCCCCAGACTAGGACCTCAGAAAACATGCCTGCGCTACCTGCCCCTACCCCCACCCCCCTCCATGGTTAACGCCATGTTCAAGCTGAGAGGTCTGCAGGAATCGAGGCAGAGGCAGGGAGCTGCGTGTCAGATGGCAGAAGAGGAGATGGGGACTCAGGACTGGGGAGAGGAGATCAGAAAAGTGGACCCTCAAAGGCACTGGACACAGCGGGAGGGCCCCCCCCACCACCACCCCATCACTGGGCCTTAAGAGCAGAGCAGCCGCTGTCCCTCTGATTCCGAGCAGCTTTCACATGGACGCTCCTTGCTCCCTCCAGATCTCATTCTGGCCTTGGGCGTTTTGGCGCAAGGCCTGCCGATGGCCAGGCACACCAGGGTTCCCTGGAGACAGCTCTTCCGGAAGCCTTCTGTTTGGTGAGCTGGCTGTGCGGGGTCACCTTGTGGGGCAGGGGCAGAGGGTGGGGACACTGTGTGTCCGTAGAACTGACTGATCACTGAATCAGGGTCTCCCATGTCCTCTGGCCGCCCTGGGGGCTGGGGACCGTGGGCCTGAGAGGCACCTGCACTTGCAGGGCGGCCATCTTCTCCCAGCTCTCAGCCGCCTGCTCCTTCTTCATCCTGCTGTCCTGGTTGCCAACCTTCTTCAAGGAGACCTTTCCCAGCTCCAAGGTGGGTGGGCTGCCTCGGCTCCCGCAGGGTGAAGCCACACCACATGGCCAGCACCATGCCTGGTGTGCAGAGGGCCCTGCCGTCCTGCTCCATGCGGTCCTGACCCTGCACTGCCACACTCAGCCCAACCCTGTGACGGGCCCGCCATCTGTGATGGTCATTTCTGGGGAGGGCCCAGCAGGGGCCTAATGTGAACAGGGATGTCACCTCCCGGTCCTGGTGGCCAGGACCCCCTGAGCAGCACCCTCCTGGCCAGGAGTGTGGCCCCCCATCCCCCACCCCCTGCTCTGCCCTGGGAGACTTCGCAGCAGGGGAAGACTGTGCTGGGGTCTAGCCCCGTGGGAATGGGTTAGGGTTAGGGAGGCCCAACCCCGGGGTGAGGATGAGGGTGGGGGCTGGTGCCAGCCTGGCTGCCTCTGAGACCCGCCTCCCTCTCCACAGGGCTGGGTCTTCAACATGGTGCCCTGGTTGGTGGCGATTCCCGCCAGTCTGTTCAGTGGGTTTCTCTCTGACCATCTCATCAGTCAGGGTGAGCCCTGGGGACAGGAATTGGGGGAGCCATGCCTGAACTCACCCCACTGTGGGATGGGGAGGCACCCCTCCTGGGAGGGCAGCCACAGCGATGGCAAGAGGCCATGGCCTCTGAGGACCAAGCTGGGAGAGTGAGAGCCCAGCCCTTCAGAGGCAGCAGGTGAGCCCCTGGGAGCCTGGTTCCCAGCCTGACCCGGTGGGTGGCTCCCCAGCCTCAGTTAAGAGTGGGCTCGGAGTGCAGTGAGAGGCTCCAAGTCCCCCGCAACTGGAGTGACCTCCCAAGGCCGGATGCAGAGGTGGGAAGGGCACCTGGTGTGGTCAGAGTCAAAATCAGGTGTGAGCGGGACCCGAGTGCACATCTATAATGGTCAGAATGGCCTTCCTTCCATGCATCTGCCCGACCTCAGCCTCAGGTCCTGTGAGTGCAGACGAACCTCAGAGTGGATGCACCACAGCACATACACGAGTGTGCACACGCCTCTCCCACAACACAGAATATCACGGCTTGAGCCTGGGGCCTCTCCCTGCTCCCTCCTGCAGCTCTGCCGGGGTGGGTTCCCCTGTGGGTGTTGGAGGGGGGTGTCAATGCAAACGGGGCAGTGGGAACGTGTCCTGGTCTCCCCTCTGTCCAGGTTATAGAACCATCACCGTGCGGAAATTCATGCAGGTATGGAGGTCGTGGGATGGCTGTCTTTGGACATCCTATTTATTACTGGGACATGAGGATTGTGTCCCCAAATCCCCTGACCCAGGAGGTGCCAGTGTAGCAGGGTCGTGGGAGGGTGCCCTGGTAGTGCTGGGGCCGGTGCGGCCGCCCCTTCTCGGAGCTGTGTGTGCGGCTCTCTGTGCCCTTTGAGCCCTGGCACCCATTCGGGGCCTGGATTTGCTCACATCTAATGGGGTCTGTCCACTTGAGGTTCAACCAGCAGGATAGCCCGTCCCACACTCCCCTAGGCTACCGGAGCTGGGAGGGGTACCCCTGGCCCTTTGCTGGCACAGCCCTGCCTGACCCTAGTGTCTGTCCACAGGTGATGGGCCTGGGCCTGTCCAGTGTGTTTGCCCTGTGTTTGGGTCACACCTCCAGCTTTTGTAAGTCTGTGTTCTTTGCATCGGCTTCCATCGGCCTGCAGACCTTCAACCACAGGTAAGGGCCCCACGCCCTGCCCACCAGAGACACCCATCTGCCCTCGGCCTCCAGCACTGCAGTCCTGGGTGCACAGGGGCAGGGCAGGCCATGGCAGGTCCCCACGCACGAGCCACAGAGGCAACCTGTTGTCTGTCCACCGGGAGGAGCCAGCTCATCCGGTCCACGCCCATCCTGTGGGTGGTTCCAGTCCTTCCCAGTGCCTAGCATCGGCCCTGTTTAATCAGAGAACTTCACGGGGAGTCGTTTCAGGAATTGTCATTTTTCAGATTTATGGACGCAAAGGAGTATACATTCGGCAAGCTGGCCTTCTTGTTTGTTTCTTCCTGGGAGTGGGGCCCTAGGCTGGGTCACTACCAAGATGGGGAGCTGGGAGTTCAGATGGCCCAAGTGTGGCCGAGTGCCTGGGCATGGCCAGCGAGCACCGCGGGGCTGGGCCCTGAGCCCCCGCTGGTCTCCAGCTCCAGGTGCTCAGAGGCCTGATATTAGTTCTGTGGATGGTGGCTGCCCCGTGGTCACTGGCCCACGTGCTTTCCTCCCCACAGCGGCATTTCTGTTAACATTCAGGACCTGGCCCCGTCCTGCGCTGGTGTGCTCTTTGGTGAGGACCCTGGCCCCTGCCCGGAACCTCAGCAGCTACTCCCAGGTGGGTTGCCTGCAAGGGTCACAGTGGGACCCCTCTGATGGTCTTCCTCTCTCCCCTGTTCACAGGTGTGGCCAACACAGCTGGGGCCTTAGCAGGTGAGAGGCAGGCAGGGGTCCCCTGCCTGAGGTGCCTGGGTTTCCCTGTGTCCCCCACCACCCTCTGGCTATGCAGGGTGGGGTGTGGCACCCTTCAGTGGGGTCCAACAGTGTCAGATCAGTGTGGTGGGGGGCACACCTCCAAGCTGGTCCAGAGAGAGAACAGAGCTGTGTTCTGTAGGGTTCACCCTTCCCCCACTGTAGGGTTCACCTCCCCCTCAAATGTGAGTCAGTCCCCAATGTCCTGGGTCCCCATGGGTCAAGTGCCTGGATGACTGAACAGGCCCCTCCCACTGCCCCAGCCCCACTGGAGGCACAGAGGGCACAGAGGTGGCCGGTCTCCTGCAGGGCCTGGGAGGCCTCTGCCCCCTGAGACTGGCTGGCCTTTGGACATAGAATTTGGCTTTCTCTTTAGGCCCCTTTCCTCCAGGCACCCCCACCCCAGCTCCTCTCCCCCAAACTGCCTGGGACTGCTTGTCACTCACCCTGTCTGTCCCCTCTCTTGGGTGCAGGTGTTGTGGGTGTGGGCCTGGGTGGTTACCTGATCGAGACCACAGGTTCCTGGACATCCGTGTTCAACCTGGTGGCCGCTGTCAGCAGCCTGGGGCTGTGCACCTTCCTGATGTTTGGAAAGGCCCAGAGGGTGGACCTGAGCCCCAGGCAGGAGGACCTCTAGCTGCCCGCCCCCCGCCCCAAGGTCCGTCCATCAGCCTCGGGTGAGAGGCTTTATTTAAGAGCCTCTCTCTTGCCTGCAGACGTCGGACCTCAGAGAGTGAGTCTCGGTGGAGCAGGAGTGGGGCGCCGCCCTAGTTAGGCCTCAGTTTCCCCTCTGCCACCGGGGTGCGTGCCCTACTCAGCATTGGTGGACTGTCCCGGGTGCCTGGAGTCAGTGTAGAGCGGGTGTGCCCTGCCCTCAGCCATCTGGGAGCAGTGGCTGGCACAGGGCCTGGACTGCACTCTGTCCCCAAGACGGCTTTGCTTTGTTTCTCGGCACTTGGGCCGGATCCTTCTCTGTGGTGGGCACCTGTGTGCTATGGAGTACTCCGCAGTGTCCTTGCCCCCAATTCTGTCTCCTGATGTCATCAAGTATTCCCAGGGCAGCTGCCCAGGTTGGGTGGGGGGCAGTGAGCTCCACCCCTTTGGCCGTCTTTGGGGACCCCACCCCAAGGTCTCCCTCCGTGGATCCCCAGACACTAGCAATGTGCTCTGCTTCCCTGGCACCCAGTGCCACTGTGTGGGAGCCTGGGCACCCTCTCCTGCCCAAGGCGTTCCCCAGAACCAGGTGACCCTGCCTTCCCATTTACAATAGAGGAGCCATCGCTCATGAATAATAGGTGTCGCCAGATGTATATGGAGAGAAAAGAAATACAAAAATGTGGGGAACGTACCAAAGCCTTATTTAAATGATGACTATTAATTTATTTAAAAGAAGACTGTTGTTTTAAAGCACATTGTTAAAAGAATAAATACTTGTAAAATATTTTTTGAACTCATTCACAAGAAAACCAGTAAAGTGTTACAAACATGTCAAAGGAGAACCCCAGAAACAGACCCAGGGGTAGCCAGGGCACTGCATGGGGCGAGGTGCTGCGTGTCCCCACAGCTGGTTGGGAATGGGGCACTGCTATCAGCTCCCCACAGAGCCCAGCAGCCCCGCCCACAGTCACTCAGCCCAGGCCAGCTGTGCAGGGACATCTGTTGGTTCCTATTTCAGCACAAACTTCCCCCACAGTCACCCCACTTTTTTCCTAATCCTCACCTGAAGATATTTTTCCATTGATTTTTAGAGAGAGTGGAAGAGAGAAAGAGAGAAACATCATTGTGAGAAGAACACATCGATTGGTTGCCTCCTGCATGTGCCCCAGGGAGGAGCCTGCAACTGAGGTATGTGTCCTTGACTGGAATCGAGCCCGGACCCTTCGTTCTGCAGACTGACACTCTATCCACTGGGCCAAACTGGCCTAGGGCTAGTCTCCCCACTTTTGATTAGAAAGGACCTGAGAGATTCTTTTAAAAACAATATTTTTTTTATTGATTTCAGAGAGGAAGGGAAAAGGAGAGAGAGATAGAAACATCAATGATGAGAGAGAATCATGGATCGACTGCCTCCTGCATGCCCCCCTTTAGGGATTGAGCCCAAAACCCAGGCATGTGCCCTTGACTGGAATCAAACCCAGCACCCTTTGGTCCGCCAGCCAACGCTCTATCCACTGAGCCAAACCAGCTAGGTCCAATCTGAGAGATTCTTGATCACAAAGTGAGTCTGGCCGGGTGGGCTGGGCCTGTTTGCAGAGGTGCAGTGAGAATGCTAATCCTATCTAATAAAAGAGTAATATGCAAATTAACCATCACTCTGCTACACCCACAAGCCACGCCCACCAGCCAATCAGGAGCGAGTATGTAAATTAATCCAACCAAGATGGCTGCGGCCACGGAGTGAGCAGGAGGCTTGGGTTTCCCCGGCAACGGAGGAAGCCAAACTTTCCGCCTGCCCTGGCCTGCCTTGGCCTCCGCTTAAGGCTACAAAGTTTCAATTATAGAAGATAAATAAATCCCAACAAAAATGGCGGCAGCCATGGAGCTGGAGAGAGCAGGAGGCTTGAGTTGCCCCCGGCGATGGAGGAAGCCAAGCTTTCCGCACACCTTGGCGGGCCCAGGCCTCCACTCAGGCTACAAAGTTTCAATTATAGAAGATAAATAAATCCCAGTAAAAATGGTTGCGGCCACAGAGCAAGCATGAGGCTTGGCTCCGCTCAAGGCTACAAAGTTTCAATTATAGAAGATAAATAAATCCCAGATACCAGGGCCTCCGCTTGGGTTGCCGCAGGGCGTGGCTGGCCTGCAAACCACCACAGGCCCCTCGCCCAGGTCACCCCATGCCCCAAGGGAACCCCCACCCTGATCCGGGACACCCTTCAGGGCAAACCAGTCGGCCCCCACCCATGCACCAGGCCTCTATCCTATCTAATAAAAGAGTAATATGCAAATTGACCATCACTCCAACACACAAGATGGCTGCCCCTATGTAGTCAAAGATCCTGCCCCCATGTGGACACAAGTTGGCCACCACAAGATGGCCAGCAGGGGAGGGCAGTTGGGAGGGACCAGGCCTGCAAGGGAGGGCAGTTGTGGGCGATCAGGCCAGCAGGGGAGGGCAGTTGGGAGGGACCAGTCCTGCAAGGGAGGGCAGTTGGGGGCGATCAAGCCTGCAGGGGAGGGCAGTTAGGGGTGACCAAGCCGGCAGAGGAGGGAAGTTGGGGGCAACCGGGCCTGCAGGGAAGGGCAGTTGTGGAGGACTCAGGCCTGCAGGGGAGAGCAGTTGCAGGGGGGACCAGGCCTGCAGGGGAGGGTAGTTGGGGGAGACCAGGCCTGCAGGGGAGGGTAGTTGGGGGAGACCAGGCCTGCAGGGGAAGGCAGTTAGGGGCAATCAGGCTGGCAGGGGAGCAGTTAGGCATCAATCAGGCTGGCAGGGGAGTGGTTAGGGGGTGATCAGGCTGGCATGCAGAAGTGGTTAGGGGCAATCAGGAAGGCAGGCAGGTGAGCAGTTGGGAGCCAGCAGTCCTGGATTGTGAGAGGGATATCCAACTGCCCCTACAGGGATCGGGCCTAAATGGGCAATCGGACATCCCTCAAGGGGTCCCATATTGGAGAGGGTGCAGGCTGGGCTGAGGGACAACCCCCCCCCCTGCCCCCCGTGCATGAATTTTGTGCACCGGCCTCTAGTCTATTTAATAAAAGCCTAAGTGAATGTTATGGCAGAATGACCAGTTGCTACGATGCACACTGACCACCAGGGGGCAGATGATAATGTAAGAGCTGCCCATTGGTGGTCAGTGCACTCCCACAGGGGGAGTGCCACTCAGCCAGAAGCCGGGCTCACGGCTGGCGAGTGCAGCGGCGGTGGCGGGAGCCTCTCCCACCTCTGTGGCAGCGCTAAGGATCAGCGAGCCGAGCAGTAGGAGCAGTGAGCAGGTGGGCGGTAAGGAGCAAGAGGTCCAGACTGTGAAAGGACGCAGACTGGGCTGAAGGACCCCCTCTTCCCCTGTGCATGAATTTCGTGCACTGGGCCTCTAGTGTCCTGTTATGCCCAGATTTCGTGATCCCCAAAGACCACCAGGGAGCTGAGTCCGATGCAAAAGCAAAGAGCCTTTATTCGAACTAGCTTGAGCTCAGTCCCACACACACACACACACACCAGCGCAGCGGCGAGGTGGGGAGAGAGAGAGAGAGCTTCAACAGGACAAAGGTTTTATAGGGGTCTGGGGTAGGGGTAGGTTCCCCTGAGTTGGCTGACCCCGATTGGTCAGTTCCAGGTCACCTGAAGGGACTAGCAAGGCTGTCCCCTACCCACACAGTTTTCCCAGGCTTGTTTGGATGGCAGTTATCAGTAGAATGAGAGCAACCTTTCATAGCTTACCAAGAAGTCTGTAACTATTTACTGAGATTTGCTATACTGAGAATTTGTCCTTCTGTTCTGTCTCTCCCTTAGATATTAAGAGGAACAAAGAATACATTCCTCTTGACAGACCTCCTATTCAGTGTTTTGTGCACAAAAGGCATTACGTAGTTAATAAACTTGCTGCAATCTCTCGATGACCTGTAGTCCTCCCGATCCCGCTCTCCTGTCTTTCTTTCTTTTCTCAATTCCCACCTCCCTACCTCAGCCTGGTTCAACCTGTCAGGCTGGCCCTGGCACCTGATGGGTGAAGGAGCATGCTACGGTATAGCCCAATTTGGGCCTAACTGCTTTCTTGTAGTTTTTCTCGGAAGGGAGGTTATTCTGGGGACAGGATGAAGTGGTGGGCATAGAAGAGAGTCTTCACTGTAGCCCAAGTAGCCATGGTTACTCAGGAGCATCTGACAAAACAGCTCTTCAAAGCAGCCCCTGAAGCAGGCAGCCGCACCGGGCTCGTTAATAACACATCCTTCCTGCAAAGCAGCCTCCAGCACAGGAGCTGTGCAGCATAGCAGCCCAAACAAGCAGCACGCACGGCTGGTCAGTAACATACTTTTATACCAACTTAGACAAAAGAGGCTTCTTGCCAAATAGAGACATCACCTCTGGGTGTGGAAGGGCACCCCGGCATGGTACAGGACGATTGCTGTGCCCTTGCTTTTGAACTCTTGGCCTTGAACTCTGGATAGGGCCCCACAATTGCGTTGTGTGTATCCATTCATCTGTGGGCTCCTGGGTTGTTCCTACCTCTTGGCTGTTGTGAACATGCAGCTGTGAACTGGGGGGTGCGATGAACACCTTTGTTTTTAATCCACAACAGACTGTAAACTCTTTGAGGGAGGCGGCCCTCCCCACAGAAACCTGGGGCCCAGGCGGTGATGGTGGCTCTGTGCAGAAGGGGAGCCAAAGGCACACCTGGAATGGGTGCTCACAGGCCTCCTGGTGCCACTTCCTCACAAGACAGAAGAGGAGGCATGTGGGGTTTGAGGGTGCAGGGCCCAGTGCAGCAGATGGGCCCAGCCTCCTCCCCTCAAGGACGGTTTTGGTCCAGAATGTCACCCTAATCCTTGGGTGAGGTCTCCCTCACCCTTCCCAGGCTGATGTTGGACCCCAGGACAGAGCTCCATGGAGCCCAGGGGAGTGTTTGCGGGCGGGGAGGGTGCTGATAACAGAGGCGTGTTCCCTCGGTGGGAGGGGGCCTGGTGCTATCTGGTGCAGTCAAGTCAGACATGTCCCCACCTCTGGGCAGCTCTGGCAGGGTCCCAACACCAAAACCAAACCCTGCCTGTCCCTTAGCTCCTGAAGGAGGGGCTTGCCACCTGGAATTAGGCGCATGTAACCTGCACAGCCTACTACCAGGAAGCACCTCAGGAGGGCATGGCTGTTGTCACCCCTCAGCTGGCCGACAGAGGGCTCTGTCGCACAGGGCTGTGCCCACTCTTGCCCCAGCTCCTGCTCCCAGACTCCTCCCAGGACCCGCGGGAGCTGCCCCCTCAGTGGGAGCTGATGTTCCTCTCTCCACAGGAAGGGAATGGGTGGGAGGTGGTACAGCTCAGGGCACTGCACGGGTGATGGTGGAGGAGTCACCACCAGGTTGTGTGTGGGAGAGGGCTCGAAGCTGGACACCGTGGAAAGAAAAGGGACAGAGGAAGGGTTGATCCCTCCCAGGGTGGCTCCTCAGGGGCTGTGGCTCCCCTGTTTCTACCTGTGCCTGACCCGAGTTTGAAATCCTGGCCCTGTCCTTCCCCTCTGTCCAGTGACAGTCAGGGATGTGTCTCTGGGCAGCCAGATACATCCCTTCCATCCAGTGGGGGGCGATGTCCTTGCCTGCAATAAGGCTTCCTGCCGCCACCCCCAGTGCACCTCCTCCTCTCCAATGTTTTGTCCCTACTGAGTCAGGAAGTGGGGCAGCACGTGGCCTCGAGACCGTTTCTGTCCCTGGGACTTGGGAAGCAGAGACCCCTCGGAGGGGCCAGCCCTGCTCTGACCCCTAGTTAGCACTCTGCTATAGCCCCATCTGGCCTGTGGGCTCCTGTCACGGACCCGTCTCCAGAATCACCCCTAATTGGTGGCTTCCCAGCAGTTCTCGGCAGGATGAGCACCGGGCTGGAGTGGGCCTGGTCTGCAGTCAGCATGTGCGGTGAGGACCGGGGTGGGGGGTGGGGGATGGAGGTGGGGGATGGGGGCACAGGCAGGGCAGTGGGCCCAGCCCCTGACCAGCCCTTCGGGACAGGCTGCTCTCCAGGTTAGTGAGAGCATTCAATTTGTTTGCAGAAAAGTGGAGAGCGGAGAGAGGGCCTGGTGAGCCCTGTCCAGCCAGCGGCCCGAGTGGGGATGGCTACCTCCCAGTGCAGGCCCAAGCGGTCCGGGCCTGGCCAGGCCTTTCCTCCCTTGCTTCTCGCTCTGTCTGGGGCAGCACCGCCTTGTTTACAAACTAATGTTTTTGTTCCCGGGCAGAGCTCACCAGCAAGATTCAAAGGTGTTTGAAGTGTAAATGTTTTCCTAAGTTTCAGCTGACATTCAATTTTAATGACTTTTCAAACAAAGTAACTATTAAACGATGTTTGCCTTCTCCTGATGCCTGACAGGTGCTTTTGCCCGTGGGAAGCAGATGCTAATCACATATCCTAATAGCTCATAAATAAGCAGCCTGGCATTTCCCTTTGTCTGTGGCACTGCCAATGGCCAATTTGTTCTTCAGAAGTGGCCCCCTTGGCCTGTCAATCATCTCTTGCCGTAGGCGCTTTTTGGTGATTAGAAGCCCCTTAGAGAGTGAGAAGTCCAAATTAGTTTTAAATAAAAAATAAGAATATTCATGCTGCTGAACATCTAAAGGTAAGAGCAACAGCAGAGTCCAGATTGCCAGCCAGGGCCTTGGGACCCAGACCCACTGGGGGTGCCCTGGGATGGGGCACAGGCACGGAGGCAGGAGGACAGGTGGGGGGTGCGGTGACAGGCCAGGCTGAGACAGCCGTCGAGAGCAGGGAGATGGGCGCCGGCGGCACGTTTCAGGTGGCTCGGCGCCTCTGTAGGGACGTGAAAGCTCATGAGGAGGATGGGGAGGAGAGTCAGTCTCCTTGAGAGGAGACCAAGGTCCCCTTGGAAGAGCTGAGAGTACACAGCACCTCGCTGGGTGGCGTGGGCTGCCTGGCAGTGATGGCCGTGCTCCCGGACTGGCTCCCTGTCCCCCGCTCTGGCCTGGCCAAGTGGAGCCACCCCTCCGTGGACAGGTCAGCCACGCTGGCTGTGGTCTCCCCTGGGAGTTGGGGTAATAACTGCATGACCCCGCTCGCATCCTTGCTGGGCTCTCTGGCCCTGGGCCCTGTTTGAGGCACTGACTCCAGGCATCACCCTGATGGGTCCTGCCCGCTCAGGAAGCAGGCCTGGAGCGCGTGTGGGACTGAGAAATGGGCTAGGCTGGAGGAAGCCAGGGTGGCTTTGGAGGAGTTAGCATCTGCTGGGACCTGGTGGAAGAGGCGGTGAGGGGCACTCAGGCTCCAGGACCAGCTGTGCGGGCTGCAGGCAGACACCTTGCGGTGCAGGCCTTGGAGTGTCGGTCCGGTGGGCTGCATGGAAGGTCCGGAATCTCCTGACCCTGCTCCTCCAGCTCACAGAAAGTCCTGGCACAAGGGTTAGGGATGGATCCAGGATGCAGGGGTGCCCTAGCCAACCTCCTGTGGGGGCACCTGACAGGCCTTCCTCTCCATTTGGAGGAGCTTATGGAAGTCCAGACGAGCGCTCTGGACCAGGCTTGGGCTCAAAGCCCAGCCTGGAAGCCCCAAGGCCTTCACCAGAGACCCGCCCTCTCTGACCCTGTTTTCGAGGTTCCTCCGTGGCGTGGCCAGGCCAGTACTTCGCTTCTTCTCTTGGCCTCGGCATGTTTCAGCGCGTGGATGGACCCAAGGGTGTCTCTCTGTCACCAGCTGATGGCTTTTGGGTTGACTCCATCTTCTGGCTACTTTTGGGAAAGAACGTGCGAGAAGCTGTGTGGGCACACTGGGGTCCCTGTTTCTGACTGACTGTCTCTGGAGTCCACAGATCCTCCCTCGGCCTTTGGCTGCTCCCAGGCCAGAGAGGGTCCCAGCACACGTTCACCTGGCCGAGTGAGCAGATTCTAACTCCACAGCCAGCAGAGAGCTGCTCTCTCGGATGGATGGATGGATGGGCGGGCGGGCGCGGCGTGGAGCCTGGTGAGTGCCCATCGTGGCTCTGGGGAGCGGCTGGTGTCCACTGTGCCATTGTGCCTGAATCTCCAGCAAAGCCCTCGCCATACTATTAAATCGTTTAGCAAATAAAAAATTTTAAAATGTGCAGCCAGATGTCCAAGTTGACAAAGTGCTCACGGCATTTGACTGATAAAAAGCCAGAGCACGGGTGAGCAACCGCGGTGCCCTGAGCAAGTGTGGGATGTGAAAACACCCGGCTCCTTTGTGTGTGTGTGTGGGGGGGGGGGGGGGGCGGGCACCGAGGTTTGAAGGGAGCACCCATCTGTCGCTGCCGTGTCCATGTGCCCATCCAATCCCTGAGCAGCGCTGCTCTGCAGCAGGCCCCCGAGAGGAGGCTGTCACAAAGCAAGCACCATCAATATTCATGGCGGGCCGGCGCTTACAGAGGGGACAGCAGCCACGGCTCTTTGCTTTGGTGACTGGAATCTGTTTCCTGGCAAACTCTGCCTCCTGAAGCCGCGGACGTATCTGAGAGATAGACAGGGACCCACAGAGGCCACGGTCCTCTCCGGGGCAGAGGGAGAGCTCCGGCCAGGCCCCACCTGAAGGCAGAACTCTCCCCAGGCTGAGGGGAGAGGAGGCCCCAGGGATGAGTTGGGGTTGGGGGTGAGTAGTGGGGGGATACGAGCTGAGGACAACACGGCAGCACACACATGGGAATCAGCGGAAAGCCTGAGCTCAGTTACATCTAAAACCACCCCCTGGCGAGGTGGCTCTAGGGTATTAAAGGCAGTCACCCAGAGACCCTCCTACAGGTGACAGTGTCCCCGCAAGCTATGGCAGGGGCTGAATCCAGTCTTTAGTTTGTTTCTGTGAGTGAAGCATCCAGCGTTGATCTCCACAGTGGGACATCAGGGTCCCGTGCAGGGAGCCTCCTTCCCAGGAGCACTTTCCTCCCTCTGCGGGACGTCGCTGACTGTGCTGGAAGGCAGTGACCTCTGGCCTCTGGGCCATGTCTGTCCCCTTCACCCCTTCTTCTGGGTGGGGCCGATATGAGAGGCGCTCGGTATGGGGCTACGACCGCCCTTCTCAGCTTTCGGTGGGGCATCTCACCGGGTCCCCTGCAGGGTCCCCGGTCGTCCCCACTGAGCCCCCGTTGCCAATGCCCTGCCCAAGCTCTAGGAGAGGAGCATGCAGGTGCACAGGAGCTATCAGCCCCTGCTATTGTCTCTAATAAGTACTCATGCTAATGAACGGGACGGGTTTAACAGCAATAATGACTTTATATCACAGTAGTGGCCATTCTGGATCCCATATGAAAACTGCAACAATACAATGTCCTCTGTGGTATATAAGTTTCCACTGTTGTGAAATGAAGCAGAGGCTGTGCTAGAACATTCTGAGCGAGTCCTGGAGTCTCAAACCCGAGCTGCCCTCGGGGACTGGAAAGGCACTCAGACCCTGGACCTCCACCTGCCTTGTAGGAGGCGGGCTCGTGGGGAGATCGGGGAAGCCCCCAACAAGACAGGGGCCAGAGGCCTGGACAAGCCGCCAACTGCCTGAGGCTCAGTGTCCTGGTCTGTGGTATGGGTGCTAAGACTCTGCTTTCGGGGCTTGGCAGACACCCGGGGGCTGTAGCACCTCCTACAGGTGACCCACTTGGGGTCCCTTGACAGCATGTGAAGGAGCGGGTTCCCAGAAACCAGCGTGGGCACGACTGTCCCAGGGACAGTGCTGTTCCAGAGGGCAAGATGGTTTCTCTCCCACATGGCCAGCTCCCAGCTGCAGCGGGACCTTGCTGGCATCCAGACCCCAGGCTACTTGAATGGACTGAGTCCCACCGCCACCGGGAGGACATGTGGACAGTTGCATTTCCCCGAGCAGGCATGGGAGTCCCCAAGACAGTTGCAGGAAGCCAACCTGGACCAGGTGGGCCTGAAACTGGAAGCCTCCCCCTTCAGCTATGCCTGGTCTCTGCGAGGGGACCCTCCGTATGTCCCCTGGGAGAATAACTTGGAGAAGACTGACAGCCCACAGCAGAAATGGAGCCTGTGGGACCGGCAGGCTGGGCGCCCTGGACACTGCATTGAGGGGTGTAGAGGCCCTGGAAATTGTCAGGAGCAGCTCCACTTTGACACTTTGTATCCACTGGGTTTAAGTTCCTCCTTCCTGGCAGGTGCAGTGTACAGGCTATGCCCGTCCCCCCAGCCTGCTCCATGGGCCATGATCTGAGCAGCTGCCCAGGGCCTGCACTCAGAAGGCCTACCTTGGGTGAATGCTGTGCTATCACCATCCTGCGATTCCTAGTCATGTTGAACGAGGGCCCATATTTTCATTCTGCTTTGGAACTGCAAGTCCCATAGTCAGTCCTGCACCTGGAAACCCACCGGGTCTTTGAAGGAAGGGTTGCCAGGGCGGGGTCTGCAGCTACAGGACTGACCGAGCCAATATGACGGGACGCTCAGGGCCAAGGGTGCAGGGCTGGGGATGGTGGCCAGATGCAGCAAATGGCAACATTGGATGCTGAGTTAAATTTGAGTTTCAGACAAACAAACACACTTTCAGTATAAGTGTGTCCTTTGCAATATTTGGGGCAGAGCCCTACTAAAGATTACTTTTTTTTTTTTTTTTTTTTTTTTAATCTGGAAACACCAGCTTGGGGTGTCTGCCAGGTAGGCAGGATTTCCAGTGGTTTCCAGGTGGGATCTGTCATTGGGTACCGCCAGGCCCAGCCCACCCAGGACAGTGTGGCTGCAGCAGACCCTGAGAGTAGCAGCTTCCGTGTGGAGCATACAGGAGGGGTCAGGGTCGTCTCATGCACCCCAGGCAGGCTTGGGTCTGAAGGCAGCTGGGGAGAGTGTCCTGGGCCTCGCCATTCCAGGAATTTTGGTGGCTTTAATATGTGTGATGTGCAGAAAAGCGGCCAGGTTTCAGATTAGTGCCTATTAGAGAACGAGGCCAGCGTGTCCATCTGGACCGCGCTCTGGGGCGTCCAGTCTGCAGTCCAGCCCACAGGCCTCACACACCAATGTCTGCTGGGCTCCCCTTAATGAGCAATTTTAGATTAAAGGGGAACCAACAACAGGGCTGGAGAGCTATATTAAATCTCTGCAAAATGAAAATTGCAAAGATTTACTTAAGCTGGTTCCACAGGAAATGTAATTACAGCCTCATCCATGTTCCCCCTCGGATGAGATCATTTAGCTGCCACCAGGGATTAGGAGTGTCTCCTGGACATGGAGATGGCGCTGTAACCGGCAGCTGGCACCGGGGCTGAGGGGCACAGTGCCCGGGCTCTGACTGGGCACTTAGCTCGCACATACTCAGCAGCCATCCACCCGTGACACTGGTGGCACCCCCGACGACAGCCTCTGATTGTTAAAGACATCCCCCATGCTTTCCTCTATCAGGAAAACAAAGCAGACCCTGGCAGGACAGCTCAGGGTTGAAGCATTGCCCCATGTACCAAAAGGCTGCAGTTTCGATTCCTGATCAGGGCACATACCTAGGTTGCAGGTTTGGGGCACGTACAGGAGGCAACCAACTGATGTTCTCTCTCGCATCGTTCTCTCTCTCTCTCTCTCTCTCTCTCTCTCTCTCTCTCCCCCTTTTGCTCTCTCTAAAAATCAATGGGCAAAGCCATGGGTGAGGATTTAAAAAACAAAAGAAAGAAAGCAAACAGGAGAAGAAAGTAGAGACAAGATTCGAGGAGGAAGAAGCCTCTCTCACATTGTAATTTTACAGACGATGAACTAGCTGTAGACCATCTCCCGGCATGTTTTTCCCTCCAGCTGTGGCCTGATGGCCTCCACTAGTCTGAGTCCTCTCTCACTGCTGCGAGCGTTTCCTGTTTCATTGCGAGAATGTTGGACGGCTCCTCACGACAGGTTCATCGTCCACAGGTCCTCAGCCTGAGTCCCCAGGTTAACACTAACCACAAGCTGCTATCAGCAGCCGGGCCGCTGTGCTCATGGAAAAGTGTCATCATGGGGGAACCTTCCTGCCTGGCCCTCCTGGGCCCCTCAGCGACTAGGGCCGTCATTTTTATTTAATCAGTGCTCAAAGGGCACACCGCATGCAGGCCTTGTCCCGGCCCCTCATAGGGAGGACGCCTGGGCCGCAGGCCAGCTCCAGCTCCGAGGTTGGCACACCCACACCCTCGCCCCCTCACCTGCCAGGGAGCCCAGCACAGACAGCCAGGCCAGTGCTCTTGTCTTACTCCAGGGGACGTGTTTTCAGGAGAAACATGGGAGACAGTCGGACTAGTTCCCAGGGTGTTGGCATGGACATGCTGTGGCGTCTCCATGTGTCCTGGCCGCCTTGCCCGGAACTGCAGGCAGGAGCAGTCTTTGGAAAACCCAACACATGCCAATTGGGTCTTTCCAGAAAGAGTGAGTTTGGATGCTCAGTCGCCCCTGAGAGTCCATTCCATGCCACAGAGCATCATGCAGGGCAGCTCCCGCAGACATCAAGGTGGCAACGACTCTCAAAAGCTCATGGCACCCGGGGTGGGGTGGCCGCCGCTCAGGGTGGGAGCCCACATCTCAGGTGCTGCTGGGATGAGCGCCCACTTTACTAATGGTGAGGCTCTGGCAGAGCCATATCTTTCAACTGCAAATAGCTGCGCTGAGAAGAGACCAAACTCAGAACACTCCCCACAGAAGATTTTTTGGGAAAGGCAAAGCTCCAGTGCAGATGGCAGTCCCCAGTGCTGGGCTGGGCTCTGGGGGGTGGGTCTGGGGGGATCCTTAGTGTGGGGCTGCTGGCTGTGGCGCTGGCGGCGTGCCTCTGTGCTCAACACCCCGGGACAGGCAGGTAAGGCGGGTGCATGTGATAGTGTGTAAGTTATTCCCCAACAGCCCGACTTAAACCTCACATTGTGGGCGGTAAAGCCCTGGAAGTAGACGGTTGCACAACATTGTAGGCGGACTTCATGCCGCTGAATTCTACATTGAAAAATGGCAAAAACGGTACGTTTTATGCTGTTTGTTTTACCTCAATAAAAACAGAGGGAGCAGCCACGTTACGAAAAGATGCATGGCTCCTCCTGCACCGCCTCCCGGGAGGTGCTCCCGGCGCCCCAGGGACCAGCTGTCACCTGTGCCCACGGACCTCACAGAGCCACGGACCTCACAGAGCCCATAGACATCACAGAGCCACGGACCTCACAGAGCCACGGACCTCACAGAGCCACAGGCCTCACAGAGCCACGGACCTCACAGAGCCACAGGCCTCACAGAGCCACAGACCTCACAGAGCCCACAGAGCCCACAGGCCTCACAGAGCCACAGACCTCACAGAGCCCACAGACCTCACAGAGCCCACAGGCCTCACAGAGCCACAGACCTCACAGAGCCACAGACCTCACAGAGCCCACGGACCTCACAGAGCCACGGACCTCACAGAGCCACAGACCTCACAGAGCCCACGCACCTCACAGAGCCACGGACCTCACAGAGCCATGCACCTCACAGAGCCACGCACCTCACAGAGCCATGCACCTCACAGAGCCACGCACCTCACAGAGCCACAGAGCCACGGACCTCACAGAGCCACAGAGCCACGGACCTCACAGAGCCACAGAGCCCACGGACCTCAGAGAGCCCACAGACCTCACAGAGCCATGGACCTCACAGAGCCACGGACTCACAGAGCCACGGACCTCACAGAGCCACAGAGCCTCACAGAGCCCACAGACCTCACAGAGCCCACAGACCTCACAGAGCCACAGACCTCACAGAGCCACGGACCTCACAGAGCCACAGACCTCACAGAGCCACAGAGCCATGGACCTCACAGAGCCATGGAGCTCACAGAGCCACAGAGCCATGGACTTCACAGAGCTACAGACCTCACAGAGCCACAGACCTCACAGAGCCACAGAGCCATGGACCTCACAGAGCCATGGAGCTCACAGAGCCACAGAGCCACGGACCTCACAGAGCCACAGAGCCATGGACTTCACAGAGCTACAGGCCTCACAGAGCCCACAGACCTCACAGAGCTATGGACCTCACTGGCCAGAGCAGAGCTGATGGGACGAAGTGCTACAGGGTGTGGAGCTGGTCTGGACCTTGCACGCCCTCAGGACCCTCAGGACGGCCCCGCCCGGGTCCCCCTCCCCGCCACTGCGGCTGCTCAGAGCGCTCTCCACCGGCTGGGTCCGTGTTCCACCGAGGCTGCCAGGGCCTGGAGGTGCCTCTGCCCTGGTTGTTCATTTGTAATTATTTTGGAAATACTCTCTGTTCACCGGTGTGGTGGGTGGAGGCGAGGGGAGTGGTTGAAGCTGTTCTCCCTTTTATTTATTTATTTATTTATTTTTAATAAATCTTTATTCAGATTATTACAATTATTTCTCCTTTTTCCCCCCATAGCTCCCCTCCACCCCTTTCCCACCCCACCTTCTGCCCTTACCTCCCCCCCACTGTCCTCATCCATAGGTGTATGATTTTTGTCCATTCTCTTCATGAACCCCCCCATACCCCTTTCCCCCCGAGAATTATCAGCCCACTCCCTTTCTATGCCCCTGATTCTATTATATTCACCAGATTATTCTGCTCCTCAGGTTTTTAATTCACTTGATTTTTAGGTTGGCTTGTTGATAGATATGTATTTGTTGTTCATAATTTTTTCTCTTTAATTTTTTCTTCTTCCTCTTCTTTAAGAATACCTTTCAGCATTTCATATAGTACTGGTTTGGTGGTGATGAACTCCTTCAGCTTTTTCTTATCTGTGAAGCTCTTTATCTGCCCTTCAATTCTGAATGATAGCTTTGCTGGGTAGAGTAATCTTGGTTGTAGGTTCTTGCTATTCATCACATTGAAAATTTCTTGCCACTCCCGTCTGGCCTGCATAGTTTCTGTTGAGAAGTCAGCTGACAGTCGTATGGGTGACCCTTGTAGGTAATTAACTGTTTTTCTCTTGCTGCTTTTAATATTCTCTCTTTGTCTTTTGCTCTTGGCATTTTAATTATGATGTGTCTTGGTGTGGTCCTCTTTGGATTCCTTTTGTTTGGGGTTCTGTGGGCTTCCTGGACTTGTAAGTCTATTTCTTTCACCAGGTGGGGGAAGTTTTCGGTCATTATTTCTTCAAATAGGTTTTCAGTATCTTGCTCTCTCTCTTCTTCTGGCACCCCCATAATTCTGATGTTGGTACGCTTGAAGTTGTCCCAGAGTCTTCTTACATTATCTTCAACTTTTTGGATTTTTTTTTTTTTGCTTTTTGCTTTTTCGGTTGAGTGTTTTTTGCTTCTTTGTATTTCAATTCTTTGACTTGATTCTTGTGTTCCTCTATTCTGTTTCTGGGTCTCTGTATAATATTTTTTATTTCAGTCAGTGTATGTTTAATTTCTAGTTGGTCCTTTTTCATATCTTCAAGGGTCTCGTTATATTTATCGGCCTTTTCTAGGATATTCTTAAAAAGTCTTATAACGGTGGTTTTGAATTCTATATCCAGTCGTTTGTTTTCCTCCATTTCTTTCGTTTGTGATCTGATTCTTTGACCCCGCATTTTCACTGAATCCCTGAGTTGGTAAGGTAGATATTTGTGCTAGGTTTCCAATATGGCCCAGTGGGTCTGCTTCCCCAGTTAACCTGAGGTGGACACTCTTGGTGCACCCCTTTGTGGACTGTGTGTACAGCCTTGTTGTAATTAAGTCTTTATTGTTGTTGGTATCACTGGGAAGAATTGACCTCCGGGCCAGTTGGCTGTAAGGATCAGCTGTGTCTATGCTGGGAGAAGCCCGGTGCTGGAGACAGCCTTATAGGATTAGACTTGCCAAATTGCAATAGCCTCTGTGCTCAGCTTGGATGGGGTGGAGTCTCAGTCTTGGCTTCCTGTCAGCCCCGCCCCTGCGCGCATATGCGCTTTCAGTCCTCCGCCTTCCCCAGCTCGAGTCTCCGCCTGAGAGTCCAGACTCCCCCCACAAGAGCGTGGGTCCCCAGGGGCTCGCCTGGAACTGGGGTTCACTGCAGTCAGAACTGGGGCTCGGTGCAGTCAGAATCCTCTGACTCCCCTCCACTAGGGAAAGCCTGTGGCAACCCCCGCAGCCTTTGTGCGCACTTTCAGTCCTCCGCCTTCCCCGGCTCCCGAGTCTCCGCCCGAGAGTCCAGACTCCCCCTACAAGAGCGTGGGTCCCCAGGGGCTCGCCTGGAACCGGGGTTCACTGCAGTCAGAACTGGGGCTCAGTCAGGATCCTCTGACTCCCTTTCACTAGGGAAAGCCTATGGCTACCTTCGCAGCCTTTGTGCGCACTGGCCCGTGTGCGCCTTCAGACTTCTGCCTTTCCCAGCTCACGGTCCGAGGCTTCCTTCCCCCTTCCGCCAGAGGAAGTCAGCCAAGCTCTCAGCCGCCCTTCCTCTCTGCGCGCACAAAGCCCCTTTGCCGTACCTCCAATTCTCTGTGAGCTTTTCTCCTTCCTTCTAGTTGTAGAATTTTCACTCAGCCTGCTTTCCTGTGGTTCTGGATGGTGTCCGTTCTGTCTTTTAGTTGTAGTTTTGAAATTGTTGTGCGAGGCAGCAGTTTAGGTGTTTACCTATGCCGCCATCTTGGTTTCTCGCTGTTCTCCCTTTTAAATGACTCCTGTGGCAGTTGCAGGAGTTAACCAGGCGGCTAATAAACCAGTGTCCTTGAAAGTTCCCATGCCCCTCATCCTTCAGCAAGCCACGGGTGTTAATTACCCACGCTGTCCCCTGCAGTGGCCCAGAGGCCTGCAGGATAATGAACAGGTTTAGGGGAGGTGCGCCCCCCTCAAAATTACTTTCAAACCAGCCTCATTAAGCAGAAAATGAGAACAAAATTCCTGGACAATGTGCTCATTAGAGGCGCTGACCCGTCTGCACCCCTGTCCTGCATGACCAGTGGTGGCTGTTGGCCCTCCCCCTCCGCCAGTTCCTGTGTCTCCTGGAGACGTGTCCCCTGCGAGGAGGGCCTCCCCTCTGCCCCTCAACAACCAGATGGGCTCGGGGTTCGGCGCTGCACCAGCCGGGCTGGGCAGGTATCTTGGGGCGAGAAATTGGGAGCCAGGAAGTGACCACAGCTCAGAAATTAGTCCCTCCTCCTCCTCCTGTTCAGCTCTGTCCTCTCTCCAGTGTCACTCCCGACTGTGGCCACATTTGCTGTCCGGGCTTCTCGTAGCTCTGGCTGGGAGGGTATCCCTGAGACTGAGAGGAAGCCCTCCCTAGGGTGCCGCCCGTGTCATGGGCAGGGTTTCGGCTTGGGCTGGGGTGGAGGGACCCCCGGGAGACAGGACCTGGGAGCAGGTTCCCACTGCCCATGTTTATCCTGCTGACCCCGCCTTCTGTTTCCTGTAAGGGTTTGACACCTCATCCTTGGAGACCAAGCCAGCCATTTGCCCAGGGCTGTCCAGGTTTTAAATGGAGGCAAGTCATCTCATCAAGCACAGTCAGATACACAAGGCCGGATGAGGACAGGGGGAGGGGCTCTGATATGTCTTAGAACAGCGGTGGGGCGAGGAGAAAGGGCTGCTGTGGGCTCCTGCAGACCCAGGCTGTTCTGGTCCTCACTGTGGTTAAGGATCTAGATGAACCTGCTCAGGGGATCAAAGTGTATATAGTGTGACACACATGCACACGTGAAAATGCATGCACACAAATACACACATGCTCACATGCACACACGCTCACACTGGTGCACACAGGCATGAGCACATGTACTCACATGCAAACACATGTGCTCCCACACGGTAATGCACATATATGCACCTGTGTGCTTACTTATGCACACACCCATACATGTACACAATACACATAGCACACTCATGTGTACACATGCACACACGTGTGCTCACACTCGTGAGTTCAGGTGACACTTTGGGGCAGAGAGAGCAGTGGCCCCAGCCTGTTCTTGCCAAGTGTCCCCCTGACCCTGGCTGGGCTGAAGTGCTGGCCAGCGGCTCTCCTGGGTCAGCCTTCCTTCACAGACGAGCTAGACTCAAGCAGCACCTGGGGACAGTGACACCACGTCTGCTGGCGGAAAGGCCACCCAAAGAGGGGAGGACTGCAGACTGGTCTTTCTTCCTAGAGCTGTGTTGGGGGGACAGAGAGCAGGACAGAGCGGTGGCTGTGTGTGCTGGAGGGCGGGGTGCTGGCCCATTGGGACCAAGGCGCTGAGGAGCCAGGAGGAGCTGGGAGAAGCACAGTTGGAAGCTGCTCACTCTGAACGTGGCTGCGGCCCAGCCTGGAGGGGCGCTCTGAGGGGAGGTGAAAGCAGTTCTTCTGAGTCCAGGCAGTTGGTAAACGGCTTTTTATTTGCTTTGGAAATGGAGATTCCCAGATATAAAGGACACATCTCCCCACCGGTCTGTGATGTTTGGGATAAAGGCGCCCTCCTCAGGGAATTCACCAGCAGAGGGGTGCGGGGGGCTGGCCCTGCCTGGCGGGCTGGTGAGTAACGAGCTTGAGCAGATGGTTGCTCCCACAGCGGTCGGTCCCTGGGCCCCAGCGCCACTGATGTTCAGCCCACTCCAAGCGGCCCCTTACCAGCATGCTCCGCACAGAGCTCTCCCTGGGCCTGGATTTCCTTGCACTGTAGACCCTGCCATCCCAACTGCTGCTCCTGTTGGTTGTGACTCTGTTGGAACCCCTGGGCACATATAGGCTGGACGGACCATGGACGCATGTCCAGTGCCAGGGCCGTAATGGAAGGCTCTGTCCCGAGCAAGAGAGGCGAGACCTGTCATTCCCAGGGGTCTGCACCTTTGGTGCCGCTGGGGTCAGACAGCAGGAACGCGCTGGGAGGGTGGGGACTTCCAGCTCCCGGTACAGAGAGCCAGCCGGGCTGCAGAGCAACGATGGTGACAAAATGACGTCAGTCGCCCTCAGAGAGCGTGTGGTTCCATCTTGTGTCTCAGGGTTTGTGGCCAAGTTCCCAGACGTGCCATGGTCTCGTTAGGGCCGCTAGGGCCATCCACATGGAACAGGGAAGATTGGGCACTGGTCAGGCCGCATCAGGGCCCCTGGGAGCGCAACCAACTGTGGCTCATTGCTTCAGACTACACGGGGCCTGGAAGTGAAGCTCGGCCGCGGGGAAGGCACTGCATTCCCGGTGCAGGCGCGGCGTTCCGGTGCAGGAGGCGAGCTGCTCTGTGAAACCCTCCTGCTAGGATCCTTCTCCTGACCTGAGGCCAGCACTGGGTGGGGGGCACCCCAGGAGGCCCTGAAAGTCGTGGGGAACAGAGAACACCAGCCAGGCCCACACTGAGGACCGTGCCTCCTGGAAATGATGGAGGCCGCTGCATCCTGACCACAAGCTGACCAGCAGCAGAACAACAAACTTCATTTCATTCTGACCCTTTCACGTGGGATCTTCCAAGGCTACGCGGCTCGCCACCTGGCAGGACAGTCGGCCGCCCTCCCACTCAGAGAGCTGCGCTTCCGTGCAGCCTTTGCACGGTGTAAAGACATCTGCCCCGGCACCCAGACTGGGACCGGCATGGACCACTTTTTAAACAGGCAAAACCCTGCCACCAAAGCTAACTTTCTAATCCATTGAGCCTTTCTGCATCTATGGAAACATGCAGTTTGCCCCTTTGGGTTAAGTTTGCAAATGTGTGCTACTTTCTAATTTTATGGAGCAGATTTCCCCTGGGAAAGGGTAAATAACACAGGAGTTAGGAGTCCACCGAGGTAATTGTTGCAGAAATAATCGAATACATTGTACATCTCTCTATTCCCATCCCTTCAAATAGGATGCTAACAAGCAACTAAAGACCAAAAACTCATCACAAGCGAATTCACATGATAAATGGCTGTAATCACTCAGCTGGATTAACCCAGGCTCAGGGGCCTCTGCTGGGTTTCCAGCTGCCCTCCCCTCAGTTGGCGGGGGCGGGGATGGGGCCAGGCTGTGAGCACTCCGCCTGCCCGTCCTTTTAGGAAAACAGGGCTTGTCCTTCAGCAGCAGGTGCCACTCCCTTTCATGTCCCCAGCTGCAAGGGAAGGAGACACATATTTGGCAAAGCAAGCATCTGGACTGGGATGCTCATTAGCTTCCTCATACAGCAAAGCCAAGCTCCCCGAGGTGCTGCTGACATCTGTGTAAGTGCAGAGAGAACCCCAAGTCGGGTGAAACAGCAAGGGAAGCGCTGGAGGCCATGTGGCTGCTTTGAACCGTGCAGGCTGGCTAGATGGTATGATGCTGGGAGCAGAGCCAGGTTTGGGCCGAGTTCTGCCCCCTGAGGTGGATGTGGTTTTAGGGGAGCGAATTTCCTACCGGGGGGGAAAGCACAGGTCCCTGTGCTAAGGATCTAGGGCAGCCCCAAAACCAAGCCTCACCGGCGGTGAAAAACCAAGCAAACAGTTTGGCTTTGTGCAGGCAGAGTAGCAGGTTGAGGGGCCTCCCTGACCACAGGGCGTCACACCCAGGGTATGGGAGAAATCTGTCTGCAGGGGGTTCTAAAGAGAGGGAAAAAGGGTGGCTGTGTCTGTCCTGGGTCCATCTTTAGCTTAACCACCTTGTTTAGAATCTGTGTCCTCTGTTTCCACCTGGCAAGCTGTGGGTTCTCAGGGGTCAGCAGGCACGCCCAACAGGGAATGAAGTTGGGGTACCTTGGCCATGCTGCTAGCCTCTCCTGACCTAGAAAGGGATCCCTCTGGAGTCCCCTGCCCTAAGCACCACAAGCCTGGCTTCCCGGCTCATACCTGGGCTTGAGTGAAGCTCGGTGTGCGAGGTGCCCAAGCAGCAGTCCGTGTGGCCAAGGGGGTAACCGAGGAGGAAGGCCGTGCTGGCTCAAGACAGCCCCTCGCCAGAACGGAAGCACCAGAGTTGTCCTGCACTGCCCCTGACTTCGGTGTGGCTGGCCAGCGTGCTGCTGGATGGAACCAGTGGCCAAATGGCCACTGCTGGTGGGTAGAAAACAGACGTGGCTCCTCTTGCTACCCCGGCCCTGGGGACTCAGCGGGCCAAGGTTAAAGAGGAACAAGCACAGGCCTTTCCTGTTTGTCCAGCTCTAGAATTTATTCCCTGAATCAGTTCATTTTTATTAAAGCAAAGGAAACACAGGCACTTCATATATTTGCATTTTCAGGCCAGAGCTGCAATGTCCGCTGCGGTGGCCACGAGCCACACGTGTCCACTGGACACCTGCCATGGGGCTGGTTCTAATGCGCAAGACACACTACATTTTGAAGACTCATAAGAAAAAGGAGTAATTATCTCCCTAATAATTTTAAAATGCTGATGACATGTTGACATGTTACTATGTTTGGATAAATAGAAATTATCATTAAAATGAATAGTTGAAGAAAATTTTTTAACTTTACTTAATTCATTCTATTTACCTCACCACTAGAAAATGTAAAATGCCCCACGCGGCAGGCACTCTCCACGCCAGGACATTCTGGCTAAAGGGCCGCTGTGAATCCCTCGGTCCCGGGACTCGTCCTCATGGCAGCAGGCGCGCCTGCCTTATCTGAGACAGACCTAAGAATGAGCATCATGAAAAGGCTGTTTCAAACCAGGGTTGTACACGAAGCTCTCTCTTTCACTCCTTGGGCCGTGATGGAGAAGTGGGGACTTGCGGGGGGTGGTGGGGGCAGGCGGGCAGGTGCTGGCGAGTCCCTTCAAACTGACCCACAGCATGGCCACCACCCCTGCAGGAGCACAGCCCTCCAGCAGGCAGCCAGAGCCCCCAGCTGATGCTCCCGAGGGCCTCATATGTGGGGCACACGGATGGTGGAGGCCAGGCCTCTGTGCTGAGAAAGGTACCCAGTGTCTGGGTTGCCTTAGGTGGGGAGTTTGCGGGGCAAACTTGGGAGAGGCCAAATGACACTTATTTCGAGGGAACAGCTGGCTTGATTAGTGACACTGTTGAGAAACCATCCGTTCAACCCCAGTGAAAGGCATGCAGCCAGTGGGGACAGCAAATAAACAGCTTTGCAATTGAAAAAGTTTTAATTTAACTTTTACTTAAATGAAGTTATTAAAAGGGTTTATGGCTAGTTCAATGGTTCTCTTAAAAATTGTTATTTTTCATCCGAGACATTTTCCCTTCACCTTTTCTGATTATTTCACCTATTTGTTGCTTACAGATCAGGGTCCACACCTCAGAGACGTTTTAGACTCTGATTTTGAAAGTATGAGTTGTCACAAATGAACACTACTTTGATATTAAAATTGAATCATTTAAACAAGTTGAAATCAAATACTTTATCTGAATACAAAGGATGTACTAACTTCTGTGGTTTTGGCCAGAAGAAGCAACTTTGTGTCAGATGATGAATAACTTGCAGCGCTGACCAGGGCCCCTTAGCAACGTCCCCAGCATGCATACCCTTGAGTTTGCAGCGTCCTGTCCTCAGTTACTTGGAGGGAATCTGGAACATAGTTCCCAACACTTAGCTCTGTGAGTGTGCAGCGCTGATAAACCAGCCTGTTAGGGGCAAAGACAATGAAAAAATGGAAATGAGCAGGCACTGGTATTAAGCATACATCTTTATGAGTAAGATTTAACCACACTTCATTTTGCAAATATAAAAGGGCCTTTGAAATGTATTAATTAAAGCGAAATGCTACAGACAGGCCGCTTTGTAGGGCGGCAGTCCTCCCCCATTAGCACGGCATTAAGGACAGTAGAGAAAATGGTGTTAATAAAGCCAGATATTGTAGCTGAGTCCCTTGGGCACCAACAGGGCACTGGCAGGGCGTATGCCACGCGTGGACCCCATGCAGCAGAATTCGAGCTGCACACCCACGTAAGAGACAGATGCTCCTCACCGTTTGCACCAGTCAGGGTGTGGCCCCCATTAGGTACTCACCCGTGGCCGGCCTCCTCCCCCAAAAGCTTGAGGGGGTTGGCGGGTCACCTGGACCAGACCGGCCCTCCCTTCACACCCTACGGCCAAATGCAGGCGGTATGGGCTCCTCCTCTTCCATGCAGCCGCCTGGAAGCAGAGGGCGCAGGACAGTCTCCATCCAACTCCAGCAGGGCCGCCCCTGGGGAGTCCAGGGACTGTTTAGGGACAATTCTGCAGGCTTGAGGGCAGCGGCCTTGGCGTCCACTCATCCCCAAAAGGTTAGCACCTCTAGCTAGGCAAGAAGATAAGCACACTCAGACTTGGGAAAGCCGAAAAGCCACTACCCGGCTCTTCTTGCGTTCGAAGTCCAGCTCCTTTGCAAAGGACAGTTGCGGGGCGCACTGGTTGCGGGGGCCCAGGGTGGTGGAGCCGGCAGAAGCAGGAGGTGCCAAGCGCCGCTTGTCTTCGGGACCACCCAGAGCGCAGCCCTGCAGTTTGGCAAGAGAGGGCCCCCACCCGCTAAGCAGGGTGCGCTCTGTCCCTGCGCTGCGCGAGCCCTGGGCTCAGTTGCTGGGAAGACCTGGTTTTCACAGGACGGTGAGCCGTGCTAGTCACTTTCACCGCGTCCCCAGGCCCCTGGCGAGTGGGGGGTGAGGGGGGGGGGAACGTTGGCAAGGTACCCAATGGACGCCTCAGACTCCGGGCATGGCTTCCAGCGCCCCACTCAGAGCTCAGCTCCTGTCCGACGGGCTCCGAGTTTCCCGTGGCCCCAAGCTGTTCGGCCACAGGGGCAGGCGGTGAGGCCAGGGTCCGGTGGGGCGGGGACAGTCATCGTGGACAATGCGAAAAAGGCTGACGCGCGCGGAAGGGGTGTGGGGTGTGTCCTTACAGCTTCTCATTACAGTGTTCACAAAGCGCCGAGGGCGTCCCGGGGCAGGCGGCGCGCTTGTCTGGGCAGGGCAGCGCGCCGCCCGCAGAGAAGGGGTACACAGCAGCCTGGCCGCAGGGCATCAGGGGCGCGGCGAGGCCGGGGACCTGGTGGAGGCAGGCCACGAGGCGCCGCATCTCGTCCAGGGCCTGCGCCTGCATGAGGATGTAGTTCCTGGCGAGCAGCAGCGTGGCGATCTTGGAGAGCTTGCGCACCGACGGGCCGTGAGCGTAGGGGATGACGGCGCGCAGCCCGTCCAGCGCGTCGTTCAGGTCGTGCATGCGCCGCCGCTCCCGCGCGTTGATGCTGAGCCGCAGCGAGCGCTGCTCCCGGGGCCGCCTCCGCCCGCCCGCCGCACCCCCCGGCCCGTGCCGCCGCCGCCGCCGCTGCTCGAAGGCATCGTCCTCGTCGCCACTCTGCTCGTCGCTGCTCTCGGCCGCCGCAACCCGGGTGCAGGGCGCGGGCGCCGCGGGGAGGTTGCCGCCCAGGTCCCGTGCGCCGTAGCCACGGCCCGCCTCGGGCCCCTGGGCTGCCCCGAGGGCGAGGCCAGCCGCCGCCGCGTAGCCACGGCTCAGTGCCAGGTACGCGTCCCCCGACAGAGACGTGAGCTCGGCCATGGCCCCACCGCCGGGGCCCGAGGCTGGCCGCTGCTGCCGACGCCTTGCTGCTCCGGGTTCCGCGCACCCGTCGGGCTGTCTGTGGGTCCCGGAGCCTCCGCGCTCAGAGCCGCCCAGGCCCGCTTCGGCCCCGCCTTCTGTTACCGCCCCTCCCCTCCTCTCCTCCCCACCTCGCTGCGGCGCGCTGGGCGGGTCCAGGGCGGCTCTAGGGTCCAATGGCCTTCCTCCTGCTTTGAGGTGCGGAGGTGCCGCGGGGACTTCGCGGTCGTCCAATCCGAGCGGACCTGGCGACCGCCTCTTCCCAAGCCCCGCTCCCGGAGGGTCAGAGCCACAGGCAGGCAGAGGGAGCGCAGGGACGGAGGGGCTGGAGGTATGAATGGAGATGGGTGGGGGCGGCGGGACCCACGAGCGCTTTTCCGGCTTCTCGGCTACGTCCCCCGCTGCTGCCTCCTGCCATCCCGGGCGTTGTCGCCACTAAGCGCTCTTATCCGGTGTGGACATCCGCTTCAGTCCGTTTGGCCCTGGTCCCTCTTGGCGGAGCCGCCTCTGGCATCGCGCAGGGGTCATAGCAGGGAACGCACAGCGCACGGAGGGCACCGGGCCGCCGAGGCCGCCGCGGGGTGGAGTTCCCCTCGGGGGCCCACCTCCGGGGCCTGGGGCACAGCCAAGTACCGAGGGGCAAACTGCGCTCCTGGTACTCTGCAGGCAGCCACGGGGGGCGCTAAGGGAAGCCTTTCCAACGCTGTGGTCAGGGTCTTGGGGCGCTTCCTCTTGGCTGACCGAGGTCTGGCAGAATTGGGGGGAGTGAAAGGGGACTTAGAGACAGGTAGGCCAACTCCACGTACCCTGAGGCCAACATGAGCGGTGAGGCTGATGGGGGCCGGGGTCCAATGACTTCTTACCTTGCGGACTCAGGACTGCGTGAGGGACCAGGGTGGAGGGGAGTGTATGCTGTGGACCCCCAGGGAGGGCCAGCAGGCATTTGCGGGGGTGTGGAACTGTTCGGTGGGGGGTCAGTTGAAGCCAGAGGCATGATATTGTCTTTCAAAACTTGGCCCGAAGCAGAGTTCTGGGGAGATGAAATTAAAGCCAGTCTGTGGGTCCCAGCCCAGAGACCTCCTGTATGGGCGGGCCTGGCTGTGGGAACGTCTAAACTTGGGCCAGTTTCCCAACGGCCAGGTAACCAAGAACCTTCAACAGCTCAGAGAAGGGCTGGAGGCAGGGGTGGTGTGGGCGCCCTGGGACTTGGGAGGCCCATCTGCTGGTGGCGGGGAACCAGGCACAGATCCTGAAAACCCGGGAGCCGCATCATTCTTTGGTCAGATGCCGCCACCTGCTGGCTGTCTGGGGGATTGCGTGCCACCCGTGAGTTCCTGGAGCAGATGGAACCCGTTACTGGTTCTTACTCCCTTGGCTTCCACGTTCTTGCACCAATGATTGGGTGCTTGGTTGAGATTAAATATTAATACATATAAAATTTAAAAAGGAGATATCACTGTTAAAAAGACATGAGTGACCCTGGTTAGGAGCAAATTTGTTGGCTGAAGTCTTGAGGATGAGGAGAGACACCCCTGCTGGAGGCAAGGAGACTGATGGCCCTCTTGTTCCACAAATGGGTGTTTCTATTGATCAAGGTCAAGCAGACAAAGGGGCTCGGCCTCTGACAGGGATCACCACCCTTCCTCAGCTTCCCAGCGCTGACTCCATCCCGATCTGGCTACCCTTTGAGCCACGACCTGTTGGGATCCCTTGTGGCTGAAGGAATGCTGACTAAGTCAAACTGGTTTAGAAGAAAAGACCTCGAGAGTCTTCTGTTATGAGAACCACTGATGGTTTCAGGCACAGTTGGATCTAGGCGCCTGGATGATGGTGTGGGACTTGCTTGCCTCCATCTCTCAGCTCTGCTTGGTTCTGTGCTGACTTTACTCTCAGGCAGCTGTGACCCCAGAGCGATGCAGGCAAACGTCTTACCAGCTCAGCTCCCCGAGAGGAAGCAGGCACCTCATTTCCCTCCCAGATCTGCACTCTCTTGCCCTGGAAATTCTCCACTCTTGTTCCTTGTGGTTTGGGTGGCTTCCACCCCACTCGAGGAACGGGCACCCTGACATCAGAACCTCTTCCTCCTCCCACAAGAGACCAGGCTGATCTAGTCCAGTAAGCGCCAGCCCTGGGCCTGTGCTGAGGCTGCCAGGAAGGCTGGTCCCTAGAGCTACCTCAATCTACCTGTGGGTTCCTCCTCTCCCTCCTTCATATCCCACAGGCCCCTCAGACCAGAGAGGTACTTAGCTGGGCTAGTTCCCGGAAGGCTTCCTTTTTTAAAAATATATTTTATTGATTTCTTTACAGAGAGGAAGGGAGAGGGAGAGAGAGTTAGAAACATCGATGAGGAGAAACATCCATCAGCTGCCTCCTGCACACCCCCTACTGGGGATGTACCCGCAACCAAGGTACATGCCCTTGACCAGAATCGAACCTGGGACCCTTCAGTCCGCAGGCCGAGGCTCTATCCACTGAGCCAAACCGGTTAGGGCCCGGAAGGCTTCCTGATGGAGGTTGGGTGGCACTGGCAGTTGCATTTGAGCAGAGGACTGTCTTCCTTCCATCTCTCCCACTTCCTCGGGACCAGAGCTGCACAGGTTCGTCCCCATCTCCAGTTGGACCCAGCAGAGGCCAGAGATGGTGTTCTGGGTGCATGGGCTCTGCCTCTCCTGTAACGTTATGTCTCTAGGGCAGCACACTCCCTGCTCCCTCCCCTGCTGTGCCTCCTCCAGTACTGAGTTGGGCTGAGCTCCACTAGGGGCCTGGGCTCAATGCCACCTTCTTTAGCCTCCATCCAGCTGTCACTTGGGACTTTCCGCTGTGACTGCCTTTTCCCTGGTCCATCCTAGGGAAAGGGACAGTGTTACCCAGACAAACACTTTTATTGTCAAGCCAAGTTCTGCTCAATTAGGAGGGAAAGGCAAGCCAATGAGAGAAAATGAGGGCCGCAGGTGTGTGCACAAGACGACCCACCTTCCAATGTGTAGCCGGCAGGGCAGCCAGGATGAGGTGCAGAGGGGTGGCCCTGGGTTAGCAGGGTCCCAGCTGGGCTTCCAGGCCCCAAGGAGGCCAGGGCAGCTCACCATGGTGGCGCCACCTGTTGGGCATGGAAGACAGTTACAGCAGACTCTGCCCCAGGTTTCCAAATTGGGCAAATGCAGTGACTTTTAAAAGTAGGTTGGCCCTGGCTGGCTTCTCAGTGGTTAGAGCCCTGGTCGGCAAACTGCGGCTCGCGAGCCACACGTGGCTCTTTGGCCCCTTGAGTGTGGCTCTTCCACAAAATACCACGGCCTGGGCGAGTCTATTTTGAAGAAGTGGCGTTAGAAGAAGTTTAAGTTTAAAAAATTTGGCTCTCAAAAGAAATTTCAATTGTTGTACTGTTGATATTTGGCTCTGTTGACTAATGAGTTTGCTGACCACTGGGTTAGAGCATCGGGTTCGATTCTTGGTCAAGGGGACTACCCAGCCAGCGTGGCTCAGGGGTTGAGCATCAACCTATGAACCAGGAGGTCACAGTTCGATTCCCGGTCAGGGCACTTGCCCGGATTGCAGGCTCCACCCCCAGTGTGGGGATCATTAAAAATTAAAAATCCCCTAATTAGCAGGAGGCAGCTGATCAGTGATTCTCTCTCATCACTGGTGTTTCTATCTCTCCCCCTTCTGCTCTGAAATCAATTAAAAAAATTATATAAAAAAGGGCATGTTGCCGTTTCCCCCAGACCCATGTAGGAGGCAACCAATAACTGTCTCTCTCACATCAATATCGATGTTTCTCACTCTCTCTAGAAATCAATGGAAAAAATACCCTCAGGTAAGGATTAAACAAATTGAAAACAGTGTGGATCACAGAATTTTTTTTTAAATTGTCATTTGAGGCTATCTTTCCATTGATTTTATTTATTTATTTATTTATTTATTTATTTATTTATTTATTTATTTTTAATCCTCACCCAAGGATATTTTTTCCATTGATTTATAGAGAGTGGAAGGGAGAGGGAGAGACAGAGAGAAACAACAATGTGAGAGAGACACATCGATTGGTTGTCTCCAGCATGCCTTTGACCAGGGCCCAGGCCCAGGCTGGAGAGGAACCTGCAACCAAGGCATGTGCCCTTGACCGGAATCGAATCCGGGATCCTTTGGTCTGCAGGCCGACACTCTATCCACTGAGCCAAATCGGCTAGGGCTGGACAACAGAATTTTTCACATTTTCTATGTAAGGTGTGGCTATAGAAAGATGTGAAAATTGGTGCAGCATGGAGATGGTTAATTAATGCAAAATAAAGTGCAGGGCCTTTTATACTAACATTACCAATAATTAACCCATCAAGCCTTGAGCACAGGGTGTGGAGTGACAGCCCCAGTCCCCTGGCCATGACTGTGTGTGTGTGTGTGTGTGTGTGTGTGTGTGTGTGTGTGTCGGGGAGTGTTGCATCTAGAACTGGATCCTACCAGGACCCAGAAGCCCAGGTTGCAGGCCTGGTCCAGGGGGAGCTCAGAGCAGCCTGGTCAAAGAAAAGGTCTTTTATGGCCGAAACCAGTTTGGCTCAGTGGATAGAGCGTCGGCCTGCGGACTGAAGGGTCCCGGGTTCGATTCTGGTCAAGGGCATGTACCTTGGTTGCGGGCGCATCCCCAGTGGGAGGTGTGCAGGAGGCAGCTAATCGATGTTTCTCCCTCATCGATGTTTCTAGCTCTCTATCCCTCTCCCTTCCTCTCTGTAAAATATCAATAAAATATATTTTTTTTTAAAAAAAGAAAAGGTCTTTTACGTGGTAATGTCTGTGGAACCTTTAACACAACAGGGAGAAAGCCAGCTGCCTGCGCAGACTTCCATGCAGGGGGAGCACAGATGCCACCCGTGAGCCCCTGGAGCAACCCAAAGGCTAACACAGGCCAAGTAAACAAGGTGTAAGTTTATGTGGGCCGCAAAAAAACAAAAGCTTAGATTTTCATAGAAACGTAGGTTTATTTCTATAGAGACATGCTGAATACAAAGGGCTGAAATAAATGAGTAACCATTAACATAAAATAATAGAACATTTTAATAAAAATTAATATTTTTTTCTTGAACGTTAGCTTACCAGACACTGAATAACTGCACAAATTAATAAGCTAATGCACATAAACCTATTTTTCTTGTTCTCCGAAAGCAAAATATTTCGTTGCGCACAGCAAACAAGTCAGTACAAGACTAATGACATGACAATCAGCTGCTAAAATATTCGCTGCTAGTATTAGTGGAGAAAAATGGTGTGCCTGTGCATAAGGTGCGTAAGGGAAATGAATGCAACACGATTATAGTAACCAGTCATTAGCAAACATTGTGGTTCGTTATTAATAATCCTATCTAATAAAAGAGTAATATGCAAATTGACCATCACTCCAAGATGAGATGGCCGCCCCCATGTGGTCAAAGATGGCTGCCCCCATGTGGACACAAGATGGCCTGCACGGGAGGGCATTTCTGGGCAGTTAGGGGTGACCAGGCCAGCAGAGGAGGGCAGTTGGGGGTGACCAGGTCAGCAGAGGAGGGCAGTTGCGGGGAACCAGGCCTGCAGGGGAGGGCAGTTGGGGGGGACCAGGCCTGCAGGGGAGGGCAGTTGTGGGCGATCAGGCCAGCAGGGAGGGCAGTAGGGGTGACCAGGTCAGCAGAGGAGGGCAGTTGGGGGAGACCAGGCCTGCAGGGGAGGGCAGTTGGGGGGAACCAGGCCTGCAGGGGAGGACAGTTGGAACCAGGACAGCAGGGGAGGGCAGTCGGGAGGGGGGGACCAGGCCTGCAGGGGAGGGCAGTTGGGCGGGACCAGGCCTGCAGGGGAGGACAGTTGGGGGGGACCAGGCCTGCAGGGGAGGACAGTTGGGGGGGGATGCAGGCCTGCAGGGGAGGGTAGTTAGGGGAGGTCAGTTGGGGGGAACCAGGCCTGCAGGGGAGGGCAGTTAGGGGAGGTCAGTTGGGGGGAACCAGGCCTGCAGGGGAGGGCAGTTGTGGGCTATCAGGCCAGCAGGGAGGGCAGTTAGAAGTGACCGGGCTGGCAGAAGAGAGCAGTTGGGGGAGACCAGGCCTGCAGGGGAGGACAGTTGTGGCCCATCAGGCCAGCAGGGAGGCCAGTTAGGCCTGTAGGGGAGGGCAGTTGGGGGGGACCAGGCCTGCAAGGGAGGACAGTTGGGGGGGACCCAGGACTGCAGGGGAGAGCAGTTAGTGACTGGGCCGGCAGAGGAGGGCAGTTGGGGGGGACCAGGCCTGCAGGGGAGGGCAGTTGTGGGCTATCAGGCCAGCAGGGAGGGCAGTTAGAAGTGACCAGGCTGGCAGAGGAGAGCAGTTGGGGGAGACCAGGCCAATAAGGGAGGGCAGTTGGGGGGGACCAGGCCTGCAGGGGAGGACAGTTGGGGGGGACCCAGGGCTGCAGGGGAGAGCAGTTAGGAGTGACTGGGCCGGCAGAGGAGGGCAGTTGGGGGAGACCAGGTCTGCAGGGGAGGGCAGTTGTGGGCAATCAGGCCAGCAGGGAGGCCAGTTAGGCCTGCAGGGGAGGGCAGTTGGGGGGGACCAGGCCTGCAGGGGAGGGCAGTTGGGGGGGACCAGACCAGCAGGGGAGGGCAGTTGCGGGGGGGACCAGGCCTGCAGGGGAGAGCAGTTGTGGGCTATCAGGCTAGCAGGGAGGGCAGTTAGGGGTGACCGGGCTGGCAGAGGATGGCAGTTGGGGGAGACCACGTCTGCAGGGGAGGGCAGTTGTGGGCAATCAGGCCAGCAGGGAGGGCAGTTGGGGGTGACCAGGCCAGCAAGGGAGGGTAGTTGGGGGGGGGGGACCAGGCCTGCAGGGGAGGGCAGTTGGGGGTGACCAGGCCAGCAGAGGAGGGCAGTTGGGGGAGACCATGTCTGCAGGGGAGGGCAGTTGTGGGCGATCAGGCCGCAGGGAGGGCAGTTAGGCCTGCAGGGGAGGGCAGTTGTGGGCGATCAGGCCAGCAGGGAGGGCAGTTAGGGGTGACTGGGCTGGCAGAGGAGGGCAGTTGGGGGAGACCAGGTCTGCAGGGGAGGGCAGTTGTGGGTGATCAGGCCAGCAGGGAGGCCAGTTAGGCCTGCAGGGGAGGGCAGTTGGGGGGGACCAGGCCTGTAGGGGAGGACAGTTGGGGGGGACCCAAGCCTGCAGGGGAGGGCAGTTGGGGGGGCCAGGTCTACAGGGGAGGGCAGTTAGGGGCAATCCAGCTGGCCGAGGAGCAGTTAGGCGTCAATCAGGCTGGCAGGGGAGTGGTTAGCAGGTGATCAGGCTGGCAGGCAGAAGCGGTTAGGGGCAATCAGGCAGAGGCAGGCGAGCGGTTGGAAGCCAACTGCCTGGATTGTGCGAGGGATGTCTGACCGCCCATTGAGGACTGATCCCACTGGGAACGTCAGACATACTCAAGGGGTCCCACATTGGAGAGGGTACAGGCTTGGCTGAGGGACACCCCCTCCCCGTGCACGAATTTCGTGCACCGGCCTCTAGTTATGGATAACAGGATATTGTAAAAATTAAGTTACAAAATTTTTATTAAAATGTTTCTTACATATCTTTATATTGGCTAGGCCACAAAAATATTCATTGTGGGCCACATGCGGCCCACAGGCTGGGAGTTTGACATGCTTGCCCTGGAGGGATGGCTCCCCCTCAGCCTCCTGCATTGTACAGCTGTATGTGTGCAGCTTTATCCTATATAATAAAAGCCTAACATGCAAATTTCCCCCTCGACCAGGAGTTTGACCAGGGGTCGGGGCTGGCCGGGGGTGGGGGGGGCAGGGAGGGAGGCCCTGGCCAGCAGCCAGCAGCCTCTAGGGACCCTACCCATGCACGATTTCATGCACTGGGCCTCTAGTTGAAATATAATTCACATTCTGCACAAGTCACCCATTTTATTTATATTTTAAAGTGTTGTGTTTTTTTTTAATGTTTTTATTGATTTTAGAGAAAGAGGAAGGGAGAGGGAGAGACACTGGTCAGCCTTGATCCGGAATCAAACCAGTGACCTCTTGGTGCATGGGATGACGCTCAATCCACTGCCACACGAGCCAGGCACAAGTCACCCATTTTTAAAGTGCAATTCAGTGGCATTTAGCACGTCCACACATTGTAAGACCCCCCCCCCCATCATTTCCAGAACCTTTTAATCACCCCCAAAGGAGACACGCCCCTGTCAGCAGTCACTCACCAGCCCCAGCCCCTGGCACCCACCCATCCATTCTCTGCCTCTGGAGTGTCCTGTTTGGGACACTTCATATAGATGGAATCTAAACCATGTGACCTTTTGTGTCTGGACAACACACCTTAGAGCAGTCTCAACATTTTCCCCTAAAATCAACCATCAGCATCAGTCAGACCCAGGCCTCTCCTCCCCAGGTGGGGACTCCAGGGCCTCTGCCCCACCCAGCAGTTCTGAATGCGGAAATTGACTCAGTTACTGCCTGGCGACACTAATGGACACCATCAGGTACCTCACCTTTTCCCTCTGAGGCAGGAGGGTCATTTCTGGGGAAGGATGTGTGCGCATTGCTTTTCCTAATTTCATGATGTGCCCCTGTATCGCACCCTCCCCACTGGGACCCCTGCTTCCCCTTTCGAGAGAGACACACATGGAGGTCTGGGGGAGACTGGTGGGGCCTGGGGAGAGATTGAATTAGCCAGAAAGCATGGGATCTGGAGTTGCAGTCAGTGGAGGGCACTGGCATAGCCAACACTCCTCAGCCCCACGCAGCTCGGCCACCAGGTTACACTCACATGGCATGAAATCACAGGCAGCATTGCTGCCAGCAGAATCTCCCTGTTCTTCCTAATCTCCTGTACAGTCTTCAGGTGCGGAAGGAGTCGGGCAGACCCGCCTCCCTCCCAGCTCTCTGGAGCTGTCCGACCTGGCTGAGCCACGGTCACCATCCTTCCTCTGGCCCACATCACTGGACAGAGGCTTCAATGTGCAGCTCATGCCCCAAACCTCCTGCAGTTTCTCCCCTAGGTGCTCTGCTCTGGCGCCCCTTTTCCAAGGGTCCAGATGCCTGCCAGGTTCGGGGTGGGGACAGCAGAGTTCAGGGCCAATGCAGGAGGTCCTGGAGTGGGGGATGTGGGCCTGGCCTGAGGGAGGTGCCATGGTTACCTCCCCTGCTTACCCAGAAAACACGCTGCGCTCCCCAGCTGCTCTGTGCTCAGTTCCAGGGGCTGGGATGCTCTCCTTTTATTTATTTTTAATAATTCTTTATTGTTGAAAGTGTTACATATGTCCCTTCTTATCCCCCATTGACCCCCTTCAGCCTTCCCCTCCCACCACCCCAGGCCCTCACCGCCTCATTGTCCACGTCCATGGGCGATGCATATATGCATACAAGGTCCTTGGCTGATTACCTCCTATCCCCCCTCCCCCCATCCCTTTTGGGATGCCCTCCTTTTTTTTTTTTTTTTTTTTAAATATATTTTATTGATATTTTACAGAGAGGAAGGGAGAGGGATAGAGAGCTAGAAACATCGATGGGAGAGAAACATCGATCAGCTGCCTCCTGCACACCTCCCACTGGGGATGTGCCCGCAACCAAGGTACATGCCCTTGACCGGAATCGAACCTGGGACCCTTCAGTCCGCAGGCTGACGCTCTATCCACTGAGCCAAACCGGTTTTGGCGGGATGCCCTCCTTTTAAAAAAGACTCTGGGCCTGGCCAGTGTGGCTCAGTTGGTTGGGTGTCATCTTGTGCACCAAGGGGTCACTGGTTCAATTCCTGGTCCGGGCACATGTCTGGGTGGTGGGGGCCTGTGGGAGGCAGCAACGGTGTTTTGCTCTCACATAGATGTTTCTCTTAATTAAAAATCTTTTATAAAAATGGACTTCTGCACCTTTAAGAAGCTCAATTCTCAGAATAGATGGGGCACCTGTACAGCACAGGAAGCCGTTCTGCTGAGCTCCCAGGGAGACCTGGGCGGCAGCCCATGGAGCCCTGGCTCTTTCTTTGCTTGTGATGATCTCAACCATCTCTAGTGAAGGCTCCGGGCGCTTCAGGCCTCCCCCCAAGGCTTTTGAGTCTCATTGCACAGGCCCAGGCTGCACACGCGCCCGCACACCCACCAGCCCTGCCTTCCCCCCACATTGACCTCTCTGCCTGGGCTTGAAAACTGGGCCGAGGACACATTCAAGTTTCGTCCCCACACATGCTCACTGGACACTGTGCCCCAGGGGCAGCGTCCTGAGATTTTTGTCGGGGGGAGGAGGAGCTGTCTGGGTGAGCACACCTGCTCCAGTGGCCTCCCTGGCCTCTTTTTTTTTTTTTTCCTTTAGCAAAGCACCCAGTATTTATTTATTTATTTATTTATTTATTTATTTATTTATTTTTAATAAATCTTTATTCATATTATTACAATTGTTTCTCCTTTTCCCCCCCATAGCTCCCCTCCACCCGGTTCCCACCCCACCTTCTGCCCTTACCTCCCCCTCACTGTTCTCATCCATAGGTGTATGATTTTTGTCCAGTCTCTCTCTGAATCCCCCATACCCCTTTCCCCCTGAGAATTATCAGTCCACTCTTTTCTATGCCCCTGATTCTATTATATTCACCAGATTATTCTGTTCCTCAGATTTTTAATTCACTTGATTTTTAGGTTCACTTGTTGATAGATATGTATTTGTTGTTCATAATTTTTATCTTTACTTTTTTCTTCTTCTTCTTCTTTAAGAATACCTTTCAGCATTTCATATAATACTGGTTTGGTGGTGATGAACTCCTTTAGCTTTTTCTTATCTGTGAAGCTCTTTATCTGCCCTTCAATTCTGAATGATAGCTTTGCTGGGTAGAGTAATCTTGGTTGTAGGTTCTTGCTATTCATCACATTGAAAATTTCTTGCCACTCCCGTTTGGCCTGCATAGTTTCTGTTGAGAAGTCAGCTGACAGTCGTATGGGTGCTCCCTTGTAGGTAACTAACTGTTTTTCTCTTGCTGCTTTTAATATTCTCTCTTTGTCTTTTGCTCTTGGCATTTTAATTATGATGTGTCTTGGTGTGGTCCTCTTTGGGTTCTTTTTGTTTGGGGTTCTGTGCGCTTCCTGGACTTGTAAGTCTATTTCTTTCACCAGGTGGGGGAAGTTTTCGGTCATTATTTCTTCCAATAGGTTTTCAGTATCTTGCTCTCTCTCTTCTTCTGGCACCCCCATAATTCTGATGTTGGTATGCTTGAAGTTGTCCCAGAGGCTTCTTACACTATCTTCAACTTTTTGGATTTTTTTTTTTTGCTTTTTGCTTTTTCGGTTGAGTGTTTTTTGCTTCTTTGTATTTCAATTCTTTGACTTGATTCTTGTGTTCCTCTAGTCTGTTTTTGGGTCTCTGTATAATATTTTTTATTTCAGTCAGTGTATGTTTAATTTCCAGTTGGTCCTTTTTCATATCTTCGAGGGTCTCATTATATTTATTGGCCTTTTCTAGGATATTCTTGAAAAGCCTTATAACCGTGGTTTTGAATTCTATATCCAGTCGTTTGTTTTCCTCCATTTCTTTCATTTGTGATCTGTTTCTTTGACGCCGCATTTTCATTGCTTCCCTGAGTTGGTAGGGTAGATTTGTGTGCTAGGTTTCCTATATGGCCCAGTGGGTCGGCCTCCCCAGTTAACCTGAGGTGGACACTCTTGGTGCACCCCTTTGTGGACTGTGTGTACAGCCTTGTTGTAGTTAAGTCTTGATTGTTGTTGGTATCACTGGGAGGAATTGACCTCCAGGCCAGTTGGCTGAAGGATCAGCTGTGTCTACACTGGGAGAAGTTCAGTGCTGGAGACAGCCTTATAGGATTAGACTTGCCAAATTGCAATAGCCTCTGTGCTCAGCTTGGATGGGGTGGAGTCTCAGGGCGGAGCAGACAGTCTTGGCTTCCCGTCAGCCTTGCCCTTGTGCGCACACGCGCACCTTCAGACCTCTGCCTTCCCCGGCTCCCGAGTCTCCGCCTGAGAGTCCAGATTCCCCCCACAAGAGCGTGGGTCCCCAGGGGCTCGCCTGGAACTGGGGTTCAGTGCAGTCAGAACTGGGGCTCAGTGCAGTCAGGAGCTTCTGACTCCCTTCCACTAGGGAAAGCCTGCGGCAACCTCCGCAACCTTTGTGCGCACTGGCACGCACGCGCCTTCAGACCTCTGCCTTCCCCGGCTCCCGAGTCTCTGCCCGAGAGTCCAGATTCCCCCCGTAAGAGCGTGGGTCCCCAGGGGCTCGCCTGGAACTGGGGTTCAGTGCAGTCAGAACTGGTGTTCAGTGCGGTCGGGGGCTTCCTTCCCCTTTCCGCCAGAGAAAGTCAGCCAGGCTCTCAGCCGCCCTTCCTCTCTGTGCGCACAAAGACCCTTTGCCGTACCTCCAATTCTCTGTGAGCTTTTCTCTTTCCTTCTAGTTGTAGAATTTTCACTCAGCCAGCTTTCCTGTGGTTCTGGATGGTGTCCGTTCTGTCTTTTAGTTGTAGTTTTGAAATTGTTGTGCGAGGCAGCAGTTTAGGTGTTTACCTATGCCGCCATCTTGGTTTCTCTTCCTCCCTGGCCTCTTGTGTGAGGTCACTGAAAGGGCGGGGAGAGACCGACTCCATGTTCCCTTTGTTCCATGTCCTCCACCTCGTGGAGTCAGGTTCCCGCCCTAGAACCTCTCCAAGAGCTCAACCCACACTTTTGAATTAGCCAATAGAAATGCAAGAGGAAAGTAAGCCGCACCCTGCCCCCATGTGCAACCTGACCCCGACCAATCAGCAGAGGCCACACTACCTCACCCCTCCTACCTCTCCCAGGCCCCCTATAAATCAGTGCGTTTGGGGCTTGGGGCTCTCTCTCTGCCTCCTGCCGCTGCATCAGCGAGTGTGGTGGACGGGAAGCTCGAGCTAGCTTGAATAAAGGCTCTTTGCTTTTGCATCGGACTCGGCTCCCTGGTGGTCTTTGGGGATCACGAAATCTGGGCATAATAGTCACTTACTAACGATTCCCTCTGTGGTCCCACGGGGAACTGGTCTGAAGCGGCTTCTGCACAGAGACCTGATGAGGAAAAATAAATATTTCATGGTCTGGGCCAGTGAGGGAAGAAAATAAATAGCTACACCCTCAATTAAGTGCAGGTTTCCCACCAAAGAGATGTTTTCTTCATCCTTTTAGGGTGACATCTCAAGCTGTCGAGCATGCAGCTGTGCTGGGAGCAGCCTGGGTCATGGCGGAATGGGGCTGGGACATAGGTCAGGAACTCGCCTGCTGGCAGAGGTGAGGCTGCAGACTGAGGGGGCAGAGGTGAGGCTGCAGGCTGAGGGGGCAGAGGTGAGGCTGCAGGCCGAGGGGGCACTGGACGGGAGGTCTGGGCTGCAGCCCTGCGCTGCCTACGCCATCCAGCCCAGGCAGTCCTCAGCGGCCGAGCTCTGGCTTCCCGCCTGGTGTGGGTGCCCCTCAGCCTGGCGTGGGTGCCCCTCAGCCTGGCGTGCGTGCCCCTCAGCCTGGCGTGTGTGTCCCTCAGCCTGGTGTGGGTGCCCCTCAGCCTGGCGTGTGTGTCCCTCAGCCTGGCGTGGGTGCCCCTCAGCCTGGCGGGCCTCAAGGTATGGGGCTTTTGTGCTGAGTCACAGACCCTGTCAGACCTCCCAGCTGGTTCGGGCACGGTCACAGCTCCTTGCCACGTTACTAAAGCCCATGCTCAGAGGGCCCAACCCCCCGCATCTGCTGCCCTGATTGCCCCTCTTCAGGGTCACAGCCCCTGACATCCAGAGGCTTCCTGCCACCAGAGGTCCATTGGCAATATGCCCAGCGCTGGGGAGAAGCCGGGCATCCAGGAGCAGGCAGGTGGGCCTGACTGGTCAGCACAGCCAGGGGGTTCCCATAGGAGGTGACCCTTGAGCCGGGTGGGGGTTGGTGACTACTGACATGGTGGTGGGGGTGCTGGTCCCTCTGCCTGGAACAGGGCTGGTGGGAAGGGACCTGGAACAACGAAGGGGCTGGAGGAGGGGCAGGACCCCATTGGTGGATCGGGTAGGGCACGAGAGAAGGAGGCTCACCAGTCCTGTGCCAGCAGCGGAGCCTGGCCCTCCAGCTTCGTCCTGTCCAAGCTCACTGGGCAGCTGGCAGCCCCTCGCTGAGCCTGGGCCTCTTGTCTTCACGGGGGAGGAGGGAGGAGCAGTAGTCCCGCCTCACAGGTGGGTCTGAAGAATGAACCCCTGTGTATGTGTTGGCTTGTGACAGGCGCCCAGTGTGGGTGAAGGTTCTATACCTTGTCACTGAGACTCCAGAACCAGGGGCAGTGGCCAGACGGGAGGCCACCTGGCTTGGCCGGTCTCTTGGTAAACTGTGGGCGGGCTTCTCACGTGGGCTGGGCCACGGAGCCCATGCAGGCCCAGGGGACACAGGGCAGAGACTGTAGAGGCGCCCAGTGTGCGTCTTCTGGGCAGCTGGTCCGGGGAGCGGCCCTTGTGCTCTGGACAGAAAAGGGGCTGACCTGCTGTCTCCTGGGGATAGGGGTGCAGGAGGCGGTGGCCCTGCGAGAGGAGGAGGTTGAGGCCCGCCTGGTTCCTCTGATGCTCTGGCCGTCCACGCTGTCCACCGGGCAGGCGGGGACGCAGTGTGGCCGAGTGGGCACTTCAGGGCCTTAGACTGTGGCCTGGGGAGGCTCCCCTTGCCTGAGCAGCACTCAGTTGGGGGCCCTGACTCCTGGTCCCTGAGGGGTTGTTCTGCCTTCAGCAACCTCAGCTGCCCACAGACTCAGGCTGCTAAGAATGGCAGTTAATCAGACACCCGGTAGCAAAATGTCACATTATTATTTATGAAGTGTTTAATAATCACAACACAATCATTGCAGGTGGAAAGTGCAAATGTGGTTTATAAATTGTATGTTTGAATGTAGTCAGTGCCTGGAAAAAGGCAAAATAAACGCTTTCATTCCCCACCCCCACCCTGCATCTCTCTGTGTGGCCGGGACAGGGTCAGGGAGGCTGGACAGCGATGCCCTGCTGCGTGAGGCCAGCACACCACGTTCCTGCACATGGACTCGGGCGTCTCAGGTAGGCAAACATAAAACTCAGAAGTGGAATCTGAGAGCAATGTGCGGTGTGGTGGGAGGTAAAGTACTGGATTTTATGCAATTGTGCCTGGCAAGATTTTGAGCATCTTTTGTTTTGAGAGTAAAATTCCACAATTAGAAATGAAACAAGAGAAAGAAACAAAATACTGAAGTTGGAGAAAGGCTGACAGCCCCTGACGCCAGAGCAAGATCCTTGAGGGCGACAGGCAGTGGCCTGACACGTGCAGGCACGGTGTTCTTTCTCATGGGACACCACAAGCAGGACATGGATATGTCTGCAAGCAGGACTAGCAGAGGTGAGGCTGCGAGCCAGACCCAGACCCGCCGTGCTATCCACTGTCCTGGTCCCTGGGGAAGGGGCTGTGTGGGGCCAGGATCCTCAGCTGGGCTAGCTGTGATGGGGGTGTGGCTGGTGGTTCCCTGCCTCTCTCCCAAGGCCTGTGGCTTCCTCTCTGTGGACCAGCGGAAGGTCCAACCCAGACCACACAGCAGTGACCACACAGGCTCTGAAGCCGGACCAGGCCCTGCCTCTCATGCTCACCCCTCCTGAGGGCCGGCCCTTCACTCTCTCACTCTTGACCTGGAGGCGTCATATGCAGGCTCCCTCCAGCTGTCTGCCAGCACCTTCATGTACATGGCTTTCAAATGGACCCCAAAAGATGGCACTACCCCAGAGGCCCTCTCAGCCCTGTGTGCCGAACCAGGACCCCCAGGGCTCCCAGCACTGCCCTCCAAGGAGGACGAGGACATGGGCAGGCCAGCACAGCAGCTTCGGTCGCCTTCCCACTGAGGTGTGCCCTTCTCTCCAGTTCCCCTGCCTGTGGTCGTCTCTCCTGAGCTAAGGATGAGGAGCCCAGGCTTGGCCCCTACCAGGAGCTCCAGAGGTTGAGGGCCAAGAGGTTGCCTGGAAGGAGGCCACTCACCACTGAAGCCAGTGTTCCTGGGCCTCAGCCCTGGGGTGGGAGCTGGCTTTCTGTGGCTCCTCTGCCTCTCCCACCCCATCCCCCATTTGTCTCCACAGCTCTTCCAGCTCTGAGGTCACTGTACCCTAATTAAATACTTGGGTTCTGTCCTCCCAATTGGCCCTGACTGATGCAGGTGTCTCCATCATCATCATTACCATCACTATCACTGTCATCACCATCACCATCATATCCATCACCATCACCACCATCATCATCACTGTCATCACCACCATATCATCATCACCATCACCACCATATCATCATCACCATCACCACCACTGTCATCACCATCATCACCATCACCACCATCATCATCACTGTCATCACCGCCATATCATCATCACCATCACCACCACTGTCATCACCATCATCACCATCTCATCACTGTCATCACCACCATATCATCATCACCATCACCACCACTGTCATCACCATCATCATCACCATCACCACCACTGTCATCACCATCACCACCATCATCATCACTGTCATCACCACCATATCATCATCACCATCACCATCACCACCATATCATCATCACCATCACCACCACTGTCATCACCATCATCAGTGCATCAAGGCAGTTGGACTCCTGGAGGCGGAGCTCCTGACCAGGCGGGGGCTGTGTACTCAGCGCTGCCTTGGCAGCCATCCCCCACTGCCTTGCCAAGTGAGGCAGTCTGCGTGATGGGATTTGCTATCCCAAGAGGAGCACCTCTGTCCTGGGTGCAAAGGCAGGGAGGGCTCTGGGTTTGCTCACACCAGGCTCTCTGTAAGTGTCTTTCTTGATGCTGAATTAATCAGGGGTTCTGAAAGCAACTAGGAGTTCCAATGGGCATCATCTTTGGCACAACCACAGGTGGGCTTGGAAAACAAGAAGGGTGCGAGGCCGGGGGCCTGGGGTCCCCAGCAGGGAAGAGGCACTCACACACCTCAGCACTGGGGACATCAGGGCATTGGTGCCAGACTGCTGCCGAATTAGGTGGCCGCCAACCCCGGAGGGACCTGCCGAGGCGGCTCCGAATCTGAAGCAGCCGGGCTGAGCATTGAGCCTGGGCAGTTTGCAAAGAGGCAGAACGCGCCACCTGATACTGAATACAGCTTTGCAGAGCCTCAGCCGTGCTGGTCACCTTCGCACCTGAGCTCGGGCTCAAAGGGCTGCTCTATCCTGTGCCCTGTTCTGTTGATTTACTGTGTTTCTATGTGTCAGCGTCACCAGATGGGGCCTGGCCCACAGTAAGAAGACAGACAGGTGGCTTGGACTGGGAGGGAGGGAGGTGGGAACAGGAGTGAGGTGGGAGAAGGGGAAGGGTCTGCGCAGTGAGGTGAGTGTGCAGTGACTGTGATTTTGGGAGGGGCAGCTCCAGTCTGCTCTGTAATGATGCAGGTGCTATTGCTCGATGTTCCCCCACCCATGACGTGGGGACTGGAAGCAGGGGGCCGGGGGTCTTTGGTCCTAGTGTTTTGTTGGCCTCTCGAGAGGGACTGTCCCCTGAATCCAGAAAGATCTCAGGGATCAAAGCCAGGACCTGTGACACAACCCAGCGCGAGGTTCCAGAGCCCAGAACACCATGCACACTGCACCCCTGCATGCCAGCCCCTGCCCCCTGTGGGGACTCACCTGCCTTTCCCTCCAGGGGACAGAGCACTCCCTGGGCTCGGCATCTCTCTGGACTTTCCCCGACCTTGTCTGGCCCAGAGGCTGCCCTCGCCACTGCCCCCGCTTTCTCCGGCCGGGAATTCTACTCGCCCTGTGTTTGCACTGTGTCCTGGGACACCTCTGTGGCTATGACAGTGCAGTGGGTGAGTCTGTGCGCCAGGCCAGATGCAGCAGAGGGCGCTGCAAGCCCCCTTGTCACCCCCAAGCAGGCCTCTTCCTCGGACACTGGCCAGCACCCGTACCACTTCCCTGTGAAGGAAGCAAAGGGGGATCTATTTTGTTTGTAAAGAGCTGATTATCATAGATAAATGTATCTAATTAGCCACATTTGCTGACACATAAGCCTTTAATTGTGGATTGAATAAACCTATATAATAAAACCCTAATATGCAAACAGACCGAACGGCTGAATGACCAGTCGCTATGACGCGCACTGACCACCAGGGGGCATATGCTCAACGTGGGAACTGCCCCCTGGTGGTCAGAGCACTCCCACAGGGGGAGTGCTGCTCAGCCAGAAGCTGGGCTCATGGCTGGCAACCGCAGTGGCGGCAGCCTCTCCTGCCTCCTCGGCAGTGCTAAGGATCCCTCAGGGATGTCCAACTGCCAGCATAGGCCCACTCCCACTTGGACATCCCCCAAGGGGTCCCGAACTGCGAGAGAGTGCAGGCCGAGCTGAGGGGGGGGCACCCCCAGTGCATGAATGTCATGCACCGGGCCTCTAGTTAGGTACATCTGCATATGCAAATGACACAGTTATACCCTATGTCATGTCTAACATGATACCTTCATAGACAAACCATTCTGTTGCAGGATAGAATATCATCTATTAATTTACATAAATACCTTCATTTAGAACCAGCAACTCCTGTCTGTTTACATGAGAGCTGGGCATCATCTCCTACTGAAGAGACACCTGGGGGCAACGATGCTCTGGGTGGCACCCAGGGTCAGGGGCTTTCTGGGCCACCCCAGCTCTGCTGAACCCCCTGCTCTGTGACAGGTGGGCTTGGTGTCAGCGAGGCCCCGAAGGCTGCAGGTTGGCTCAGTGCCTGTGGTCCCGCCCCAGGGCCGTGAGCTGTATACTAATGGTACTGCCCACACCACACTGGGGTCCTGGCTTCAAACACGCCACAGCTGCTCCTGTCCAGGTCCGGTCACTGCCATCCTCCCTGATGGGTGTTTTGCAAGCAGCCTCCGGAAGAGACCGGTGCCCAGCTTGGAATTCGGGGGGCTCTGCTCTGTGTTGGCCTCCCCAGCCTCTGCTTTTGGCTGAGTCTCCCCCTCCTCCAAGTGACCGCGGCAGGTGATCACCGTGTCCTCCAGGTCTGGATGGAGGGACTGTGGCCTGCCAGAGCCTTCAGGGAGCACCACCCAGCAAGGAGGGAGTGCACTGCTGCTGTCCCAAGCAGATCCAGCCTGGCAATGGGCCCAGCCCCCTCTGGCTCCCTTGCCCCTCCCCCGACTGGGCTGGGTGGCCATGTGGGCTGCACTGGGAGGCAGAGCATGAGGAATTTGGCTCCAGCCAGAAGATGGCACATTCCTTGCTTTCCAGAGGCTCTGGCAGCAGCCCATCCACGCCCACCTTCTCGTTGCCATGGCAACCTGCTGACAAGCTGACACCATCCGAATTTGCCTTCAGTACCCTCTCTTCCCTTTCCCAGCCAGGAGCACAGTGAGTGGACTTGGCCAGCAGAGGGCAGCGGTGGGTTGGCACTCAGTGGGGCAGGATGGGTGGGCCTTGCTGCATATGGGCCCTGCATTTTGGGGTCTCCACGTTTCTCCCAAAGGCTGAAGGCCAATGCCCTGCGGAGAACAGCAGGCAGGGACAGCCATTAGCCTTATGACCCGTGGGCCCTCAGCTTTGGCCGGAGATGTTCATATCCCAGGGCTGGAGGCTGCCTCAGCTGCAGCTGCTGATGGCCCCACTCGGCATGCCCCCCTGAGCCCCAGGCGCTCATCCTCTCATTCCAGGGCTCCTCTGTCCATTCGTTCCCTCTTTCACACACGGGATGGCGGGCCTTTCACTCCAGGGCTCAGACCAGCAGCACTGCCCTTTGGTCTGAGCCAGGACTCAGAGCCCCCAGGGGCGAGGGGCCTGCTGTCACCCCCACAGTATCTCCTGTGTTCTCTCAGGTGGGGGTACTTTAGCCTAACCTCTCTGTCATTTCTTTTTTAAGTCCCCTCACCCCTGCCTGTGGTTAATCTGACATCTTAACTATAAGTAAGACAAAGTATTTAAGGAATTCATCCGGCAAAGAAAGAAAAGACAATGCTGGAAGGAAGGAGGAAGCAGCATCTAAATTGCTGTGTGCCATGCAACACAGTACTGCCGGGCGAGGCCTGCGCTGGGCCACAGCACCCAGCCGGAGAAGCTCTGGCAGCCCCTGCCGAGGCACGAGGCCTGGGCTGGGGGAGGCCAGCAGTGCCTGGCATGGGTGGAGTGGGCTGGGCACCCACAGGGAGAGCCATTCCGAGGAGGAGCGGGGTGGATGCCATGGCTCGGCCTCCTGCCATGGGTAGACCTTGCTGGCCTGGGCCTCCCTCCCTCTCGGGGTCCTGGTTGTTGCAGTGTCCCCCCAGATTTGGCTCTGGGCTCCAGGTGTTACGGGTGGATTAGCAGTCAGGGTCCCTGGGTGCTGGCCCAGGAGGGCCTCCGATGGCCCCTTACTTGATGAGGCTGAGGTGGCCAGGCACCTGTGGTTATGCTCCTTGTGTTCATCTGCCGCCTCCTGGCTCACTCGGCAGCTGCATAGACTCGGTTGTCAGTTGAACCCCAGGCTGTGCCGGCAGCATCCTGGGAAGGGGCGGGTGGGGGCATGGAGACCCCCAGGTGCCTGTCGCCCTCATTGGCTTGTGAGGTCTTCAGCTCCATCTCCAACTCCTATGTGGCCTCCACCACCCACTTGGCAGAGACCCCTATTTGTCCCTGTGCCCTGGAGGGGGAAGGCTGGACCCAGCACCCTGTTTGGGACCTGCATCCTTTGTGGGGGGCTGGCTCTAAGAGGGTTCAGTGAGGTCACCTGAGGCCACAGAGGGTCCTGGGCAGGTGGTACAAAGTGGGACTACTTTCCTGATGGCACCTGGGGTGGGGCTGAAGCTTCGGTAAAACGGGTTTCCCCAAAGGTGGGACCTGAGTCATTTCCTCATCGGGTTCTGTCCAGAAACAGTTTCCAGATCAGATCTGATTTAGAAACCAACCGCAGTCCTTCTGTATGTGCCCTGTATGCCTCCCTGCCACCCACCCTAAGAAGCAGGGCTCAGGTCACCAGGGGAGGCACAAGCGATTTATGAGAATTCAAACAGCCTTTTATTTATTTATTTTTAATCTTTATTGTTCAGATTATTACAGTTGCTCCTCTTTTTTCCCCCCATAGCTCCCCTCCACCTGGTTCCCACCCCACCCCATGCCCTTACCCCCCAACCCCACACACACTGTCCTCATCCATAGGTGTATGATTTTTGTCCAGTCTCTTCCCGCACCCCCACACCTCTTTCCCCCTGAGAATTGTCAGTCCACTCCCTTTCTATGCCCCTGATTCTATTATATTCACCAGATTATTCTGTTCATCAGATTTTTTATTCACTTGATTTTTAGATTCACTTGTTGATAGATATGTATTTGTTGTTCATAATTTTTATCTTTACCTTTTTCTTTTTCTTCCTCTTCTTAAAGAATACCTTTCAGCATTTCATATAATACTCGTTTGGCAGTGATGAACTCCTTTAGCTTTTTCTTATCTGTGAAGCTCTTTATCTGACCTTCAATTCTGAACATTTAGCTACCCTGGGTAGAGTAATCTTGGTTGTAGGTTCTTGCTATTCATCGCTTTGAATATTTCTTGCCACTCCCTTCTGGCCTGCATAGTTTCTGTTGAGAAATCAGCTGACAATCGCACTGGTAGGTAACTGTTTTTCTCTTGCTGCTTTTAATATTCACTCTTTGTCTTTTGCTCTTGGCATCTTAATTATGATGTGTCTTGGTGTGGTCCTCTTTGGATTCCTTTTGTTTGGGGTTCTCTGCGCTTCCTGGACTTGTAAGTCTATTTCTTTCAACAGGTGGGGGAAGTTTTCAGTCATTATTTCTTCAAATAGGTTTTCAGTATCTTGCTCTCTCTCTTCTTCTGGCACCCCCATAATTCTGATGTTGGTACACTTGAAGTTGCCCCAGAGGCTCCTTACACTATCTTCATATTTTTGGATTCTTTTTTCTTTTTGCTTTTCCGGTTGGGTGTTTTTTGCTTTTTTGTATTTCAAATCTTTGACTTGATTCTTGCAATCCTCTAGTCTGCTATTGGATCTCTGTATATTATTTTTTATTTTAGTCAGTGTATGCTTAATTTCTAGTTGGTCCTTTTTCATATCCTCGAGGGTCTCACTAAATTTATTGGCCTTTTCTAGAAAATTCTTGAAAAACCTTATAACCGTGGTTTTGAACTCTATATCCAGTTGTTTGCTTTCCTCCATTTCTTTCATTTGTGACCTGTTTCTTTGTCTCCACATTTTGGCTGCTTCCCTGAGTTGATAGAGTGGCTTTGTGTGCTAGGTATCCTATAGGGCCCAGTGGCTCAGCCTCCCCAGTTACCTGAGGTGGACACTCTTGGTGCACCCCTTTGTGGGCTGTGTGCACAGTCTTGTTGTAGTTAAGCCTTGATTGTTGTTGGTATTACTGGGGGGAATTGACCTCCAGGCCAATTGGCTGTGAGGATCAGCTGTGTCTACGATGGGAGAACTTCTGTGCTGGAGACACCCTTATGAGGCAAGACTTGCTTCCGTGGTGCTTTGGTGCTCACTGAGTCTGCCCCCTGAGTGTGTCCCTTATGGATCTGAGGAGTGGTAACCTGGATGGTCCTACTCTGACCCCTGGATACACTGGCTTTTGGATCTCCAAGGAGGTGCAAATTTAGCCTCTGCCTGAGGCCACCCAGCAGGAGCTACAGAGAAATCTGCAGATTCCTCTTCTTTGTTTGGGTCTTAGAGGTGCCCAGATGAGGCCCAGCTGTGAAGCAATGCAAGCTGCTGTGGGGCCTTGGGCCTTCTTTTGGATGTTCTGGGTCTCTCTGACTCAGCTGCAGTTTGTTAGGTAAGTTTAGATTTCAAAGGACTAGGCCATTCATATGCAAAAGCCACTGCACACAGCTTGGATGGGGCGGAGTCTCAGGGTGGAGCAAACAGCAATGGCTTCCCGTCAGCCCTGCCCTAAGAGGCCCCTAGGGTCTCAGTGTCCCTCGGTAATCGCTGCAAGCACCTATGAGAGAAAGCTGCGCTCGAGTTCCGCCCGCTGCCAGGCAGTCCAGTTTCTCCCTGTATGAATCTGGGTCCCCAGAGTCTTGCCCAGAACTGGAGTTCAGAGCAGTCTGGAGCTTGTGTCTCCCTCCTGCTTGAAAAAGCCAGCTGCGTACTCAGTTGCCAGCACTCTCCGCACATGCCTCCGTACCTCTGCACTTTACTTCTGCACCTTCTCTGAGTCTCATTGTGCTTTTCTCTTCCCTTCTAGTTGTAGAATTTCCACTCAGCCAGCCTCCCTGTGGTTCTGGATGATGTCTGTTTTGTCTTTTAGTTGTTTTAAAGTGGTTGTGCAAGGCAGCAACTTCAGGTGTTTACCTATGCCGCCATCTTGGTTTCTCTCCTCAAACAGCCTTTTAGAAAAGATGATTTGAGGGCAGCGATGAAGCTACTCGGTGGTTCCCTGATGTGCGGGGTGGAGCTGCAGGAGCAGGATGGGTCCCTCGCTGGCCCAGGCTTGGTAGGACCTGGGGGCTGGGGCAGGCAGTCAGGCAGCTTTGAAGTCTGGCCCATGTTTTGGTCTGTGTTAGATGAGGCCTCTTCCTGCTGTCTGTGGGCATGTCTGCCCGTGTCCTGCACGTGCTTGAACACCCCCTCTGCAGGAGTGACCCACAGTCTTGCTGCTGAACTGCTTCCCGGCATGCATTCCGCTCAGCCCTCGGGAGGATCAGGGCCCTGCCTGGACTCCTGTGGCCCCGTGGGTGTCTCTTGGGTGATCATCATCATTGGCCTGAAGGGAAGACAAGAAAATGAGGATCGTTATGTCTTCTGCCAAGGAGTCAGCTTTTCCTCAAACTGTCAGAATGGAGACAAGCTAATGTTCAATGCAAGTTTGGCTTTTCATAGTTAAAAACAAGCCCGAACCATTGTCAGAGATGCTAAAATAACTCCACCGCAGGGACGGCTGGGATGGACAGAAATAGACCTGGAGCTGGACCCAACAGGCTTCCTCCACGTGGTGGCCGGGCACCCCAGGTCACTGCACAGGCAACCACCTTCCCCAGCAGCTGCCTGGCCTCGTCTGCACTCCTGTGTGGGGATTTGGAGACTTTCTTTGGGCCTGACCAGTAGTGAGGATGTAGCCCCCGGGCAGTGGGCTGGGCAGTGTTGTCTGAATTGCACGCCCGTGGGCACACTGAGGGCTCTCCTTATGTCAGCATTCAGCACAAGGCCCAGCTCCCGTTTGGTCCTCTGCCCGGACGCCCAGCTGCTTCCCTCTCCCGACCCGCTGCCTCCAGGCTGTGCATCTCTGGGATTAGGTGAGGGCATGTACCCCCCTCCTCAGACTCTGTCATAGCCTCTGGCCAGGTCAGCTTTACCTCCCGACTCCCCCTTCCTTGTGCGGGGAGCCCCTGCGTCCTCTCGTCCCTGAGCCAATGTTTCTAGTCAAACACCCGTTGCTCCCTCCTCTTGCTGATAGGTGTTGGGGAATCGCTGCTTATGAGCTTGGAGCAGCTGCGCTCTCATAGGCCCTGTCTTGGGTTGAGGACAGTCATGCGCCAGGAGAGAAGGGCAGAGGGGCTCAGCAAGGATGGCTGAAGCCACAGTGCTGTCCCCTCCTCTGAGGCAGTGGCACCTGGGCAGTTCCTGGTCCCAGCGTGCCCGGGACCCTTGCAATGACAGTGTCTGCTCTCCGCCCTGTGGTGGTGTGGTTGCAGCCCTTAGATCACCGTTGCGGAAGCAGCCCTCCGGGATCACATGTGTCGAGCCACACGGCCATGGAATGTTGGGGGAATGTGGATCAGCTCATTCCTGAGCGCTGCTCTGCTCTGTGGCCTGAAACCAGGCCTGCTCAGCCTCAAGTCCATTTTCAGTTGATATGTTGGGCGCAGGTTGGATGATGCTCCATGCTATTGTAACGTGCAAGGTGCGATCTTGACGCTCGGCGTACTCTGCTCCCCAGGGCATGTGCCTTTCTCCTGCCCACTTGCCCGGCACCGCCCAGGCCAGGCCCTCCCGCTGTGGTGCAGGTGGGCGCACCCGTTGTTTGCTTTGGGAACACAGGGTCCCCAGGTGTCCCTTAGGTAGGGGAAGGATTTGACCTCCTGGTGCCATGACCTGTGGACCAAGTGTGACTGCACCTACAGGACTTGAGGTCTCCAGAGCTTGTACAAGGTGTAAAGAAGCAGCAGTTGGGTTTTCACTGTCCTGAGAAGGCCTGTAGTGCTGGCGTGTCACCAACGTCCGTCCTGTGGGTCAGAGGGGACCTGGCAGGACCCGGGTGGTGAGGAGACTGCTTTGTGCTGTGAGTGGGCTGCTTGTTCTCCTGCAGGTTCACCCACTCACCTGACCCCGTGCCTCCCCAGCCTAGCAGACAAGCCTTGAACAAGTGGGCCCTGGCATGAAGGGGACACTGTGCTGGCCCTTCTCTCAGAACTTAAGGCAGGTGAGGGGGGTACTCAAGGGAACGGCAACTTGTGTTGCCAGGGGGGATGATGTGGGGTGCCCGAGTAGAGGGGAGCATGGCTGCTGGGGCAGCAGGGAGCCCTGGGTGTCTTGCCATCATCACCTGCTCCCAGTGCTGGGCTCCAATCTAGAAAGATCCTGGGGCAGTGGAGGAGCAGGCAGCTCTATGTTCACACTGAATCTCGAGTGCCTCATGCCCACATCCTGACCTCTGTCCCCATCCATCCACCTACCCACTCACTCCACTCATTTGTTCCTTGAACCTACTGGCTTGACTTTGGGGGTGGAGAGCTGGGAGGGAGGCATGATATGAATTGTCAGTCAGCACCTTTGACCCATTGCTGGGGTTGTGGAGCCAGGTTGTGTGTGTGGGGCCCAGGACAGAAGTGCCAACTGGTTCTGATGCTGACTTTTGTGTGTCTTTTGTCCACATCCCCTCCTCATGTCTGTCCATTCCTTCACCTGTCCCTTCCTGGCACCCTCCACACACATTAGGGAAGTGACTCAAGCATCAACAGCCAGGAGTAGGGGAAGGGCAGGCCCAGACAGAGGCAGCACAAGAGTGTCCAGGGCCCCAGCCCAGCTCTCCACCCTCCCCTCCAGCTCCTCTGCTGCCTGGTGCAAAGGTTGAGGAGGGACAAGGGCAGGGAGTGGCCTGTGGTGCCCAGATCGAGGTGGGGAGATGCCCAGCTCCCAGGATCTGGACCCCACTTCCTGCCCACAGAAACCATCTGCCTCCTGGGGTGGCAGCGTGGGAAGAAACGAGGAAGGGGACATTTCCACAGAAATGGGTACACTAGCGCCTTAACCCTTCCTTCCCCAAGTGATCTGCACACCTCCTTCCTCCTGGAACTCACTGGGGAGTGTCTTAGGGGTCAGAGGTAGAGAGAGCAGGGGTTGGACTACAGATGGAGCAACTGGTATTGCTGAGAGGAGGCTGAGAGAGGAAGGGAGGAGCCCTGAGGGCAGCAAGGGGTGGACCCATTTGGGTCAGGAACAGGCACATCACGACTCCCTTCTTTCTGGGGAGAGGTGGCATTTGAGCTGATTTCTTTTTAAGGTGAACCAGGAGCAGAAAGTGACCGGCGGAGCAGGTGAGATTTATTCCCAGGTCTCCAGGCACAGAGCCATGTTGGGATTCATAAAACTTAAAGGGGGGACCTCACTGGATGGCTGTGATGGATAGCTGGGCACAGAGATCACAGCGATAAGATATGAAGGAAACCTCCACACTCAGCCACAACCACATGGGTGTCACCTCTTCTGGCTCCTGGGTGCAGAGCCAACATCCTCTTAGGAGTCAGATGTGAGTCAAGATGGAGGCCAGGCCCCTGTCACCTGATGGAGCCGTTGTTGCATCCGCCCCCAGCTTCTGTGGCCAGCTGGTCTGCTTCTGGCCAGGAGTGCTAGGCTTTTAAAAACTGCTGGTTAGCCCGGCTGGCGTGGCTCAGTGGTTGAGCGTCGACCTATGAACCAGGAGGTCCAGTTCCCAGTTAGGGCACATGCCTGGGTTGTGGGCTCGATCCCCACTGTGGGGTGTTTGGGAGGCAGCCAATCAATGATTCTCTCTCATTATTGATGTTTCTATCTCCCTTTCCCTCTCCTTTCCTCTTTGAAATCAATAAAAGTTTATTTTTAAAAAAAACAACACAGCCCTGGCCAATTTGGCTCAGGGGATAGAGCATCGGTCTGTGGACCAAAGGGTCAGGGGTTCAATTCCAGTCAAGGGCATATACCTCAGTTGCAGGCTGCTCCCTGGCCCGGGCCTGGTTGGGGCTTGTGCAGGAGGCAACCAATTGATGTGTTTCTCTCACATAGATGTTTCTCTCTGTCTTGCCCTCTCTCTTCCACTCTCCCTAAAAATCAATGGGAAAAATATCCTCGGGCAAGGATTAACAAAAAACAAAACAAAAAAACTGCGGCCCCAGGACGAGCTACAGGGGCCGCAGCATGTGAGTGGCACAGGCAGAAGGAGGCACAGGCCTGGCTCTACCTCCGGCTCCCTCCGCCTGGGGAGGGCTGGGCCCCTCCCCACAGTCCCCGGTGCTGAGCCGGCCTGGCCCGCTGTCCATGGTGCTAGGATCCAGCCAGACTCACGCTGGGTCGTGCGCTCTCCAAGGTTCTGAAGACGAAACCCCAGCCTGGCTGACCTTCCAGGCTTCCACAAACCCCAGCTCCACGGGGCCTCCCTCCAACCCATCTCAAGTTATGGCTCTGCCCGTGTGTCTCTGGGAACAGAAGTCTCCTTATTAATCTCAGAATCTGGGAGAGCAGGCCCATCCCCCCTATATCTCATGGGCCTGCCAAGGGGTGCCTGCACCCCAGTCCCTGCTACAGCCCAGGCTCAAGGCAGAGCTTGAGCCTTCTCCCCGCGTTCCTCCCCCTCCCCCTTCCTGCCTCCCTCTTGTCCACCTCCTCACAGCAATGACCTGAGGGAGCCCAGGAACCCTTCCTCTGCTCGACGCCTGGAGGAGATGATTTGAAAATGTCTAGCTCCTCCTAATCCTGAGAGTTTGGGTTCAGGGAGGTGGACAGAACAGATGTGCCTGGGCACCTGTAACCCCAAAATACAGACTTGAGGAAGTGGCCTGCATTCTGTGGCCTATTAATGGGTCTGACATTGAGTTCAGGCTGAGAAATGGAGTCCCAGGAGGTAGAGCCATCCCCTCAGTCCTATCCCACGTAATGAAACAATGTTTGTGCATTTTTGGAGGGAGCTTGGGGTGATGAGATAGAAGTCAAGGTGAGGTTGGTTTAAGGGAAATAGTGCTGGGCCTGCTTGCCCTGTGCCCAGGGTTGGGGGATATGAAAGCTGGGGTTGTCCTGTCGCTAGAAATGCACTGCTTGAGACAGGCGTGGGCACCGAGACTCCCCACAGAGGGAGGGAGGCGGAGGACCTGCCCAGGAGGCTGTGCCAGGGTGGAGACCCCCACACTGGGCAAGGCTTGGGGCTACCTGCAGGAAATGCCTGATCCAGGGTCCTTTCCACAAACTTACAAACAAGAGAGGAATTACTTCAGATGCTCTGATTTCTCTGGTAAATGTCAAAATATGTAAACATCAGACCCTTTTCCATCAGCCACTAAGACAAATGGAAACACGTTTATTAGCATAGGGATGAATTTAATCAAATTAGCCAGAGCACAAATGAGCCACAGGAAATGCAATGAGCTGGGAATGAATTAGCAGCATAATGAAAACAACCTCAGGCCACACTCACACCCGGAGCCAGGGCTCCCCCAGCTAGTCTTTCCTTGGCTGGAGGCTCTGAGCTGGGACCACCTGATGGCCCCTGGGACCCCGGGAGCCGGGAGGAGGGGCTATAGCAGGGACTGGGGTGCAGGCACCCCTTGGTAGGCCCATGAGATATAGGGGGGATGGGCCTGCTCTCCCAGCTTCTGGGGGGTTCCTGTCTGGGGGTTGAGAGTGGGAGTCAGGGAACACCACCAGGTCTAGTAGAGAGGCCCCCCCAGTTCCAGTCCCACTTGAGCAGGGGACTTGGTGATGTGCAGTCTCCACCTGAACTGGGGCTGTCCCTATGTGCATTTAAATTCACGAGGGAAGACTCAGGACCCTGGTCTTCTGCACAGGAGGCCCCCAAACCAGCCACATGGATTCCAGCAAGGTGGAGCAGCCACATCTTGGAGCTGGCCAGTGCTTGGGGTCATGGCTGGCATTTGAGAACACTGGGCTTAAACCAAAATTAAAATGACTCATTACCTATTTGCTTCATCTGCAAAAGCAAGAGGAACTCAAAGGACAAAAAGCCTCAAGCATTTTCTCAGTCTTTCCCATTTCAGTCAAAGAAATCATGGACAAGGAGGAGAAACCAACAACATGGCCAGGTGACAGTTGAAGCTAACAGCTCACTCTGTTCCTTTAAAGAAAGCAGAAAACCTTGAGGCCACAACAAATTCAGCCTAAAGCCGGAGGGCACGATTCGCCGTCCTCTGTTTCTAATGCCCACTAAAGTGGTCATTTCTGCCAAATCGCCTTCTTCAGGGTGATGGTAATCACAAAAGAGCCAACACAGCAGTTGCCATTCACTAGAACTCGGGCACCAGGCACTGACCTACAACTCCGTGGCCCCCGGGTCCCCCTGTCTGAAGCTCTGTGGCTGCACCTCCCTGTGGCCCCAGGCAATGCCTGCACCCCCTCCCCGTCTGCTCAGCAGGCCCTTGCTGTGTGCACTGAGCAGCAGGGACCCTTCCAGGCAGCGGGTGCCGTCGTCGGGCCTGTCCCAAGCAGGCAGTGACCTTTCCTTCCCTGTCCGTTTCAGGACACTGAGGCCGGAAACACGAAGGCCCCGCTTCCTGCCCCTCACCTGGTGGGACAAAGCATCTTGCTGCTGGGCTCTCTCCTGTGGGGGAAGCTCTTCCCAGTGTGCCCGCGCCTCCCGCACCGCCCAGGGTAAGCTTCATCGTCAGGGGGTTGCTGCTGCAGCTGACTCACACCAGAACGAGGCATCAGGCTCAGCTATGCTATCCCCCACTCCCCAGACAGCCACGAAGGACCCAAGTGTAGCCCTGGGGCCCCTTCGTGTGCCACCCAAGGGTGCAGGCTGTGCATCTTCAGGCAAAGGCATCCTGAGCATAACGGGAAATGAGTGTCACCCAGTGAGTTCTGTTCCTCCCCAACAGCAAAAACGAAGAGCCTGGTCTTCCAGGGCTGGCTCAGAGGCTGAATTTTGCCACATTTATGGGTTCTATGTCGGGGGGGGGGGGGGGGGAGGAGCCTGCTCTGCTCACATGTCTAATGAGCCATGGGCAACTCCATTTCCTGGAGACGCTAACACCTGTCACCACCTCCCCAGACAGTAGGTTTGCAGGGGCGGACAGATGTTATCACTGCCTGCTGTGGGGGAGGGCACGCAGGCCAGGTTTGGCCACTTGAGCTTTTGTGCAATCCCTGTGATTTCATCAGAAGGCTGAAGAGGAAGCTTTTTTATTAGAGATGTAACATGTGCACCTACGGGGCCTGAAGTTCAATCCCACTCAGCTGTCCTGCACCTCCGTGTCCTGCTGGCTGCCCACGCCATGGCCCGTCCTTGCGGATGTCCAGCTAGCTTGGGCACTGCCCGCCTGCACCCTGCTGAGGTGCTAATTCCATCAGGGCCATCCTCTCTCCAAGGGTTCCACCTGAGTTATAATTGAGAAGCTGATTGACAGGCCAGAGCACAGAACACCAATCAGTGGATGGACCTGCAAGCTTCCAGAGTGGGGTGGGGAGGTCCTTCTGGGCCCCAAGCCCACTGCCTGCTTCTACAAATACAGGTTTTTTTTTTAAATATATATATATAATATATTTTTATTTATTTCAGAGAAGAAGAGAGAGAGAAACATCAACGATGAGAGAATCATCCATCGCTGCCTCCTGCACATCCCCTACTGGGGATTAAGCCCGCAACCCAGCCATGTGCCCTGGCCAGGAATTGAGCCATGACCTCCTGGTTTATAGGTTGATGCTCAACCACTGAACCACACCGGCCAGGCTACAAATAAAGTTTTATTGGCACACAAGCATCCTGTCACTGACATCTGCAGTGGCTTTCATCCACTGAGACCAGGAGACCGGCCCTGATGGGACACAGGGCAGCTTTTCTCAGGCCACAGTGCTGTCGGCTGAACCACTGGTTTTGGAGAACTGAGAAGAGGACTGTTAGGGATCAAGGGTTTGACCAACTAGTTAAGCCATTACTAATGGACTCTGATGCCCTAAATTCATTACCTGTATTAAAGGCCAGGACCAGCAGTGCTCTGAACCAGCTATGAGCTGGCCATTGGGACCCCAGACAAGTGCTTTCTCTGGTCCCATGACCCCACAGGGTTGGTACTCTGCAGACCAGCAGGCCCCGCAGTCCCTGAGCCTGCTTCTTAGCCCAGAAGCCTCTGGTTCAGCCCACCCGCCTTCCATCTGGGTTTTCACCCAGCTTGGCCGGCCTCACCTCTTTATCTCGCCTGCCCTGGGCCTAGGCCACCCCCTGCAGCCCCTTCCCTCTCTGAACAGCTGGGACATCGTCCCCGGGGCAGCTCTCTTCCCTCTGCCCCTCATGTCCCCACAACAGACACCACATCAGGGGGTCCACGTGCTCTCTCCTGGGTCCAGAGCAGCGAGGCTGCTCCATAATTAAACTCAGAGCAGGAAGGAGGGTGGCTGCACCGTGAAAGGTGGTCCAGCACACCTGCGGAAAGGGCACGAGGAAAAGGTCAGGATTGTTCTACCTTAGAGCAACTGCCTCCTTTATGTCGGGGCCACGGGCGAGGGGCTGGCCATTTTGCAGCAGGAAAAAATGAAAAAGGGCAGCTTCTTGGTGGGGGTGGGGCAGTAAAAACAGGCTGGGCTCAGGAAATCACACTCGAGAGTGTGGACTTTGGCTTGGGGCAAATTAGCCCATGGAGAGCCTCCCAGCTGGGTGGTGGTGGTTAGGGTTCAGTGGGACGGGCCCTACTTTGGGGAACTGTATAGTGGTGGCCACTACACAGCTTCGAGAATGTGTTAAATGCCACTGAACTGCATACCCTAAAGTGGTTAATTTTATGTCACGCGGTATTTTATCTCAACAAGGTATTTTTCAATGGCTGAGGCTTAAAAGTCGGAGTTATCCCTTTGGGAGATGAAGACACCTGGCCACCTCGGCAGCCCTGGGGGTGGGAGGGCGCATCCTCCCCATGCTCCAAAGTCGGCTGGGGGGTTCGGCTCTCACAACCCAGCCAACAGGCACAATGCCCACCACACAGGGTGTCACCATCGCTCCACCCTCTGTCTCCACAGCCCACAGCCGCAAGTTTGACATGCTTGCCTCAGATGAACAACAGACACAGGCATGTGCCCCTGTCCAGAATCGCTGCTGTCCCCGTCTACTGCTCCCATTCTGTATCTCCTTATTCCTCAGCTTCCCCCATTTTCCGTGGTTTCTGGGGAGGGTGCTGAGCAGACCATGGGGTGTCTAGGAGTCCCCCCAGTGGAGCAGGTCCTAGCTGATGAAGGTGGCTCCCCCGTGTCCCAGCCACATCCTCTCACACTGAGTCCTGTTCGGTTATTGCTTGTTGCATTTCCAGTGCTCTTACAATATTTACCGTAATTTCTGGTCCGTAGTGGTGTTTGCAAGAATCCCCAAATTCGGACCGGTAGTGGGTTGAATGGTGGCCCCAAGAGGTATGTCCACCTGGAACCCATGAAGGGGACTTTCTGTAGTAAAAGGGTCTTTGTAGATAGAACGAAGGATCTCGAGATGAGACGACCCTGGATTAGGGTGGCGCTGGATCCAATGGCAAGTGTCCCGCTAAGAGGAAGGCTGAGGGAGAGTGGAGACAGAGGCCACCTGGCTCTGGGCTCCCTCAGGCCCTGCAGCAAAATGGTGCCCGAGGGTCAGAAGGTCTGAGCCCCTAAGCTCCCTGGCTGACCTTTCCCACCTGCAGCCAGAGCCAGAGCCAGAGCCGAGGCCCTCACCTTCCACTCACTGCCCAGAGGAGCGGCGGCCTGCTGGGCGGGAAGGCAGAGGTTTGGTGAGGAGCAGCTTTGGCAGCAAGGGCGGATGCAGAGAGAGGGAGGTGGGAAGGCAAACAGCATTTCCCCTGAACTCGTGCTGATGCTGAACAGAGAGCAGCGAGGCCAGAGGGCTTCCCCAGCCCATCCTGCCTCCGCCTCAGCCCTTTCCGCTAACCGCTAACGGTGAGGACACTTGGGGGAAACGAAATTCAAAATGTTGGGGGTGGGGAATCATGAAGTACACGCCCTCTGACATCTTTTTTTAAATCCTCACCCAAGGATATTTTCCCATTGATTTTTAGAGAGAGTGGAAGAGAGAGGGAAAGACAGAGAGAAACATCGATCGATTGCCTCCTGCACAAGCCCCGACCAGGGACCTGGCAGGAGAGGAGACTGCAACCAAGGTACATGCCCTTGACTGGAATCAAACCTGGGACCCTTTCATCTGCAGGCCGATGCTCTATCCACTCAACCAAATCGGCTAGGGCCAATATACATTTTAAATGACATGAGAAAATTAAAAAGAGGACTGTTAATTGTCTAACATTTTGTAAGTTTATCAGGTGTACAATTTAAAAATAGCTTTGCCTCAGTGACAAATCAATTAATTACCATTTCTTTTTTTTCTGTGTTTTTTTTGTTTTTGTTTTTGTTTTGTATTTTGTGTTTTTTTTTTAATTCTCATTTCTTACTGAACCTACCACGAGGGCGCGAACCCGGGCGGCGCAGTCCCCAGGAAAGGCTCCTTGCATGCTACACTCAGCCAAGCAGGGGCCGCAGCCTGTGAGTGGCAGGGGACAAAGCCCGCAGACACTCATCAATCGGGAGTCTGAAGGCACTTCTTCAGAAGTATCTGGGGGCTGGGGGAGGAGATCTTGAGTGTCCAGGTGAGGGAACCAGGATGTCTGCTCCCTGGGCAGGGTGGACACCAGAGCTCTCCTGGAATTTTGTTTGGAATATTGTGGAGCTGCTGCGGGGGAGCCGTGCCTGGGCTGGATGCCCCTCTCCTCTGGAGGACTCCCGGACCCTGACAAGCTGCCAGCAGCAGGAAGGGCACCTTCACGCACCGCCTTGCTCACTGTGCCGCCCTCGCCCTCAGGCTTGGCTTTGTCAGGAAATAAACCTGTGCTCAGAGCAAAGACAGCAAATCGTATCTTCCCACTTTCCTGCTTTACTCAGAAAGAGCAAGGGAGTGGAACATCAGATGCGGGGTCCAGGGCGGGCTGCGGGGCCCCAGGGGGCTGAGGGATATAATAGGACCAGAAACTGTTCCTGGAATGGAGGGCGCTGAGCCCAACCACATACTTAAATCAATGCAAACGCTGGGAGCCAGGGACCTGTCTGAGCTCAGAGCCAGGTGCCTGGAGGGAAACCGTGTCCCCAGCACACAGGGGAGTCTGAGCGACTGAACGGCAGGCCCTACCACAGCTGCTGTTCGGATCCATTCATTGGGCAACCCCCTCAGGGGCTGTGCACACGGGCTGCAGGGCAACATGGAGTCCCCATCTCTCTGACGGGGAGGCTCATCTCTGCTCCACAGCTGTAAGAAGGGGCACTGAGGGTGCCCGAAGCCCGGGGGTCAGCACAGTCACGTGGTTCTGCCATATTCACTTTGACTGAAATGTTGTTCACCGCTTCTCTGGCATCGCAGCTGGATGGGCACCCTGCTTCTATTTGCTAAACCTGGCCCCCAGACCGGAGCCCGGCCCCTAGCACCTGTGGGAGGCCAAGCCCCCTGGTGAGAAGAAGGACCCCTGACCTGAGGACTCCATTCACAGGTTGGAGGGGGGCACCAACACCCACCTCCACCCTCACCCATCCTGCCTCCTCTGGAAGCCATCCTGAAACTCAGCCCGTGGCACATGGAGGCTTTAACCTCAGTGCACTTTGCTAAGAACAGATGGGCTCCTACCAGGAACAGCAGAGGGAGGGGGAGTCTTCAGAACAGCAGTAGCATGGAAAGGTTATTAGAATAAATTTCATCATGAATAATAAATTAATAGAATAATTTGGTGGTGCCATGTGACATCCAGGTAAGAGTGGGCATTGTAGCAGCATGGGGAGGAGGCGATGGGTGTGGGCGGAGAGCGGGGCTGTCTGGCTGGAGGGCAGAGGGCAATTGGCAGATTACAGACTGAAGGACAGGCGTTCAAAGGCAAGCTGCCTGCAGGGATGAAGGGCTCACAGACCCATCGTGGGTGGAAAGTGGGGCTCAGGACCAAATGCGGAGGAGCTCTTGAACCGACAGGCAAGGCTTGGGCTGCTGCCTAGCCCAGCCTGGTCAGTGCCCTGTGTCCCACAGAAACACTGGGAGGAGCTTCCAGCCTGAGCCCCAGCCCACGCCATCCTGGGGAGGGCGGGTACTTCATGATTCCCCACCCCCAACATTTCCCTAATGCTTTTCTCTCTTGGACAGAAAGCAGGAGCTTTTCAGTAGTAATCAAAGATCTGGAGAAATGGTCTGACTGAGCACAGGGAACTAATGACAGAGCAGGGGACTCCTCTGGGCCCAAGGGAGGACAGCAGCAGGCCAGGCCCCGCTGCCCTGCCTGTGTGGAAATGGCCCTGGACCTCAGGAAGGCCCATCACAAGGACAAGCATGTGGCTGTCTTGCTGAGTCCAAAGACCACGGCTTAGCTTAGAGCAGGTGTCCCCTCTGGGGCCCATCAACTATGGCCAAGGCAGGTGCTGCCGGGAAGGTAGAGCTGTGCTGTGAGGTTGGCCTCGGAGGCGGAGGGACCCCTGCACATGGAGTGTGCAGGCAGATCTCGTTTATGTCTGAGCTGAGGCTGAGTGAGGCTAGCAGGACCCTAGGAGGTTTGGGGGTGTGCCGTGGAGGGGGGGCTTGCTGGAAAGGCTGGCCTGAGGACTGAGCACCAGGGTGTGGCCTGCTCAGGGTCCTCTCCATGGCTCACAGGGACAGTGCAGGCCTGTAGGTGTGAAAAGCAGGATCTCTGTGGATAGGGCAGATTGCCAGGAGACCAGGGCCCCAAACTCCACGAATGAGCAGCAAGCAGCTGTGGTTCTCCCAGGGGGTGTGGGTGGAAGGCACCCACTGTCCACTGTTTCCTGTCCCCACCACCATCGTCCCCAGATTGAGCCAACCAGGGCGTCTCCAGCTGGACACAGACTATTTCTTTTGTTCACGTACATATACCCCAGTGTGAGTGAGTGTGCATGTGTGAGTCCGTATATGTATGTGTGTGAGTGTGTGTGTCCCTACACGGGAAGCAGCTGCAACGGCTCAGACCTCAGCCGTCAGCAGTCCTAACACCGTCTCCTACAGCCAATTGTGTGCACACCTAGCCCTGTGCTCCACGGGCATCTGTGAGCTCTGCCAGCATCACCCTTTGGAGATGCGCATGCGCAGAGGCGTGGCTTTATTCTTTCTTTGCCACAGTGTCTAACTCTGCAACTGACAATTAATGTTCAAAAGAACACGAAATGGAGGAGAAATTATAGCAATTTATCAACTGAAATTATAGGTGTAGACACATGTCATCCGTGGAAACAGTTTCTATCAAAATTAAAGTGTTTAGAGATTTTCCTCAATTTTAAATTATGCAAATCCCCTTTTCCTTGATCTGGCAGCGCCACGGTTTTAATTGCAGGATTACCCAGTGGCCCTGCACCATGCAGCTGCGATCCAGGCCCTCTCTTCCTCGGCTGCCCAGCTCACGAGCGTCACTGTGACCCAGCCTGGGACCCAGCCTCAGTTCTCAGGGTGTAGGGCATATTTCCCTGAGCTTCTGTGCGTTCTGTTTTATGCAAATGAGGGCCGTTTGCTGTGCAGTTCCCCATTGTATCCCTAGCTGCTGAGCGTGGAGTGAAGGCTGGACTCTGTGGGCTGCATGCTGAGACGGTCATGTGGCTGTTCTCCGTCCTGAAGACAACATGGTTTGTGGCTAGCTTATGGAAGGGTTCCTGAGATTGAACCAGCTCTGCATTCCTGGAATGACATGCTGTTTCACACACTGATGCACTTGATTCGCTAGCATTTTCTTTGGTCCTTGTCCTGTTTTGAAATCAAGATTACCCAGCCTCATAAAATTATTTGGGTAACTTTCCTATTTTCTATGAAACTAGAGACCCGGTGCACGAATTTGTGCATGGGTGGGGTCCCTCGGGGTGGCCTGCTGGGATCGGGCCCCAGCTTGCACCCACAGCCTCACAGCCCCGCAGCCCCGCAGCCCCGCGTCATCAATGCCCCTCATGTTCTGCGCCGCCCCCTGGTGGTCAGCACACATCATAGCAAATGGTCGAACTCCTGGTTGAACAATTTGCCTATTAGGCTTTGATTATATAGGATGCTTTTTAATTTTTTTTATTGATTGATTTGAGAGAGAGTGGAAGGGGACGAGAAAGAAAGAGAGAACAATATGTTGTTTTATTTATTCATTCATTTGTTGATTCTTGTATGTGCCCTGACTGAGGATCAAACCCACAACCTTGGCGTATCAGGATGATTCTCTAACCAACTGAGCTACCCAGCCAAGACCTCTATGAAATGCTTTTAAAGATAGATATTTTCTCCATGGCCAGTGTTGCTCAGTAGGTTGGAGCATTGTCCCGTACACCAAAAGGTTTTGGGTTCAATTTCTGCTCAGGGCTGCACAGGAGGCAACTGTTCAATATTTCTCTCTCACATTGATGTTTCTATGTGTACACACACAGACCCGTGCCCTCATACATTTTATGTGGGGGTTAACCTGAGGAAACCCGATTGGGTGTGGGGAAGTGGGGGGTCAACAAGGGGTTTGGTGTGAACCAGCTGTGGTGTGAGCCAGGGGACAGCATAGACCAGCCGTGGGCAAACTACCGCCCGCGGGCCGGATCCGGCCGTTCGGCTGTTCTATCTGGCCCGCGGAGCCGAAAGAGCGGAGGGTTCTCTTGCTCTCCCCTCCGCTCCTTTACTTTGAATTTACATTAGTTCACACAAACACTCCATCCATGCTTTTGTTCCGGCCCTCCGGTCCAGTTTAAGAACCCATTGTGGCCCTCGAGTCAAAAAGTTTGCCCACCCTGGCATAGACCATGTCCTGCAGAGTTCCCACCCGGGGCTAAGAGAGCCACATTGCCTTCACCCTGAGTCCTCCAGTCATGCTCAGCGAGGCCGCTCGTCTGGGCAGTGTGGAGAAAGGCCTCCAGCAGAGGGACACAGAGCAGCCAGGTGGGCATCAGGCAGGTGGTGGCCAAGGAGGTGGTGCAACAACAGTGTCTGCTGTGCTTATGTTAAGCCAGCTGTACATTCCCAGCACTTATAGCTTGCAGAGCACTTCTGTCCCTCAGTGTAGCCACTGGGAGAGTCAGTGGGCCTCACCTCTCCTTCAGTGACACACACACAGCTTCCAGGAGGTGTTGTGGGCGGTGGCCACAGGCAGATTTGGGTTCCCACCCTTTGGGGACTCTGGTTGCCTCTTTCTGGCACATTTGACCTTTGTCATAAGGCATCAGGATGCTCTTTACGGGGTGTCTGAGGAGGGGGAGGCGCAGCTCTGATGTTTGCATGCGTGTAACTGTTCCAAGTGCACTAACGTAGTGTGGGTGATAAGCAAGTGATCTGCTTCAGTTTTGCATGCGATCACACATTCTCTGAGCAAGACTCCCCCACAGAGGCCTAGAGTCAAGGGTGAGGTTCTTGGCGATAATGCCGGGTAGGAACATTTTACTCAGCATCTTGGCAATGCCAGATGGATTGAGCCCTCTTCCTTTACACACACATGCACACATGTGCACAGACAGGGATGGCCAAGGGTCTGGTCAGTGGAGGGCGGGGATTCCAAGAGGCATGGTCCAGCACCTCGGACACCGCCCGCCGTAGTTCTAGGACTCACAGCCCAGCATACTGGGCTTGCTCTGTTTCCATGAGGGTCCCAGGATTAGAGATGGGGGTGGGGGGAGGAGGATTGCACAAAGCCATCATAGCTGTAGCTTTTCTGGGACCAGCATGTCTGCTTTGTCCCCTCGAAGCATCCATGTCTGAACAGGAATGGGCTCCAGCTCCTGCTCACCACCAGCTTCTCTGGGATAAGTTCCCACCTGAGGATAGTCCTGGTTTGTCACCTGCTCTGGTTCACTTTCTGGCATCTGCTCTACCTCCCTGGCCAGAAACCTGCTTTTTCCAGTGTCTACAGCCAAGTTGTCCCATTCACCCTTGTATCTCCAAGCTGGCACGCTGCTGGCACATAGTAGGAACCAATTGAATGAAAGAACAAGACTTCCCTTCCTGTAATCTAACTTGCATGATGCCAGACAGAATTCAATTTAAATGTAAAAAGAGAAAGGTAAACAAACCTATACGTTGTTTGGATCTCTGAGGGGGTTGGGCACTTGACCAGCCACAAGTGTCCTAAGAGAGTAATGGTGGCTGCCTGCTGTGCTCCTTCACACAGGCTGGAGCAAACTGCCTTTGGCTGCTGACTATGATGAGTTTGCGTGTAGATGGTAGAGAGTGTTATAGCATTTTAGGAAGAGCTCACAATAACTGATAATTTTCACAAGGAGATAACCTTGAGGCAGAGAAGTGGTGTCTAGCCAAAGGGCCATCCATGTCCGTAGTGTGACAGTCCACAGCACCCACCTCCATGACTGGCCCACCAGCAAGCACGCCCAGGCAGCAGGGTGGTGAGAGGGGTGTGAATGGGATCCACCCCTGTGCACCCCGGCACCTGGCTTAGGTTTCCATGGCTGCTGTGACAAGGATCACGAACTGGTGGCTGATAGCAACAGAAACTTAATGTCTCAGTTCTGGAGGCTGGAAGTCCAAGGTCAATGTGTGGGCAGGGCTGGTTCCCTCTGGAGAATCTCAGGGGAATCTGTTCCAGGCTTCTCCCAGCTTCTGATGGTTGGGGCAACCCTTGGTTTGTAGACATCTCACCCCCATCTCTGCCTTCGTCTTCATGTGGCCTTCTGTCTGAGTCTCTGTCTCAAATCTCCTTTTCTCTTGTAAGGACACCATCACTGGGTGTGGGGCCCACCATAAACTTGGGGTGATCTCATCTAGAAAGTCTTTTTCCAACTAAGGTCCCATTCACAATTCTGGGGGTTGGGATGGGGAAAAAGCTTTTGGGGGTCACTGCTCAGCCCACTGCTTACTCCAAGATTAGTGGTCCTCACTCATCCTCCTGCCTCGGGCATCTCTCTAGACACAGCTTTGGCCACAGTGATGTGTCCACTGGGCTCTGCCCTGCTGATTCACCCAGGGCGACAGATGCCACAGGCCAGGGGGAGTATGGAAGGGGTGCATTGGTATGGGGACAGGGCACATGGGGATGTGCCGGAAGCCAGTTCCAGCATGTCATAATTGCAAGAGTTTCATCAAAAGGTTGATGAAACTTGGGGACTCAACAAGGGCTGAGTCACATATGTTATGACCTGTTGGAATGGCTAAAGGCATTTCCCCCAAACCTGAATAGGATGCATTAAATTGATTGTTTGCTGCCAGACAGCTCAGGGCATCTTAATCTACATGTTATTGCCTCCTACTGGCCAAACACCTGAACAGCCATAGGCTAGTCCCCAATCTGATAATGTGAATCAGACTATAAGTTTACTTAATTTGCTTGCTTTACTTTTTCAATAAAAATGCCTACTTTAATTACTCAATAAATTAGCTTTTTAAAATATAATCAAGGTCTCATATAAATTAAGTTATGTGAAAAGCCAATATTTTTGTAAGCAATTTGATTAAGCCCTCTGAAAGTTACTGGGACTACCCATAATTCCTCTGTATATGCAAATAAGCCTAAGGGGATACTCTTTAAAAATAAAATTCTAAGCTTAATAAAAAGGAGAAATTTTAAAATTTTGAAATCTCTTCCACTAATATTTACAGAGTAAACTAAAGATTGTTGTTAAAATACTAAATCTGGCCGAAGCCGGTTTGGCTCAGTGGATGGAGCGTCGGCCTGCGGACTCAAGGGTCCCGGGTTCGATTCCGGTCGGGGGCATGTGCCTTGGTTGTGGGCACATCCCCAGTGGGGGGTGTGCAGGAGGCAGCTGATCAATGTTTCTCTCTCATCGATGTTTCTAGCTTTCTGTCCCTCTCCCTTCCTCTCTGTAAAAAATCAATAAAAATATATTTAAAAAAATACTAAATCTGACAATAAATAGTAGTCAACTTATTGTAAAGAGAGTCATTGTAATATAGCTATTTGGATGCATGACTCAGTATGCAAGCAGCAGCCCTGCAGGTTGCTTGGTGTAAAAAAGAAAGACAAAGATTTTTTTTAAATTAAAACTAAGTGAGGTCTGAAAGTTATTCTGAAAGGAAATAGAGGTTTCCTTTAAACATCTGAAGAACTGTAGTTAAAAATCAATGTATTAGGCCTTAAATAAAAATAAATAGTTTGTGTCTTTGCTTCCCTAGACAACGGTTATGTAAAGTTACTCAAAGGCTAATTGCAGAAATTTAATTAATGTCATTTACTGTCCATAACCTAGGACAAGTAAGTTAAAAAGTAAACCATATTTTTGATTAATTTAAATTGGCTAATTGAAATAAGTGAATATTCACAAGAAAACTTAATTGTACTGGACAAAAACCTATTCTTGAAGCATTAACTAATTTTACAAATGTTTCATCTCATAGTAAAATTGCTTAACATGCAATGAATCCAAAGTAGTCATATTTACATGCAGAAAAATTAAAAGTTATCAAGACTGCATTGTAAGATTTCCAAAAGCCTCCTAATATTTAAATAAAAAAAGGGGGGATAGTGGAAAAATATCCTGTAAGTAAATTTCTTAATTGCTTTAAATTCTTTACTTTGAAAATTAAATTTTCATTTGTAATGCTGATAGCAGGACACCCATGAAAACATGCATGGTGTCAAAATAAGCCAAAAGAAAATCGTTTGGACAAAAATAAAAAAGACTCCAAGTCTAATTTATAGAAACGATTCCTTAATTAACCTATGGTCGAGAATATGTTAGTATATTTCCAGAAAATTCCTCCAAGCCTGTGTGGATTCCTGCAACAACGGATCCCAGAGAGGAACTGACCGGACTGCTCCAGCCACAGAAATAGCAGTGCCCCCCAAGAACAGAGGAGAAACAGTTTAGAAATGAAGATGGTGAAGATGCATTGCCATGCTAGCAGTCAGCAGCTGTGTGTTGCTGCAGGTTGCCCAGGACCAAACCAGAAAATGTCAGACCTGCATTGCCACTGTTTGTCCACCGTCCAGAACTGAAATATCATTGCTGGCATGTACACATAAGGAACTGTTGGACATTGAAATTGGGACTCAAAGAACTGTTGGCCCAAAAAGAAACTGACTGCAGGCTGATTCCTTTAATGCCTACAGCAATTTAAAGGGACTAGATAGAACTCTGTCCTTTCCACTGAATTTTAAAATCTTAAAACATGCATTCTTGTTAAATTAAAAAAAATTTAAAAAATCATGCAGTACCAGCATGTCATAATTGTAAGAATTTCATCAAAAGGTTGATGAAACTTGGGGACTCAACAAGGGCTGAGTCACATATGTTATGACCTGTTGGAATGGCTAAAGGCATTTCCCCAAACCTGAAAAGGATTCATTAAATTGATTGTTTGCTGCCAGACAGCTCAGGGCATCTTAATCTACATGTTATTGCCTCCTACTGGCCAAACACCTGAACAGCCATAGGCTATTCCCCAATCTGACAATGGACTCTGTAGACAAAACCCTAGACTTTGAAGTGTATATCTCTGCCCTGCCTTAGGACAAATTGTGTTAATAAAAAGCAAGGGTTCCTGAGACAAGGAGAACTTAGCTCCTTTAGCTAGGCTCCTCTGACCCTCAATGTGGAGGGCAGGAAGGGACTAGACCTCGGGTCTAGAGTCAGAGTAGAAAAATTTAAAACAACCACTTGGAAAGGTCACCCCCCGCAAGCACCATAGAACTCCCCATTCCATAAATAAAAGAAATAGTTTCTGCCTGACCACCACTCCCCTACCTGCCAAAGGCATTACAGAGCTGTCTCTGTAACGAACAACCCATATAGGGAAAGGTCCGGTGTAGAACTTCCTCACTGCGCGAGCGAACCATATTAGGAAAAGTCCAGGACAAAGGGGTCCCACATTCACGGGTCATTCAAAGGGGCCAATCAGGGAATGCCAGGCCAACGGTTATAGAGGGAAGGGGTATAAAGGAAGGGACTGCCCCTTTCAACGGCGCTCTCGCCACGGCACTTGCCTGCTGCTGCGTCAGCTACGGCGGGGCCCAGATTCGAATCTGCAATAAACTTTTTTCCTGTTTGATCCAATTGGTCTCGGTGGTCTATCTCCGGGGGACGCGCTCCGTTACATTTGGAGGCCCCAGCGAGATACCACTGAAGGGGCTTCTCGTTAAGCCCCTTCAAATCTCACCCCATCCTCCAGAGCTCCGCAACGTTCCTGTCCCTGCCTGCGTGGCACCGGTAAGTCAGGCCTATTTCGTTTTCGTTTTCCCTGGTCTGGTCTGGTCTGGTCTGGTACGTACCTTAGTAGTGAACTAAGGGAGGCTGGACGCCGCAGAACTCCCTGTTCACAGCCAAAGTGGTGACGACCACGGAGGCCCGGTTACAGGTCTATTGAGGAACCTGGTCTGGTTGTATGAATGGTTGATGAAGTGACTGTGCGGCCGTGGCTGATTGTGTGGGAAGTGTTGTTTGTCGGCTTCTTGTTTTGTTTTGCTTCTTTGGCTCTTTACAGTGTGTGGAGAATTGGGTCGAGGGCTAAGATGGGTCAGGGAGGCAGTAAAACCGGCCCATTGAGCCCCCTTGAGTGTATGATAAAGAACTTTACTGACTTCAAGAAGAGAGGGGAGAGCTACGGGGTGTCGGTAGATGCTTTCACCCTTCGGAGATTCTGTGAATTAGAATGGCCAACGTTTGGGGTTGATTGGCCTTCAACAGGGACCCTAGACATGGGACCCTGTACGGGAGTCCGGCGCGTAGTTTATGGCAATCCTGGACACCCGAACCAAATTCCTTACATCGACATCTGGATTGATGTCCTGTTTGATAACCCCAAATGGCTGAAGGATTGTGGTTGCCCCCGGTCTAGAGAAAAATTGGGAAAGAGACCCACTAGGTCTATCCTAGTGGCGAAGTCACCCGGGGAGTGCAGCGGGAAACCACTGCGGGCCCCCTCGGCTCCCCCTATTTTGGACGCCCCGGAGGAGGACCCGATCCCGGGACCAAGGGCTCCCCGTCCACCTCCCTACGTGGCCGCAGCCGACTCAGCCACCACCGCTGGGTCACGGGAGGAGCCCCGAACCAAGAGAGAGTATCCACCTTTGCCACAGGGAGGTGTGGCTGGACTGGACCTCCCGATGGCGCCCGATTCTTCCACCTTGCAGGGGGAGTCCCACCCCAATGACTTCCCCCTGAGCCCTCCCCATACTAGGTCAGGAGCCCTTTTTGGTGACAACCGACCAGTGGCACAACTCCCCCGGAGAGAGATAGGAGAGACAGACTCTCGCGGCGTCCACCTAAGGACTTATGTTCCGTTCACCACCTCCGACCTTTATAATTGGAAGAATCAGAACCCCCCTTTTTCCCAGAACCCACAAGGGCTGATAACTCTTCTGGAGTCTGTTTTCTATACCCACCAGCCCACATGGGACGATTGCCAACAGCTTTTAAATACCCTTTTCATGTCAGAAGAGAGAGAGAGAATAAAGACAGAAGGAAGGAAGCAGGTCCTAGATGTTCGTGGAGAACCCATAATAGACCCAACCCAGATTGATCCTGTGTTTCCCCTTACCTGTCCCAATTGGAACCCAAACTCCGTAGTGGGGAGGGAGGCTTTAGACCAATACCGCCAAGTCCTCCTAAGAGGCATTCGGGCGTCAGCCCGCAAGCCCACTAACCTCTCCAAGGTGACCGAGACCAAACAAGGGCCAAATGAAAGTCCGGCGGCCTTCCTTGAGCGATTGTGCGAGGCCTATAGGACATATACGCCTATAGACCTGAACGCCCCGGCAAATCAGGCAGCCCTCGTGGTCCAGTTTGTAGCACAGTCAGCCCCAGACATTAGAAAAAAATTGCAAAAGATAGAAGGCTTTGAGGGTAAGTCTCTTTCGGAGTTACTGGCCATAGCCCAGAGGGTCTTCGAAAACCGGGAAGACCCGTCACAGGCATTAACCCAGAAGATGGCAAGGGTCCTCATAGCCATGGAGAAAAGGGACCAAGGAGGGAGAGGACAGGGCAGAGAAAAACGGCCGGGAACAGGCACAAGGCCGCAGCTTGGGCGGAACCAGTGTGCCTACTGCAAGAAAATGGGTCACTGGAAGAATGAGTGTCTGGAGAGACCAAGGAGGAGAGAGCCAGAACCCAGCCCAGTGCTTGTAGAAGAAATAGACTGAGGACGTCAGGGCTCTTCCACCCCCCGGGAGCCCCAGGTAACGTTGACTGTGGGGGGCAAGCCGGTTGATTTCTTAGTTGATACCGGAGCCACCCACTCTGTCCTCCTAGAGCCCGAGGGCCCACTATCTTCTAGGAAAACGGCCATCATAGGAGCAACTGGGAAACCGTGAAGTCCAGCTCCCAGTGTTCTCCTGGGGTGCTTCCTCTGAACCGGATTCCAGGCTCTCTAACTTGGATAGGGTTGGGGTTCACTCTGGCACACGTCTGGCACCCCAGCTTCCTCCAGACTGCCGCCCTAAACCCGGCCACCCTTCTACCGGAGCCCCTTGATGATGCCCCACTCCATGACTGCAGGGAGATCCTCATGTCCCTAACTTCCTTGAGAGCAGACCTGACTGACATTCCTCTCCCCGAGGCAGATGGGACCCTCTTCACTGACGGGAGCAGTTTTATAGAAGGGGGTATCCGCTATGCTGGGGCCGCGGTAGTCACTCTGGACTCTGTCATTTGGGCACAGGCCCTGGGGCATGGGACTTCTGCGCAAAAGGCTGAGTTGATTGCCCTGACCCAGGCGCTCAGATGGGGCAAGGGGAAGAGGATCAATATTCGAATCTGCAATAAACTTTTTTCCTGTTTGATCCAATTGGTCTCGGTGGTCTATCTCTGGGGGACGCGCTCCGTTACACTCAATGCCTTTCAAAACTATCTTTTGTCTCTGGACTCTTACTTAAGTTACACACAGCCTTTCTCCAGATTGCTGAACCCTTCTTAATGCAGGAACAAGAACCCTGGCAGGGATGGGTTAGATAGGGTCAGAGTCACTTTGGGAAAGAGGCTGAGTGAAGGTGGAGGGTTCTGAGATGCTGGTTCTGGGGCCTGCATGCTTAGGAGCTTCCAGTTAAAGAGGGGGTTCTCAGAGCCAGCCCCCCCGCCAGGGGCGAAGTAGAAGGTGGGACAGACTCTCCCTCTCTATCTCCCTCCTCCCTTGGTATCTCTCTCTCCCTTTATCTCTCCCTCTCTTTCTCCCTCTGTTTCTCTCTCCATCTCTCTGTCTCTCTCAGGCCCAGGACTGTGGCCCTGGCGGGTTCCCTCCCACGTGCGTGGCAGCCCCATGTGCATCTTCCTTCAGGGCCAGCGAAGAGCTGGCTCTGCACGGTGGGCAGCCCCGTCTGAGTTCTGCATTCAGCTGTGAGTCCTCGTCACTACTCCCAGAACCAAGAGAACCAAGGGAACCAGCAATGGCAATTTTGTTCTCTCCGTCCCCTCCCCCCTTCTCTCTAGCCTCCCGGTTCCATTTGTGAGGTCCAGTGCCAGACGACCTGGCAGACGAGGTCAGGGGACAGTGAGCAGGCAGGGCAGGGTGGGGCAGCAGCTTGCTGTGTAGACATTGCATTCTCTGGGGCACCTGACCCTGGCCCTCGTTAGAGGAGGAGCCTGAGGGAGGATGAAGAGTCCGACATGGAGGGCCTGGGGCAGGTCCAGTGGGAGGGTGTCTTGGCCAGACATGGAGAGGCCACAGTTGCTCAAAGCATCAAAGTGAGGCTGCCCCCCCCCCCCCGTCCAGGCTCTATAGATGGACACCCCCCCTGGGGAAAGGGCTGAGAGCCGTGATCCACATCATCCCCAGGTGTGTACACTCAATGGCCGGTGCCCAAATGCACAGCACAGCTCCTGGGGAGGGAGAGCTGGCAGGGGTGCCTGCGAGAATGACGGCACTCTCCCTGCTGGTCCCTGGGATGCTGGGGACCCTGCTCTTTTGTTTCCATAGCAACACCCAGGGGAGAAGGATGCACCCCACTCATGTTCAAATTCAGTTGGGAGTTTATGGCTAAGACCCAGCCCCAGCCCTCTGGTGATGACCTCAGGCTTGATGGCAGGGCAGCAGGTGAGGCCCCTCCCAGAATGAGATGCCCATGAATGGGGCCGAAGGGCCATCCTCTGAGGGACCCGCCTGCCTCTCAGCAACCAGCTGTTACCCAGAGCCGGCCACACAAGTCCAGGAGGCTTATCTCCCAGCAGAAGCCGTGTGCGGGAAGTGAGGGGCCTCCGGGCTGTGGCTGGAGGCAGCACTGAGTCTCAGGAGAGGACCCAGGACCCAGGGAGAGGTGAGTGGTGAGGGAGAGGAGTGGCCCTGTGCATCAGGAGGGTGGCGTCCTGGGAAGGATTGTGAGGGTCGCCTTCCTCCCGCCTCCGTCTCCCCTCAGAGACACAGGCCTCCACCAGGCCTCCTGCGTGGGAACTTTAAAAATGCTAATACCTTACAGAGGGGGACTGGGAGAAGCCCAGCCATGGCCTGGGGAGTCAGGAAGCCTGGGTTCTTGTCTCAGGGGAACCACATGTCACCATAGCATGTTAGGGCTCAGAGAGTCCCAGTGGCCTGTCCAGTTTGTCACCTGCAAACCTGGCACCAGTGTCTCTCCCCAGCTCCCAGCACCCTCAGGGACTGTCTCAGGCTGGATGGGGACAATAGACGTCCCCAAGTGCCCCCGGCCCCAGGTGAGAACAGCCAGGGACTCGGCACCAGGGAGAGTAGACTGGTGGGCAGTGATGGATGGGGGGGTGCGCGGGGCTCTGGCGGGCATCCTCACACTGCAGGAACCTTGTGGTGGCCTCAGTGCTGGTCTCTTGTCAGCCGTCTTCCATGTACAGATGGACATGTCCTCCCTGCCCTGTGCTGGGTTGGCCTCATTACAAATTCAGCCCTTTCTCACCTGAGGGGGTCCTGGCCGTCAGCAACAGGGGTGGGTGGACTCAAATCCTGGGTAACCCATCTGGGGAGCCGGGGACTCGGGGCACGCACTAGGGTGCCGAGAGCCCGCGGCATCTCTGCTCCTCAGCCGAGCTCTGCTAGCAGCCATCAGCCCACCCAAGACGCTGCCCCACTGTGGGCCAGCCCCTGGAGCAGGCCACAGGCTGCCAGGTGGGCTCCCTGCTTTGGGGGGTGGGGGAAATCCTATTTGGGTTGAGGTTACCACCTTTTCACCAGGCTGAGGCCCACAAATCAAGAGCAGGCAGCCCTCAGGCCGGCCTGCGGAGGGTCGTTCCACCCCACAGCACCCCAGGACTGCTTGCATGCTCACCTCAGCGGAGGGTCGTTCCACCCCACAGCACCCCAGGACTGCTTGCATGCTCACCTCAGCACCACCGCAGCATCTCCATCACCCCCACCTGCAGGGGCTGGCGACACCAAGGAGGCTCCCTGGGAGGATTCCTTGTCTGCCCGCCTCTCCTGCTTCTGCTGGGCCCCAGCCCTACCGCCTCCTAAATCGCTGCCTCAAGGAAACTGGGGCAATAACCCTGACCTTCTCCCTGGAAGCTGATCACTGTTAAGTCTGTAATTGCTAAGAATTCATTTGTTCATTGTATGCAACTTACCTGCATCCTTTTGTTTTATATCAATTAACAGAGTAATTAGAAAGAGCAATCTCCTTGGTCGCTCCTCCCCGAAGGCTGGGCCCAGAGCTAAGGAGCCCGGCCCCTCCTCCAGCCTCACTGGGGGCTGGGCTCTGGTGCTCAGCTCTCTGCGCCTCCTGCAAGTAGGTGCGTGAGAACCTGAAGGTTTCCAATCTCTGGGTCCCCTTGGAGCCTCAGTTGGCGCAGCCTCAAGACAGGCTCAGGGCAGAGGCTCTGACGGGTTGGCAGTGCCGAAGTTTTCACAGACCAGGCAGTTCTCTTCAGGTCAGTGCCCGGCAAACACGAAGGCAGAGAAAGGACCTACTCCTGAGGCCAATGAGCGCAAGCAACAGGTCCCAATGACAGCAGCAATGGACCGCACCACACAGCCGGCCCCTCCGTGCCTCCCTGGCTGCCCTAAGGGTGGAGACAGGCTAGAGGACCGGAGGCCAGCACCTAGGCCGGCCTGGCTGTGTGGAATGCAGGGCCTTGGGGAACCTTCCCCTGCCTGCCTCACCCTCCTCCACTGCCTGCGTCTAGTGCAGCTCTGGCTTCCTCTACACAACCGAAGCTGGACACAGGCCGGACACATTTTCTTTCTTTTTTTTTGAAGGTGTGAATTTTTATTAGGAAGGGAAGTTGTCAACTGAAACAGCAGCAAATGAAAAGTGAATAAGGAAACTCCCTTTTGTCACAGCTACTCAAGACCTCCACCATATGTGACACAGGAGCCATTTCAATTTGTGACCCGCAGCCCAGAATTATCAAATGCTTTCCCATTCAATCTAATACTTCTGGATTCCTGCCCAAAAGGAATACATTAAGAACATGGAAACTTGCTCACTGATAGGAAACCCCCAAAGAGTAAGGGAGGGAATGTAGAAATTAAGAAGTTACGTAAAACACTCTTTAACTTGTAATTAACTACATTTTCAGATCTTCACAGTAATACAAAACACAGTCACTTGCAGAACTGGTTCAGATTACTTAAATACCAAATACGTTTTTAGTCCTCTACGTAAGTGTTTGGAAGTTACTTGTGTTTACGTGAAATGGAGTATTAATACTTTCCTACAGTGGTAACTGCACACCCAGGAAGGCCGAGACAAACACAAATCAAGGAATGGAGTTTCCCACAGCTGCAGTGTGAAAAGACTAGGAACAGTTGATTCCATACACATGAATGGTTTCTTTGCTCTGGGAAATCCACATGGAGGAAGGGAGATGTGCACAGAGGTTTCTGGAGGGAAGGAGGACACCACCCTGTCGGCAGTCAGTTTTCGGCACCTTCGGCCGCGTCACATTCTTCTCCTGCACTGTCCGATGTCCATAATGTGAGGTTGTCCCTAAGCAACTGCATGATGAGGGTGCTGTCTTTGTACGAGTCTTCATTCAGTGTATCGAGTTCTGCAATGGCCTCATCAAAAGCCATCTTGGCCAGTGTGCAGGCGAGCTCGGGGTTGTTGAGGATCTCATAGTAAAACACGGAGAAGTTGAGAGCCAGCCCCAGGCGGATCGGGTGTGTGGGCTGCATTTCCTTCTTGCTGATATCGAAAGCCTCTTGGTAAGCCCCTTGGGAATTGTCTATCGTTTGTTTTCGATCATCACCACATGAGACCCCAGCAAGGTACCGGAAGTAGTCTCCCTTCATTTTCAGATAGAAGACCTTACTCTCTGGATTAGTTGCATTGGCTATTAAATACTTATCCAACAATTCCAGCACGGCGGTGCAGATGGAGCGCAGCTCCGACTCCACTTTCTCCCGGTAGTCCTTGATGAACTGCAGCTTCTTGTCCAACGTGTCGGTCTTCTGCTCGATGCTCGAGATGACCCTCCAGGCGGACCGGCGGCCGCCCACCACGTTCTTGTAGGCCACCAAGAGCAGGTTGCGCTCCTAGTTGGACAGCTCGGCGCCCTGCTCCGTCACGGCCTTCATGCAGGTGGCCATGTCGTCGTAGCGCTCGGCCTGCTCAGCCAGCTTCGCCTTCTGGATCAGCTCCGTCTTCTCCATGGGGACACGGAGGAGAGAGCGGGTGAGCACCGATGGGTCGCAGGCAGCGTGCGGAGAGCCCGGACGCATTTTCATCCCAGCTGCACCCGGCGCCGGCTCAGTGCTCGCCCCATTGGCCACCCAGACCAGTCCTCACTGAGCCCCATCCCAGTTCTGCTGTCAATCATCTCTGACCCATCCACGGAGACCCTGTTCATGTCATTTGCCTCCCCTGGCTCAGGGCCAGGGTGCATGTCTGGGTTGCTCTGCACACGCGAGCGCTTGCCCCTGACTTCCTCGTGTTGCCCTGCAGACCCCGAGTCTGGAGAAACCGTCGGGGGGTGCAGTGGTGGTCGTGGCCCCTGCGACATTGTAGTCTCTGCTGAGGTCAGCTGCCCAGGGTGGCCTGCAGCAGCCCAGCACTGACACCCCTGACTCCTATGTGCTGTCCTTGCCCATCTCCTCCAGCCACCCTCTTTGTCACTGAAATCCTTGCCTGTGCTGCCCCAGGGAGAGCCAGTGGTCAGAGGGAATGTCCTGGCCCATGTTGGCCATCATCCTGGCTGCTGGGAGGGGCTGGCCTCTCCCTAAACCCTCCTAGGCTCACTCTTCCTCTCGCCTCTTGCAGGTGCCCCATCCTGGACCCACACCCCTGTCCTCCCCCCTCCCCAGTAGAGTGGGTGCAGCCCCTGGGACTCGGTTGCACGGGCCTCGTGAGGTTGGCTGGCAGGGGCAGGGGCCTGGGAGCCACTGTGTGGGAGGATGACAGCTGCAGTAAATGCATCTTTATACTCGGTGCAGAGCCTGTCGCACTGTCTCCTTTAAGAGACACCAGGAACCTGCTCGCGATCCTGTCACTGTGTCTTCGTCTCTGGTGCCCCAGATGCATCCACTTGGGGTGGAGGCGCAAGTCCCTCCCCATCTCCCCTGACACCTTGAACTGGCAATGGGCAGGGGCCACGGAAGGGGATGCAGCTGCTCTGAGCAGAGACCATTCCTCAACCCCAGGTCGGGGCCCCCTGGGGACCTCAGATGGCGGAGCAACACTACACGGACCAGCCTTTGGCCCTTTGGGCCAGGTCACCAGGGGAAAACTGCCCAGCAGCCCCGGGCCCCCCAACCCTGAGAACAATCCACACAGTCACTCCTGACTTTAGCCCTCCCCCAGTCCCCCGACCTCCGTGGCGACTAAACCTTTGTGACCACAGACAAAGGCTGAGCCTGCACATCGGTGGCACAGCTGGGACATGGGGAGACCAGGTCCAGAGCAGCAGCTGCCCCAGGATGGAACATGGGGCTGGAACGTGTCTCCCTGCTCAGCACAAACAGGTCTTAGAGAGTGACTGTTGGGGTGCAGGGTGCTCCGGGGCGGGGAATGTGGTTGTGCTTGGCCTTCGCAGCCCTTCTCAGAGCCGCGTTTCAGGCTGTGGTGGCTTTTTGTCTTTTTCAGGAAGCGCTCCAATAGCTAAGGGCATGGCATGTGTGTACACACATGTACATGAATTCACATGTCATGTGTGTATCAAGCACTTGCACACACAAAACCCCAGAGAGAGGTGTGCTCAGGCTCCATTGGCTGTGGGGCTGGGAGAGCTGTTGTTTAGGGAAAAGTGCTGTGATGTGTCTGCGGGTCCTAAACACATGGGGTCTGAAGTATAACAGCGCTGGGCTGTCCTGTGTTAATAACGTGAGGGGGCGGTCAGGGCGGGGAGAGGGGTGTTTCTGGGCCCATTTGTGCTAATGAGGCTGAGCTCATCAGCCTGTGCCCTGCACAAGGTCATACCCAATAAACATGCAACCCCAGAGGGTGAAAGCAACGACCCCACCTCACCTCCCAGAACCCAGGTTTTATTTTAGTGAAGCCACCCTCAGCCACTCCCAATAGAGGCCTTCCCTGCATCCCCACGGGGACCTGAGGCTGTTATAACCGGGGGAAGGACGATTCTTGACAATTCTCGGCTCGATATTGGCACTAATGGCCGCTCACACCGCCCCCCCCCCCCCACCCAGTGAAGCTGTCTGTCGTCCAAGCTGGTGCTAAAAACATGATCTTTTAAAAAAAACAAAAAAAACAAAAACATGATCTTTTATTTTCACCTTATTTTGACCACAGCCCTCAGTCAGATACTAATTACAGGTAAGGGGGGCGGGCTGGCCTCACGTCTGGAAGCCCCCAAGGGCATATACAGGGCACAAGGTGTGCAGACACATGTGCTGTGTGTGCGCCTGCCATGGGTGTGATTTGCCTGTGTGAAGGTGTGGACCCATGCAGCTTCTGTGTTCACAGGCATGTGTACATGGGCATGTGTGTGCACGTCACCCATGTGCCCTGTGTGTCCACAGGCCTATTAAAGGCATCAGGACAGGAAGGACTTGTTTTGATCATGGAAATGAGGGCTGTTTTGATGTTTGTGGAATGGAGGTGACATGAAAGGGGATGAATTGGAAGCAAATAAAAGTCTGGCCCAGGTTTATGGTCCAGCATCTCCCTCCAAAGCCAGCCTGTGCTGTGGACTTAGATTAACCAACAGACGCCGCTCCTGTCAGTGGGAAACATGTGACCATCCCTCACCCGAGCAGTCCTCCCGGCACTCAGTCATTAGGGGCCCGAGGGGGGTGCATAGAGGTGGGGCCTGGGCCTGGGATGCAGCCCTGCCCGGCCACCACCACCCTCCCACCCTCCAGGCCCACTGGCAGCAGCTGAGAGGACTGCCCAGTGTCTCATGTGTTGCTCATGTATGAATAAGGTCTGCAGAGATGCCTCACGGGGCAGTCAAGACACATGGCTCAGGCGCCTGCACACGGGCTCAGACAGGAGGGCAGGCTGCCCAGGTTGGGTGAGCCTTGGGATGGGCCTGGCCCTGCTTGTACCACCAGGGTTCACACCTTCCTAGTCTTGCACACACTCACGCACACATATGCACACACATGGCACAGACAGCGCACACTTTCTAGTAGAGCGTGCCAGCAGGACAGCCCCATATGGCAAACATGCCGGCTGCTTCTTGGACATTCTGACGGTGCCGCATCCCCGCTGCCCTGCACTCCGCTGTGCCCTTCATGGCAGAAGCAGCGTCACATCCCAAAACACAGAGCTAAAACAGGACACTCCGAAAGCACCTGCTCCACCTCCACCGCCCCCCGCCCACTGGCATTTTGGGCTCCACGTTAAGTAATTTCACTCTATTTATGACAGTGACTGTCCCCATCCAAGGTCACCTGAGGAGCCCTGTGATGTGGGTGGGCAGAGCTGGGCACGTGAGCTCTCGCAGGGATGAATCATGGACCCTCTCCTGGGGAGTCAGGGTGGGCCAACCTGTCCTGCCCCAGAAATTTAGATCCCTGGTGGCCACAGAGGAAGGCGGAGCTCGCCCTGCCTCACCACACTCCCTGCCAAAGCTGCAGGCGGGGCAATGGTGGCTCATGCCCACAAAACAGGCACTGATGAAGCATCCATCTTATATAAATACTGCTGTTTGAAATTTTAGCCCTGCTATTTGGCTTCTGTAAATTCTTGCTTGCTAAGACTACTCCCACTTCAGAGAGGCCATTAAACCTTCCCCAGATAAGGTTATCAGTGCTGGCGCCAGGCCAGGCCTCTGGTTGAGGTCTCGAGGCCCCAGCACATACGGGCTCTTTAAGAACTTGCAAAAGGGGCTGGAAACACCCCATATTTGGGAGACAAAGAAGGTAAAAACATATAAATAGGGAAAATTCCTGCATGTTGGGGCCCAGAATTTGAGAGACATTCTCCTCTGGACCCGCGCGTAATAAATGTAACTCCATCTCTCTAAGTATTGCTTTGTTCTTCTTCGGTTTTCTATAACACTGACACCACCTCCGGATGGAGCAGCGAGCACATGGTGGGTGCCCATAAGGATGCCCACCCATGCCAGCCTCACTGCCATTGAAATCATGCAGCTCCGCAAACAGGACGCAAGCCATGGAGGAATGGGAGCCCATAGGCTGCGGCCCAGTCCCAGGAAGAGAGCAGGGTGTGTGATGATGCCGCACTACGTGAGCCAGCGACCACCCGAATGCATTGCTGCCCCTCAGCCATCGCACACAGCCACCGCCTCTTCCCAGCACTGGAGGCAGCAGGCAGCAGATGCGGGGCTTCTGCAGGAAAAGACAAGGGAGGTGGGCTTCAGGCAGCGGCCTCGCTCAGCTCAGCAGGGGAAGGTACATCACACACAGGGTCCCCCTCCCCCAAAGACAGCTCTGCCTTCCCTGTCTGCCGGCTGGGGCCTGGCTGGGAGAGGGAAGGGGCGCCCTGGGCCACCCAGTCAGTGGGGTTCCAGCGCAGTGTCATTCCCTGAGCACAGCTCGGTCCCGCACACGGGACAGGACACCCTGGCACCTGGCCTTCTCCCAGCTGGCTCCCTGGAGGTGGCTTCTCCTCCAACAAATGATCAAGGAAATGGTGTCTCAATACCAGTGCACGTGCATTTACACATGCGTGGCCCCACAAGAGAGGAACAGTTCTCTGAGATGAAGAAACAGCATCCCCCCACCAGCCAGCCCTCTGCCAGGGAAGTCAGCCCTACATTTACTGAACACGGGCTAGTGTGTCTGGTGAGAATGCGAGGGGCATGTGAAAGGTGGCAGAGAGAGACCTCCTGCGAGGTGTGGGAGGGGTGTGTGCAGTGTGTAAGTGTGCACTGACGAAGAGATGGGCACAGGAAAGATTTCCCACGGCCGGGTGACCCCACCTGCCCAAGATAGGGAGGAGGGACAGGGCGCTGGGCTCATGGGACCAATGGGAGAAATGAGATGAGCATCAAGTGCACAAAACACCCAAAAGGGTCCTCAGTGCCTCCAAAGAGCCTGAACATCCAAGATAATTCGTCTCATCAGAGCCCCTCACACAGGTGAGACAGACCCACATCACACACAGGTGAGACAGACCCCCATCACACACAGGTGAGTGAGACCCCCCATCACATACAGGTGAGTGAGACCCCCATCACACACAGGTGAGTGAGACCCCCCATCACACACAGGTGAGTGAGACCCCCATCACACACAGGTGAGTGAGACCCCCATCACACACAGGTGAGTGAGACCCCCCATCACACACAAGTGAGATAGACCCCCATCACACACAGGTGAGTGAGACCCCCATCACACACAGGTGAGTGAGACCTCCCCCATCACACACAGGTGAGACAGACCCCCATCACACACAGGTGAGTGAGACCCCCATCACACACAGGTGAGACAGACCCACCATCTCACACAGGTGAGTGAGACCCCCATCACACACAGGTGAGACAGACCCACCATCACACACAGGTGAGTGAGACATCCCCCATCACACACAGGTGAGACAGACCCCCATCACACACAGGAGAGACAGACCCCCATCACACAGAGTTGAGTGAGACCCCCCATCACACACAGGTGAGACAGACCCCCCATCACACACAGGTGAGTGAGACCCCCCATCACACACAAGGGAGACAGACCCCCCATCACACACAGGAGAGAAAGACTCCCATCACACACAGGTGAGACAGACCCCCCATCACACACAGGTGAGTGAGACCCCCCATAACACACAGGTGAGATAGACCCCCATCACACACAGGTGAGTGAGACCCCCATCACACACAGGTGAGTGAGACCCCCCATCACACACAGGTGAGACAGACCCCCATCACACACAGGTGAGTGAGACCCCCCATCACACACAAGTGAGATTGACCCCCATCACACACAGGTGAGACAGACCTCCATCACACACAGGTGAGTGAGACCCCCCATCACACACAGGTGAGACAGACCCCCACACACACAAGAGAGAAAGACTCCCATCATACACAGGTGAGACAGACCCCCCATCACACACAGGTGAGTGAGACCCCCATCACACACAGGTGAGTGAGACCCCCATCACACACAGGTGAGTGAGACCCCCCATCACACACAGGTGAATGAGACCTCCCCCATCACACACAGGTGAGACAGACCCCCATCACACACAGGTGAGTGAGACCCCCATCACACACAGGTGAGTGAGACCCCCATCACACACAGGTGAGATAGACCCCCATCACACACAGGTGAGTGAGACCCCCCATCACACACAGGTGAGATAGACCACCATCACACACAGGTGAGTGAGACCCTCCATCACACACAGGTGAGTGAGACCCTCATCACACACAGGTGAGACAGACCCCCATCACACACAGGTGAGTGAGACCCTCCATCACACACAGGTGAGTGAGACCCCCATCACACACAGGTGAGACAGACCCCCATCACACACAGGTGAGTGAGACCCCCCATCACACACAGGTGAGTGAGACCCCCATCACACACAGGTGAGACAGACCCCCATCACACACAGGTGAGACAGACCCCCATCACACACAGGTGAGTGAAACCCCCATCACACACAGGTGAGATAGACCCCCATCACACAGGAGAGTGAGACCCCCATCACACACAGGTGAGTGAGACCCCCCCATCACACACAGGTGAGATAGACCCCCATCACACACAGGTGAGATAGACCCCCATCACACACAGGTGCGTGAGACCCCCATCACACACAGGTGAGTGAAACCCCCCATCACACACAGGTGAGGCAGATCCCCCATCACATATAGGTGAGAGATACCACCCTTCACTTATAGGTGAGAGAGACCCCCAAACACATATAGATGAGACAGACCCCCATCACACACAGGAGAGATAGAGCCCTATCATATAGGTGAGATGTAACCCCCCTCATCACACAGGTAAGATAGACCCCTCATTACACTCAGGTGAGATAGACCCTACATCACATACAGGTGAGATATACCCTCCATCATACATAGGTGATACAGACCCTGCATCACACACTGGTGAGAAAACCCCCCATATCACATAGGTGAAATGGACCCCCCATCACACACAAGTGAGATGGAGTCCCCATCACACACAGGTGAGATGGATGCTGGAAACCTAGATCAACAGTAATTAATATAAATGTGAGAAGTCCACCAGAAGGCTGAGGTTGGACTCCTTTGATATTCACAGTGTGAATTTGCATTTTATTACCTACTGCTGACTCCATGGCCTAAAGCAAACTCCCCCCAAACCTGATAATCTTACTGTTTACTAAACATTACCATTGATATGTCTGTTTGCATTCCTAAAAGGCAATTGTGTATTCTAGTAAATAAAAGCAGCTGGGAAAGGAGACTCAGTGTAACTTGACTACTAAAGTTAAGATTTCCTGGCCTCCCCCCCATAATTCCAAATTAATATTTCTTGTCTTGTGTGTCAATTTGCGCGTCAGCTCTTTCTCCAAGCCTTTGAACCCAAAAGGCACGCTGGCCATGGCTTTTCACAGGTGGACTCATCCCCCCGCCCCAAACACCCTCAGCTCAAGGACCCTCCCAGCAGAGACACAGGCTAATGTTTGTGCTCAAACCTCCCAAGTGAGCTGGTCACCCAGAGAGAACCTGCCCTAGAGCTTTAAACTGCAGGGGCCGAGTCTTGGTCCCCGAGTGAGACTTGGGGGAGATGACCTTGGGCTGGGTGGCCTGCAGTCACCAAGCCTTGTTTTGCTGAGAAAGAGGCACAGGAACAGTGGAATATTATTCTGTCATACAAACTGAGCTGTCAGGCCATGAAGAGACACAAAGAACCTCAAATGCATGACTAAGTGGAAAAAACCAATCTGAAAGGCTACAGACTGTGACTCCAGCTGTGTGACATCTGGAAAAGGCAAAGCTATGGAGACACTAAAGATTATGGTGGGCAGGGGTAATTGGGGAGGAGGGATGAACAGGGGGAGCACAGAGGACTTTAGGGCTGTGAAACTACCCTGTGTGACACTGTCATGGTGGACACATGTCATTACACATTTGTCCAAACCCACAGAACGTACACCACCCAGAGTGGCTTCAGTATACACGTGGGCTCCAGTTAATAACAATGTATCAACATCGGCTCATCAGTTGTAACAACACAGGCCGCAGGCAGAGGGGATGCGGAGCCGGCACTTCATGCTCCATTCTTCTGTACACACAGGTGAGATAGACCCCCATCACACACAAGTGAAACAGAGCCCTCGTCACATAAAGGTGAGACAGAGCCCCATCACCTGTATATCTCACCTGAGTGTGATGAGGGGTCTATCTTACCTGTGTGATATGGGGGGTCCATCTCACCTGTGTGATAGGGCTCTATCTCTCCTGTGTGTGATGGGGGTCTCACTCTCCTGTGTGTGATGGAGGTCTCACTCTCCTGTGTGTGACGGGGGGTCTCACTCTTCTGTGTGTGATGGAGGTCTCACTCTCCTGTGTGTGACAGGGGGTCTCACTCTCCTGTGTGTGATGGAGGTCTCACTCTCCTGTGTGTGACGGGGGGTCTCACTCTCCTGTGTGTGACGGGGGGTCTCACTCTCCTGTGTGTGATGGGGGTCTCACTCTCCTGTGTGTGATGGAGGTCTCACTCTCCTGTGTGTGACGGGGGGTCTCACTCTCCTGTGTGTGACGGGGGGTCTCACTCTCCTGTGTGTGATGGAGGTCTCACACTCCTGTGTGTGATGGAGGGTCTCACTCTCCTGTGTGTGATGGGGGGTCTCACTCTCCTGTGTGTGACGGGGGGTCTCACTCTCCTGTGTGTGACTGGGGGTCTCACTCTCCTGTGTGTGACGGGGGGTCTCACTCTCCTGTGTGTGACGGGGGGTCTCACACTCCTGTGTGTGATGGAGGTCTCACTCTCCTGTGTGTGACGGGGGGTCTCACTCTCCTGTGTGTGATGGAGGTCTCACTCTCCTGTGTGTGACAGGGGGTCTCACTCTCCTGTGTGTGACGGGGGGTCTCACTCTCCTGTGTGTGATGGAGGTCTCACACTCCTGTGTGTGATGGAGGGTCTCACTCTCCTGTGTGTGACGGGGGGTCTCACTCTCCTGTGTGTGATGGAGGTCTCACTCTACTGTGTGTGACGGGGGGTCTCACTCTCCTGTGTGTGACGGGGGGTCTCACTCTCCTGTGTGTGACGGGGGGTCTCACTCTCCTGTGTGTGACGGGGGGTCTCACTCTCCTGTGTGTGACGGGGGGTCTCACTCTCCTGTGTGTGACGGGGGTCTCATTCTCCTGTGTGTGACAGGGTGTCTCACTCTCCTGTGTGTGACGGGGGGTCTCACTCTCCTGTGTGTGATGGAGGTCTCACTTCCCTGTGTGTGATGGGGGTCTCACTCTCCTGTGTGTGATGGGGGGTCTCACTCTCCTGTGTGTGACGGGGGTTGTCACTCTCCTGTGTGTGACGGAGGGTCTATCTCTCCTGTGTGTGATGGAGGTCTCACTCTCCTGTGTTTGATGGGGGGTCTCACTCTCCTGTTTGTGATGGGGGGTCTCACTCTCCTGTGTTTGATGGAGGGTCTCACTCTCCTGTGTGTGATGGAGGTCTCACTCACCTGTGTGTGATGGGAGTCTATCTCTCCTGTGTGTGATGGGGGTCTCACTCATCTGTGTTACGGGGGCTCTATCTACCTGTGTGTGATGGAGGGTCTCTCACCTATGTTTGATGGGGGTCTCACTCTCCTGTGTGTGACAGGGGGTCTCACTCTCCTGTGTGTGACGGGGGTCTCACTCTCCTGTGTGTGATGGGGGGGTCTCACCTGTGTGTGACAGGGGGTCTCACTCACCTGTGTGTGATGTTGGGTCTCACTCACCTGTGTGTGATTGTGGGTCTGTCTCACCTGTGTGTGATGGGGGTCTATCTCACCTGTGTGTGATGGGGGGGTCTCACTCACCTCTGTGTGATGGGGGTCTGTTTCACCTGTTTGTGATGGGGGTCTGTCTCTCCTCTTTGTGATTGGGGGGTCTGTCTCACCTGAGTTATATGGGGGGGGTCTATCTCTCCTGTGTGAGATGGTGGTTCTGTCTCACCTGTGTGTGATGGGGGTCTGATTCTCCTGTGTGTGATGGGGGTTCCTTCTCACCTGCGTGATATGGGGGGGGTCTATCTCACCTGTGTATTATTTCCCAGAGCTCTCAAAAATAAAGAACATTGACCAAAAAATAAAAAAGCCTAGAAGACAATGCATGGATGAACTTGTGCCTGATAGGCAGAGCTCCCTCCTCAGGCCGGTGCCCTCTGGACCAAAGCTGGTGGGCGGAAAGCCTTTCCAGAGCCCCAGCACGGCCACCAGGCTTCTCCTCTAGCTCTGAACATAACCACGAAAACTGCACCCTCACACCGCCAGGCCTGGGCCTCAGACACTGCCATTGCCTTGGAGAAATATTTCATCAAGTGGAAATATGGGAAATTAGCAAAAGTTCCACTTCCAACATTCCAAGAGCACACACAGCAAGCTCCGAGGCTGCCATTCCCCACACGGAGCCCCAAGATCAGTGAAGCCCTGGGCCCTCCCTCCCAGAGGCCACCCCGCCCTCCACCATGGAGGGCACTGACTCCTCCCAAGGGTATTTTTCTTTTTTTTGGGGGGGGGGGGTTAAAAAATATATTTTATTGATTTTTTACAGAGAGGAAAGGAGAGGGATAGAGAGTTAGAAACATCGATGGGAGAGAAACATCGATCAGCTGCCTCCTGCACACCCCCCACTGGGGATATGCCTGCAACCAAGGTACATGCCCTTGACCAGAATCGAACCTGGGACCCTTTAGTCTGCAGGCCGACACTCTATCCACTGAGCCAAACCGGTTAGGGCTAAAATTTGTTTTTAATTTAAAATATTTTTGGTATTGATTGATTTTTTAAAATTATTTTTTTATTTTTTTAAATAAATCTTTATTCAGATTATTACAATTATTTCTCCTTTTTCCCCCCCATAGCTCCCCTCCACCCATTTCCCACCCCACCTTCTGCCCTTACCTCCCCCCCACTGTCCTCATCCATAGGTGTATGATTTTTGTCCAGTCTCTTCATGAACCCCCCATACCCCTTTCCCCCTGAGAATTATCAGTCCACTCCCTTTCTATGCCCCTGATTCTATTATATTCACCAGATTATTCTGTCCCTCAGGTTTTTAATTCACTTGATTTTTAGGTTCACTTGTTGATAGATATGTATTTGTTGTTCATAATTTTTCTCTTTACTTTTTTCTTCTTCCTCTTCTTTAAGAATACCTTTCAGCATTTCATATAATACTGGTTTGGTGGTGATGAACTCCTTTAGCTTTTTCTTGTCTGTGAAACTCTTTATCTGCCCTTCAATTCTGAATGATAGCTTTGCTGGGGAGAGTAATCTTGGTTGTAGGTTCTTGCTATTCATCACATTGAAAATTTCTTGCCACTCCCGTCTGGCCTGCATAGTTTCTGTTGAAAAGTCAGCTGACAGTCGTATGGGTGCTCCCTTGTATGTAACTAACTGTTTTTCTCTTGCTGCTTTTAATATTCTCTCTTTGTCTTTTGCTCTTGGCATTTTAATTATGATGTGTCTTGGTGTGGTCCTCTTTGGATTCCTTTTGTTTGGGGTTCTGTGCGCTTCCTGGACTTGTAAGTCTATTTCTTTCACCAGGTGGGGGAAGTTTTCAGTCATTATTTCTTCCAATAGGTTTTCAGTATCTTGCTCTCTCTCTTCTTCTGGCACCCCCATAATTCGGATGTTGGTACACTTGAAGTTGTCCCAGAGTCTTCTTACATTATCTTCAACTTTTTGGATTTTTTTTTTTCGCTTTTTGCTTTTTCGGTTGAGTGTTTTTTGCTTCTTTGTAATTCAATTCTTTGACTTGATTTTTGTGTTCCTCTTGTCTGTTTTTGGGTCTCTGTATAATATTTTTTATTTCAGTCAGTGTATGTTTAATTTCTAGTTGGTCCTTTTTCATATCTTCGAGAGTCTCGTTATATTTATCGGCCTTTTCTAGGATATTCTTAAAAAGCCTTATAACCGTGGTTTTGAATTCTATATCCAGTCGTTTGTTTTCCTCCATTTCTTTCATTTGTGATCTGATTCTTTGAGGCCGCATTTTCACTGCTTCCCTGAGTTGGTAAGGTAGATTTGTATGCTAGGTTTCCAATATGGCCCAGTGGGTCTGCCTCCCCAGTTAACCTGAGGTGGACACTCTTGGTGCACCCCTTTGTGGACTGTGTGTACAGCCTTGTTGTAATTAAGTCTTGATGTTGGTATCACTGGGAAGAATTGACCTCCAGGCCAGTTGGCTGTAAGGATCAGCTGTGTCTATGCTGGGAGAAGTTCGGTGCTGGAGACAGCCTTATAGGATTAGACTTGCCAAATTGCAATAGCCTCTGTGCTCAGCTTGGATGGGGTGGAGTCTCAGTCTTGGCTTCCCGTCAGCCTTGCGCTTGTGCGCACGTGCGTGCCTTCAGTCCTCCACCTTCCCCAGCTCCCGAGTCTCCGCCCGAGAGTCCAGACTCCCCCCACAAGAGCATGGGTCCCCAGGGGCTCGCCTGGTACTGGGGTTCAGTGCAGTCAGAACTGGGGTTCAGTGCGGTAGGGGGCTTCCTTCCCCCTTCCACCAGAGAAAGTCAGCCAGGCTTTCAGCCACCCTTCCTCTCTGCGCGCACAAAGACCCTTTGCCGTACCTCCAATTCTCTGTGAGCTTTTCTCTTTCCTTCTAGTTGTAGAATTTTCACTCAGCCAGCTTTCCTGTGGTTCTGGATGGTGTCCGTTCTGTCTTTTAGTTGTAGTTTTGAAATTGTTGTGCGAGGCAGCAGTTTAGGTGTTTACCTATGCCGCCATCTTGGTTTCTCCCCCCCCCAAGGGTATTTTTCTTCCCTGGAGATGTCAGGGCAACTCTGCCGGTGGCCGGGTGAGCACCTCGCTGGCTGTAGTTTTCAGTTTTATCATGAAATTCCACATCACGGAAGAGCACAGAAAAGCATGTCCTTTTACTTGATCATGAGTCAGACACCCAGGACAGAAGCAGCACCTGTCAGCCTTCAAGTCGCCCCCCTATGTCCCTCCCACCAGAACAAACCTCCAACTGTTTTTTTAAATCATTGTTCCTTACTTCCTCTTCTTCTTCATTTGAAAACACATGCCATTGCCCGTCTTAACCATTTTAAGCATCCAGTTCAGTGATGCATTCACATGGTTGCACAGCATCGCCTCTATCCCTCTCCAGAACTTCTCATCTTTGTCCCAAACTGACACTCTGTCCCCATGGACCATTCATGCCCTGTGCCCTCCCCAGCCCGGCACCGCCGTCTCCTATTTTCTATCTCTATGAATGTGACCACTCTGGTCCTTCATGGGAATCACACGGTATTTGTCTTTTTGTGACTTGTTTGTTTCCTGGAACACATGATCTCAAGGTCCATGCATGTTGTAGAACGCCCTTCCTGCATCCCACCGCGTGTGCATGCTTAGCCACTCATGCCTCGGTGGGCACTGGGGCTGTTTCGCCTCTCGGTGTGCAGCACACCTTTGAGGCCCTGCTTTCAATCATTGTGGACGAATGCCCAGAAGACGAATGGCTGGATCCCCACTTACTTTGTAGTTTAACCACGTTTATATGCCTCCTAAGTAAAATATTTAAAAATTCTGCCCATTTCAAACTCTGTAAATGGAATCCCTCTCGATGTTATTCTGTGACCTGCTTTTTCTCTGCACATTGTTGACTGAAGTTCCTCCTCGTGAACATGCTGTCCATCCTTCTGTTCACCCTTGAGGTCGGCAGCTGTGGCCCTGACCCCTCTGGGCGGCAGGAGGTGGGTGGGCGCACAGGAGCCGGGCTCTGGGCCTGCAAATCCCGGAGGAGGCGCGGGTGACCCTCCTCGCCTCTCGGGCATCTACTCCATCAGAGCCAGTCAAGGTCATCGCCTCCCAGGTGCCTGCCCTGGTCATCAGGGCCTGTCGCCCCCTGGGGCTCTCCCTCCTCGGGACCTGCTTCCTCTCCCTGCACCCGCCCTCCTCACCCACTGCTCCTATGCTTCTTTCATTGTTGGTGCCAAGACTCTTGGGTGGGGGCAGGGATCACCATCCCACTGTGACATCACAATAGCCTGCTGTCCCTGACACAAAGGCTGCGTCACTGACTGGACAGAGTAAGACGGCAGGAGCCCTGGCCCTCTCCTTTCCGCGCGGGAATGACTCCCTGGCAGCACCCAGAGGGGTTCTTGTGCATGTGCAGGTGGGTTAACAAAAGCCCATTTGAGTGCGAAATGAGGAAAGAGGGAGCGCCCTGCACCTCGGAGCCTGGCTGTGCCTCCGCACCGCCACAGCGGCCAGAGGAGGGCCCCAGGGACAGGGCTGGAGCCCCACCCCCAGGACTGAGGGCTGCGGCTGCAGGTCACACACCCAGAGGTGCCGGAGCCGCACAGCCCAGGGTCTCTTGACATCTTCACCATCGATTTTGGAGAAAAGTAGACCCGAGGTCTGTTATTACCCACCCCGATGAGCACTGCGCCCGTGCTGGGACCGAATCTCCCCCTTCAGGAGGCGTGAGCGTGTCAATACCCCCGGCACCCGATGGGCACAGGCTCGCGGTGGGCCTGCCGGGGTTCGCTCCACTCGCAAGCCGGAATCACGCAAGGGTTTCTCTGAGTAGAAATAAAGACAAAAGGCAAAGTCTGCCATGTGCCCGGTGCTCGCCCTGTGCTGCATGCCACCCGGTGAGGACGGTGCTCGCCCTGTGCTGCGTGTCACCCGGTGAGGACGGTGCTCGCCCTGTGCTGCGTGTCACCCGGTGAGGATGATGCCCTCACCAGGCCTCTGTGTCCAGCCCCAGACGAGGCCACCAGGCAGCGGCGGTGTCTTGGGAGTGGATGGGCCCAGACCCCGATGGCACCCACCGGCTAACCGCAGGGAGCAGTAACCAGCATTTAGTTTTTTTAAATTTTTTTGACAGTGGGCAAGTTTATTAATCTCAGTTTTGTAATGTATACACACTCATATAGCCTAGCCCAGTGCCAGGTTCACAGCAGAGAAGGTGCTAGCTCTCTCTAGCTCAGTGGTTGCAGAAATAGGACATCAGAGATTCTTCAGAAGCCAGCCTTGAAATCCCTCACTGTGACTTGAGATCACGATTATCAATTTGGATTTCAAAAAGGAGGGCCCAGGAAGAGCCTAGAAGACTCTCAGGTTTCAGTAATGTCAACTGGATAATGAAGAGACACAAAGTCATTGCCCCTCACAGTGGGCACCAAAAAGAAACAGGCAGCTCTTTGTCCCAAGCAAAAGTTTTGGCATCAACTTTCTCTTTCGTGGGCTCCATCTGTGTGTCTGGGCTGTAATCCCCTAAAGCAAAAGAGGAGGAACCACCTTCACTGAGACTGGAGTTGGGACAACTCTTCACTGCGCTTGCACCTGGGCTGGGGCAGGATCCTGGACCTCTCGGGGGCACAGCCCGCCCCACGTTTTCAGTTTGTTGGTGAAGGGGTGCCACTGGCCCTGAATGCTAGGGCTGTCCGTGTGGAAGGGCTTGCAGATGCGGATTATGTCCAAGCCCAACTGGTTCGCTAGCTTCTTCACCAGTGCCGTGATCTCCTCAACCGACTTGCAGTTGAGGCTCTCCTCACGCACAGCCCCGTTAAGGTATTCGGCCACGACTCTGGGCACAAAACACGGCCGCGCGTTCACGTATATTACGACCCCCGGGTTCTGTCGGGCGAAGTTGGCCACCACCTGTTCCATGAACTCCCTGGCGTCGCGGTTGAGGCTGAAGCTCAGACACTGCAGCTGCTGCATGTAGTGGCCCAGCCCGTTGTGGAGCACACTGGTCAGGAAGCGGCTCGGAGTCCTGTGCGCTGTCATGCCTGCAGCGCCCAGGCCACCGAGCCCCTACTCGACAGTAACTAGCATTTAAAGATGCGCCGGGTAGTTAAGCTAATTTGTTCTCTTTATTAAAAACTAGTGGCCCGGTGCACGGATTTGTGCACATTGAAAGGAAATTAATCAGAAGAAAGATTCGTGCAGTAATTTCATTACTACAAAAAATTACATGTCAAAATAGTATATATAATATAGTATAAAATTAAAACATGCATGCAATTGGCACAGCAAGGAGCTTTATATGTATTGTGCATGTGTGAGTCAATGTTTATTTTTAAATTGTCAGTGCACATCATATGTAACGGCTGGTCAGTGGACGGACAGTCAGACAGACAGAAGTTGGTCACTTACCATTTTATATATATAGACTAGAGGCCCGATGCACAAAATTCATGCAAGGGTAGGCCTTCGCAGCCCTGGCTGCCAGGGCCCCTGCAGCCCCAGCTGCCTCCCAGCCCTGGCTATTGGGGCCCTTGCAGCCCTAGCTGCCTCACGGCCCCGGCCCCTGCCTGCACCCACCTTGGCCTGGCGCTGCCCGCATTCACCACCTCCCCCCGCCCCGTTCCTTGGTTCTGTGGAGCCCCTCCCTCCCCTGACTGATCACCCCACTAGCCAGTGGCCTGAGCCTTCCTCTGTGGGGCGATCATGGGGCGATGGCGGGCCCCCCCCCAACCAATCACATCACACTCACCTTGGCTGGCCTGGTGCCAGTGCGTGTCAATCATAGCGTGGTTGTCCGGGTGGTCGTTCTGCTGTTTGGCTGTTTGGCTGTTGGGCCATTCGGCCGATGTGCATATTACGCTTTTATTATTATAGATAGTACCAGACATTTCATTCTGCCCTTTGGTGAAGATGAGCTGCTTGTAACCTGCCATGGGCCACAGTGCTAACCCACTCTCGGCTGGGCCGGCTCCTCTGGACAGGCCATGCAGTAAGGCCTGTCAGCTCCTCCTCTGAGGGGCCTGAGGACACACAGGCTTGTCCGTCCCGGGGAGACCCGGGGTGCTTGCATGGGGGCCACCCTGACGGCCCAGGAGCTCACTGGGGCCTGTGCATACACGGCACTGCACACACACATGCATGAGTGCACATGCCCAGCCAGCACACTTACATGCACACACAGTCCAGTCCTGGGCCAGGAGCAGGGGGTCCAGGGACTCCAGGACCATCACAGCTGACCTCCATGTCGCAAGCACCTCGTGTGCCCAGAGGACATTCAGAAGACGCTGGGCAGTGCGGAGACTGCAGTCGAAGCTTTGAAATAAAAAATCCGCCCTGGCCGGTTTGGCTCGGTGGATAGAGCGTCGGCCTGCGGACTCAAGGGTCCCGGGTTCGATTCTGGTCAAGGGTATGTGCCTTGGTTGCGGGCACATCCCCAGTGGGGGGTGTTCAGGAGGCAGCTGATTGATGTTTCTCTCTCATCGATGTTTCTAACTCTCTCTCCCTCTCCCTTCCTCTCTGTAAAAAATCAATAAAATATATTTAAAAAAAAAAATCCCAGGCGTGCTCCAGCCGCGCTCCCCTCTGTGGGCAGGGCGGGGTGACCCTGCATGGCCGAGGTGATGTCCGGAAAGCTCTGAGCCCTGGTGAAGGCCAGACGTGAGGCCACCAGTCTGGCCTGGCAGCTGAGAGGACTATGCCGGGCCAGGTGCCCACAGCTGCATCTCCCATGGCAGAAGGTGTGGCCGATCAGGGAAGGCAGCTCGGAGTGGGAGCCTGGAAGAGCCCCTCCGACTTCCTGGGCTGCCCAATCCCAGGCTCTCCATGTCCAGCGAGGTTGGGGCCTGAGCAACATCTCCATCCTGGACAGGAGGACACCCGGCTGACGGACAGGGTCTGCGGGGCTGACCTGGGACTCTCAGGACTCTGGAAGCAGCAGGTCTTCCTCCCAGAAAGGCTGCCGCGCTGCTGCCTCCGGCTCCGGTTCTGAGGATGAGAACCAGGTGGGGCACTTTTGGTAAGAAGCCTATGAAAGCCCTAACCGGTTTGGCTCAGTGGATAGAGCGTCGGCCTGCGGACTGAAGGGTCCCGGGTTCGATTCCGGTCAAGGGCATGTACCTTGGTTGCGGGCACATCCCCAGTAGGGGGCGTGCAGGAGGCAGCTGATCGATGTCTCTCTCTCATCGATGTTTCTAACTCTCTATCCCTCTCTCTTCCTCTCTGTAAAAAATCAATAAAATATATTAAAAAAAAAAGAAGCCTATGAAAATGCATGAATCAAAAAGGTGGCATTATTTTCATTAAGAGATAATGAAGTAAGACACTGCTGAGTAAATCTGGAAAAACCACTTTCTAAGCTCCAGGTGGGTGGCCCTGGAGGAAGGGCCATCGAGCGGGAAGACACAGTGCTGACACCCACAAGTGCCCACCGCTTCCTCAGTTCCAGTGGAAATAGCTCAAGTCAAAGGAATGAGCCAGAACTCATGAAAAGGCCAGCTACAGACTGGGAGGGAATATTTGCAAACCACATGTCAACCAAGGACTTGCACCTGGGACCTATAAAGAGTGCTCAGAACTCAACAGCAAAAAATAAACAATCCAGTTGGGAAGTGGCAGAAGACAGGAGGAGACAAGGCCACGTCCACACAAAAACCGGCCCACAGGGTACACAGCCACGTGCTCGCAGCAGCCGGCGAGGCCACAGGCAGCAGCGCAACAGGCCCCAGGCAACCAGGAAGGAGCTGCCAGCTGCCAGGTCTGCAGGGCCTTGAGGGTGTCCCAGCGAGCGCAAGAAGTCCATCTCAGAAGGTGGCACACAGTCTACATCCATTTAGGTAACACCCGAAGTGACAAATGGCAGCATGGGGAACAGGTGGGTGGCTGCCGGGCTGGAGGCATGTCAGGAGGAGGCAGCTTGGGAGGGGTGACTGCAAAGGCGACAGGAGGAAGATCTTCATGGCGAGGGCAGATGTGAGTCCAGGTTGTGGTGGGGCCAGGACCCCCACTTGTGACAAATGGGGGAGACCAAATGCATGCATGGCACACGCGGCCCCTCGCTGCAGGCTGTACTGTTACACAAGACGTCACCTGTCCCAGGTGACAAACTTGCCTGGGACGCCTCTGTACTGCTGTCCGCAACTTCCTTCGAATTTAGCTTCACTATCTATATATATAATAGAGAAATATGCAAGTTAGCCCAGATGCCATAAACACGACGACCGAACAGCAGGGACCTGAGCAGCCGCAGGTCCCAGCATCGCCAGCCCCCGTGAGCCAGCACACCCTTGGGCCTGGAATAATGACGCACTCACAACGAGCCCAGAGTCACTGCACAGGGGGCTGCAGATCAGGAAGGCTGTGGATGGGGAGGCTGCAGATTGGGGGGAGCTGCAGATCAGGCTGGCTATGGACCAGGGGGGCTCCGGACAAGGAAGGCTGTGGACCAGCGGGGCTGCAGATGGGGGGGACTGCGGATCAGGGGGGCTGCAGATCAGGGGGCTATAGCACTGGGGACCCCAGCTCCAAGTCCAGAGCCTGGCCTCAGGGCTGCAGCTGTGGCTGCGCTGCCCAGTGGGGAGCCCCACAGTCTGCCCCCACAGACTCAGGAGAGCCAACGGGTCCGTGGGGACGGCCAGAAAGAGGCCTCGCCTGGCGCCCTTTACTCCGTGAGGAGGGCCCCAGGGATGGGAGTTGAGGGCCAGACAGTGACCAGCGATCAGTGTTTGAAGAGGGAGCCTTCAGCCTCATGAACTTTCTCTCCCAACGAAGCTCCGGCTCCTCCCTGCACTCGGGCCCTGCCAGAGGGCCATGCCGGGCCCACGTGGCCGCTGCCCACACCCACTGGTGTCTGCAGTCCCACGTGGGACCGTGAACCGTGTCTGAGCTACTCTAAGGTGGAGCCCATGTCACCTCTTTAAAGTTTTCATTTTTGCTGATCGGACCTTTGCCTTCTGGGTGTAGAAGCCAGGACGGTGGGCACAGTGGATCCCACAGACAGGCACCCAGGAGCTTCATTCAGAGAAGGCGCCCCGCCCTGCTCCCTCCCACCCCCCACTCCCCACCCCCAGCACCGCCCACCTCGGCCTGCAGGGAGTGGCAGAGTCACCGCGACAGGCAGACAGGCACGGCTCCAGAGCTGCTCCTAAACCTCGCTCTTCCACCCTCGGCTCCCCAAGCCCAGCGCAGCCTGTGGCCAGCCCCACCGAGGGTTGGCTAGTGCCCCCAGAGCCCTCCCCAGGGCCCTCCCCAGTACCAGACAGGACCAGGCAGAAGTGGGGTGAGGTTGGCCTGGGACAGACTTAGCCCCTGCAAGCTGTGTCACAGAGAGAAGGTGCAGTGGTGTCACAGCGGATCCTGAGCAGCGAGAACTTACCAATAGGGATGTTTGTGCAGACATTTTAAACAACTTCCACTTTTAAAACTGAATTGAAAAGCATAGATTGTTGCTCTAGAGAGCGATGCTTCGGTGGGACCCCGAGGTCACCTTGGAGGCTAGAACCAAAAGTTACATGATAGCAAGTGTTGGCGAGGATATGGACAAACCTGAGCCCTCACACACTGCTGTCGGAATGGAAATGGTGCGGTCACGAAATGCCCATTGTGTATGGTCCCATTCCCATGAAATGTCTGAAACAGCAGTGTGCAGATGGCTGGGTGGGGCAGGCAGCTAGATGGGGAAGGTGGCACGGGGTTTCTTCTAGAAGCAATACAATGTTCTAAAAGTGACTGGTGGTGCCCTAGCTGGTTTGGCTCAGTGGATAGAGCGTTAGCCTGCAGACTGCAGGGTCCCAAGTTCAATTCTGGTAAAAGGCACATGCCCGAGTTGTGGGCTCGATCCCCAGTAGGGGGCATGCAGGAGGCAGCTGATCCACGATTCTCTATCATTGATGTTTCTCTCTCCCCCTCTCCTTTCCTCTCTGAAATATATATATATCAATAAAAGGGTAATATGCTAATTAGACCGGGAGACCTTCCAGACAAAACCATGGTGGCAGGGCCGAGGCAGAGGTGGTTAGGGGCGATCAGGCCAGGAGGGAAGGGCAGTTGGGGGCGAGCAGGCCGGCAGTAGGGGGCAGCTGGGGGCCATGAGGCTGGCGGGGGTATTTGGGGGCCAGCAGGCTGGTGGGGGGGGGGGTCAGTTAGGGGCAAGCAGGCCAGCAAGGGGGGCAGTTGGGGGTGATCAGGCCAGCAAGGGGGGGGGGCAGTTGGGGGCAAAAAGGCCAGTGGGGGAGCAGTTGGGGGCGAGCAGGCTGGCAGGCAGAGTGGTTAGGGGCAATCAGACAGGCAGGTAGGTGAGCGGTTAGGAGCCAGCGGTCCCGGATTGCAAGAGGGATGTCCGACTGCCAGTTTAGGACATCCCCTGAGGGGTCCCAGATTGGAGAGGGTGCAGGTCAGGCCGAGGGACATCCCCCAGATTGGAGAGGGTGCAGGTCAGGCCGAGGCTGACTCACATAATTATAGAGGCTGAGAAGTCCCAGGTGCACGAACTTTGTGCACCTGGCCACTAGTTTAAATAGAAAAGGCATTCTTTTAAAATGCGAGCAGGCATTGCTGTGTTCTAGGTGAGCAGACCCCAGACCTGCCAGTATGTCGGGAAGGGCTTGAGCCACCAGCATCTGGGCACCTGGCAGGCTGGTAACTGCTCTGCCAGCATCGGTTAGCTCATATTCAGACAGAAAAAGCCTCATTGTCATAACAGCAACTTTTAAATCTGTTCGCACAGCAAGACAGCCACCCACTGCCATTGCCTTGCCGAGACAGGGAGTCGGGAAGCCATTCGGCATCAGTGTCATTCGATTCTCCATGTCACCCCATGCAATTCAACACAGTTAACCCCGACAGACACAGACATGGACAGGGTGCCCGTCTGCAGGTGGAAGGAGCTGCCCACCGTCTGCAGACACGCTGGTGAGGATCCCCACGCCATTGCTCCAGTGTGGTGCGTAAGTGCTGGCCACACGGCACTTTTCCCCGGCGGTGGGCCTCGCTCTGCGCTCTGCCACAGCTGGGCTCACTGGGGCAGGTGTGCGGGAGCTGACACGCACAGCAGGCTCGCACAGAAAGGAAGGTTCTGAGCCACTGCCCTTGGGTACCAGACCTGCTCAGACCCAACGGTGGCTTTCAGTCCTGGGGGACTGAGTCACCCAGGGCTCAGAAGAGGGCGGTACCTCATGCCCACCTCCCGACAGCCCTGCAGCCTCCCCACACGCACGGCCCAACTGTGGGTGTCTTCTGGGAGAAGGTGCAGTGGCTTCACGCCCTGACTGATTTCACCATCTCACAACCCTTCTCTTTCCCTCGAACCTCTGATGGCACAAGAATGACCATCAATAGTCAGGGCAGAAGCATTTTATGAAAAGTTATTGATAAGTGTGAATCCTGGAGACAGTTGGGGCCCCACTGTCCCCATTTCACTGATGAGAAATTAGGCACAAATGCATGTCATGACTTTGGTGAGTCACACAGCAAGTGGGGGCACCTGCCAGAGCCAGGGCTCACCCAACTGGGGGGTCTGTTCCCAGGCAGGCCAGGCTCTCCCGAGAGATTGGCTGGAAATTATATAGACAGACAGACAAAGAGACAGACAGATGATATTTAGCTAGTTAGCTAGATAATAGATAGATAGATAGATAGATAGATAGATAGATAGATAGATAGATAGAGATAGAGATGGTTGATAGATAGGCTGACTCACATAATTATAGTGGCTGAGAAGTCCCATGCTCTGCTGACTGAGCTAGAGGACAGGAGAGCCAGGGAAGCCCAGGCAGGAGACTGACCTTTCTCTGCCTTTTGTTCTACGGGGGCCTCAGTAGAATGAATGGTGCCAACCACACTGGGTGGCATATGATTTACTGAGTCCCAGCGTCAAATGCCAACTATATCTGGAACATTCTCCTAGGCACCCCCAGAGCCGTGTTTGATCAGTCCGTGGTGAGTCGGGTGGACACACAAATGCCCACCACAGTCCAAGCCACAGGGTTTCTGGAGGTGTCTTCTCTGGCTGGAGCTGGCCTCCCAGGCCTGGGCTGTGGGAGATTTATCAGGACCTCTGGAAATTTCCTCTTGCCATGTGTTTAGATCAGCCTTGGGCAAACTACGGCTCGCGGGCCGGATCCGGCTGTTCTATCTGGTTCTCTTGCTCTCCCCTCTGCTCCTTTACTTTGAATTTATATTAGTTCACACAAACACTCCATCCATGCTTTTGTTCCGGCCCTCCAGTCCAGTTTAAGAACCCATTGTGGCCCTCGATTCAAAAAGTTTGCCCACCCCTGGTTTAGATGATGATATGGATTTCTCTCTGCTTTGTTAAGATGGTAAAATAAATTGATTTTAGAATTTGACTTTGCAATCTGAGAATAAACCTAGCTTGGTCATATGCATTGTCCTTTTATTGTATTGCTAGAATCAACACACTAATACTTTGTGAGGTAATTTTGCATCTCTGTTTATAGAAAATATTTGGCTTGTTACAGCATAGGGAATAGAATCGATAAGATTGTGATACCTATGTAAGGCATGAGGTGGGTACTGGGAACATCAGGGGGAACACCTTGTAAAGTACATGATTGTCTAACCACTATGCTGTACACCTGAAACGAATCTACACTAATAAAAGGGAAAGATGCAAATTGACCATACCTTTGCAATGCCCACCAGCCAATCAGGAGGGAGTATGCAAATTAACCAATCAAAGATGGCAGGTTAATTTGCATATGCCGGTGTGGAATGGCCAGGGTGGGATGCTTGTGTCGTTGCCATGGTGATGACGCAGGCATTCCACACCACCCCAGCAGCTCCAGGCCTCTGGGCAGCGTGGGAAGGCAGAAAGGCGGCTCCGGCCTGGAGGGAAGGCGGTGCCAGCAGCCAGGGGAAGGAAGGCCCATTCTTGCATGAATCTTCATGCATCGGACCTCTAGTACAAAATAATAATGAATGTCAACTGCAATTGAAAAGAAATTAAAAAAAGAGATATTTGGTCTGCTGACTGCTTCTGGCTTGGGCATCAGGGCTGTGCCGGTCTGTGGTGTGCGGAAACAGAGCACCTGACTCACCGCCTGCTGTGTGCTTATGGTCCCTCAGCACACGCACGTCCCTCAGCACAGGCACATCCCTCAGCACATGCACGTTCCGCCGCTAGCTTGGAATCAGACTCAGGAGTGTGTGACATTACAGAACTCGGCAAACACTTCCAATCAGACATTCCTCCCAGAGAGCTGGTTGCTGAACATTTACCAGCAAACCACTGGCTGACTTCACAAGTAAAAATTTTTTTTCTTATTGCTTATTTTCTGAAAGAGTTTATGTCAGATTTACAATATTCTTTCTTAAGTGTTTGGCAGAATTAATCAGGGACACCACCAGGGCCCGCAGGCTTCTCTGTGGTGAGGGCTTTTTAAAATTATGAATTCAGAGAGAAACCAAGATGGCGGCATAGGTAAACACCTAAACTGCTGCCTTGCACAACAATTTCAAAACTACAACTAAAAGACAGAACGGACACCATCCAGAACCACAGGAAAGCTGGCTGAGTGAAAATTCTACAACTAGAAGGAAATAGAAAAGCTCACATAGAATTGGAGGTATGGCAAAGGGTCTTTGTGCGCGCAGAGAGGAAGGGCGGCTGAGAGCATGGCTGACTTTCTCTGGCGGAAGGGGGAAAGAAGCCCCCGACCGCACTGAATCCCAGTTCTGACTGCACTGAACCCCAGTTCCGGGCGAGCCCCTGGGGACCCATGCTCTTACGGGGGGAGTCTGGACTCTCGGGCGGAGACTCGGGAGCTGGGGAAGGTGGAGGACTGAAGGCACGCACGTGCGCACAAGCGCAAGGCTGACGGGAAGCCAAGACTGAGACTCCACCCCATCCAAGCTGAGCACAGAGGCTATTGCAATTTGGCAAGTCTAATCCTATAAGGCTGTCTCCAGCACCGAACTTCTCCCAGCATAGACACAGCTGATCCTTACAGCCAACTGGCCTGGAGGTCAATTCTTCCCAGTGATACCAACATCAAGACTTAATTACAACAAGGCTGTACACACAGTCCACAAAGGGGTGCACCAAGAGTGTCCACCTCAGGTTAACTGGGGAGGCAGACCCACTGGGCCATATTGGAAACCTAGCACACAAATCTACCTTACCAACTCAGGGAAGCAGTGAAAATGCGGCCTCAAAGAATCAGATCACAAATGAAAGAAATGGAGGAAAACAAACGACTGGATATAGAATTCAAAACCACGGTTATAAGGCTTTTTAAGAATATCCTAGAAAAGGCCGATAAATATAACGAGACCCTCGAAGATATGAAAAAGGACCAACTAGAAATTAAACATACACTGACTGAAATAAAAAATATTATACAGAGACCCAAAAACAGACAAGAGGAACACAAAAATCAAGTCAAAGAATTGAATTACAAAGAAGCAAAAAACACTCAACCGAAAAAGCAAAAAGCAAAAAGCAAAAAAAAATCCAAAAAGTTGAAGATAATGTAAGAAGACTCTGGGACAACTTCAAGCGTACCAACAGCAGAATTATGGGGGTGCCAGAAGAAGAGAGAGAGCAAGATACTGAAAACCTATTGGAAGAAATAATGACAGAAAACTTCCCCCACCTGGTGAAAGAAATAGACTTACAAGTCCAGGAAGCCCACAGAACCCCAAACAAAAGGAATCCAAAGAGGACCACACCAAGACACATCATAATTAAAATGCCAAGAGCAAAAGACAAAGAGAGAATATTAAAAGCAACAAGAGAAAAACAGTTAGTTACCTACAAGGGAGCACCCATACGACTGTCAGCTGATTTCTCAACAGAAACTATGCAGGCCAGACGGGAGTGGCAAGAAATTTTCAATGTGATGAATAGCAAGAACCTACAACCAAGATTACTCTCCCCAGCAAAGCTATCATTCAGAATTGAAGGGCAGATAAAGAGTTTCACAGACAAGAAAAAGCTAAAGGAGTTCATCACCACCAAACCAGTATTATATGAAATGCTGAAAGGTATTCTTAAAGAAGAGGAAGAAGAAAAAAGTAAAGAGAAAAATTATGAACAACAAATACATATCTATCAACAAGTGAACCTAAAAATCAAGTGAATTAAAAACCTGAGGGACAGAATAATCTGGTGAATATAATAGAATCAGGAGCATAGAAAGGGAGTGGACTGATAATTCTCAGGGGGAAAGGGATATGGGGGGTTCATGAAGAGACTGGACAAAAATCATACACCTATGGATGAGGACAGTGGGGGGGAGGTAAGGGCAGAAGGTGGGGTGGGAAATGGGTGGAGGGGAGCTATGGGGGGGAAAAGGAGAAATAATTGTAATAATCTGAATAAAGATTTATTAAAAAATAAATAAATAAAACAGTATAAATATTAAAATGCCCTAAAAAAATAAATAAAATAAAATTATGAATTCAATTCTTCCATACATGTAGGAAGGGCTCTTTATCCTTTCTCTTTCTTCATGTGTGAGTTTTGATAGTTGTGTTTTTCAAGACATTTTTCCATTTCATCTGCATTATCCAACTTACTGGAACAAAATCACTCCTAACGCCCCTTATTATTCTTTTAATGTCTCTAGTACTATCCGGATGTTGAAGATGTGTGGGTTCCCCCGCCTCCATCACTCTTGTTTGGGGTTTATAAACTATTAATCTTTTCAAAGAGCTGATTTTAGGTGCTGTCAATGTTCTCCACTGTTTGCCTGTTTTGTTTCGTTTCTTATCACATTATACTCTTTCTTCCACTTGTTTTGGATGTAATCTGTTCCAACGTTCCTGTAGTCCTGGGTGTAGTGTAGACATTTCGATCTGCCTGCTTTGCTCCTGTAAGCCCTTGAAGCTTCCTCAGAGCACGGCTGTAGCAGCATCCCACAAATGCTGTAATGCTGTATTTTTTTTTTTTTCATTTCACTCGAAATACCTCCTGGTTTTCTTTAAAATCTCTTCTTGGCCTCATGGGAGATTTAGAAATGTATTGCTCCAGCCGAAACCGGTTTGGCTCAGTGGATAGAGCATCGGCCTGCGGACTGAAGGGTCCCGGGTTCGATTCCGGTCAAGGGCATTTACCTTGGTTGCGGGCACATCCCCAGTGGGAGGTGTGCAGGAGGCAGCTGATTGATGTTTCTCTCTCATCGATGTTTCTAGCTTTCTATCCCTCTCCTTTCCTCTCTGTAAAATACCAATAAAATACATTAAAAAAAATTAAAAAAAAAAAGAAATGTATTGCTCCATTTCCACATATTGGGATTTTTTGAATATCATATAGATCTGTCATTTAATTCCATCACAATAATAAAAATAATTTTTTCTTTTGTTGATCCTCAGCTAAAGATATTTTTCCCATTGTTTTTCAGAAAGAGTGGGAGAGAGGGAGAGAGAGAAAGAGATGTGAGAGACACATCAACTGGTTGCCTCCTATACACACCCCAACCAGGGGCGGGGATCAAACATGCAACCCATGTGCATGCCCTTGACTGGGAATCGAACCCTCAAACCTTCGGTGCACAGGCTGATGCTCTAACCACTAAGAAACAGTGCAGGAACACTCAAAGATCTCAACCTTCTGAAGTGTGTCAGGTTTCCTTGAAGGCCCAGCACTTCTCTACCGTACCTAATGCTGCAACGCACTTGAACAAATGTGAACTCTGCCCTTGTTTGGTGGAATGTTCTATTCCCGGCGATCAGTCAGTATTGGTACCAACTTGTTACATCCTAGTATATTGTTGTCTGCTTGTTCTACCCAAGCCTGAGAGACAGAAGGTGTGAGTCTCCACGGTGACTGCGGACTAGCCTGCTTCTCCGTTAGTCACGCTGCTTCTGCTTCATGCACTCGGAGCTTTGTTGTCGGTGCTCCATGCTGGTGACTGTGTTCCGGATGAAGTGAGCTCTTTGCATCCTATCTCTGGCGATGCTCCCTGCTCGGTGTTAATGTAGCCACCTCAGCTTTCTCACGCTCATCGTTTGCCTGCAAACGCTTCCCATCCTGTCCCCTCCAGCCTCTTGGGGCCTGACCCAGGGAGTAGTCAGGGCAAACTTGGCCTTCCCCTCGGGCCACTCCCCAGGGACCCATCCTGCGCTGCCTACGGCTGGGCCTGGAAGCGCCATCTCCTAGACTGGGTCCGCTTTCCAGTGGGAGTTGCTCCTTCTAGGCTGGACACAAGCCCCGCCCACCACTGTGGTTCTGAGACCAGTTTGAGAAACTCTGGTCTGTTTGATGAAAGAATGGGTGACATTAACTGGGGACCTATTATGTGCCACATATACAACCTCGTCTCCCAACTCATGGCTCATTTGTCAGATGAGGAGACTGAGGGTGTCAAGGTTACATAATTGCTTCCAGGTCACGCAGCTGTCAGGTGTATGAGAAAACACCCCAGGCAGTGGCCCTGAGCCAGCAGCAGCTGCCCATGGCCCTCTTGCCTTCGGCCACGGCTTCCACTGGACTGGGTGCCCTGCAAATATGCACACGGCCTGGCTCCTCACTGGTTAACCTGAGCTTACTACTTTACATCTGAAACACAACTGTGTGTCCTCCCCGCCCCTGCTCTCCCTGCTCCCAATGTCCCGAGGTCCAGACCCACCAGGCAGCCACTCCAGCTGCTGCTGAGGCAGGTCTTGAACTAGCACCTGGACCCACCTGGGTGTGGCTAGCCCAAGCACACCTGAGGGAATGCAGGGGAGCCTCCAGAGGGGTGGGCCATGGCCAGGTCGCCTGTGCCCCGCCTGCGTCAGGACAGCCACACCCATCTGGCCAAGATTCTGGGGCCAAGCCATGATTCCTGGGGGCTCCTGCAGCACCCCACTCTCCAGGTCTCTGCTGCTCCAGCCAGCTTCTGAGAGCCACACTCTTAGCTGGAGAGATGGATAGGATCCCGTGTGCTTGGCCTCATGGCCCGCGGGAGGCCTGGACGTGCTGGGAGGTGGGCATGGCATCCCTGGTCAGGTCTGCACTGCAGCACAGCACTGCACTGTGCAGGGACGCGATGTGAGGGCAAGTGTAAGAGGGACATGAATTTCTCAGAGCATGCTTTTATCTCGGATCCTGGGGACGTAGGTGAACTGCAGTAAAAACAGTGCAGCCCTCCAGCACAGCCAACTTGGCAAAGCATCCTTTTTTTCAGAATTAAGTGCAAAATGATTGTTTTGCAATAACAGTAACGATGAGACTTCAGAGGTCAATTAGATGGGCTGAGGGGCACCCTCAATGAAAAACTGCTAACCTGCCCCCACGCTCCTCCAGAAGTCCTTCCCCAGGACGCTTTCGGGACACCTGGTACCCTCTAGACTCGGGCCTCTGCTGAGTACAGAAGGGTTCCTCTTAGAAGATTTCTACCCACTCTCTCACTGGGTCCCTCTGGCTGCGAGATTTTTCAGTGTAGTGACCGTTAACAGGAATTAACCAGCATTCCGTGTGACCTGAACATGTTTGGGCTGAGATTGTGACAAAACCAGGAAAACTAATCACAACCACAGCAAGAAGTGCCCAGCTAAGACACTGATGCACAGAGAGGCTAAGGGACTTGCCCAAGGTCACACAGCGAGTGTGTGAGGAACTGCCGTCCAGAATGGAAACAGGCTGAGGGGGGTGGGGGGCACAGGAGAGGTTAGGCGAGGCTCTCAAGAGATGCTGCCCACACCCATGTAGCAGACGTGACCCAGAGGCAAAGTGACTCCCAAATCCTCGTTCAATGGGGGAGCTTAACCGACGGCCTCCAGGGATACATCCTCATCAGAGGAGGCCTGTGTCTCAAGAAAGCTGGTTTCTGAGCTTCAAGGACTGGAGGGGCTCAGGTGGGCCCCGATCCATGAGGTGCCCCACCTGGGAGCTAAATAAGGCTCACCTTGGGGGAAGGACATTCATGTGTCCTTGTGCACAATGAGGGCCAGGCGCATGTGCACACACAGGAGCCACACTTGCTGTGTGACCTTGGGCACGATCCTCAGCCTCTCTGTGCCTCAGTCTCCTGTCTGCAAGTGAGGAAACCATAGGTCACCCAGAGAACTGTTTGCAGATGAGCTCATGTGACATCAAGTGTGGGAGCTGGGTGCTGCAGGCTGGGCTGGAGTTGGGTCTGCTCCAGATGTCCCTGACCCTGCCCTGGGCCCACCAAGATCTTCGCCCAGGAAAGTAGGCCAGGCAGATGCGGCCCGCTCTAGATGCCGGTGTTTTCAGGCCTGGATTTAGTCAGGATGGGAATCCCATTTTGCTAGTGGCTGAAACTTTGTCTTGTTTTTATTAATGATTAAAATTTGTTTATTGCTCATTTGCCCTCTGTCCTGCTGGGACTTGGATCACAAAGCGATTTCCATCGACTATGATCAAGATGCCACTCATGCAGGGTCTGCCACATCTTACCTACCCAACAAGGGTGAGGCCACCTGGAGGCCATGGTGGTGCCACGCACAGAACCGGCAATGATCTCCCTCTGAAGAGTTTGCCTTTAATGACAATTCACTAATAGGGTTCAGAGAACCTCTCATTTAACAGAATGCAGAGTTATAATTGGTGACCTATTTTAAGCAACTTAATTTCCCGTGACCTGTTTTCCAAATTGACATGGTAATAAAGGCAGAGGGGGGCGGAGGACCCTCGGAGGTGTGAAGCCTGTGCCTGCAGTAAAGGTGAGTCTCCCGTGTTCGTGTAGGAAGGTACTGGGTTATGTAAAGGCTCTGTCACAGCCAACGAGTCCTGCATCTTCAATCAATCAAAGAAAATGAGCAAGGACACCGTGAGGATCTGTGAAGTCACTATTAAAGCCAGAACTCTGAGCAGATCCCCGGAAACCCGCTCACACTGGACGGAGGGCCTGTCCCCTCTCGGCAGCAGGCGAATGCCCTCTTGCCAAGATCCAGTTGTCCTAACAGGCTCCTCTGGGACCCGTGGGGGTGGGGGGACCTGTACAGCCACCTCCGGGGACACACCTGCCCAAGGGCTGTTCCCTCCTACAGCTGGACCCGAAGGATGGGGGAGACCAGTGGGGAGGGGAAGGAGAGGAAGAAGGACAGGGGAGGGAAAGGGAGGAGGGAGGAGCGTGGGAAGAGGCTATCCCCCACTCGTGTCTGCCCTCTGACTGGTTGGACTGCCTGTGTCTAGGCTGTGGGCGGCCATGGAAGAGCTGGCTGGGACCGTGGCTCTTGTGGTGGCTGGAAGATGCAGGCCTCAGGGAGGAGAGTGGCCTCATCTATGGCAGCAGCACCTCCACGTGCCTGCCTGCACAGGGAGGAGTGGGGGCTGTGAGACGTTGGGGGAGTCCCATGGCTTCAGGTGAGGATACCTGTGACCCCCACCCTTACCTGCAGCCCAACCTCTTCTCTATCCTCCCTTCCCCCTTCTGCCCCAAGGCCTCTTCAGGGCCACAGTCTGCTCCCTCGTCAGCATCTCTCTCCCCACCCTGCCCCCAGTGCCCTGCCGCCAGGTGGCCACAGCTCTTGGGCCCTATTTACAGAATATCAGGGCTCTGGCCTCCCAGCTGGCCGCTGGGAGCCCTGGTCTCCCTTGACCTCGGGTGCTGTTCTCTGAAGGGATGTCGGGGTTAGTCCGCTCAGAGCTGGATTAATTTCCAAAGACAAAGCCTGCCGTTTTTGTGGTGTTATTTGTGTGCTGTCAGCCCCAGGGGAGCAGGAGGAATTAAATGAGGGCCACAGGGGTCACTGACACGACCCTCCACCCTGCTGGCTGCCAGGCTGCCCACCCCCCAGGCACATGCCTCCTGGAGCCAGGCCAAAGTGAGCACCCAGCTGTCCCTCGGCAGGAAAGGCCTGCAGGTGGTGGCGGCAGCAGCCCTCTCCTGGGTCTCTTCTGGGGATTCGGAACTTCTGTCTCTTGGTGGCTTACAGGACCATGGATGACTCCACCCAGAGGCCCCCCTCCCCCAGACCTGTCAACTGTGGGCATCTCTGGGGGCGGCACGGGGCTCTGGAACCCCAGGCTTCGGGTGGAGGGGGGCTTCTGCCCCCGAGAAGGTTTGTCTGGCTGGAGAAAGAACATCCACCTGTGCTAACAATATTCTCCGTCCAGAGAGGGTGGATACCTAGGTCTCTCTTCTGAACACACCTCGTTTCCATGGTAACTGCCTCTTTCCCTCAGTTTCCACATCACACCACTGGGGCCTGGCCAGGCATAGCACACGAGACGAGACCGTCTGAAGTGACTGCCAGCTGGGCCTCCCCTCCCAGAGGGCTGGCCACCCTGAACTCACCAGCCATGTGGGTGGGGCCTAAACCCCAGGCAGGGTCCCTCCCAAGCACCACAACAGCCCACCCTGGCCCCGGGGTGCCCCTCCCTCCCTGGAGGTCTTTGGAGAACCGGATACTCTAGGTGACCAGCTGGCCCTCTGCAACCCGTCTGTCCTCCTCTTTTTAAAAAAATACTATAGCCGAAACCGGTTTGGCTCAGTGGATGGAGCGTCGGCCTGCGGACTGAAGGGTCCCGGGTTCGATTCCGGTCAAGGGCATGTACCATGGTTGCGGGCACATCCCCAGTGGGAGGTGTGCAGGAGGCAGCTGATCGATGTTTCTCTCTCATCGATGTTTCTAGCTCTCTATTCCTCTCCCTTTCTCTCTGTAAAAAAATCAATAAAATATATTTTAAAAAATACTATAAATGTTTTTACTGATTTTAGAGAGAGAGGAAGAGAGAGAGCAACATCCATTGACTATGATTGAGCTCACTACCTGGGTGTGTGCCTTTTGCACAGGACAACGCTCAGCCAACTGAGTCATACCAGCCAGGACTTGTCCCCCTCTTGGGGGTTGGCCAGCTGCTGGCCACCTTCTCCACCCTTGAGGGGGGCTTTGTGCCACAGGAGGAGGGGAAGGTGTCCAGGCCCTCTTGGGGGCTGCCAACCCAGACTCCCCACCACGTGTGTCTCCATGAAGCCCACCCTTCCTTCCACCCACTGGACCTGGCACCTGGCTGACGCTGTGCTGAATGGCCGGAAACCCCCCCTCTCCGGCTGCCCTGTGCCCAGGGGAGGGGTCTGGAAAGACATTGGGAGGGCGAGGCACCGGACCAGGAACTGACCAGGGCTCCCTCCTGCCTCAAGAAGGTGCCACACTAATTCAATCAGCGTGGAGGGAGGTGTCCTCCCCACCCCCTCCCTGCACCCTGGCTCCGGCCCCAGGCCCCGGGAGAGAGCTGACTCCCTCCCCTGGCCATTGATGGAGATTAAGTCAGTGCAGCTTTTCACTGGAGATGCCACTTGTTGAGCAGGGAGGTGGACGGGGATCAGTGCGGGCTCATGATTTGGCTTCCGCTGGTCACCAAGTGTGCCATATCAGTTGCTGTCATGCGTTCTGGAGGTCCCCACATGCACACACATAGTCCCAGAGGCCACAGCAGTGAGACTCCCCTCCCGGAAAGGCAGAAGCACCTGCGTCTGTACCCGCGTAGGTAGTTTCTGTCTCATGACGCTGTGATTAAATGCTAGTGGTTGACTGTGGGGCCATTCCCTTGATTTCTTGGTCCTGGTGTGTCTGCCACTAACATCAAGAAATAAAGGAGCCGAAATCGGTTTGGCTCAGTGGATAGAGCGTCGGCCAGCGGACTGAAAGGTCCCAGGTTCGATTCCGGTCAAGGGCATGTACCTTGGTTGCGGGCACATCCCCAGTAGGGGGTGTGCAGGAGGCAGCTGATCGATGTTTCTCTCTCATCGATGTTTCTAACTCTCTATCCCTCTCCCTTCCTCTCTGTAAAAAATCAATAAAATATATTTTTTTAAAAAAAGAAATAAAGGAAATGCAAGGAACCCCATGTGTGGGCTGCAGTTCTCACCCACCCCTTCCCAGGAGAAAAGTAGCCACCCTCCCTCACTTCTTTTTGAAATCGAGAACCAGCCGCCTACCAGCGCTATTCGTGGTCAGGGGCCGCTGGTCAGTGGGCTGTCTGCTCTAGCCCTGCTCTCCTGACCTGTCCTCAGCAGGGCAAACGGGGCCCTTGTCCCCAGTGACCCTGCCTGCCGCCTGCATAGGTCCTCTCCCAGACATGGGTGTCGCCATGTCAGGGAGAGGGGGCTGGTGCTGGTGGCCAGGCACCTCCATCGCACATCCTGGACGTTGCCCAGGACAAGTCGCTGGGTGGGCTCCGGGGGCGGCGGCGCCTGGCTTGCCTCTGCACCGGGTCTGGACGCGGGGATGTACCCAGGTGCCGCTGCTACCTTCCCTGGTTTGAGATGTGCCTCGAATCTTTCCTAAGCAAAAAATGAGTGGAAATACCAAGCCCACCACTTTCTTCCCAAGGGGCTGGCACCTCAATGGCACTAGGACGCTCCCCAGGAGGACACGCCCCTGACCGAGCAGGGTACCACCTCTTCGGATTAGCCGAGCCAAGCAGGTGCTTCTGATGCCACCCAGGCAACGCACACCAGCACCTTCACACACCCTAGCACCATGAGTCTGACACGCTGGTCTGAGGCCACACAACCACTGGGCAGAGCCTGGGCGCCAACCTCCTCTCCTTCCCCAGTGAGCGGAGCTGAAGGTCTGCCTGGTGCAGGGGCGCCTGCCTGTGGGTGTGGGGGTGGTACTGGTGGGGGATGCAGCAGGCACCCAATGACAGCCCCCTGGGCCAGCACCTCATGTCCCCTCCGTTCTCCCAAGCAAGGGGTGCACCCAGACTGAGTTTGGGCAGGTGAGCCAGGGCAGTATTGGGGCACAGAGGCACCCTAAGTCCCTGGGAAATGCTGGTGGAGGGACATCCCCTTCCAGCTCGTTCTTTGCACACATGTCCACAAGTAACTGTACACCTGTGTGTGAACACCCACCCGTGCGCACACACACACCATGGCACAGACATTTTCCACCCTATGGATTATTGGTTTGAGCTTTAGGGGAAAAAGGAAGAAAGGGAAGAATTGCTAGGCAACCAGCCAGGGGTTGCTATGGCATTTCCGAGAACAGCTGGGCCAATCAGAGCAGGGTGTGGGCTACTGTCAGTCTGCACAGGAGGAGGGGTGTGAGGCAGGCATCAGCTCCTGGTGGCAGGCTGCGGACCAAAGCAGATGAGGACAGAACACCTCATGAATATTCATTAGGCTGATTGAGGCAAAGCCAATTAACAACTTGGAGGCTCGATTTTTCCCAGATTTGTTCACTGTTTTTCTTTAAAAAAAAAAAAATATATATATATATATATATTATTGATTTGAGAGAGGAAGGGAGAGGGAGAGAGCAACACCAATGATGAGAGAGAATCATTGATTGGCTGTTGCCTGCATACCCCACAATGGAGATGGAGCCTGCAACCTAGGCATGTGACCTGACTGGAATCTAACACTGACCTCCTGGTTCATAAGTCGACACTCAACCTCTGAGCCACACCGGCTGGGCTCGTTCGCCATTTTTAACCTTGGCTCAGCGGCAGGTATGCTGCTCCCACCATGCTGTGAGTGCTCTGCACCAAGCAGGTCAAACTCCAAGGCTAGCACAAGCCAAGTAAACGAGGCATGCGGCCCTCAGGCCGAGAGTTTGACATGCTTGCTCTACACGGTTAGACCCCTTGCTCCTGCCAGCCCCAACCCTAATCCAGGGTGTCCCCGTCACCCTGCAGTTGGCCCCCTGGTCCCCCCACAGGACTCAAATTCCTAACCAGGAGCCATTGGACACGTCCAACCATTCACTCCCTCCCTGGCTCTTCGCTCAGACAGGGGAAGCGGCAGAGCAGTGAAACGGCCTTAGCCAGCCGTGCCAATGTCACCCATCTTCCCAGAGCCACAGCTCCTGTCAGCCCAGCTCCCAGAAGGCAGGTCTAGGCAAGGGTCATGCGCCCCAGGAGCAGTGACCAGCCACTGAGGGCACTCTGTGGGGCGGGCTGAGGCGAGCCCCTGCAGGAAGTTTTCTAAGAAGAGCTGACCCTAGTGGCCCACAGAGGACAGGGTTCCTCGCCTGGTCCCTCCAGTCTCCCTTTCCCTTGGGTCCAGGTACACTTTGACTTGTGCCCCGGGGGCCACTCGGGAGCCAGTTCCTTCCCTGTGGTGTGGCACTCCATCCAGGTCTGGAGGTGGCCAGGTAAGCCGCTGACCAGGAGAGGTGGGAGGGCTCAGGGGCCTAGGCTGAGTCGCCCAGCACCTCACAGCCCTTTGCATGTTCAACACTAGATATGTCTGTTCAATTAGTCCATCCAGGCCTGACCCCCAGCCCCAGCTCCACTCTCCAGGGGGAGGGGCCTGACACGTCTGTCACCACACTGCTGGAGCCCAGGGCACATGGATGCTCAGTGAGTATCTTTCTCTCCAGCCCTGGCACCTGGGCAGCACCTCGGAGGGCTCCCAGACAGAGCCCCGTCCCACCTGAGCAGGGCAGAGGTGCTGGGTGCACCTTCTGGGGGTCCCCATGCCCCTCCTGAGCCTGGGAGGGGGCGCACCAGCATCTCGGTTCACCCGGCAACCCAGGGTGTCCTATCAGGGGCAGGGGTGGGAGAAAGCATCAGCCAATCCACGTCCTGCACCCCTGTCTCACGTCCTGAAGCTGCCAGGCCATCCCGTTGGCCCAATTTGGGTACCTCCTTTGTCCTTGTCCCTTACCCAGTCCTGGTGGACACCCAGTTAAGTGGGCCTCTCAAAGTGGGAGAGCATGCGGTTCTGAGGAAACAAAGCTTCCCAAGTGTCTGTGTTCATGACAATCTTACTCCCACAGACACGGCGATCCCTCCTCCCTGCTTTCTCCCGAAGCAGGCGCCGCTCCATACCAGTCCCACTTCTCAGCTGAAGACCCTGAGGCTGAGTGGCTGGGGAGAGCCTTGCAAGGAAGGGAGGCGAACTTGCCTGTCTGGCTCCCCGGACCCACACTCAGGCCACAAAACACCGGCTGGGTTTACAGGCAGCAAAGGTGACAGAGACTGTCCCCAGGGAGAAATGCAGCGAGCTGCCCCACTGCTGGAGACCACACCCCTCCCAGTTGGCCAAATTCCAATGGAGAGAGGAGCAAGACCAGGCCCTTGCAGGAAGGACCCCAGGCAAGCAAAAGGTATCAGGGGGATAAAGTGACAGCAGAGGGAGGGGGGAAGGGAGGGCGGGGAGGGTAGGGAGAGTGATGAGAGGTAGGAGCCACTCCCAGCAGGACCTCCCTGGTCCTCACCTGCCGGCACAGTCTCACTCATCCGATCCTGGGAGACTTCCACTTTCAAGAATGATTTATAAGGAAATATTTCTGTAGCCATGAGGAAGCAGTCCAGCGTGTCCTCTGTCTGGGCATTAGCAGTAATTTGAGCTGATTGTTTTCATTAATCTTAGTAATATTAGCCTGGGCCCTGCCAGCAGCCTGGGGTGCTCTCCAAGGCCCCTGTCCCTGTGGGGGTGTGGGCACAGTGACGGGGCACCAGGCATGGTGTGGCCTGCTCTGCACAGCCTCGTGGCTGCCACGAGTCACCTCTGGGTGGAGGACAGAGGGGATGTGGTTGAGAGTTGTGTGGGGTCCCTCAGGGTCTTGTCCAGGTCTGGCAGACAAGGGGACCCCAGGCACACTCAGCCCATCAGTGCAGAGAGCACAGTCTTGCGCCCTCCCTGCTGCTCCCCTCCCACCTCTGACCTGTTCTCAGGGGCGTGGGGAGCCTATGAATGCCTCCTTTCTGCAACCAGTGGTGCAGGGGTGGAGGTGGCCTGGGCCTGGCCTGGGGCCGGGGCAGCTCCATGAGGCAAGGTCAGAGGAGACAAGCAGGATGACCATTTGGTTTGTCACCCTTGGAAAGAGAGAAAATGGTCACCCCAGGTGGCCCTGAAAGAGACAGTGTCCAGGAGACAGGATGTGGGCCAGGAGCCCTCTACCCTCTTCAAGGCAAAGCCATGGTGTCAGTCTCTGGCAGAGGCTCGGCTCGCCCAGACAGCAGTCTCAATGCCCCTGAGCCCCGTGCCTGCGGCACCTGCCCCCACTCCCCAGCAGCTGGTTCCAGACACCGAGTGGGGAGCAGTGCAGCTGGGCCTCAGCCCTCAGCCCTGAGCGCCCTTGTCCTTCTCCCCCTTCCCCACCTCGCAGGTGGGATGTGGGCTGGGGAGCTGGCTCTTCGGATTAGGGATTACTTAGCTGTCATTATTGCCACCTGCCCCGAGGGTGGGCTGGACAGAAGAGAAGCTGGCAGTCACAGGCATTCCCTCCCTGCAGTGTCTGGGTCAGCCCTGAGCTTCCACAGAGTCACCTTCAGCATGGTGGGGTGCCCAGATGGGGTGCTCAGCCCCAGCCACCCTCCCCCTGCAGCACAACACTCCTACCCGGAGGCCCAGCCACCCCTGTCAGATGGGGCTTAGGAAGGACCAGAGGCACCCATCGGGGTTCCTCCTCACTTCAGCCACCACCCACTCCCGCCTGGGGCTCCCTGAGCTTGCTCCCATGGTACTCCCTTTCCTCCCATCCTCTCTGAGCTTATCTCTCCCTCCAGGTCATTGGGGAAGGGGGGTCCAGGAGGCCTCTGGGGGCCCAGAGTCTCTTGCTCTGGTTTGGGGGCAGAAAAGCCTGTCATTCATTCCGTCCTTCCCAGTGAAGCCAAATGAAACCCTGGAGGCATAATTCGTCCTGCAAGGCGGGCGTGAGGTGATACTAACTCCCCTTCTCCTGCAGATCTGCAGGTACCTCCCACCGCCAAAGCCAACAGCAGTCAGAGGCACAGAGCCCACAGATGGAGCACATCGGCAGCCAGAGTGCAGAATAGAGAGGAAGAGGCTGATGCTGCACACTGGAAGGGAAACAGCAAATCTTGACAGTCATTCACACCTTAGTGAGAATTGGTGTCTGAGACACTTTCCAAAGGAAGTGGCAGGGAGAAAGCAGGCATGGAGAGGCAGTGGAAGCAGAGCTGTATGCAGTAGTCCCAGATGGCCAAAGGCGATGGTGACCAGCGCTCATCCAAGTGGACATGTCCAGCTTTCCTCCACTCCTGCCCAGCAGATACATTCAACTCCATGTCCCTGTCCCTGTCCCTATGAGCAGACAAGTCTGAGGAGCTCCTGGGGCCTCTCCAAGGACCCCCCCCCCCCTCTTTTCCTTTTCCTGCTGGAATAACCCAGAAGCAGATGGCGAGGACCCTGGAGGAAGATGTGGGTTAGGGAGCCAGAGGCTCTCAGAGGTGGAGGAAGGTAGAGGGGAGAGAGGCAGAGATGGGGTGGGAGGAGGGAGGAGAGAGGGAAGGAGAAATGGGCCAGTAGGAGAGAGCCAAGGAGAGAGAGACAGTGGTGTGGAGATGAGCTGTGGGAGGGAAATCCTGAACTGGAAAAGCAGGAGGAATTAGCCCAGAGGCAGAGATGGCGGGCCAGATGGGGCAGTTGCACCTCTGGGGATGTTGCGCCCTGAGTCATCTGCCCCTCCTTGTGGGGCCGGGTTAGGCAGGAAGGAGGGAGCAAGGGGTCTTGACAGCCTCATTTCCCTGCAGAGCCCCCAACCCCTGTCCTCTGAGCGCCCCTCCCCTGCCAGGCGCACAATAGCCACCTTTGTGTTGGTCTTAGGGGGCTCAGCACTGAGGCGTGGCAGGGGTCCCAGCCCCACCTGATTCAGAGGAGAGGGAGGAACTCCCCTGCCCCCCAGGGTGGGAGAGCCAGGTGAGAAGGAGCCCCCTGTAGAGACCTGCCCTCTGAACCTGGGGCAGGCTGTGCTGTGTTGGCACCCCCACCCCCAGCCACACAGGGGGATGTGGCAAGGCCTCCCGCACCACAGGCCTGTGGTGCGGGTTCTGAGCTGCTGGACCACCCGCACCAGTGCTTGGAAGCTGCGGAGCATTTTGGGGTGACAGGGACCCAGAGCAGAGGTTGGGCCTGGAGCCCTGTGTCCATGCCAGCACTGCCCCTTCCCCAAAGCTCTCCCCCACCCCTCACACATCCATACTGCAGGCCCCTGCCACTGGCCTCCAGCAAGGCCCTGCCCCATTTTTCCCTCACTCTGGAAGGAGGGCAGGGTCTCGAGGCCAAGAGCCAGCTGTTCCCAGATGTGTCCATGGCCCCGCCCCTTTTTGGAAGAATGACAAGCCTGGTGCCCAGGAGGGGGCAGCGGTGTGACTAGGAAGCAGGAGCAGAAAGGGCGGGGGCTCTTCACCGGTTTCTGTGGATTTGTTTCACCCCACACTATACGCTATACCAGCCTTGGGCAAACTACGGCCCACGGGCCGGATCCGGCTGTTCTATCCGGTTCTCTTGCTCTCCCCTCCGCCCCTTTACTTTGAATTTATATTAGTTCACACAAACACTCCATCCACGCTTTTGTTCCGGCCCTCCGGTCCAGTTCAAGAACCCATTGTGGCCCTCGAGTCAAAAAGTTTGCCCACCCTTGCTATACACTAGTCACTATTCGCAGGCTTTCACACTGGAGGAAGGAGGGAAGGGGGTCCCAGACAAGTTCTTTCCTTTCTTCTCTCCTCCCCCACTCCAAGGAGCCACCTGACCCGCAACCAAGTTGCTGGCCTGAACGAAGGGCCTTTGTGCACACGGAGGCCACTGCCTGGAACTGGGAGCCCTGAGCCGCCAGTTCCTGCGCCTCTCACTCTGAGCCAGGAGCCCCCTCTCCACATCCTGGGAGCTGGCAAATAAATAAATCCACAAATTCCCAGTATGCTGGGAAGAAGCCAAAGCCTGGGCATCAGCGAGAAGAAGGCCGGGCTGGTGATGCTGGGTGCCCCCCGAGCCCACCAGAGCAGTCACTCGCTGGGGCCTGCGGCAGGAAGTTGACCTTTATGACACCTACAGGTGTTCCGGGGCCACCAGGGAGGTCCCCAGCAGGCTGGCACAGAGGGTGGACAGGCAGGCTGGAGGTGGCCCCCTTTCCCATGCAGCACCCACCAGTCAACTCCGCCCCCAGGCCCAGGGCAGCTCTTTCTCCCCGGGGACAGGGAGCTAGCGTTGGGGCTGAGGGTTGCTGGGATTGGAAGGGGTGAGCTCTGACCCCATTGATGCCAAGACTCTGAGAGGTAAAAATGGGGAAAGAAAATGCCTACAGGCTGGGTGAGGGATGTGCAAAAAGCTGGTCTGATCCAAGGTAGGCGTGCCCACCCCCTGCCTGTGGGTGGTGAAGGGAGGCAGAGTGTAGGTGCTCCGCCAGAAGAGAGAGCAGGTCTCTGAAGACCTTCCCATGGCCCCAGGAAAGGGCATCAGGAGAGAGATTGGGGGTCTGTAAACCTGAGGAGCCCTCCCCTTCGAATGCAAACCAGCTCCAGGAAGCTGGAAGCCAGAGCAAGCCTGACCCTCTCCAGGTGCGGGGGAGGGAGCATCTGCCCCGCTCCATAGACCCTGGCCCTTCAAGGGAGAGGACTGGGCAAAAAGTCCAGAGGGAGGCGGGAGAAGAATGAGACTGGGGTTCAAGGTTGGGTTTCAACACCATGGACCGCGGACCCCACTGTTTGGGGACCCTCCCACATTCACCTCCCCTCCTGGGCAGAGGCAGATAGGGACACACTCTGATGAAGATGGAACTGGGCTGCCCAGTGTCCCCTGCCATCCACCCCCACCAGTGCTAGCATCCAGCCTGTGTGAGGCTATGACTGCCAACCCTGCAGGCTTGGGGCCGCTCCCCAGGCTCTAGGCTGAGAGTGGGGGATGATTTCGCTTCTGCACGGAGGAGTGGGGGCCTGCAAATCCCCTGCCAGAGAAAAGGCATGCCTGACACCTGCAAGGAATGTGGGCTGGTAGGGTCAGACCGAAGCCCACCAAAGGAGGAGGGGCGTCCTGGTGGTCAAAGACCTCGGGTTTCAAGGGCAGAGTCCCAGACCCCTTCCCCTGGTGCTCTTCAGGGTCCCTGGGGCTGGAGAGCTGAAAAGGAGGGAAGCAGGCTGGTGTGCCCACTGGAGGAGGGAGGGTCAGCAGGCTCATCTCCGAGGGCAGATGGTGCAGGGGCTGGTGGCCTGAAGGGAAGGAGGGAGGCAGAGGCCTGCTGGCAGGGCCTGGGCCTGCAGCTCCTTCTGTCTGCACCCAACAAAAGCCGATGGAGATGTGAGGTGGGTAGCTTAGGGAAACTGCGAATCCTTGGCCCTAGAGGGCCCAATCGGGCCTAGTCCTCAGAGGGACTCAGGAGAGAGCGCACTGGGCAGCCAGGCCACCAGATGTGGGCGTGCTTCCTTGATATCTGTGCAGGAACCCCTACCCCAGTCACCACAAAGAGACGGGAGCAATGTTTGACTAGGTCACCATCTCCCTCCTCGATGTCACACCAGGGCAGGCCTACAGCATGGAGGCCTGGGCAGGAGCGCTGTGCTTTCTCCGTGGGGAGTGACCGTGGGAGCTCAGCGGGGGTGTGATTGAGTAGGTACAGCCTGAGTGTGGAGGTGTGTCCTTAGTGGGGCTAGGCCTGGTGCAGGCCCGGTGTGGCTGCTGGGTGTCAATGGACTCCCAGAGGGGCTGTCGCTGGTGGGCTGCAGGAGCCGCATTCTCGTGGGCGGGGGTGGGACTCAGGAGGGTTCCAGTGTGTGTGTGAGAAAGAGGCGTTTCCATGGCCATATGTGCGAGCCGCAGAGCACCGGGCTCGGTCAAGGGCGCTCGAGGGCTTCCGTGTGAGCCCAGGAGCACTCAAGGTGGGAGCGCGAGGGTGCGAGGGAGGCGCCGGCGCAGTGCGTGCGTGCGTGCGTGCGTGCGTGTGTGTGTGTGTGTGTGTGTGTGTGTGTACGCGCGCGCGCGCGCGCACGCGGCCCTCCGCAGTTCTCAAGGACACCTCGGGAGGCGGCGGCAGAGCGGTGTCCGGTGACGTCACCGCGCGCCCCAGTGATAATCTCCCGGTGCCCGAGCCACGCTCGGATACGCGCGGAGGCAGCTGCGGCGGCGGAGGCGGTGGGGGACAGCTGCGCCCCGGCCGGCGGGCGAGCAGGAGCTGGGCGCTGAAGCCGTGACTCCGAGGACTTGCCCAGCTTCTTTGGCGGCGTCCCCCCGCCCTCCTCCACCCAGGGCATTGGCGTCAGGAGCTCATGGGCACCGAGGAGGCGGCGGAACGGGCTGCGCTAGGAGCGGAGGCGGCGCTGGGAGCGGAGGCGGCGGCGACAGCTCCCGCCCGCGACGGGTAACTGTTCGGGCCGGGCTGGGGCGAGCCCGGGAGCGGTTCCTCCGGGTCTCCCCGTCTTTCTCACCACCTTATTGCCGCCCTGTGCACGGGGAGGGCGAGTTCGCAGGGTTGTGAAAAGACACCGGTTTTCATCTCTGAGCATCGAAATTCTTTCCTTTACCCCCATTGGTTGCGCGCTCGTGGGTCGGGTGCAGAGGGGGCGCCGCAGGGAGGCGCTCGCGCTGCCCGGAGGAGCAGGCTCTGCACCTCGGGGCGGCCGCACACGCCCGCTCACCCCTCCCTTGCCCACCTCGGCTCCCGCGCCTCCTCGCCGCGATTCCGCAAGGCGCCGGGCCCCCAGGACGCCTGGAGGGGCTTGCTTGGGCCCCCTCCCTCATGCGGAGGTAGAGAGGACTGGGGTTCTCAGAGTTGGGGGCGGATCCGGGCTGGAGGCCGAGCAGCCCCGTCGGCGTGGCGCAGCGCCCCGCCCCGCCCGCCCGCAGCGAAGACGCCGGAGCGTTGGCGCCCTTCGCGCGAGGACTCCACGCGAGCCGGAGTCACGGCCGCAGCCCCGACCCTGGCCCGCCCGGCCGCCGGCCGCCCGCCGCCCGCCGCAGCCCTGAGGGCCCCTCTGCGTGTTCACAGCGGACCTTGATTTAATGTCCATACAATTAAGGCACGCGGTGAATGCCAAGAGAGGCGCCTCCCCGCTTCTTTCTCATGGAAATAGCCCGAGAGCACAGCCCGCGGCGCCCCTCCCGCGGGAGGAAAGCGAGCCTGGCCCAGGCGGCCCCTTGCGCCGCCGCGGACAAATCCGGCGAACAATGCGTCCGCCCGGAGGGCGGCCCAGCTGCGGGCTGGGACCTGGCCGCGGGACACAAAGGCGTCGCAGGCGGGCGGGGGCGACGGAGAGGGAAGCCTGCGGCCACCGGGCCTCGGCCCTCGCCCACGTGGGTCTGCAACACCGAGCGCTGAAGAGCCTGCAGCGGGCGCCGGAGACCAGGAGGGCGTCCGGGAAAGCGCGGGGGCCGGGAAACAAAGGGAGGGTCCGCGGGGAGCAGCGGAACGGGGGTGGGAGCCGCGGGGGGGCTGGGGGCGCCAAGCGCTGGGAATTGAGTGGCTGGGAGGCTGGGTTTCGGGAGGTCCGGCCACCTTGCTGGTGGGTCCGGGAGCTGACCGCGGTGCTGGCGGTGGGACGGCCCCGCAGGACTGGAGCACCATGGGCACAAGGCCAATTGTGCCCCAGGACTACTTGCCCAAACCGCAGGACTGTTGCCATGACAACAAGGGAGGGAGTAGGGTTTGAGGTCACTGCAAAGTCTGTCCTCCCTCAGTGGGCTGGGCCGCGGGGTGGGGGTGGCCCTCACTGAGCTCCCGCAACTGCCCTGAGCCTGGAGGACGAGGTTCAAAATGCGGAGGGGTGGGGAGGACAAGTCTACACGTGTCCAGGGTGCAAACAAGAGCAGGTGCATGCGCCTAACCGCATCGCGCCCCAGACCTGGCTCTGGACTATGCGGGACTCAGGCACGTGAGGCTCCGCAGCCCAGCCGAGGGGGAAGGTGTCAAACCCCTCCTCCGCCCTCAGCAGCCGCAGTGACACCCACTCGGGTTTGCTGCAGGCATTTTTTTTCTGTCCTGGGGAGTCAGCGCCACCTGCTGGTAACGTGGCACGCGCTGTGCTGGCTGGCTCCTGCCTCCCTGCACCCAGCCAGTTCCCTGACTGCTCCTGGGGTCACTGGGCTACCTCGGTGCAGACAGGCCACTCTGGCGAAGATCAGTGGCAACGGCACAGGAAGGTGCCCACCCTCCCCCTCCAGCAAGTCTTCAATCCTACTTTGCAGTTGCACAGTTTTTCCTCTTAATGGCAGCTGGGATGCCCTCAGGCCAAGTAGGGCCTTGAGCAGGGCCTTGGTTCCCTCCAAATTCCCCAGCCTCTGAACACCAGGCCTGGAAGAGAAAACCAGCACAGAGAGGACCACTTAGGTGTCAGGCCTGGCCCCTCCCATTCCTAAAGCCTCCCCCACTCCTCAGCCCAGACCTCCAGGCCCCTCCCTGAGACAGCTGCAGGCATGAGCAGAAGCCAGGGCCCCCATGTTCCTGTGCCCACCCTGAGCCAGGCCCCTGTCCCTCCATCTCATGCCCCCATGGAGCACAGGGAAGTGGCAAGGACGCCCCAGCAAACCTGGGCCTGACCATGGAGAGGCAGAGCTGGCCCCACAGCACTGGCCTTGGGCATGGTGGCCTCTCCCCACTCCTTCCTCTGTGAGGGGTGTGAACAGAGGCACCTCCGGTCCACTGTGTGCAGGGAAACTGGGGGAAGCTCTGGGCCTGATGTCCCTGCTGGTGTGGAAGGAGCCAGGCTTTTGTCCAGTCTGAGCTTTCTCTTGGGGCTACTCAGAACCTCCTGAACCCCATTATGGACCTGCCCTCTGAGGGAAGCTGGCCCCTGCTCCCCTGGCTCTCTGGGCTCCATGCTTGCCCACCTCCCTTCATGGGGCTTGACTCCTGACCAGATGAACCTTCTGAGTGGTTAGCCAGGCGGGAGGAGGACACCTGGAACTGAGGGATGGCCCTGGGCACTGTCCTGGACTGGTTGGTCTCTGATGAGGGTTCCCCCTGGAACAAGTTTGGGAGCACTCTCCTCCTAGAACCCTCCCCCAAGGAAGGCCTGAAGTCACTGCACCCTGCCCCAGGGTTCCTGGGCTTCCCCTGAGCAGGCCTCGCTGGACAACTGCCACAGTGTGGGCAGGGCCACATGGCCAGACCTCATGGCTGAGCCCAGAACTGGCGCTCAGTACCCAACGCAGCCCTGTGTGTCTATGCTCAGCCTCCCTTCTCCTGCAGCCACATGCTACACACACACCCATGCTAGACAACTGACCCACTCCAGAGGAATGGCTCACCGCCCCAGAGCTCCTGACCAGGGCCTGGTCCACAAGACACACCCTGCAGAGGTGCTGGGGAGTCATGCTGAGGGACAGCAAGCTTGGATGAGTATGCAGAATATCCCTGAGACCCAACTGGTCACTGACCTGAGGCCTATCCCAGGGCTGTCCAGCAGGGGGCCACCTCCAGAGAAGGAGACACAAGTAGATGACTATGCCTCCCATCTTGACCTTGCCCAGGGCCTCTCTGCTCTGAATAAAACCTAATAAACAGTCAAGGCTGGAGCCAGCTGCCCATAGCCTCCTCCATAACTCCTCCAGGTGTCCCCTGGACACAGCAGCAGAGAGGGAGGTGCTACAGGGCCAGGTCGGGGTCAGCCAGCACCAGGCAGCCACTCCCCCCCACCCTCTTGGCTCACCTTCCAGGCAGGGCCCCTCAAGTCCAGGCCCCAGGCTGGGAGCTGGGCTCTCCAGGCTCTCTGCCCCAGCAATCTCTGGCCCGGGATATAAGCCTGGACACTGGTGGTGGGTGACCCTGAGAAATCAGACCCTTGCAGCCCAACCTGCACCTCTGGGCTCCCAGCAGCCAGTGGGCTAAGAATGTTTGGAGGTAACTCAAACTGAAGAAATAAAAATGGTGAGGTGCTGTTCCCCAGCTCGTCAGACGGCGAGTATTTCACCGGGAGGTAACGAAGGAAGGGAGAGGTGCACACTTGTGCACCCTCCTCACCCCTGTTGGGGGGCGGGTGGGGCACAGAACTGGCTGTGGAATCTAGGAAGCAGGAGCCACCCTCCTCACCCCCTCCCTGCCCTTGAGCCAGGATCTGCATGTCCACACCCCACCTGGATGCTGGCCCACCTCCCTTCTCAGCATCCCACTCCCTGTGGAACTTATTTCTCTGCATAGAGGAAGAAAAAACCCATGCAGCTCCCAGGGTGGGCAAGAGAGGCTGCTCAAGTGAGCGGAGGCCAGGGCTGGCCGCCCTGGGGCACGTGTCAGGAAGAGCCCGGAAAGGACACATTTGCATGGACACCTCGCCTACGTCCTACAGCTGTCCTTGTCCCCGCAGAGGTGACACATACAGACCACCAAGGCTCCCTTGTGGGGAGTCAGCAGCAGCCAAGACAAGAATGGCTACAGAGATGGGCACACACCTACTCTTCCCAGATCTACTCCCACCCCAGCTGGCCAGGCTGGAACACCCCACCACCCCAGAGAGCTCCCAGCAGGAAGGCAGGAGCAGGCATCACACCTGTACTGGGGAATGGGAGCCAGAAATGATTCAGAAGAGGCCCCTCTGCAAGCCATTTCTGCTGACACTGCGATGAGGGTGGGTCCTGAGAGAAGCCAATGGCCGGTGAGCCACTACCCAGGGCTGAGTGGGAAATTGACCAAGAGGGGAAGGCACAGCCCCTCTAATAGCAGGGCTCTGCTCATGGGCTAGGTCCCCAGCCACAGGCAGCAGGTTGGTCAGGCAGACCCCCTCCTGTCGGTCCCCTGCAGCTCCTCCCTTCTATGACTCCCTCCCCCAGGGACCACAGCCTCCTGGCAAGACCTGACCCCAGGATCACCATGTGGTGGGGACACCACTCTGGCCCCAGAGTCCAGCAACCTCAGCAGGGTTGGACATCCACATGAGTTTATGCCAGGGCCTCCAGGCCTAGGGGCAAGCACCTGGCTGTCCTCTTTTTTTTTTTTTTTTTTTTTAATATATTTTATTGATTTTTTACAGAGAGGAAGGGAGAGGGATAGAGAGTTAGAAACATCAATGAGAGAGACATATCAGCTGCCTCCTGCACACCCCCTATTGGGGATGTGCCTGCAACCAAGGTACATGCCCTTGACCGGAATCGAACCTGGGTCCTTTCAGTCCACAGGCCGACGCTCTATCCACTGAGCCAAACCAGTTAGGGTACTCTTTTTTTAATATATATATATATTTTTTATTGATTTCAGAGAAGAAGGGGGAGATAGAAACATCAACGATGAGAGAGAATCATGGATCGGCTGCCTCCTGCACACCCCCCACGGGATCAAGCCTGCAACCCACCTGGCTGTCCTCTTGTATGACAGCTCTGGAACCTCCTGAGAACCCCAGCCTGGGACCAAGCCCAGGAAGTAGGCCCTGTGAGCTGTTTGCACCCACAGGAATGGCTAGGACACTCCCTGCCCCAGGCTGTGTCCTGCCACGGTCACAATGTGCAAATGGTCAACAGTCTGCAGCAGGTATTGTCTGTGTGGGGTCAGGATGGGCTGCTCCACAAAGCACACACACCAAGCTCAGGTGGAGTCTGAGTACACCAGCCCACAGACCCCTCCATTCAGGCTCATCTGTGAAGACCTGACTGCACCCACCTCCTGCAGGTGCCAGTGCTCACCAGACGAGGGTGCCTCCAAGCCGTTGCAGGATTGTGCACCTGGACAGGACCAGTGGGGACCTGACCACTGCAGGGACAGCAAGAGGCCAGCCCCAAAGGTCATCTTTGTGAGAGTGACAGCAGAGGCAGACCCCCTCCTCCTGGGAGACTGCCCACTGCCCTGACTCCGAGGGAAGGAGGGACACCCAGGCCCACACAAAGTGAGGCCCCTGCATACCTGCATGCTCTTCATTCATTCAACAAATATTTCTGAGTCCCTCATAGGGACAAGCCACAAGTGCCACTGAGGTCAGGGCAAGCCTGCTGCGGGTGAGACCCTGATGGGCAGAGAGGGTAACATAGGTTCCTGCATTCTGCCCAGGAACCCAGCTGGAACTGAGTCTGGGACAGAGCAGCTGCCTCTTGATGACAGCAGGTAGAAGGTACCCTCCTCCCTCAAGCCATTGGGCCTCAGCTCCCTGCGCCTTGATTTCCTCATCTATGGCTGGAGAGTTAAGACATGTTCATTCAGTAAATGTGGGCAGTTATCACAATCTCTACCATCATCATCACCACCACCACCATCACTCTCACTGGATAGGGACCTATTTTCAGTTATTTGAAGCAGAATGGAGGATGCAGACCACTGGAACTGTGGCCATCCAGGGGTCATTCAGAAGACTCATGTGCTCCTAAGAAGGTGACTGCATGCTGAAGGCACAGGAAAGCCAAAGATGAGAGTTTATGAAGTGTGGGGTGCTCAGTAACAGCTAGTTGGGTGTGTGATATCAGGTCCCCAACCCCACATGAGGAAAGCACTCCCAAGCCATAAAGGCCCCTAGCCATCAGTATCCAAGAAGCCCCAGACCCAGCTGACACTTGGGTAGTCTCCAGTCTTACCCCACAATCCTCCAAAATGTCAGGGAGACCAGTCTTGGCACCTCAATCACATCACCCCAACCACTTCACACCAGAGCTGTGCAGAAACTCTAGGGGCAAGCTGTTCTGCTTCCTGTTTAGAAGGCAGTTTCCCTTCATCCAGACCCTCTTCTTGGGTCCTTCCCAGTAAATAAAGATGAACTCTGAGAAGAAACAGTCTACTGGGTGTTCTTTTAGTGCAAAAATTTCACCATGTGACTCTAATCCACAGAATTATTACAGTAAAACTGTGGTACAGGATAGCTGTTCAAATGCCTTTCCTAACATGTTGCTTTTGAAAAAATAATTCAACTCACAAATCGCAAAAGCAACTGCAGGCTGCAGAGAAGGGATTGTGTGGGGTAGGGGGCTCATGCATGGATGGCTAAGGGAGGGCGGGGGGCATAGGAAGGTGCAGGGAGGGGACAGGGGGCATAGGAGGGCTCGTGCAGAGGAGGTACAGGGAGCGCATGCAAGGGGGCAGTGCTGGGAGAGCAGGAGTAAGTCAGGGCACTTGCTGCTATAAATCCAAACTGCTGCTGGCCCCTGGCTTACTGACAGGCACAATGAGGACCAGACGAGAGCCAAAACACAAACGAGTGACCTGCCTCCATCCTATCAGAGTGAAAACTCAATCTTGGATGGCAAGAAACCTGAGGGACAGGATCCTGGCTGAAAAGCCAGCCGCTGAGCCAGTTCCTTCCATGGTTCCGTCACAGGCACAGGGGCCCATGACACACCAGACGGCCTGCGACGATGCTATCTGTGCACCTACCATCAGACCCTGCGAGGAAACTCCTGAGCCAGAGGGACCCGAACGCACTTATGGTAGAACTGGGAGTCCTTGCAGGGCGTGCTTTGGGTGGGACATGGGAAAGGCCGACCCAGTTGCTTTGGAGGGATATGCTACTAGCAGCATCTGGTGCACATGAACATTATGACACCACTCTGACCCTCCGGAGTGCCAGGAATGCAAGCGAGGCAGCTCCAAGGGTTTGGAGGAAGCCTTCAGAGCAGGTGACTTTTAAGGACTCGACACACAGTCAGTAACTGATTCTGTCAGACGGAGGTGTCAGCAAGGCCTGTGCTCCCTGGTCACCAGCCAGTCTCCTCCCATGCCCACCCCGGAAGCCCCCAACACACTGAGGGCCACATCATTGCAACTGCAGCACCCCCAGCACACCACTTCCCAAGTCAGAGACCACGTCACATTCATTGACCAAACACGAAAAACAGCAGGCGTGAGGGGACTGACACTCCAGGTCTAACACTCTTTCCAAAATAAAGCCAGAGAAGCAACTTTGAGCCAAGGCAAAGCTGCATGTCTCCTGGCAGATCAGTCCTCAGGCGGGGGACAGCCTCTCCGAGCTGCATGTCCTGGACATTCCGCATCCCCTTCCACCCAGGACTGTCACTGCCTGGGCAGGGAGGAGGGGTTCTGTGGGATGACGCTGATGCTCTGGCTTTGTCATGCTTGTCAAGGCTGTAACCAAGGGGAAACCTGGTGAACTCGACTGCACACCAAGTTCTGTAGAGGGCACACCTTCTGCGGTTGGACAGGAGGGACCAAGGGGGAGACAACCTTTCAGCAGCTAAGTGCTGGGAGCGGGCAGTGGGCCCAGGCCTCTCTCAGCATAATTCCTGCACTTCTGCTGCTGGTCTCAAAGGCTTCCAGCAAAATGTAGGCAACTATCCATTGAGTTAGAACTGGGAGTTTCAAGTTCCTCTACGTTCAGCAGACTAACAAGGGTGAGGAAGGAGTAGGGGGTCATCAGCTCCGTGACAGACCTGTGGGCTTTAGGGCAGTGGGTGACCCTTAACTGGCTTTGCAGCTAAAAGCCCGTAAAGCGGGTGAAGAATGAGAGGACACCAGACGTGCTAATAAGATTGTTTATTAAGGCTTGTACTTTCCTCAAGGTAACAGTGTCCCATGTTGTCATGACTCCATCCAGGTGCTAACAGTTCAGAGAAAGGGACACATTCTAAACACAAGTCTAAATAATACAGCCTACCTACACTTGAACTCAGAGGGCCATTTGGAGTAAATAGTTTTTAGGAGGATCTGCTCTCTACACGGCAAGTCCTCTAGGGGGCACGTGGAGATGCGTGTGCGAGCGAGCGTGGCGGGCACGAGCACCATTTCCATGCTTCAACTCCAGGTGACAGTGAGTGCAACAGCCCTCGTTCCATAAAACAGGAGCAAAAACTCAGTGTCTAAAGTTTTTTTGTTTTCTTTTTAAAAACCAACTGACAGGAAAAAGAAATGTAGACACGTGGTGAGATTTACAGTGGGCAGCACCATCCATGCCACTGTCTGCCACCAGAGCCGAGCAACTACAAGCTCAGCATTACTGGTATAAAAACGTAAAATGGCATCAGGATTCTCAAGAGAAGGTAAAGAGTTTAGAATGAGTTGCACACACTGAGGGTGCCTGAACCCTGGACCTAACCTCCACACACAGGTCCTGCCGTCACCCCGCCCAACAGTGCTATTCCGGTGCAGGGTTGCAGAGGGTGGGCGGCCCAAGGAAACACAGCCATTACCAAATCTGGAAAACTAAAATTTATCTTTCTCTAGTAAAAAAACAGATGGCAGAGTAGCATCTTAGGTAGCTGATCATAAAATGGCAAACCAGCCCAACCAAGTGACTGCTCACTTGCACTTTGAAGGGAGTATTTAACACATACGCTACATGACAAAACATCTCATGGTTTGATACGTTCACGACAAGGCAACAGGGGTGAGAAATAATCTCAAAGAAAGATGTTAGATGACTTTGAATATGAGAACAAACACATAATTTCAGCCAAAAAAAAAAAAAAAAATTCTTTGGGGTGCATTAGGTGTGTTTTTTTTAAAAGATATTTATATTTTGCATTAGGTCAATCTGATTGATAAGCTGATGAAAACATTCTTCTTTATTAGTGAGTTCTACAATACTATAATACACAGAAAAAATACACGAGTGAAGAGCCACCTGGGCAAAAACAAACGACAGAGAACGCAGAGAGGCAGCACAGGGCCTGCACAGGAAGACGGCTGGGCTGACCCAGGCACAGCACCAAGCACATGTTCTGAAACTCGGCTTTTCAATCCAACATTAGATCATAACACAAACTGGCTTATCCTTATTGTCTGTTCCGATTCTGCCGTTCCTACAAAAAAAAGAGGAAACAAGTTTAACACCTAGGGTGAACATGTGCACAAACTCCCTCAAAACTGAGTCCCAGGCTGCCCCAGGGACTGCAGCCACAGATCTGGACCCGAGCTCCACTGGGACCGGCCACAACAGGCCAGCACTGGATACTCCCCTCCACCAGCAGCTCCAGGCTTCAGGGTCCTGGCTGTGCAGACCAGGCCTGCCAACCACCTGTTCCAGGCAAAGCCCCTCTGGTTGGTGTGCCCTAGGGGGTGTGACAAGCTGTGATTCCCAGGGGAGCCTCCCCGCTCGCTGGGTCCCAGTAGCAGGGTTCCTCACAAGGCTGTGACTATGCTTAGCTCGAGATGTAGGGATGTGCCCAAGGAGGAGCACCTGTCCCCGCACCCCAGTGCAGCCCTGCTTGCCCACTTCATCCTGCCCCATCCAGTAGTTAGGACAAAGCTCCTGAAGGACACCTGATATGGTAGCTGGTCGTGACAGAGTCCCCAACAGACGGGGTTACTTGACACTGAAAGGGTTACGAAACAAGATGAACCCCTTTTGCTAAAAATGAACTGAAGGTGTCTTCAGGTTAACAACACACCTCAATTCTCTCCCCACATCCACCTCATCACCCAGGGCAGGGAGCTTGTTAGAGGCCCTGCGCTACTTTCCAATGAGCAACTGGCCCTGAAAGATGCACCGCTCTAGCACCAGCACCTCCTCCCTGTCCTGACTCGGAACCTGAGCGTCCCTGGTTCTCTTAAGAAGGACCAGCATCCTAAACCACTCCCGGCTTGCCTTGTGCTCTGAAAGCCCTTGGGTTTCTGAGGCTGGCTGGCTGTGATGGGAGGAGCCAGGCCCTGGAGGCTGTCCGCAGCAAAACGGAAAGGCAGGCTCTCCAGGGGACTGACACTCACCCACAGGACCAGGTCTGACACAGCTCATGAGTTAATGCTCCTTAAGGGATCAGTGAGTCTCTAAATTTTAGCTTAGATGGGACAGCACAGCAGTCCTGCCAAACGTCACCTGCAACTTACTGGCAAAAGGTACCTCTGTGCCTAGGTGTCTTGAGAGCCAGGCAGCCTAAGCACAAGTCTGGGTCTGAAGAACCCAAACACCTCTCAGTCTGTCTGTTCTTCAGAGCCCAGTGTCCAACTCCTGATGGCCAGGGAACCCAGAGTGCCCTGCGGGAGGTGCTGGGGAGCAGGCAAGAACTACCCAGTCTAAGGTACAGTGAGCACGAATGTTAACCAGTCAGCCCCCCTTCCCTCCCCCCGTGTAAGTTAAAGTGGCGCTGACACCGTGAGCCTGGTGAGCACCAGGTCTGGGAGGCACCTCCAGAGCATTCCAAGGATGCCCAGGGAAGCAAAAGAAGCCACATTTGTGTTCCAGTGGAATTTCAAAGGCCTGTTGGGCTGGCTGGGGGAAGGGCTCAAAGCTGAGAGCCCAGGTCTGACTGCAGGCTTCCACTTCCCAACACCCAACTCACTGACAGACATCTGAGGGTTTAGCAGCTACACTGCAAGTTGTAAGGGACTAGAACTTTCTAAACACCATCCCTCAGCTCATCCTCACCTTCAGAACCTCGTGAGCTTTAGGGAAATCATCATAGTATTTAAGATGAACTGCACACATAGCAAGAACCAGCTGCAAGCCATCTAAGGCCCTCAAATTGCATAACCAATAAGCTCTGTTCTATCCCTGTGAATTCAGCCATTTTATTTATTTAGTTATTTTATGCTATACCTAAAAGAACTAAAATACAGCATTTCAGTAACTGGAAATAAATGACAAGCCCTTCTATTTTCTGCACAAGAGACAACGAGGAACCAACTTGTTTTCCAAGCGTGCTCACCGAGCTGTCACCTGTAAGTATAAACTTTCACCACCGCGAACAATAGGCCCCGTTTGCTGCCTTTCTGCTAAATGCTTTGGGACATTTGAAGCTCACAGGTGGGTGATGCTTTAACATGGACAACCAAAAAAAGATTGAAAATGCACCGATTACCAACTGACATTTCATGAAAGAAAGGACATTTTAAAAACAAAGACATAGGAGAGAATTTCAGGACTAAGTCTGCCTCAGAATGTTCCACTGCCCTTGTGCTCCCACTTTGGAGCCAGCCTGTGGGCACCTGGCGTGTTCTCTCCAAAGTGGGCTCCACTGCGGCGGGCTCCAGGTGTCTCTGCATAATGGGAAGCTGGACCCTCAGAGACCCAACTCCAGGCCTGCTGGCTTGGGCTGTTCCAACTTGTCTGAACCCAGCCCCCTTCCCCGCCATTCTCTCATCATCCAGAGAGCTGGGTCAACTTTCCAAAACTGCAAGATACTGGGTTTTTGAGAAAAAATAAACAGCAACCTGCAGATCAGTGTCCTTCCCTCAGTGAGTAGGGCCTCGCAGCCCAGCAGCCTCGCTTTGGCCCCACTGCCCAAGAAGAGAGCATCCCTGAGTCAACAAAGACTAGGACACATCTAGAAAGACCATGACTCAGAGAGGAAAAGTGAGTCACCCTCAAGTCCTTCCCAGCAGAACTATGCACTGTGGTCCCAATCACTGTTTCTTAAAAACTGAAAAAGGATCATAAGTTATGTCTGGCCATTGTCCACTCTAACGTCACTAGGCTTTACACCCATGAGGTAAGGGCCCCAGATCCCAACTCACCCAACTCACCTTGCGCACCACCTCCTCTTCCTCCTGGCGCTTCTCATAGTGAGAAAAGTCATCGAAGATGGAAGTGGTGTGCTTGTAGGAGGCGATGATTTTCAGCACTTGCTTTGCTTTTTCTAAGGGCACCTCCTGGGTGTCACGGGAGTTTGTGACCGGCTTGTTGTCATTGTTCTCCAGTCGGATGTGCCGGAGCTGGTTGTTGGGCACGTCCTTGACAAAAATCCACTTCACGTCAAACTTGCCCTTCCACTTGTCCTGAGACCAGACCCCAGCGCTTGTGCCGTAGTCCACGGGCGACTTCATCTCCGCCACCCCACAGAAGTGGCCGCTGCCGTTGACACTAAAGAGCAGGTAGACGGGCCCCTTGCTGCTAACGGAGCGGAAGGCACCATCCAGGCGCTTGTTACCATGCTCGGTGCTGCACCAGATGGAGTACTTAATGGAGCGGTGCACGTCATCCTCCGAGTAGCTCTTTATTATGAACACACGGCCACTCCGCAGGTTCCAGTCAAACTCCTTAGGGTTGTAGCTGTGGGCAGCCTTCAGTTTCTCAAGGACTGGATGGGATTCTGCGCTCGGGGCAGAACTAGGCTGGGTGCTTCCAGGGGAGTGACTATTACCCCCGGTCCCCGAGCTCTGCCCAAACGCTGCATTCCTATTGCGGGGGGCGACCCAGCGGGTTTGGGGCAGCGGCTGAGGGCTCTGATACTGTGGTTGGGCCAAAGGGGGGGGCTGAACTGACAGAGGCTGCACAACCGGTTGAGGCTGGGGGGCAGATTGGGGAGCCGGCACCTGCTGGGGGGCCGGGGCCTTGGGCACAGGCCCCTTGTTATCCCAGGTGCCAATGTCCATGTTATGCTTTATAGGCGGAGGGGGCAGTGCGGCCCCGATGACAGGTCCACCCTTAGCTTTCATTTTTGGCTGTTGCTTTGCCGGCTTGCTGGCGATGGCAGCCCATGAAGTTGGCTTCGAAACCGGCATGTTTACATTTGTCCCACCATTGCCAGAAAGCATGCCAGTCATTGCCACACTGCTGACGACTGAGCCCACTGTCTTGACTGCAGAGGTGGTGACATCACCGATCTTTAGGCCCACCATGCCCTGCTCCAGGCTGTTCATCCCGGGGGCCTTGTTGAGGGTGTCACTGTGAAAGCCCGTCTGCCCGTCCACAATCGTGCCACCCAGGGAGCTTGGTGGGTAGGTGTAGCTGCTCCCATAAGCGGAACTCTGGGCCTGCTGCCCCTGAGACCCACTTGTACCCCAGGCTGAGAAGGCAGGGTTTTCAGGGAAAAAATTAAACCTGTGCTGATAGATGTTGTTCCCCAGGCCCCCAGGCTGTCCGAACACAGCGTCATGCATGAAGTGATGATCGCCATTGCTGAGCTGTCCATAGGTGGTGAGGTACGGGATGGGAGGGTCCCCTCCGGTTGACCACGGCGCCTCATTAAGGGAGTAAGGGAATCCAATGGACGGCGGGTAATAGCTGGACAGGTAGGGATCGGCCATGGAGGGGTAACTGTTACTCTGTGGAAACAACAGGGGATGATGAGTTAGACTATTCTCAGGGCTGGAGGAGACACAGAAAACGCCGACGGTGGGAATGAGACTTCAAAGCACTGGCCACCCCAATAGGACACAGCAGGTTCACTCAATAAGCTATTTGAAATAAGTCATCCTGAGAAGAAAGAAACCTGGAGATGTCAACCCCATGTGAAATTTGAATGGGCTGCAGGTTAGGCTGCCATCCACACCACAGCTTCCAGCCTTGCCCTGTGAGGGAGGTAGTTCCTAAACTTACAGAGAACTGACACTACCCTAAATGCCCCGTACTGCACATAAAGTGGACTACAATCCACCAAATGAAAACGCAGACATGGAGGGCTCATAGCTGACATCCTCCCTGTCCCCTGGGCATGAGCTCCGCACACAGGATGTGACAAGATGTGCTCCAGCCCAAACCCGCCTCAGCTTAGCCTCTGTACAGTCAACAAGCCGTCCCTTGGTCAACTGTACACCTGAGGTGGTGACCTGGAGTCCATTCACCACGGATATGGTGCATAAACCAAAGGAGAACAAATTCTCAGTGCACGACCCCTGTGAGCAGGCATCTTCTTCTAGGAAATAAAACCACCACCACACCTGGCACTTTCCCAGGAGGGACTGCCACTCAGGCCACACCCACTGACAGTGGTCAAGGCAAAACCAGCCTCCTGACATAGAGAAGGAGCCCCAGGCGCTGAACTCAGCAGGGCATCTGGTGACTAAGTCAATATTGTAAACAAATGGACATGCCAAAGAAACAAATTTCAAATAGTCAGTGACTATCCTCGGATCGTTTTCTTTGGGAAAAGAGTAAAACACAACAAAGCTTTAAATCTATTCTAGAATTAAAAGTTTTTCAGCCTGGCCTGCATGGCTCAGTGGCTGAGCATATACCTATGAACCAGGAGGTCACGGTTTGATTACCAGACAGGACACATGCCCTGCCTGGGTTGCCAGCTCGATCCCCAGTGAAGGGGTGCAGGAGGCAGTTGATCAATGATTCTCTCATCATTGATGTTTCTCTCTCTCTCTCTCCCTCTCCCTTCCTCTCTGAAATCAATAAAAATATTTTTTAAAAGTTTTTCATATTTACAAAAATTTAACCACATTAAAAAATAAAACCCTCTCATTCTGAACAACCAGGTAAGTTTAAAGTTGAAATATCTGCTTCCTATATCCTTTTTTCTGAGAAGGAAGGAATTCTGAAATTACTCAAATGCTTTACATGTCTCACATATGCTGAGAAGCATTTACTTTAAAATAAAACAAAAGAAACTTGAATAAATTATGTAAAAGAAAAGCATCAAGGGCAATTTTGTAAACAGTGACCAAGTGAGCTCTGCCCCTCCCTGAGCTCAGGGCTGTGACTTCAGCCTTCAGGTCATATGTGAGCTCATATGGAGGTGGCAGCTTGACAGCCACAGAGTTGCTTCCTGCCTGGAGGAGAAGGTTTGAGCAACTTGACAATGAGGGTTAATTCCTCTGGATCCTGCCAGCTGTGCTCAGGATGACCAGCTTCTGCTACAAGGCCCCACCCAGGCAGGATGACCAGCCTCTGCTACAATGGTCCCACTGCCAAGGCTCCTGACCACAGGCAGGCCTTGAAATGTTCTCCACCCAGTGTCAAGGCTTTACAAGATAAAAGAGCACAGTAGCCTCTGACTGGCTACAGCAAACATTTGGGTTAAAAGAAAAGCACCACAGGGGAAGGTATGCATGTGCATGTGCACAAGGGAAAGTCCTCATAAAACTGCGCCTGCGCAGCTTGTCACGCATCAACACTACCTCAGCTCACCGGGTGCTGCCACAGGGACTGAGCTTACTGTTTCCACCATATCAGCCACACCAATCTCTGTTCCTCCCTCACTAGCACCTGTGGCTGGACACCCAGCAGTTGCTCAGTGAGAATTGGGACGAAGATGCAAAGAACACTTTCCTAACAGGAGTCTGTCTGCCAAAGAAGTGACCAGATACAGGGACAGAGGAGAGGGGCCTGGCTCTGCACTGCCAAGCTCTACCACCTCTGCTCTTTGGTTTCTCCATCTGCAAGACCAAGAGTGCTCCTCTCCCTTGTCCCCGCTCCCCACCATCCACAACAGCTGGTGTTTCTCTAAAAACCAGAGCCTGGATTTACTGGTAAGCAAAGGCTGAGAAGTGCATCTCTTAACAATCAGGACAAAAGGGCCGTTTTCAGGCTGGAGCTCCAACTACGAGGGTCTTTCCACACGGCTTCCCCTGAGCGACAAAGACCTGTGACCCCTCCACTGACACCAGAAACCTAGTCCATTTTAAAACAAATCCTGAAGTAACATGAAAGCTCTGCTTCATAGAAATAAATTTCAAGTGTAGTGAGGCACCTCCTCCTTTTGGTTAAAATTACCACACAATATTTGCATAGTATTTAAATCACCTAAAAAAAAATAAGACAATCAGAAAATAAGCCCATTAACTTCTTGCTTTCACCACTGGAGGAACCGCCAAGGCTCTACTCTGCCACACCTGGTTCTCCCAGAGGCAGGGCAGATTCTCGGGCCCAGCTGCCCATCTGTAGTGCAGTAGGAGGAGGGTGGAGGGTGAGGAGTCCTGAGACACTTTAGAGAAGGGCAGACTGGCTCTAGTTCACCACAGGGAAGAGGCAAAGAGTGCTTTTATTCTAAAGCAAATGAGCACAGAGAGTTTTAAAAGTGGGAGATATTATATTTATATATTAAACCTTAACTCCAACTATCCCAAGTGGCTTTAACCAGGGCACTTTACCCACAGGAAGACACTTGGCTGTCACACTGGTGGTGGTGGTTGAGGCAGTTACTAATGGCATCTCATGGATGAATGCCGAGGAGGCTGCTAAACACCCTACAACACACAACACAAATTTCAGTCCAAAACGTCCACAGTGCCAAGGCCGGGAAACCTGAAAACCCTAAGCACACTGGGCCCTGCATCAGCCCCATCTCTGAGCTCTCTGCACCAGATCACGTCACCGCCGTCACTTCTGTGAAGCACTCAACACTGTCCACTTATAGAAAAGGAAACAGGGCAGGAGGCAAGCCACTTGAGGGAGCAGCAGTCAATAGTGGGGCTGAGATTCTAACCCAAGGAAAGAGTTGGGCCCCAGAGCGGGGCTCCTAGCTACTCTCCTGGACCACACTGTCCATCATCTGAGAATATCAGAGAACTTCTCACACCTCCAACTGGTCCAAGGCAGCATGTTGCTGACCACCAACGCCAAGGCCAACTAGATGTCAGCTCATGCCAGCCCGGCGGGACTGCATTTCCTTAGAGAAATCTAGCTTCAATGCACTCACCCATTTTCAACCCCAAACTCGTACTCACTAGCAGTCTTTCTATTATTTCTAGTACTCTACAGTCTGCTTCTTTGTCATTTAAAGTAATAAATTCAACAATATAGCAGTGAAGGCAGATCACATAACGCAGTCAAAACTAATGTAGAAATACATGCTAAAAAAGATAAACTCACCTGATTTGACTGTCCAGAAAGGTAGGGCTCAAAGTCATTGTCATGAACTGTATCCTTCTGATGCAAAGAACCATTTTGTACTAGAATAGCAGAAACAAATATGTTTGCATTTTTTAAAATTACTTTTAAGTATGGAAATTAAAGGTAGTAAAGTCTATGCACATCAATTTCTGGCAGAAATTGCTTTTATTTAGAAACGGGCATAAATAGCATGGAACTAATATTTATACAACTAATTAGAACTTTCAGTCACTGAGGTTATGCTTTCTGAATGAAGATTTCATCCTTATTTGATAGATGTGGACAAAACAGACGTGCAGACAAAATAGTGCAAGCACCCTAGAGCCATGTTTTAATAAAGATGAAGTGGTCTAAGACTTAAGTCAAGCCCAACGGCCTGCACAGAGGCGAGAGGACCAGGCCCTGGTTAGCATAGTTGCAGCTGGGAAACAGACTGTAACTGAAAGATGTTTCTCAGCTTATTACCTGGCTCTCTTCGTATTTCCCACAGTCACACGGCTCAACCAGAAAAGGAAAGAAAATGTAAATAAAGTGCTGGGCCTTTTCCAACTGAAAACACAATGAACCATATTTGGTTACACCTGAGTCACACACACACACACACACACACACACACACACACTGGTTAAAAACAGTCTTCCAAGTAAACATGAAGTGTCACTTACAGGGTTCTCACAGTTAATTCTGGTCTGATGTTCCAGACCAGACCATCACGAGAGGAGCAGGGACTTAGGAGACAAGGACTGTAAGTGCCCGGCGTGGAGCCCTTTGCCCAGTGTCAGCCCCTTACACATGGGCCAAGCTCAGTCATCCACCCCTCGGCCTCCTTCCGGCCCACCCCCATCCAAAACACCCTGCGGTTCCTCTCACCACCCATGAAAAGTCCCCGTTTCCAACCTGTCAAATCTCCCCCAATACCACAACCTAAATAAAGTTTTATCTCCCTGAAGCTGAGGAAGTTCCCGCCTCTCGATGCGACTTCCTAGCCCACTCTTCTCCCACATGGTTCTCACTCCGCGACTTCCTGCTCCCTCCAGCACTCCGGCGCCTGCCCAGGAGCCCCCCAACTCCGCTTACCTTTATTGTCTTGTCCTTTGCTTCTCTGCACCGCCGCAGGCCGGGACGTACCAGTGGACAAAACCCGAAGGAAAGGGAAACAAAAGTTATTTACCAGAACCGCTCGCGGGCGGCGGCGCGCTCCGCAGCGAAAGGAATCGGCGGTCACACGCGACTCTGCCAGGGGTCCCGACCCTAGACCCCGTTCCCGCGACCCCAGACCCTGCCCCCGAGACCCAAGCCCCCAACTCCGCGACCCCGGCCCGGCCCGCTACCTGGGGATCCACGCTGGTGGCCGACATGCTTCATGAACAGCCGGCGCGGCGCGGGGCGGGAGCGCCCGCCGCCTCGGCCTCCCGCGAGGCCGGGCCTGTCACCCGCACTCTCGCGGCCCCGGGCCCGCCGCCCCCTCCCCGGGCGCCGGCCGGGCGGCCGCGGCGGCGGCTAATGGGCGCGCGGGCCGCTCGCGGGACACGACGCAGCGCAGTAAGCAGGGACGGAACACAGACGCGGAGCCGATTCCAATGGCGGCGTCGGTGGCAGCGACGGCGACGGCGCGGACGAGGCTGCGCGACGTCAGTGCGCGCGAGGCAGGCCGGGACGCCGACGAGCCGCCACGCGCCGCGCCTGCGCATCGCAGCTCGGCGGGAGGGATCTTGTGCCTGGGTCCTAGCCTCGCGCTGCATCGGCAGGGCCTGGGGCGGGGCGACGCCAGGAAGTCACTTGGCCAGCGGTGGGGTAGTGCTGTTCCTCAGAGGCTCGTGCTGGTGCTCGTCGCGGCCCCGATGGCACCCCGGTCTTATCCCGGAGATGTGAAGAGTGCGGCCACCGACTTAAAGCCGCTTCCACAAGCTGGAGTCCAGTCTACCCTGCAACTCGCTCCAAAGGCTCCACCAACCTGCCTCAGAGACATGCCCAGGGTGTGAGCTTTGAGTTCTCGGGCTTTATTCCTGGGTTTCCTGAGGTTTGTTGGTGGCCTCGCCTTCCGGGGCAGCTGTCTCCCAGAAGTCCGGGGCTCCCGCGTCCCTGAGGTCGCTGCTTTCCGGGCTCCCCAGTTGATAGCCAGTTTGCATGTTAGGTTCTTGACCTGGAATTTGGCTCCAGGGGAGGATCCTTCCTGCCTCTTTCAGCTAATGGTGGCCCCAGGCGTCTTTGGTGTTTCTCTGCTCTGTCTCCTTGGTCACATGGCCTTTTTCCTTTACAGTAGGTCCTCGGGTTATGTAGGAGATCTGTTCCTATGGCGCGACATAACGCGATTTTCGATTTTTGCTGTAAGTCGGAACCCACCTGCATAAGCACCTACATCACTAAGATGGAGCACATACACAGTAATCAAGTGACACAGTAAAAAAAATTGAAAAGAAAGATAACAATTCCTGACCTTTACTTGTGGTAAATAAATAATAAAAAACATAAAGCACATATGTACATCCGTCGAAATGACAGAATTTTTTTTTTTTTTTGTATAAATAATGTAAATGGGAGATGGCGACGTAACCACAAAATGACGTACGTCGAGTCCAGTGTAACTCGAGGACTGCCTGTATTGGGTTTAGGGACCACCCTAATCCAATGTGACCTCTTTTTAACATCATTCTATCTGCAAAGACCCTAATTTCAAATAATGTCCTATTCACAGGTACACAATTTTGGGGACACTATTTAGCCCAGGACAAGGATCACAGGTGATGTCAAATGGAAAATTTGGAGAGCATCCAGGGGCTGAGCTGGGTTCCACCCACAATGTGGTAGGAGTGGCCCCTGAAAACCAGAGGGCTGAGGAGGCCTGGTCATGCAGGCTGCTGGTTAGGGATGTAGGCAGGATCTGATAGTTAGCCTTCAGGCCACCAGAGCAGGGGGCAGGGTGGGTCCCAGCCAGCAGCAAACCTATGGGTCACAAAGCAACTTGAATGCATGGACTGTGCATGGGCCCCATGAAAGGGATGGGAAAACCTGCCCCAGTCTTACCCTCCCAGGCCAGCTCCTCCAGGACTAGGAGGACTGGGCCCTGCAGGCTCGGAACAGAGCAGCTCTTGGCACAGAGAGGGTGTGTGGAGGCCTCAAGTGACCCTGACCAACTTAGGCTTTGGAAGACCACAGGAACCTGAGGGGAAGGGGTGACCCAGCCCAGAGTCTGTGCTGTGCTTGGACCAACAGCCTCTCACCACTACCTGGGACACTACTTCTGCCCTCTCCACCTGACCCCTGTTCATCATTTGGACTCAGGGGGAGCTGAGTCCATGCAGGTATGTAGCACATGGGTCTCCAGCTGTGCATGTCAAACAGAGAGAGCCCACCCCATCCTAGGCCTGCCACCCTCAGACAGGCACCCCTCCTCGCCATATCGCTGCTGTACCCAGCTGGAACGGGATTTTACTAAACATTGCCAGGATGAAAGGTTTGATTTTCTATTTATCTCAAGAAGTACAGGGGAGAAACCAAGATGGCGGCATAGGTAAACACCTAAACTGCTGCCTCGCACAACAATTTCAAAACTACAACTAAAAGACAGAACGGACACCATCCAGAACCACAGGAAAGCTGGCTGAGTGAAAATTCTGCAACTAGAAGGAAAGAGAAAAGCTCACAGAAAATTGGAGGTACGGTAAAGGGTCTTTGTGCACGCAGAGAGGAAGGGCGGCTGAGAGCCTGGCTGACTTTCTCTGGCGGAAGGGGGAAGGAAGCCCCCGACCGCACTGAACCCCAGTTCTGACTGCACTGAACCCCAGTTCCGGGCAAGCCCCTGGGGACCCACGCTCTTATGGGGGGAGTCTGGACTCTCGGGCGGAGACTCGGGAGCTGGGGAAGGCGGAGGACTGAAAGCGCGCGGGTGCCAGTGCGCACAAAGGCTGCGGAGGTTGCCACAGGCTTTCCCTAGTGGAAGGGAGTCGAGGGCTCCTGACTGCACTGGGCCCCAGTTCTGACTGCACTGAACCCCGGTTCCAGGCGAGCCCCTGAGGACCCACGCTCTTGTGGGGGGAGTCTGGACTCTCGGGTGGAGACTCGGGAGCCGGGAAGGCAGAGGTCTGAAGGCGCGCACCTGCGCGCAAGGGCAAGGCTGACAGGAAGCCAAGACTGAGGCTCCACCCCATCCAAGCTGAGCACAGAGGCTATTGCAATTTGGCAAGTCTAATCCTATAAGGCTGTCTCCAGCACCGAACTTCTCCCAGCATAGACACAGCTAATCCTTACAGCCAACTGGCCTGGAGGTCAATTCTTCCCAGTGATACCAACAACAATAAAGACTTAATTACAACAAGGCTGTACACACAGTCCACAAAGGGGTACACCAAGAGTGTCCACCTCAGGTTAACTGGGGAGGCAGACCCACTGGGCCATATTGGAAACCTAGCACACAAATCTACCTTACCAACTCAGGGAAGCAGTGAAAATGCGGCGTCAAAGAATCAGATCACAAATGAAAGAAATGGGGGAAAACAAACGACTGGATATAGAATTCAAAACCACGGTTATAAGGCTTTTTAAGAATATCCTAGAAAAGGCCGATAAATATAATGAGACCCTCGAAGATATGAAAAAGGACCAACTGGAAATTAAACATACACTGACTGAAATAAAAAATATTATACAGAGACCCCAAAACAGACAAGAGGAACACAAAAATCAAGTCAAAGAATTGAAATACAAAGAAGCAAAAAACACTCAACCGAAAAAGCAAAAAGCAAAAAAAAAAAAAATCCAAAACGTTGAAGATAGTGTAAGAAGCCTCTGGGACAACTTCAAGCGTACCAACATCAGAATTATGGGGGTGCCAGAAGAAGAGAGAGAGCAAGATACTGAAAACCTATTGGAAGAAATAATGACTGAAAACTTCCCCCACCTGGTGAAAGAAATAGACTTACAAGTCCAGGAAGCGCACAGAACCCCAAACAAAAGGAATCCAAAGAGGACCACACCAAGACACATCATAATTAAAATGCCAAGAGCAAAAGACAAAGAGAGAATATTAAAAGCAGCAAGAGAAAAACAGTTAGTTACCTACAAGGAGCACCCATACGACTGTCAGCTGACTTTTCAACAGAAACTATGCAGGCCAGACGGGAGTGGCAAGAAATTTTCAATGTGATGAATAGCAAGAACCTACAACCAAGATTACTCTACCCAGCAAAGCTATCATTCAGAATTGAAGGGCAGATAAAGAGCTTCACAGATAAGAAAAAGCTGAAGGAGTTCATCGCCACCAAACCAGTATTATATGAAATGCTGAAAGGTATTCTTAAAGAAGAGGAAGAAGAAAAAAGTAAAGATAAAAATTATGAACAACAAATACATATCTATCAACAAGTGAACCTAAAAATCAAGTGAATTAAAAATCTGAGGAACAGAATAATCTGGTGAATATAATAGAATCAGGGCCATAGAAAGGGAGTGGACTGATAATTCTCAGGGGGAAAGGGGTATGGGGGGTTCATGAAGAGACAAAAATCATACACCTATGGATGAGGACAGTGGGGGGGAGGTATGGGCAGAAGGTGGGGTGGGAACTGGGTGGAGGGGAGCTATGGGGGGAAAAGGAGAAATAATTGTAATAATCTGAATATTTATTTAAAAAATAAAATAAATAAAATAAAAGAAAAGAAAAGAAGTACAGGTACTTGGTTAAAAACCTCACCTTTGCCCTGGCTGGTGTGGACAAAAAAAGGGCCACATGCCAACCTCACTAGCTCAGGGAAGACCTGTGTAGCAGTTTTGCAAACTCAAAGACCTAAAGTAACCACAAAGCATGGTCTGAAATTAAACTTTAACTAAAAGCAGTCATGGTGGGTAGTCATGTCCCAGGCCAGTATCTTCACTGACAAAGGCCAATCGTTACCTTAACTGAGCCTATTGTCTTTTTGCATCTATGATAACATATCATTGGAGTGTCAAAGTAATTTCCCTTTTTTAGGACCCCTCAAAGCACAGGGATCACTCAGCAGAGACCATAAATCCCCTCATTGTTATTGTGTTAATTGTTGACTGTTAACTATCCTGCACCCACCTAAGTAAAAGAAGTATATGTCTATCATTTTACTTTTCATCCAATCCCAGAGGTTTCCCTGCTTTGCTTTCTCCCACCCCCACCCCCTAATCTATCACCAACGGATTTCTTTTCTCCTCCTTTAATTTTAATGTATAAAACAAGGTAGAAAACTGCCATTCTCCAGAGCATTATCCCAATATGTTGAGATTCTGCTTTCTGGCAATTGTCGACAGTTTGGCTCAGATAAACTCACAAAAACTCTTTACAGGTTTGAGTGCTTTTATGTTAACACCAGTGTGCCTCAGTGGTTGAGTGTCGACCCATGAACCAAGAGGTCACCATTTGATTCCCGGTCAGGGCACATGCCCAGGGTTGTGGGCTCGATCCCCAAAAGGAGCATGTAGGAGGCAGCCAATCAGTGATTCTCTCATAAATGTTTCTTTCTCTCCCTCTCCCTTCTTCTCTCTAAAATCAATTTTTTAAAAATTAAAAAAAAAATCAACACCCCACCTTTGAACTCAAAGGTACAAGGTGGGTGGCAGAAGGCACTACCCCCATCCATAGTCCCACTACTGAGGGAGCTAGGGTTCTCCGTACCCTCTGCCCCAACTGCACGTGTAAGCACGGAGTGTTCCCCATTCCATTGTCTGGCCAGCATGTGGTTCTAAGTCTCACTGAATGCCTACTGCCCACTCCCCATATCCCTCCCATGGTCAATCCCAGGCTATTCAGGTTCCAGCCTCACTGTAGTGAGTGTCCTGGGCCTGAGGAATGTGTATACCTGTGCAAGGACACTTGGTGGGAGGTTCCTGCAGGTGGGGCCACTGGGTCAAAGAGCACTCACATTGGCCACCAATGATAGATCTGGCAGATCACCACCAACAGAGGCTGGGCCCATGAGCCAGCAGGGAGACAGACCTTCATCTGAGCAGGGGTGGGGGGTGTCTCTGCGTTCAGGTGACCACCTGGCTGGAGCAAATCCCCCCTAGGTGTTGGACACAGCTCAGCCAACAGCTGGCCTCTGGGAGCCTGCAAATGAAAATACCCATCTACCCAATAGTGATGAAGATGCCCATTCAGCACTCGTTACTCCTGGTCACCTCGGCTAAACTCTGGCTCATGCCTAATCCAGAAGCCCCTCCCTGTGCATTCTGAGGAGCTGCTTGGTCCCCAACAAATCCTCATGTTCTCAGGGCTCCCACCAGAGAAACCCTGCCTTGCTTTTATGAGTCACAGCACTTTATAGCTGTGAAACTTCCTCTCTTTAAATATCTGATTGGGACAACTGAAATACACAACAACCATCATTCAGACCACCTGCAATCTGAATGGATATTCTACAACTAGAGAAGTAAAGAAGAAAGCACATCAAGACAGGTAGGAGGGGTAGAGGCGCAGAACAGGCTGGTCCGACATCCACATGTGGCCGGTTTTTTTTTAATCTTTATTGTTGAAAGTATTACAAATGTTCCCTTACCCCGCCCATTGACCCCTTCTAGCCCACCCCTGGCCTTCACCACCCTGTTGTCTGTGTCCATGGGTTATGCATATAAGCATACAAGTTCTTTGGCAGATCACTTCCCACTCACCTGTCTTCCCTCTGAGAATCCAGTCTGTTCTATGCTTCTATGTCTTTGGATCTATTTTGTTCATCAGTTTATTTTGTTCATTAGATTCCACATATGAGTGACATCATGTGATTCTTGTCTTTCTCTGACCCGCTTATTTCACTTAGCATAATACTCTCCAGGTCCCTCCATGCTGTCTCAAAGGGTAAGAGATCCTTCATATACATATCCTATATAATAAAAGCCTAATATGCTAAGTGTCTGGTTGGCCAGTCAGCCGTTCAACTAATCAAAGTGTAAAATGCTAATGTTATGCTAAGACCATTCAACCACTTGCTATGACATGCACTGACCACCAGGGGGCAGACAGTTGACTGGTTGACCAGTTGCTATTATGTGCACTGACCACCAGGGGGCAGGCGCTCTGACTGGTAGGTTAGCTGGCTGCTGGGGTCCAGACTATCGGGACTGAACGAGACAGGCCAGACATGCCCTGGAGCCCTCCCGTGTCCCTCCCCGGCTCCGATTGTGCACTGGTGGGGTCCCTCAGCCTAGCCTGCGCCCTCTCACATTTGGCCTGACTGCGGAACGACCAGTCACTATGACATGCACTGACCACCAGGGGGCAGATGCTCAATGCAGGAGCTCAGCCAGAAGCTGGGCTCACAGCTAGCAAGTGCAGTGGCAGTGGCAGGAGCCTCTCCTGCCTCTGTGGCAGTCAGACATCCCCCAAGGGCTCCCAGACTGCGATAGGGCGCAGGACCCCAAGTGCACGCATTTTGTGCACTGGACCTCTAGTACATATATATTATTATACTAGAGGCCTGGTGCATGAAATTCATGCACAGGTGTGTGTGTGTGTGTGTGTGTGTGTGTGTCCCTCAGACCAACCTGCAACCTCTTCAATCTGGGACCCCTCAAGGGATGTCCGACTGCCCATTTAGGCCCGATCCCAGTCGGACATCCCTCTCACAATCCAGGACTGCTGGCTCCCAACCACTCGCTTGCCTGCTTGCCTGATTGCCCCTAACCACTTCTGCCTGCCAGCCTGATCACCCCCTAACCCCTCCCCTGCTGGCCTGGTTGCCCCCAACTGCCCTCCCCTTCAGTCCTGGTCCCTCTCACCTGCCCTCCCCTTCTGGCCTGATCACCCACAACTGCCCTCCCCTGCTGGCCATCTTGTGGCGGCCATCTTGTGTGTTGGAGTGATGGTCAATTTGCATATTGCCTCTTTATTATGTAGGATATACATATTATTGATTTCCAGGAGGAAGGGAAAGGGAGAGAGGGATAGAAACGTTAATGATGAGAGAGAATCATTGATAATCTGCCTCCTGCATGCCCCATACTGGGGATTGAGCCTACAACATGGGCATTGCCCTCACTGGAAATTGAACTGTGACTCCTGTTTCATAGGTCCACGCTCAATAACTGAGCCATGCTGGCTGGCAAGATCCTTCTTTTATTTATTTATATATATATATATATATATATATATATATATATATATATATATATGTATGTATATATATATATATATATATATATATATATATATATATATGTTTTATTAAGGTATTATATGTGTACATATCTTACCATTGCCCACCCCCCACCCCACTCCTATACATGCCCTCACCCCCCAATGTTTTGCATCCGTTGGTTATTCTTATATGCATGCATACAAGTCCTTCAGTTGATCTCTTATTTCCCCCACCTCTCCCTAACCTTCCTGCTGTAATTTGACAGTCTGTTTGATGCTTTACTGCCTCTGTATCTATCTTTTTGTTCATCAGTTTTTAATGTTTTTTATTATCCACAAATGAGTGAGATCATGTGGTATTTTTCTTTCATTGACTGGCTTATTTCACTTAGCATAATGTTCTCTAATTCCATCCAGGTTCCCACAAATGGTAATAATTCCGTCTTTTTTATGGCAGCATAGTATTCCATTGTATAGATGTACCATAGTTTTCTGATCCAGTCATCTGCTGACGGGCACCTAGGCTGTTTCCAAATCTTAGCTATTGTAAATTGTGCTGTTATGAACATAGGGGTGCATATATCCTTTCTGATTGGTGTTTCTAGTTTCTTAGGATATATTCCTAGGAGTGGGATTACTGGGTCAAATGGGAGTTCAATTTTCAGTTTTTTGAGGAAACTCCATACTGTTCTCCACAGTGGCTGCACCAGTCTGCATTCCCACCAGCAGTGCACGAGGGTTCCTTTTTTTTTTTCCACATCTTCGCCAACACTTGTCGTCTGTTGATTTGTTGATGATAGCCATTCTGATAGGTGTGAGATGGTATCGCATTGTTGTTTTGATTTGCATCTCTCGGATAATTAGTGACTTTGAGCATGTTTTCGTGTGTCTCTTGGCCTTCCTTCTGTCTTCTTTTGAAAAGATTCTATTTAGGTCCATTGCCCAATTTTTTTTATTGGATCATTTATCTTCCTTTTATTAAGTTGTATAAGCTGCCTGTAGATGTGGGAGATTAAACCTTTATCAGTGATAACATTTGCAAATATGTTCTCCCATACAGTGGGGTTTCTTGTTGTTTTGTTGATGGTTTCTTTTGCTGTGCAAAAGCTTTTTATTTTGATGTAGTCCCATTTGTTTATTTTCTCTTTGGCTTCCATTGCCCAAGGGGCAGTATCAGTGAAGAAGTTCTTTTTTTTTTTTTTTTTAATATATTTTATTGATTTTTTACAGAGAGGAAGGGAGAGGGATAGAGAGCCAGAAACATCGATGAGAGAGAAACATCGATCAGCTGCCTCCTGCACACCCCTCACCGGGGATGTGCCTGCAACCAAGGTACATGCCCTTGACCGGAATCGAACCTGGGACCCCTCAGTCTGCAGGCTGACGCTCTATCCACTGAGCCAAACCGGTTAGGGCAGTGAAGAAGTTCTTTCAGCATATGTCTGAGATTTTGCTGCCTGTGGATTCCTCTAGTATTTTTATGGTTTCCCGTCTTATGTTTAAGTCCTGTATCCATTTTGAGTTTATTTTTGTGTATGGTGTAAGTTGGTGATCTAGTTTCATCTTTTTGCATGTATCTGTCCAATTTTCCCAACACCATTTATTAAAGAGACTGTCTTGACTCCATTGTATGTTCATGCCTCCTTTGTCAAATATTAATTGTGCATAGTGGTTTGGGTCGATATCTGGATTCTCTATTCTATTCCATTGGTCTATATGTCTGTTCTTGTGCCAGTACCAGGCTGTTTTGAGAACAGTGGCTTTGTAATACAGCTTGAAACCTGGTATTGAGATCCCTCCTACTTTATTCTTCTTCCTCAGGATTGCTGTGGCTATTCGGGGTCTTATTTTATTCCAGATGAATTTTTGGAGAGTTCTTTCTAGGTCTGTGAAATATGCCGTTGGTATTTTAATGGGGAGTGCATTGAATCTATAGATTGCTTTGGGTAGTATGGACATTTTAATGATGTTGATTCTACCAATCCATGAACATGGTATGTTCTTCCATCTGTTTACGTCTTCCTCTATCTCTTTTTTCAGTGTCCTGTAGTTTTCCGCGTATAGATCTTTTACCTCTTTGGTTAAGTTTATTCCTAGATATCCTAATTTTTTTGGTGCGACGGTAAATGGGATTGCTTTTTTAGTCTCTCTTTCTGTACGTTCACTATTGGTATATAGAAATGCCATAGATTTCTTGGCATTAGTTATGTATCCTGCTACATTGCTGAATTCATTTATTAAGTCTGTTAGTTTTTTGATGGAGTCTTTCGGGTTTTTTATGTACAATATCATGTCATCTGCAAATAAGGACAGCTTTACTTCTTCTTTTCCAATTTGGATGCCTTTTATTTCTTCTTCTTGTCTAATTGCAATGGCTAATACTTCCAGTACTACGTCGAACAGGAGTGGTGAGAGTGGGCATCCCTGTCTTGTTCCTGTTCTTAGGGGAAATGGTTTTAGTTTTTGCCCATTGAGTATGATGTTAGCTGTGGGTTTATCATATATAGCTTTTATTATGTTGAGGTATGATCCTTCTATTCCCACCTTGTTGAGAGTTTTTATCAAGAAAGGGTGTTGGATTTTGTCAAATGCTTTTTCTGCATCAATTGATATGACTATGTAATTTTTATCTCTCAATTTGTTTAAGTGATGTATCACGTTAATTGATTTGCAGATATTGTACCATCCTTGCATTCCTGGGATAAATCCTACTTGGTCATGGTGTATGATCTTTCTGATGTACTGCTGGGTCCGATTTGCTAGAATTTTGTTGAGGATTTTGGCATCTACGTTCATGAGGGATATTGGCCTGTAATTCTCTTTCATTGTGTTGTCTTTATCTGGTTTTGGTATTAGGGTGATGCTGGCTTCATAGAAGGAGCTTGGAAGTGTTCCTTCCTCTTGAATTTTTTGGAATAGTCTGAGGAGGATAGGTTTTAGTTCTTCCTTGAATGTTTGGTAAAACTCTCCTGTGAAGCCGTCTGGCCCCGGACTTTTGTTTGCCGGAAGCTTTTTGATAACTGCTTCAATTTCTTCCATAGTTACTGGCATATTGAGCTGTTTAGATTCTTCCTGATTGAGTTTTGGAAGGTTATATTTTTCTAGGAATATGTCCATTTCCTCCAGGTTGTCCAGTTTGTTGGAATAGAGTTGTTCGTAGTATTTTTTAACAATCCTTTGTATTTCGGTGGGGTCTGTTGTTATTTCACCTCTTTCATTTCTGATTTTGTTTATTTGGGTCCTCTCTCTTTGCTTCTTGGTGAGCCTGGCTAGAGGTTCATCAGTCTTGTTTATCCTTTCAAAGAACCAGCTCTTGGTTTTGTTGATCTTTTGAATTGTCTCTTTGGTCCCTATGTCGTTTATCTCTGCCCTGATCTTTATTATTTCCTTCCTTCTGCTTACACTGGGCTTTTCTTGTTGCTCTCTTTCTAACTCTTTGAGTTGTAGGATTAGGTAATTTATTACCATTGTTTCTTGTTTTTTGCAGTAGGCTTGTAGAGCTATGAACTTCCCTCTCAAGACTGCTTTCGCTGTGTCCCATAGATTTTGGATTGTGTTTTCATTGTCATTTGTTGCCATGATGTTTCTTATTTCTTCCTTGATCTCTCTGGTAACCCAGTCATTGTTTAATAGCATGCTGTTTAGTCTCCATGTGTTTGATTTCTTTGGGTTGTTTTTATTGTAGTTGATTTCCAGTTTTATGCCACTGTGGTCTGAGAAGATGCTTGATATGATTTCTATCTTCTTGAATTTGAAAAGACTTTGCCTATGTCCCAACATATGGTCTATCTTTGAAAATGACCCATGTGCACTTGAGAAGAATGTATATTCTGTGGCTTTGGGGTGAAATGTTCTGAAGATGTCAATTAATTCCATCTGGTCTAGTGAGTCATTTAGGATTGATGTTTCTTTGCTGATTTTTTGTTTAGAGGATTTGTCCAATGGTGATAGTGGGGTATTAGAGTCTCCTACTATGATTGTATTGCTGTCAATCTCTCCCTTGATATCCTCCAGGAGATTTTTTATGTATTTGGGTGCTCCTGTATTGGGTGCGTTTATGTTTACCAGAGTTATTTCTTCTTGTTGGGTTGCTCCCTTTAGTATTATGAAGTGGCCTTCCTTATCTCTTGTTATGTCCTTCACTTTGAGATCTAATTTGTCCAGATATAAGTATTGCTACCCCAGCTTTTTTTTCATTTCTATTCGCCTGGAAGACCTTTTTCCATCCCTTCACCCTCAGTCCGTGTGCGTCTTTTTTTCTGATGTGGGTTTCTTGTAGACAGCAGATATATGGGTCTTGTTTTCTTATCTAATCCGTTACCCTATGTCTTTTGATTGGGGCATTTAATCCATTTACATTTAAAGTTATTATTGATAGGTACTTATTTGTCGCCATTTTTATTCTTTACCCCTGTGTTCCTTCTTCGCTTCCTATTTCTTTTTTTTACAGCAGACCCTTTAGCATTTCTTGCATTGCTGGTTTTGTGGTAATAAATTCCCTTAGTCCTTTTTTGTCTGTGAAGCTCCTGATTTCACCTTCAATTTTGATTGATAGCCTTGCTGGGTACAGTATTCTTGGATTCAGACCCTTCCTTTGCATGACTTTGTATATTTCATTCCATTCCCTTCTGGCCTGATGAGTTTCTGTTGAGAAATCAGTTGCTAGTCTGATGGGGGTTCCTTTGTATGTAACTTTCTGTCTCTCTCTTGCCGCTTTTAAGATTCTTATTTTGTCATTGGTGTTTGCCAATTTAATTATAATGTGCCTTGGCGTCGGTCTTTTGGGGTTCATTTTGCTTGGGACTCTGTGAACTTCTTGGATTTGTGTTGGTTTTTTCTTCCCTATATCAGGGAAGTTTTCTGTCATTATTTCTTCAAACAGGTTTTCTATTCCTTGCTCAGTTTCCTGTCCTTCTGGAACCCCTATTATGCGGATGTTGTTTTGTTTCATGTTGTCCCAAAGTTCCCTTAGGCTCTCCTGCTTTTTAATTTTTTTTCCCAGAAGCTGCTCTACTTGAGTATTTTTTCCCATCTTTTCTTCTAGCTCACTGATGTGGTCCTCTGCTTCTTCTAGTCTACTCTTGATGCTTTCTATTGAGTTCTTTACAGCAGCGATGTCATTTTTCATTTCTTCTTAGTTCTTCTTCATTTCCTCTTGGTTCTTACTCATATTGTTGAATTTTTCTTCTATTCTTTTCAGCCAACTTATGACCATTTCTCTGAATTCTTTCTCTGGAAGGTTACTTGCCTCCATTTCGTTTACTTCCTTTTCTGGTGATGCCTGCTTTTCTTTCATATGCAGGCTGTTTCTTTGTCTCCCCATGGTCTCTCTTCTTTGGATGTCTGGTTATGTAGTTCTCTCTCTCCTGCGTTGATTTAAAGGCACAAAATACAACACAACCAGGTACAACACACAAGGCACTGAACAGAAATGTATTCATGATATTAATAACCTCCAATAAAGGTGACCACCAGAGAAAGGCAAATTAGGGGATAGGAGAGAAAGAAGAAGAGGAAAAAGAAAGAAAGAAAAAAAAGGAGTGTCAAAATGAAATTGGGAAATGGAAAAAAGAAGTAAGAGAGACAAGAAAGAGACTAAGAGAGAAAGGGGAACACACTATATATATGGGGAGAAAACTCCAATAGAACAACCACTAATCCCAGCAAATGCCAGCAACAAGTACCTGGGGATTAATACAAACTACAATCTCAACTAATATCAAGTGAGTCAAGGGAAAACAGAAGCAAAAAACAAACAAAAACAAAGCAAACAAAACAAACAAACAAACAAAAAATAATAAGTAAAACAATCTCACAAAAAAGCATAAAAATTCGATATAATCAACATTCAAGCAAACAACAACAAAAAGACAGAGAGAAAGACAATTTTTAGATAGTTAAGACAGCGAAGAGAGAGGTGTGTATGAACTTGGAGCAGGGGATTGTCGATTAGATATATAAGTAGGGTGAAATTTTATCAGGGGGTAAACAGAAAGAATAGGGAAAATCTAAAGCAGGAAAGGGGTAAGATAAACAGGACACCAAAAGGAGAAAGGTTAGGAAGAGAGTGATGGCATAAAGGTAGAGTTGAGATAGAGTAAAACGATGTTAAAAGAAAGATGAAACTAGAATGTAGAACACTAATCCCAAAGTAAAATAAAGAGAAAATAAAATGATACTTTAAAAAAAAAGGTAAAATAGTAGTAGTAATGATACTGATTGAAAATAAAAATGTAATAATTAAAAAGGTAAAATCAAGTGAGGAAAAAAGAAAAAAAATAGTTTCTTGAGTAAAAGATGCAAAAAATGAAAATAAAATAATAAATATAAAAAATAAAAATAATAAAATGTGCAGTAGTGAAGGTCATTCACTTCCTCTATTGTTCTGTTTGGCTCGCCTGTTTCTCAGTCCAGACAGTATTGCAGTTCCCTGCGTTCCACTGCTCCTCAGTGTTGTAAGCCAGTCCTGATTTTTAAGCAGGCGGTGTGTCTTAATTTCTCGTATTCCTTTATTTTTGATTACACAAGAGTTAATTTGTGATTCAGCCCCTGGGTGGCAGTGTTTCTGGATTGACTTCCAGGTCTATATATGGCCTCTCTGGGCAGTGTTAGAGCCTTCTTTCTCTGTGGCACTCACTACCAGTTTGTGGAAGTGGGCTGCCTCAGAGCTGGCTCTCCGATGGTCACTCCTTGCTCTGATCCTCAGGTTCCAGAAAAACACTTTCCCCTGCAGTCTCCCAGGGTGTCCCCAACTGGGTGATCCTATGTATTCGGCTTAGTAATCAGAAGCAAGGATTTGAAGAGGAAAAATCCAAAGTGTGCGAACAATGGGTCTGCGCGCAAGTCTAAGCAGCCGGCAGACCTTTGAAATTCTTAGGCTGTCCCTGCACATCAGATCAAAATGGGTTGCTTTTTAGAGATCCCTTCTGTTAGCAGCTCTGAGGACCCCCTTCCACATTCACGGATCCCGCCATCCCCAACAGCCATGAATTTTTCTAGGCACAGACTTCCCTGGTCCTCCAGCTCCCACAAAACGTGCGTTCCTCTCTCCCGCAGGGACCAGAGACCTCACCTTATCCCAGGTGAAATCTGACCTTTCCGTGGTGGAGTGTAGAGCTCCTCCGAATCCGTGTGTTTGCGCCAATTGGGGACCGGTATTCTGGGGCTCGCAGCTGTTCCGTGGGTGCCGCAGTTGTGGATTTTCAGGCTTCCGATAAGCTCCACTTTCCCTTTCAAGATGGCGCGGACTCCGCATCCGAGCCTGTAGCTCCGGGAGGGGACCCAGCAGCAGTGGGGGCTGCCTGGTCAGGGGAACCCGTCTAGCAGTCCCCCACCTTCTCCTGGAGTTTAGCTGTCCCTTAACTTGCCAACAAACACTCCTCATGCGACCTCAGCTGTTCTTTCTTTCTGCTCCGGGACAAGGCTTGGAACACGTCTGTCTATTCTGCCGCCATTTTTTTCTCCAAGATCCTTCTTTTTTTACTGCTGCATAGTATTCCATGGTATAACTGTACCACAGCTTTCTTATCCACTCATCTACTCATGGGCACTTGGGCTGTTTCTAGATCTTAACTATTGTAAATTGTGCTGCTATGAACATAGGGGTGCATACATTCTTTCTGATTAGTGTTTCAGGCTTCTTAGGATATATTCCTAGAAGTGGGATCACTGGGTCAAATGGCAGATCCATATTTAATATTTTGAGGAGACTCCATACTGTTTTCCATAATGGCTGCACCAGTCTGCATTCCCACCAGCAGTGTGCTAGGGTTCCCTTTTGTTCACATCCTCTCCAGCTCTTGCCATTTGTTGATTTGTTGGTGGTAGCCATTCTGACAGGTGTGAGATGACACCTCATTGTCATTTTAATTTGCATCTCTCTGATGATCAGTGACTTTGAGCATTTTTTCATATGCCTCTTGGCTTTTTATATATCCACTTTGAAGAAGTGTCTATTTAGATCTTTTACCCATTTTTAATTGGATTGTTTGTCTTCCTTTTGTTAAATTGTATGAGTTCCTTATATATTTTGGAAATTAACCCTTTATCAGATGTATCATCCTATAATACATAATAAAAACCTAGGTGACGTTGCGTGACGTCGTTATAAGATGGCCGCCACAAGATGGCTGCCACAAGATTGCCATCACAAGATGGCCGCCACAAGATAGCCAGAAGGGGAGGGCAGTTGTGGGCAATCAGGCCAGCAGGGGAGGGCAGTTGGGGTTGACATCAGGCCTGCAGGGGAGGGCAGTTGGGGGGCGATCAGGCCGGCAGGCAAGCGGTTAGGAGCCAGCAGTCCCAGATTGTGACCCCTGTGGGGTCCCAGATTGGAGAGGGTGCAGGCTGGGCTGAGGGACATTCCCCGCCCCACCATGCATGAATTTCGTGCACTAGGCCTCTAGTTGCCAAATATGTTCTCCCATACAGTGGGCTCCCTTTTCATCTTGTTGATGGTTTCTTTTGCTGTGCAGAAGTTTTTTTATTTTGATATAATCCCATTTGTTTATTTTCTCCTTAGTTTCCTTTAACCTAGGAGACTTATCTGTAAACATATTGCTACAAGAGATGTCTGAGATTTTGCTGCCTATGATTTCTTCTAGGATTTTTATGGTTTCATGACTTACATTTAGATCTTTTATCCATCTTTTTTTTTTTATATTTTATTGATTTTTTACAGAGAGGAAGAGAGAGGGATAGAGAGCCAGAAACATCGATGAGAGAGAAACATCGATCAGCTGCCTCCTGCACACCTCCCACTGGGGATGTGCCCGCAACCAAGGTACGTGCCCCTGACCGGAATCGAACCTGGGACCCTTCAGTCCGCAGGCCGACGTTCTATCCACTGAGCCAAACCGGTTTCGGCTCTTTTATCCATCTTGAGTTTATTATTGTGTGTGGTATAAGTTGGTGGTCTAGTTTTATTTTTTTGCATGTATCAGACCAATTTTCCCAACACCATTTATTGAAGAGACTGGCTTAACTCCATTGTATACTCTTGCCTCCTTTGTCAAATATCAATTGAGCATAATGGCTTGGGTCAATTTCTGGGTTCACTATACTGTTCCATTGATCTATATGCCTGTTCCTGTGCCAGTACCAGGCTGTTTTGATTACGGTGGCTTTGTAGTATAATTTGAAATCTGGTATTGTGATTCCTCCAACTTTGTTCTTCTTTCTCAAGATTGTTGCAGCTATTCAGAATCTTTTTTGATTCCATATAAATTTTTGGAGTATTTGTTCTATATCTGTGAAATTTGCTGTTGATATTTTAATAGGGATTGCATTGAATCTGTAGATTGCTTTGGGTAGTGTGGACATTTTAAAGATATTAATTCTACCAATCCATGAACACAGTATATCCTTCCATTTGTTTATATCTTCTTCTATCTCTTTTTTCAACGTCTGTAGTTTTCTGAGTACAGGTCTTTTGCCTCCTTGGTTAAGTTTATTCCTAAGCATTTTAACTTTTTGTTGCAATGGTAAATGGGATTGCTTGTTTAGTTTCTCTTTCTGAGAATTCATTATTGGTGTATAAAAAAGCCATCAACTTCTGGGTGTTGATTTTGTATCCTGCTACATTGCCAAATTCATTTATTAATTCTAGTAGTGTTTTGATAGAGTCTTTAGGGTTTTCTATATACAATATCATGTCACCTGTGAATAATGAGAGTTTTACTTCCTCCTTTCCAATTTGGATGCCTTTTATTTCTTCTTCTTGTCTGATTGCTGTGGTTAAGACTTCCAGTACTATGTTGAATAAGAGTGGTAAAAGCGGACATCCCTGTCTTGTTCCTGTTCTAAGGGGAAATGCTTTTAGTTTTTGCCCATTGAGTATGATGTTCACTTTAGATTTGTCATATATGGCCTTTATCTTGTTGAGATATGCTCCCTCTATTCCCACTTCGCTGAAAGTTTTTATCAAAAATGGGCATTGGATTTTGTAGAATAATTTTTCTGCATCTATTAATATGATCATGTGATTTTTACCCTTTAATTTATGTGATCTATCACATTATTGATTTGCCAATATTGTACCATCCTTGCATCCCTCAAAATAATCCCACTTGATCATGGTGTATGATCTCTTTAATATATTGCTGGATGTGATTTTCTAATATTTTGTAGAGGATTTTAGCATCTATGTTCATCATGGATATTGGCCTGTAATTCTCTTTCTTTGTAGTGTCTTTATCTAGTTTTGGAATTAGGATAATGCTGGCCTCATAAAAAGAGTTTGGAAGTGTTCCTTCCTCTTGCATTTTCTGAAATAGTTTGAGGAGTAGAGTTGTTAGTTCTTCTTTGAATGTTTGGTAAAACTCCCCTGTGAAGCCATCTGGACCCGGGCTTTTGTTTGCTGGGAGATTTTCAATTACTGCTTCTATTTCATCAGTTGTTATTGGCCTATTTTTTTGTTCTTCCTGATTCAGTTTTGGGAGATTGTATTTTTCTAGAAATTTTTCTATTTCATCCACATTGTCCAGTTTTTTTGACATATAGTTGTTCATGGTATTTCGTTACAATCCTTTTATTTCTGAGGTATCAGTGGTTACTTCTTTGCTTTAGTTTCTGATTTTATTTATTTGGTTTCTCTCTCTTATTTCTTGATGAGTCTGGCTAATGAAACCAGAAGTTCGAATCCATGCACTGATCCTCTAGTTGTTTAATAACAGGCTATCTAGCCTCCATGTGTTTGAATGTTTTTGGGTGTTTTTACTGTATTTTATTTCTAATTTAATTTCACTGTGATCTGAGAAGATGCTTGATATGATTTCAATCTTCTTGAATTTATAGAGACTTGTTTTGTGTCCCAACATGTGGTCTATCTTTGTGACTGATCCATGTGCACTTGAGAAGAATGTATATTCTGCAGCTTTGGCATGAAATGTTCTATAAATGTCAATTAAATCAATCTGATCCAGTGTGTCCTTTAGAGTCACTGTTTCCTTGTTAAGTTTTTGTCTGGAAGATCTATCTAGTGAAGTCAGCGGGATGTTAAAGTTCCCTACTATGGCTGTATTGTTGTCAAACTCTCCCTTAAATTCCTCTAGAAGTCTTTATATGTACTTAGGTGCTCCTATATTGGGTGCATATGTTTTACCAGGGTTATATCCTCTTGTTGGATCGACCCTTTGGTATTATGTAGTGACCTTTGTTGTCTCTTGTGATGGCCTTCATTTTGAAGTCTATTTTGTCAGATATGAATGTTACTACTCAGCTTTTTTTACTTTTACATTTGCATGGAAAATTGTTTTCCATCCCTTCACTCTCATCCTGTGTGTGTCTTTTGTTCTGAGGTGGTTCTCTTGTAGACAGTATATAGTTGGGTCATGTTTTCATATCAATTCAGCTACCCTACACCTTTTGAGTGGGCATTTAATTCATTTACATTTAAGGTTATTATTGACTAGAGGCCCAGTGCACAAAATTGTGTGGGTAGGGTCTCTAGGCCTAGCCTGCAATCAGGGCCATCTTCTGCCCATTAGCCAGTCCCCAGGCAGCAGCAGCAGGGCAGCAGTGGCAACGGCGGCGGAACCTGCGTGAGCTGCCCTGAGTGGGCAGTGGAGTTGAAGTCACTGGCACCTGCTTTCCTGCTGGCCTGAGTCCCTGAGCAGGCAGGGATGAGCTGGGGATCCCAACAGGCTGACAACCAGTCTGGTCCTCCCACCACCCACCCTGATTCCCCTGTTCACCATCGCTGATCTATCAGAGCCTGCAGGCAGGGGGGAGGGACCAAGAGGTCAGCTGTTCCGCCCACTCGCCAGTCCCCAGTCCTGCCCTGCCACCACCCACCCACTTTCCTGTGGTTCCCTGTTCGCCTGCGGGTGGGCATGGGGGTGGGGTGGGGGAGGAGAGGGACTGAGAGGTGATCAATGCACCTCACGGCGACTGGTCGAGCAGTCATTCCGGTTGTTATGCTTATGGTCCCTGGCCTTTTATTATACAGGATAGGTGCTTATTTATTGCCATTTTAAATTCTGTATTTCTCTCTCTATTTCTTCTTCTCCTTACAGCATTCCCTTTAGCATTTCTTGTAATGCTGGCTTGGTGGTGATGTACCCCTTTAGCCTTTTATTGTCTGGGAAGCTCTTTATCTGGCCATCTATTTTGAATGATAGCCTTGCTGGATATAGTAATCTTGGTTTCAGATCCTTGCTGTCCATTACCTTAAGTACTTCATGCAATTGCCTTCTGGCCTGTAGAGTTTCTGTAGATAGACAGAGAAATCAAGTGTCAGCCTTATGGGAACTCCTTTGTAGGTAACAGTTTGTTTTTCTCTTGCTGCTTTTAAGATTCTCTCTTCATCTTTAATTTTTGGCATTTTTAAAAATATATATTTTTTATTGATTTTTTTACAGAAAAGAAGGGAGAGTGATAGAGAGTTGGAAACATCGATGAGAGAGAAACATCGATCAGCTGCCTCCTGCACACTCCCAACTGAGGATGTGCCCGCAACCAAGGTACATGCCCTTGACTGGAATTTAACCTGGGACCCTTGAGTCTGCAGGCCGACGCTCTATCCACTGAGCCAAACTGGCTAGGGCAATTTTTGGCATTTTAATTATGATGTGTCTGGGTGTGGGCCTGTTTGGGTTCTTCTTGCTTAGTGTTCTCTGTGCCTCCTGGACTTGTGTGACTTTTTCCTTTACCAAGTTAGGGAAGTTTTCTTCAAACATGCTCTTTATTCCTTTCTCCCTTTCTGACTCTTCTGGCACACTTTCTATTTGAATGTTGTTACATTTCACATTGTCCATCAGCTTCCTTAAGCTGTCCTCCTGTTTTTTTGTTTTGTTTTTTTTTCTTTTTGGTTTTCTGATTGAGTGATTTTTTTTCAACCCTGTCTTCTAATTCACTGGTTTGATCCTCAGCTTCCCCTACTCTGCTGTGTATTCCTTCCAATGTGTTCTTTATTTATGCCATGCCATTCTTTATTTCTGTTTTTATAGTTACTACATATTTTCTCATGCTGTTGAGCACCTTTACCATCATTACTATGATCTCTGTACCAGATAAATTTCTTATCTTTATTTCATTTATCTCTTCTTCTGGAGAATTCTGTTGTCCTTTCATTTGGGGGCTGTTTCTTTGCCTCGTCTTTTTGGCTGCCTGATTAGGTTTATGACTATGTATTAGGTAGATCTGCTATGCCTCTCAATCTCTAGTGCAGGACAGTGTCAAAAGCTGTTTCTGACTAGTTAGATCAGACAAAGATTCAAAGCCTCCAGAGACTGCCTCTATCTACAGACTGATAGCATTTTGTCTTGAACTGCCATCAGGCAATTATCCACAGGTATGGGAAGAGTTTTTTTCAACAGCGTGGGGCAATTGCTTCTGCCTGGAGGCTAATTGTTATTCTCAATCTCTTAATGGGCCTCAGCAACTTAGCTCAGTGGGGTAAGGGGTTTTCCAATAAGGTGGGTCAACTGTCTTTCCCCAGGCAAGGTCACCTGTATAGCAAATATCTGCACGAGAAAGATGACCTACGCAGTGTGTGGGAATGACTCAACACAGGAAATTGGGGTGTCTGCCTTCCAGGCTCTAACCTCAGAAACCCTGATCCTGGCTTCTGCTGACACAGCTCCAGGCCACTCTGCCTTACCTATGCTGGAACACAAGGCGAATGGCTTAACAGGCAATTTTGTGTGTTGGACCTTTAAGAGGGTACCTGATTTTCCAGCTGTCTCCCTGATAGACAGTAACTCTGCTACTTTTCACAGCCAGATGTTATGTGGGTACACTTCTCAGTTCTGGTGCTCTCTGCTGATTGGCCCAACAGCTCTCAGTGGCAACCCCCCACAACTGAGATATCTCTCCAGAACCTCAGTTGCTGTCTGTCAGAGCCCGGCAGCCCTTTCGGGGCCTCTCCCCACCCCCCGCACCAGTCTCTATGAGGTCTCCACTTTCTGTCCTCGGTTATCAGGGTTCTCTCCAGCAAGTCTTACATTAATTATTCAGGAAGTTTTCTGTATTTTAGTTGCAATTCCAGTTTGGTCCTGTGAGCATGCCTGTGCAGCATCCACTTACTCTGCCGCCATTTTTAATCTCTCTCTTGGCAATATTCTGGAGCTGCTGAATCAAGCCTCACCTCAAAGCCAGCTTATCATTGGGCTTTTCATCACATGAATCAATGACTTTCTTTTAAGCGATTTAGGGTTGGATTTTCTGTCCCTAGCAACTAGTCTGGAAAGATTCCTGACTAAGATAGCCATGAGAGGGGCTAAGGCAGGGGTGGATATTGTGTGGCCCATGAAATCATTTGGTCTGGCCCTGCCAAGGCATTAGGGGTGAGTTCATTAAATGTTTGACCTAATATAGTGGGCTAATTTTTAAGTTGATAATTTTTCATGGCTCATGAATGATGTTGGACATATCCAAATGGCCCTGGGCAGAAACAAGGTTCCCACCCTTGGGCTATGGCCCTGGGTGTGTGGATCCTTAACTGTCATAGCCCCAGGATCTGAGCCGTCAGGCTGGCAATCTGAGAAGCTTGGCCCCGTCTCAATATATTATTAGCCTTGACTCCTTGGCCTGTGTGACTGAATGTCCTCCAGCACAGCTGCTAGCTCCTGGGTGTTCTGGGATAGAATGATAGCTCAGATTGTCAGGGACAGTTGCATTTCTGTGGGATGTGTGGGCTCTCAAATTAACAGGGCCATGTGTTCCGACCTTCCTTCTATTTCCTTTTGTCCTGGTCCCTAATTCTTCCTGTGCATCAGGCAGAGCAGCAGGAGGTCACATGCTGAGTCCCAGCAGCCCGCAGGTCAGAGGCCAGGAGTGGGGCACCGGGCTGGGCAGACCTGAATCAACCCCATGCTCTTCTCTCCAGATGCAGAAAGAAGCTGCTTCAGGAAGGACCTGGTGGTGGAAGGTGATTAGTGGAAGACAATGGGCAGAGGGCAAACCAGGGGCCTCAGGAGGGCCACACACTGTCCTGTGCATGTGTGTGTGGCCTGCCACCATCAAGGACATGAAAACTACTACAGCAATGACGAGCAACTTGGTAATTCCCAGCCAGGGAGAGGCCATAGGAATAGCTGTATGCACTCAGGGCATTTGGTACACTAAGGTTTTGGGAGCAATTTAATCGAATCGATCAGAATTTACCCAGTATTCTCATTTCTAGATGTCTACGTCCTGACATACTCATGTGAGTGCAGAGAGACCATTGTACACAATTGTTGCGAAGCAAAATAATGGTAATAGTGACAACAGAGCCCTGTTCTGCCACAGAGGCCAGTTAGAGAAACTGTAACATGTAAGTTCCATTGTAAAGACTGATGGGGAAGAAGTGCCTGCCTCGCATGGTGCCGAGTGATGGGGAAAGTGTGGAACCATCTGTGTGTTGTTTTGGGAGAACCAGTATGGGCAGGTCCAGCCCTGTGTAGTCCCAACTATTTCTTTGGGCTCTGCCACCCCTGCCAGAGCCAACTGGCCAGGTTGTGGGGCCCATGGAGCCACTCACAACCAGTGCCCAAGCCCACAGCCATTTTTTTTTTTTTTGATATTTGCATGTGTTTAGGACAAAACTGCTGTGGTTCTAACTCTGAGACTGGTGCTGGGTTTCCCGATCAGAGAACATGACGCGTCCCTCCCCCTCCCCTTCCCATGTCCTAGCTCCACATGCCCTCCTCCTGCTCTTAGGACTGTGCAAAAGCTGGGTGCAAACCTCAGCTCCGCTACTTATGACCCTTTGACCTTGGGCAAATTACTTCATTGCTGTGGGCCGCGGTCTCTTCACATGAACAGTGGTTTCATCTCAGAGTGTGCAGGGTTGTTGTGCGGATTAAATGAGATCGCCTTTATTGAGCCCAAGGCCTGACTTATGGCAGGTGCTCAGGAGTGTGGGCCCCTGGCCTGAAAGGGGAATGGATACCTCTTTTCACGGATGGGGAAACTGAGTCCAGGAAAAAGTAGAGATTTTCACCAGTCCCATAGCGACTTTGCAGATCTCAGCTGCCACCTGGCTTGTGGGGGCTTCCTCCCTGCTCGCTTTGTGTGGCCCCCTGGTGTCAGGAGCCCCCCAGCTCTGCACAGCCAGTGACCCTGAGGCTTTCCTTTCCCCTCCCTTGAATTTCCTTCAATTTAATTCACATCGAGAACTTTCAGAGCCCAGGGGAGGAAATCACAAAGATGATCACATTACTATAAGGAAAATTAATGAATTGCTGGCAGTTCTAAGACAAAAACACATTATCTACATATTTTAGATGGAGTAGTAAAATGCTTCCAGTTTGCAGCTGCACGCTGTTGCACTGCTCTCACTTTATTGCCAGACTCTGCCTTTGTCAGGGCGTGTCACATCCTCTGTGACACAGTCATCGTATATCAGAGGGTCACAGAGAGAGGCAGAGGCTGGAGGTGACAGGCTTGCTCTGTCCTTGGAAGGGGCCACCCTTCTGGCTCTGGGGACGTGGGCCTCGCTCTGGGGGTGAATGTGGCCCCAGACCTCCCATAATCCCGGCGTGGAGTGCAAGGTTAACTTTTGCTTTATGATCAGAAAACGGAAAATTCAGCCTCCACTGGTTGTTTGGTCTTGTCAGTGTCAAATGCCGGCTATAGCTGTGCTCTTTCCAGGAACACCTTCCCTTTTTCTCTCTTTCTCTTCCATGTCTCACCCTTCACAGTCTGCCTCCTCCAGGAAGCCCACTGTAATTGACCCAGCACTCACCTTTGACTCTCTCAACTCATGGAGCCTACACAGGCCCAACTACCGGATCTGAAATCTATAGTCTCATATTCCCACCTGTACAGACCCCTTTGGTGCCTCGCCCACACCACCTCAGCTCTCGTCATTTCTGTGAATACCAGTGGCTTCTTACTGCAGGAACTGGTGACTCTTCCCTGAAAGTGGCTCCCACGGAAGGAGGGTGGCTCATGCTCAGCTGGGATAGGGCAGGCTGGGAATGCCCAGGAGTCAAGACAAGCACTTAGGGCATCACTAAACCAACAGTGCAGGCAAAGGCAAATTAAACTGCAATGAGATGCCACTTTGTACACTAGGGTGGCTTCAATAAAAAGACCAACAACATTGAGTGCTGACAAATATGTGAAGCAACTGGAACTCTCCAGACTTTTGGGGGAAGTATAAGACGGTGGAAGACTATCAATTTCTTATAAGGTTCAACATATCCCTACCCCATCGCCCAGCAACTTTACTCCTAAGTAATTAAACAAGAGAAATAAAACATATGCCCACAAAAAGACTTGTGCATGAGCTTCAGGGCAGCTTTATTCATTATCACCAAACTTAGAAACGACTCCAGTATCCATTATGTAAATGGATAAACAAAGTGGTATGTTCACTTAATGGAATACTATCCTATATAATAAAAGGGTAATATGCAAATTGACCCTAAAGGTGGAACGGCCAGTCGCTATGGCATGCACTGACCACCAGGGGGCAGACGCTCAAGGCAGGAGCTTCCCCCTGGTGGTCAGTGCACTTCCACAGGGGGAGTTCTGCTCAGCCACAAGCCGGGCTGAGGGCTGCTAGTGCAGTGGCAGTGGTGGGAGCCTCTCCTGCCTCTGTGGCAGCACTAAGATGCCCATCTGCAACTTAGGCCCGCTCCCCACAGGGAGCGGGCCTAAGCTGTCAGTTGGACATCCCCTGAGGGCTCCTGGTATGCCAGAAGGATGTCTGACTGCCAGCTTAGGCTCCATACCCTGGGGAGTGGGCCTAAGCCGGCAGGTGGACATCCCCTAAGGGGTCCTGGACTGTGAGAGGGCGCAGGCCAGGCTGAGGGACCCACCCTGCCGAGTGCATGAATTTTCATGCACTGGGCCTCTAGTTCACCAGTAAAAAGGAATGAAGGGCCCTGTTTCATGTTTCAACATAGATGAGCCTTGAATACATGATGCTCAGCAAAAGAGCCACACACAAAAGGTCACTTATTGTATGATTTCATTTATATTAAGTTCTCAAACAGACAAAACTAAGGTCTGAGAACTGAGAACGGTGGTTGCCTCTGGTGGAGGTTACAGTGGGGTATGCATTTGTCAAAACTTACTGAACATTTTATTTATTTTTATTTTTTTAAAATCTTTTTTAAAAACTGTGTTTTTATTGATTTTAGAGCAAGAGGAAGGGAGAAAGAAAAACAAACAAACATTGATGTGAGAAACATGGATGATGCTCCAACCGAGCCACACCAGCCAGAGCTGAACTGTACAATTTATTGAATATAAATTGTGCCTCAGTAACAATGTTTACATTGATCACTCCAAAAGTTACATAGATGAGTGAAAATATGTGGAATGCACAGGAAAGCATAATGTCAAAGCGAAACAAATCACTTGCAATTATCTCCCCCCTCCCCGGAAATCATCATTGTGAACAGTTTCCTTTCCACAGTCACATGCTCACATACTTGGGATCCTACTGTTCACACTGCTTTGTAGCTGGCTCACAACGTCTGTGTCAGGAGATGTGCCTGCTTTGTCTCTCCCTCCCTTCCTGTCTCTGTCTCTCTCCAGTTACTCCACACCCCCTCCCACCCTCTCCACCTCCCCCTACAGCAATGGGCTCGGCCAACTGGAGGCAAAATCAGATCAGAGGGCGAGAGGTCAGAGAGGCTAGGTATTTATTCTTCGAGCTTCTCCTGCTGGTCACTTTGTGCTGGCAATGAGGTGACAGCGGTCCTAAAGACTCCTTCCAGAGTGCGGGAACCTCTACGTCCCCCTTTCCTTGGAGCCTACTGACGTCACCGGCCAGGCTTCCTGCACAATTCCTGTGGCTCCCCTAAACCCGTCCACGCCTTTCTAATTAATCCTTTTATAAATAAACCGTCCTCAGATCACCCTAATTTGAGCAGGCTATCCGTTTCTTGTTCAGATCCTGATCATGCGCGCGAACGCATTTCCGTGTCCACGTTACAGATGGCAGGCGGACCCAAGCCCTGGCGGACCCGCAGGACCAAGGCCGCTGGCCCAGCCCCGCCCTGCCTGGCGCAGCGGCATCGGGGGTCTACCGGGCGGAACAGGGAGCTGCGGAGCGGCGCGAAGAGGACCGGGAGTGCGGTCCCAGAGCTGTCAGCGCGGGTCTCCAGTTCACTTCCGCGACGCGTCCCCAAGGCGACGGTAGCTGGGAGGTGCTTCCGGCCCGCGGGCGGAGGCGGAAGTCCCGTCCCTGCCAGCAGCCCCGGGTTTCCCGTGATGCTTTGCGAGGAGCAACGTAGCCGGAAGCTGGTGGCGGCGGGGTAGGCTACTGGTGAGAGTCCTCGGTGCAGCTCGCCGCCCGACCCCGACCCGGACCCCGCCGACCCCCGCCTGATCCCGGTGCTCAGGATCGAGCCCGCCTGGTAAGCGCGCGTCCCGAGCCGCTAGCGCCCGCCCACCGGCCCGGCTCCACGACGCTCCCGGCCCGCCATCCTCTCTTCTCCAGCTGCCCCCAGGCCCCTACCCCTGCGGCCATGGGCCCGCCCTTCATTCCCACCCTGAACCCTGCCGGCCCGGCCCCTGCTCCCTCCCTCGGAACCAGGACCTGGCCTGGACATAACCTCCATTCCTGCGGAGCCTCCCAGGGGGTGTCGGGAGGCCTGGCTAGTCTGAACGGTGGCCTGAGCACTTTCGTTTCCTTCTCTTGCCCTTTGTCCCAATTATGCCCCAATTAATTACCTGGACTTAGTGGGACAAACGCAGGTGACCAGGAGTCAGCAATAACAGCCTATCCCCTGGTACTTCAATGTCTAGACAGCTGAGCCGAACCGGAACACACGACACACAAGACAGAATTAGTATGCAATCACGCAGGGTTTATTTACCTATTCTTAGTGGGTCCTAGGCTCCAGCAAAGGCACCCGGCGATGCACGATGCACGCTGAAGGACAGATGACGAAAACAGAGACAGGCAGGCGGCCGCAGTTGGCTCAGGCTCACACTGCAGAGCAATCAGGGGCTTGTTTCTCGGAGCGACGTGGAGTCCTTCTCTTATCGGGCAGGAGACCTCAACTGAAGACGGTGTCAGGGTTATATAGACCGTGGTAAACTTGTGTCCTTATCAGTGTGGGCCAGACGGTGTGCCTTATGCTGGGAGCAGGGCGTTTACACTTTAAGGCAGGGGTCCTCAAACTTTTAAACAGGGGGCCAGTTCACTGTCCCTCAGACCGTTGGAGGGCCGGACTATAGTTAAAAAAAACAAACCATGAACAAATTCCTATGCGCACTGCGGGCCCGGGACAAGTTGGCTGCTAAGCAGGACAGGCAGCGGCACCCAGCGGGCCGGATAAACGTTCTCGGGGGGCTGCATGTGGCCCGAGGGCCGTAGTTTGAGGACGCCTGCAAGGGCTCAGAGCTTTTACATCAAGATAGTGGGGTGTTCATTAATTTTGGAAGTTACAGAGTATTGGGGGCTTCCATACAGCAAACATTTCATACAATAATTATTTCATATATTAGAGGGGTTACATTATTATAACATTCCACCCGGTGGTCTCCGAGGAACATATATGGAGGGGGATCCGAGGGTGCCAAAATTAATTTAGTTTATTCTTTCTGCAGCATAAGAGTCTAATGAGGGAGAGAGGTAGATAATGGCTAAGAGAAATAAAATGGTTTTAGCTGTTTGCCAAGCAGAGGTAAGGGCGTTCCATCCTTTTTGGATGTAATAGATGGGGTTAAAAAGATTCCAGTGGGGAGTACAAGGTACAGTCCTCCAGAGAGAAACAACGGTGGTCCCGAAGTCACAGTATTTATCGAGGTCGGCCAGGTCTGCAGCTGTGTTGAGAGTCATGCTGTTGGGTATCAGGAGCAGGTGGTCGATGGCTTTTGATGTTGCTCCAAGTTTCTTGATGGTGTCATCAGAGTGTTTCTGGAGTTCTTTTAACTTAGAAATGGTGTTATTAATGGAAACGGGGGCGGTGTAATGCTTCGGGGAGATAGAAAATTGGATAGGTACAGAGGAATGAAAATATAGGGAAGTTCTTTCAACAAAGGAGGAATATTGGGTGTCATTAAGATATGTAATATTCATAGTGTGAGAAAGAAGGGTGCAGTTATTAGAAGAATCAAGAGGAAGGTCAGAATTAGAAGTGTGGTCATAATATGTAATATTCACAAAGCAGGTAAGGAAATAAAAATGGCCTAAGTTATATATAAGGGGTTCTGGGGTATAGAGTTGCATGGGTACCAAGAAGAGGGATAGTTGAAGTGGGTTAGCAGCAATGTAGATATTAGGTGTAAATTCAACAAGAGAGTTTCGGGGGAAGAAGTAAGGTTCAGCATAAAGTAGGTCGGAGTCGGGTTTAGCCCAGGTACTGTCAGGTAAAAGTGTAGGGAGATTTAGGGTAGAGTATCCAACTAGGTGTTCGCCACCTATTGTAGAAAGAATAGTGAGTTGGCAAGAGAATAAATCGCAGCCAACAGGTTTAGAGAAATCAACCATAGCAGTTGAATCACTCCAAGTTGGGTTGAAGCCATGTTCCATAAGCATAAGGCTATGAATGTCTTTAAGAGCATTAGTAAGGAAGTTTTGGGTTTGTTGGCAGGAGTAGTTGGAAGTCTGAGAACCTGGTGTTGAGATCCTGAAGGTCTACATGAAGCTGGCGGATGTTGTCGTCCATGGTTTGTACTGTGGCTGAGAGTAGTTTTAGTTGTTGTTGTGTTTGGATTGCTAATTCATAGGCTGAATTGAAATTTCTAGATATAAGGTGAAAGACTTCATTATATCTAGAGTTTTGAAGTTTGGTGTATATTTGTAGGTCTAAAGATATTTCCGCAATTTTGACTGTGTTAGCTATAGAGACCGTGAGAGAAAGGGCTGCAATAGCGAGTCCAAATTGAAGCGAGTGTCTGCGGTTTGTTTGTCCAATAGATGGCAGTGATGGAAGGTTAACTTGGAGTTTATTTCTTACGGGTTCACATTGGGGAATGATACTAGTTACTAGAAAATCTTGTTTTGTATATATAATAGTTGTAGAGTGGATTATAGGTCTGTAAATAATTCTGATTGGGTTGCTTGTTTGGGTTATAATTGGTGGTGGTGGGGATGTAGAAGGTTGAGGATTGGTGATGCCATAAGAGAATACTGGTTGATAGTGGTACGTTCTAAGGCATATTGTGCTGTTATAACATCCTCTATGAATAAAGCAAGGTTGAAGAGGGTTTTTTGTAAAGCAGTCAGCAAAAGAGAGTTGTGTGTAGTAAAAATCCATGATGGGTAATATAGTGTGGTTTGTAATGGGTGAGTAAGAGTGTAGGTATAATTTGTTCCATGCGCCATCCATATAGTGGAGCATGTATTGTTGGTATCCCTGTGATAGGGTTCCTGAAAGTCTGCGTGTGTTTGTTGGATTAATGTTTGTTCCAAAATTGTAGAACCATGCAATAGGTTTCAGACCATATGAGATGTTATATGTAAGGTTTACAAGGTGGTCCTGAATATTTAAACATGAATGGTGTCTCAGGTCAGGGTTAGAGATGATATTAGGTCTGATTACTGTTTTAGAGTATTGGTAAATGTATGTGGTGGAGCTACTGGGTGAGTCGGCGGTGTCTAGGATATTGCCAGTGGTGAATTTGAAAGGAATAGAAAAGTTAGTGATGGGGAATGGGCCATAAGAATATGGATTGGTGCAAAGAGAACTGAATGAAGAAGCATAGGTTTGATATGTCTGGAGTAGGTAGGGTAGTTTGAATCCCGTGAATTGGGGGTTAGAGACACAGCCACCTGTAAGGTTATACAGGGGCGTAGATCTGCTAAGGAGGAAGACTGGAAATTTGTAGTTTCCTCTTGACCATGAAACGTTTGCCCATGTGTAAGGGTCTCCATCAAGGGTATAGTAGAGAGTGTTTCTAAGGGTATTGTAGATATTGTTGTGTGTTATATTAGGAAGTTTCACGATGGGGAGTCTAGGGTATGTGTCATGAAAGTTGGAAGATAGGGGTATGTTAGTGAGATTTGCAAGAATGCATGCTCTGTGTCTGGTTGTAGTGTTACAGAGATGAGATCCATTAAAGAAGTAGACAGGTTTGTCTTTAAGTGATGTGTGTGTACTGGATGTGACTCCCGGGAAATGTGGTGTTGTGAGGTTTGTTTTCCAAAATCCCAAAAATTCGGGTTGGGATATTTTCCATTTAATAGATTCATATTGTTTGACAGTGTGTGCCTGGAGAAGCCATAAGACTTGAGGAGGGATTTTTTTCCGTGGCATTGAAGCAATTGAGAACAGTAAGAAGTTCAACGTATGCTCCAAGAATTAAAGTCATCTTTTATTTTCTGTTTAAATAAATTTTCTATGTTGGACTGGGTGCCATTCGGGATAAATGCAATGAAGCATATGCGAGCTATTTTACCAAATTTAGGGTTGTTATTAATTTGAAGTAAATGATTATTGAAATTTTCAAATACAGGTGGTGTAATGAGATCTGTAAGAACTTGTGGAATATGTCTGTATGGCCAGAAATTTTGGTCTGAGGTTAAAAATTCCTGAGGGGTTATAGCATCCTCCAGTGGTGTTGTGAGAGGTGATGCAAGTGTTGGTGATTCCTGAGGCATGATACATGAGTTAATGCAGAAGTTGCCAAAAATTGGAAAGTTGGGAAAGCCTGTGAGATAGTATTGATAATATGTAATACCATTTTCTGTGACTACATGAGTCATGTTAAAATGTTTTGTCCTATTGAATCCTAGTGGAAGAATTGGGTTGTTAGTAGGTGGTGAAAAGAATGGATGTCTGTTGAGTATTGGCGTTACTGTGGATGTGGGGGAAGCATTTGAGGAGTCATCTGAGGAGTCATCCTCATCCTCATAGTTGTTTTTATCCTTGGACTCATAAGAGTCATAATCCTCAAAATCTGTTCCTTCCTCGCCCGTGTACCGGAAATGCATTAATCTTTCCACAAAGGGAATGACATTGAGATTTGCTCTTTGTATACATGTCAGGTTTTCATGAGTAACAAAGGGATCTATGCTTTGAATGGGTTGAGAGTAAGAGGATTTGTTAGTGATTTCAAATGTAGTTGATGGTTCATAATGTTGTGTGTCTATGATTGATACAGATCTAGTGGTGAGTGCATCTTGAAACCATTGAAGTAGTATGCAGTTTTTTAGTTGGGTGTGGTAGTGAGCTCTAAGGGTCGTTTGCTCAGAATTAATTTAGTGCAAGGGTTTGGCAAGTGTGTGCAGAAAGGTATGCAGGGCAGAGTTTATAGGTGCTATGATAGTGGATAGAGGTATTAAAATCAAAGTGTCCTATAGAGTATGAGAATAAAGAATTACTGTTTGTGACTATGTGTACATGTGGGTACACATAATGTTTTCCCGATTTTTTCAGGATAGGTATGTGGGTAGGATGTGTAAGAAAGATAAATGAAGGGATTGTCATTGTGGTAGTAGAGGGAGCAGTGGTAGGGTTAGAGGTAGAAGTAGTAATCATAGAAGTCTGAGCATTGGAGGTATCAATAGAAGTGGCTGCATTAGCAGAGGCAGCAGTAATAAGGGAGAGTATAAAGGCTAGAGGTAGCAGAGAAAATCTAGTTCCATGTCTCCCTGTTCTAGCTCCTGAATGATGTCCTGTACTAACAGAGCGTGGTGGATTTCTTCTTAATTGATACTGTGTATGCATTCCCATGCTGGTGGCACAAGGGGAAAGGGTGGGGATTGATAGTTATTGGAGTGTAAAAAGCAACGAAGGGGGTTGCTAATGAGAGTAGTTTGGATAGGATGTGGGTCTCTATTAGGAGAGTAGATGGCTACCTCCACCAGGAGAGTATAATGCTGTAAGAGGTGGTGGTAATCAATAGCAATTTGCCCTGGGAGATATTCAGCAAATGCTTGAATGTCATCCAGCAGGTTATGGAGACTTTGTCTCACGGGGCCTGTGAGGCTGGTCTGTAGGTTTACTGGATATTCAGAATAAGAGTCGGGTGGGGGTATCCAGGAGTACCAAGGATCATTACATATCTGGGGGGGAAGTCTTATGAGATAATTGTCAAGAGCAATACTAGGGTAAAGAGGAATTGTTGGGGATGGGGCTGGTTCCAAAGGAGGGTTAATTGGAAGTGGGGTGGAGGGAGGAGTAGGGTAAATGGGGGTTTAGTTTGGTATGGGTTGTGGGGGTACTGGGCCTGCTGAGATTTCTTCTAGAAATGCATTTAGTTGTAGTTCCCAGGTTTCCAGTGTCTGATCACTGAAAAAGAGAGGGGTATTATTTGTTTAGGATGCAGAGGGTATGATTATAAAAAGTGGAGCAGGGGTTTTTTAAGGCTTCTAGGGTCGCGTGGACGGTAGTGGTGGGCTTGGTGGTGTTGGTATTGTTACACGAGCGATATGGACACCACGTCCAATGGAGTGTCAGTGGGGTTGCTAGGAGTGCTATAAGGAGGAGGAGTCCAAAGAGGGAGATGCAGATGATCCTTAAGCACATTGTTAAGGAGTCATTTGAGGGTCAAAACTAGAACTAGTGTGCTGAGGATTGAGAAGGGAGTGAGAAGGGAGTGAGAGGAGGTATGGATCAATATAGAAGTTTTTGAGTGAGCAGTTGGATCATGCCAGAGGGGTAGAGTTTTGTATTTTGGTTTGTTGTAGGTGTCCTAGACTGTTTACAGTCCAGAAGAGTGATGATCTAGAGTGGGCGATTATTTCCTGTGGGGATAAGGAGCCGTCCTTAGTGGATTTAGTCAAGATTTTATAGGGTAATTTTTTCGTGATATTGGGGGGTGGTTCATGATCCGCAATGGATGTGTGGCTGGAGTAATTCTTCTATTGGGGGAAGTCTATTTACCCTAGGTCTGGAGTTTAGTTGTAGACATGCTTTGTCTAGTAATTCTTATAGTGTCTTGAATGACCTGTCCATGAGTAGTGTTTGTATTTTGTGTTTGAGGAGGCCATTGTGTCTTTCTATTTGTCCAGCCACTTGTGGATTATAAGGCAGGTGGAAGTTCCAATAATGTCTAAGTCTTGTGCTTGTTGTTGGACTGATGATGCTGTGAAGTGTGTGCCTTGGTCTGATTCAGTGATTTGTGGTGGACCATAGAATGAGAACCATGTTGAGAGTACTTGCATAGTGTTTTTTGCATCTGGATGTCTTGAGGCATAAGCATAAAGTATTCCAGTTGCTGTGTCAACAATAGTGCATGCATATTTGTCTGCAAAGGGTACATGAAGTGGTCCAATAAAATCAATTTGTAAGACTTGATTAGGCACAAATGCTTTAGTCAGTCTGGGTGGTGTAACAGATTTAAATGTGTGAGTGCCTTTGCATTGTTCACAGAAATTGATTGCTTGTTTAATGAGTTTGATGGGTGCCTTCAGGTTTCTTTTAAGGAACCAATGGGCATGTGAGGAGTGTCCTAAATGTCCTAATGTTGTATGTATCTGTTGTATAAATTGTGGTGTAAAGGTAAGTTCTGGGTTGGTGAGGATAATTTGTATTTGCCTCCTTCCTTTTTTAATATAAGTTTTGGAAGAGGGGTGATGGACCAGTCATTATTTTCATTTCTTACTAATTTCAGATTAATTGCTAATGATTTTGAATTGTCCGTGATGGTGATGTTATCCCTTGGTGTAATTCCTTTTGCTAATGTATCTGCTATTGTGTTGTGCAGTGTTGTGGGTGTTTTGTCTGTAGCATGAGCGTTGACATGTGTAATGTATATTTTAATTTGTTTGGAGAGATCGTGGAGTTTTATCCGATAGTCTTGTGACCATAAAGGTTTGCCATTAATTAATCAGCCTGATTGTTGCCATTTGCCTGACCATTCAGTGATTCCTTTACAAACTGCCCATGAGTCGGAAAAGATGTAAATTTTGGACTTCTGATTGTCAACTGAGTCCTTAATGGCTAAATATGTAGCTATAAGTTCAGCATGTTGAACAGATTTGGACTTCCCGCTCGCCGTTAGCACCCTGGATGTCGCTGGGTTGAAGGCTGCTGCTCTCCATTCATTCTGGTCACCGGTTACGGAGGCTGATCTGTCTGTAAACCAGGCATTTTTAAGCTTAGGGCTATATTGTGGCCCTTTCACACCGATTGGATCGGGTGGTTGGACAAACTTGTTGGCACAGGTAGGTGGTTCTACCTCAGTTTGTTGACCTCCTCGGTGAGGAGGGCTGGTTCACCGGAGCCAGAGGTTTCTCGTGTGTTAATGTACCACTTCCACGCAAGAACCTTTTTGTCAATTTGGGAACCTCCCAATTCTTCAGCTGACATTTTGAGCCATGCCTTAAGGGGCAATGTGCTGTGCACGGTTATTGGGTTAAGTCCAGTCAGTGGCTCTACATGCAACAGTGCCACATATAGTGTCCAGATTCGTTTCTCAAAATGAGAGAATTTGTGGTAAGAGTAAGGGAATCTCTGAGTCCAGAATCCTACAGGGATTAGCTTTTTGTCTTCTGTTCCTCTTTTGTATAGTCCCCAGCTGCCATGTTCTGCCATGAAACTAATGTCTAGTACTATTTTGTCTCCTGGTTTGATACTTTGTAGCGATTGAAAGTGGTGTATGTAGTCCTTTAATTGTTTAAATGCTTGTTCCTGTTCTTGGGTCCATATGAAATCTACTGCCTTCCTGGTGACTTTGTATATGGGTTTTGCAATGTCTGCTAGGTATGGTATGTGTTGTCTCCAGTACATGAAAAGTCCCATTAATTGTTGTGCTTCTTTTTTGTTGGTTGGGCTTTTTAAGTTTAGTAATTTGTCTATTACTTTGTTTGGTATGTTTCTACCTTCAGAGCTCCAATGGATGCCTAAAAATGTTGTTTTGGTGTCTGGGGGCTGGATTTTGTCAGGATTAATTGTCCAGCCTAGTGATCTTAGGTGTGTTACTAGTGACTCTAGATCAGATTGTAGAATCTCTTTGTCATTGTTATAGAGTAGAATGTCATCTATGTATTGTATGATTGTGGATTTGTATTTTGTGGGGTCAATGTTGTTAGCAAGTAGGTTGTGTGCAATTGTGGGAGAGTTTTTGTATCCTTGTGGGAGTCTTTTGAATTGGTATTGTTTGCCTTGCCATGTAAATGTGGTAAAGGGTCTGGATTTTTCAGCTATGGGTATTGCAAAGAACATGTCTGAGAGATCAATTGCTGCCATAAATCTAGGGTTGTCTCTCTGGATAATATTGATTACTTCTTGCGTATCAGGCAGACAGCCATCTATTTTGGTGAGGCCTTATTCAGGTTGCGATAGTCAATTGTGATCCTGTAGGTGCCGTTAGGCTTTTTTACAGGCCAGATGGGGCTATTATAAATGTGTGATCTGCCTGGTTCTATTATATCTTCTTCCAGAAGTATTTTAAGTGCTTTGGTTACATCCTCATGTCCTCCTTTTAGAGGGTATTGAGGTGTGAATGAATTTGTATTTGGTTCTGGTAATGTTAATGGAGGTATTTGTAGTGCAGTGAGGATAGTTTTGATTTTATGTAGCCTGGGTGTGTGGGAAATGTGACAAAATAATGTTGGTAGGATGTCCATACCTAATATGTTTTGAACCTGAGGTGAGACTAGGAATGTGATTGGGATTTGTTTGCCCTTGTATAGTATTTTTCCTCATGTTGGGGGCTGGGGTCACATTTCCTGTGACTCCTTCAATATGTACTGTAGGTCCTTTCTTTGGTTCTGCATTTAAATGTTTTGTAAGCGGTGGGTTTCTTTTAGCAGGGAGACCTGCGAGCCAGTATCTATTAAAAAGATTTTATATTGTAATGGCCCACTTCCCAGGGAGATTTGGAGGGATATGTATGGTCTGTTGTCATTTATTGTGTTGAATGATGTGTCTATAGCTAATGGGGGGTTACTGAATATAGGCACTTTAGGTGGGATTTCTTCAGGGTCTGTAGTGTAGAAGTAATGTTCTGGCATTGGTGTCTGGTATGGCCCCCCCTATTGCCGAACTTGCTGTGGTCGGTGGGGACCTCTCCAGTTTCCCTGATTCTGTTTGAAGGGGTTTTGACTGTTTTGAAATGGGTTGTTGTCTCGAATCTCTGTCCTGAAGGGGTTTCTTTGATTTTGTGGTTGGGTTGGTGGGTTTCTGTTGAATGGGTTGTTATTACCTCTAAAAGGGTTATTTCTAAATGGGTTATTATTATTATTATTTCTGAATTGATTATTGTCCTTGAAGAACGGATTGTTCCTCCTCCAATAATAAGCTTGTCCTTGTCTGTATTGGTCATTCTGCCTGTTTTGATTGGTTTGGGGTGTTTTTAAGGGCTTTAGAGGTCCTCTGTACTGCTGCATGGGAAATGAATAGTTCTTTGATTCCTTTGCCATGAAGGCGAATTTCTTTTCTGCTAATAGGTCTCGGTGCAGTTAGATTTTCCTTTTAATATCCTCTGCAGTGTTGGACCCTGCGATAAGGTTTTGAAGCTGCATTTTGTAGCCATCTGGAGCATTTCTTATTAGTACGTTGACTATCCCTTCTACATCTGAATTTTCCCATGGTGAGCTCAAACCTGGCTTATAGAGGCTAGTTAGGATCACCAGTTTCCTTAATTGGGTCTGTAATTGTGTAAGAGATTCCCAGTGTTCTGAAAACTGTCCTAAAGACAGGTCCACTGATGGAAATGCTCTTCTCCATGCATCTCCTATCCAGCTCCATAATGATCTTACTGTATTTGAGTGTTGTTCTGCAGTTTCCTTTAGCGCTGTTTTTAATTTGGCTAATTCAATTGCATCTATCACTGCTCTGAGTTCATCTGCACTTAACATAGATGTGTGGCCTCCAAGTTCATATATTTTTACAAGCCACTCTACGTCCGTTAATTCTCCTTTAATCAATAGTTTTCTGAGTTCTGCTAGTTTCTGCCTTGAAAATGAGGTGAATTCTACCGTTTCCTCAGTCCCTTCATTTTCTGATTTTATTACCTTCTTTTTTACTACTACTGGCTTGCTAGAGTATTTTGCAACTACCTTCTGTGCTAGTGATCTTCCCTTGTCAGTGTCCTCCTGCAGGTGATGGATTGTCTGTAGTAATATTCCTACTACCTCCTGTGGTGATGCTCTTTCTATTATTGGAATCAGATTGTTAGGATCTACTATGTTTTGTTTGAGGCCTGGGGCTGTCTGGATTTTATAATTGGCCCTCAGGGCGTCCTCTACCGGCCTCCATTTGCTTTCTGATGGTATGTTAGGCTCCGTAGGGTCATTTCTTTTGAAAAGCTTGTTAAAGAAGTTTTTAACTTTTTTAACTGCATGGTGTTGAGTGAGACAGAGTCTTGGTCTGTACCTACCAAACGGACAGAATCCTTGTGTATGCGGTGTGTTCCTATTGCAGTATGTGGTTTCTAAATGGAGAGTTGTTAGTTTTTGTTGTTGTTGTTGTTTTTTGTTTTAGAAAATTAGAGTTTTAGCTAGCTTCTTCAAAATTTTGTTCATAAGTTCGGCTCTGCTATAAATTTATTCTTCAAAAAGTTTCATTTTCCTTTACTTTTAGTTTCCCTTAATTTAATTCCTGGAATTTGAAGGGGAGTTTTGATTTTGGACCGAACCTAGGCGACCCGGTTATGCTCCGGTGTCGAGTCTCCGGATTGGGAATAGGTCGGTTGGTTTAATCTGCCAACTCAGCACTGCTTGGACAGAAAGACTGCTAGCACCCTCCAGCATTCGCCTTCAGGAGTCAGCCTCTCCTGGGTATGCCCTCACGGTAGACGACCACTGACCCGTGTCCTCAGAGACTAGTTCGCTTTTGGTTGGTGCCAGATTAATCCCCTTTACACTCAGTGGTCATTTCCTTAATACTCCGACCGAAACCTGAGAGTTTTTGCCAATTTTAAATACTTAACCCGCCTGCGCTGCGGAGAAATTTGTTTTGGAATCCTGCCGGCTACGCCAATTGTCCTAATTATGCCCCAATTAATTGATTATCTGTCTAGATTTAGTGGGACAAACGCAGGTGACCAGGAGTCAGCAATAACGGCCTATCCCCTGGTACTTCAGTGTCTAGACAGCTGAGCCGAACCGGAACACACGACACACAAGACAGAATTAGTGTGCAATCACGCAGGGTTTATTTACCTATCCCTAGTGGGTCCTAGGCTCCAGCAAAGGCCACCCGGCGATGTGCACTGAAGGACAGACGACGAAAACAGAGACAGGCAGGCGGCCGCAGTTGGTTCAGGCTCACACAGCAGAGCAATCAGGGGCTTGTTTCTCGGAGCGACATGGAGTCCTCCTCTTATCGGGCAGGAGACCTCAACTGAAGACGGTGTCAGGGTTATATAGACCGTGGTAAACAACTTGTGTCCTTATCAGTGTGGGCCAGACGGTGTGCCTTATGCTGGGAGCAGGGCGTTTACACTTTAAGGGCTCAGAGCTTTTACATCAAGATAGTGGGGTGTTCATTAATTTTGGAAGTTACAGAGTATTGGGGGTTGCCATACAGCAAACATTTCATACAATAATTATTTCATACATTAGAGGGGTTACATTATTATAACACCCTTTGCGATGGGTGATCGTCTGGGGGCGGGGACCAGGAGAGGACTTTAATTCCCCCCCGGTTTACGTGGATTTATGGAGAACTATGCTCCTTGTCTGTCTGACCTGGTAACCTCATTGTAAACCACCAACTTTGAGAAATAATTGTGTTCGTTTGGTGCAGGCCTGATATTTCTGCTGTGCTGCTTATGATGGTGCCGAATGGGTGCGAGAACCGGCTCTTGGGTTGGTTTTGGCGTCTCTTTCCGAGAAATAGGCCTATTAGAATGAGAAAGGGCTGTTCTTAGATGGAGCCGCTTTGGGTGCTTTCTACCTGTCACCTGTGTAACAGCCCTCACAGATATGAGGGCCAAGCAGTGTCCTTTAGTCATCCCTGGGGATCTCAGATGTTGAGAAAGTCTCCTAACATAAGACCAAACGTTCTGCAGTCTGATAAATGGCCTAATGAACTAGGAAACCGGGTCCTCACTGAGTTCAGCTTACATTCAGTTGCAGAAGGAGTTCCATTGGACCATCCCGGTTTCAAGTGTTAAAATGGGAGTTCTTGGATCATCTTTCAAGATAAATAATAGTTAATTTTTTTAAAGATGTTATTCATTTCAGAAGGAGGAAGGGAGCGGGAGATAGAAACATCAGTGATGAGAATCACTAATGGTTGTCTCCTGCACACCCTCTACTGGGGATTGAGCCTGCAGCCCAGACATGTACCCTGACCAGAATCTAACTGGGACCTCCTGGTTAATAGGAAGATGCTCAACCACTGAGCCACACCAGCCAGGCCATAGTTAAGGTTTTAAAAGGGATGAGGTGTTTATGCTAAACAGCATTTCAGGTTGGCCCATGTGATTCAGTGGTTAGAGCGTTGGTTTGCACACCCAAGGGTTGTGGGTTTGATTCCTGCTCAAGAGCATGTACCTGGGTTGCAGGTTCAATCCTCGGCCCTAGTCCGGGTGGATGTGGGAGGCAACCAATCAATTTGTCTCTCTCACATCGATGTTTCTCTCTTTCCCTCTCCCTTCCTCCCTTCCACTGCCTCTAAAAATCAATGGGGAAAATCTCCAGTGAGGATTAACAAAAAAACAACAATACCTTAGCATTTCAGAGAAATCAGGATTCTCACATCCCAAACCGGTTGCCAATGGGGGGTTCCTTTTAAATCGAAGCTAAGTAATTTACTTTTCACATATTTTTCCTTTAGTGGTTGTGCAAATGTTCACTCCACTTTATTTGACACAGTGAGAATTCAGAGCAGGCTCCCCCCACTTCTGACTTCTGTTGCCCATGTTCTGTTGACCAGACTTGAGTTGTGTGGGGACCTGTGTCGGCAGGTGTGCGGGTCAGCTCTGCACACCACCCCACACAGGGCTCTCCTGTGGTTGCCGTGAGACGAGGGTCTGCAGAGGGCTTTGTAAATTCAAACCCACCAGCATATCTCTCCAAGAGTGTCTTAGCCCGTTTCTGCCTTTCACACTGTGGTGAAACATTCTACTAGAAGGATTCGGTCTGGGGGCCGGTCCTGGGCAGGACTGTGCTTTGGTGTGTTTGCCCTCAAGATCTGCTCATTTCTAGGGACTATCACACGCAGCACAGAGAACTCCAGGGCAGAATGGAGTTTCGGGTGAATTCTGGTTTGTTTTCATCAATTACAGAAAACAGATCTCTATTTCTTTTAACTTTATCTGGCCTAGAAGTGGACTCTAAGGAACATCAGAGTCCTGGACTTCCAGGCTTCGGTTTGGTTGTGTGAGACTCCGGGTTCCCCTCACTGAGTAGCTTAAGGTTAAAGATGAAATTTGGACGGAGATTCTTCTGGTCTTGCTTTTACCTGCACCTCCACATGAACCTCCACAACGCTGTTCACCAGAGAGCTGGGCTGAGCAGTCACATGCCTCTAGCAGTGAGGGGCAGAGAGGTGGAGGTGTGAAAGCGTACAGCCGCAGAACAGGTGTGCGGCATGGCTAGTCACACTGCTCCCACTGACAGCCTTCAGGTGTTCTCTAATGGGTGTGTGTTGCCATGTGAGTCAGAGGGGCAGCTCACAGGTTCCACTCACAGTCGAGAGAAGGCCATCTTCAGAGAGGCCACACACTCAGTGGGGGGCTGGTGGCGGTGGAGATGACCTGAAATCCAGGTCCGACCCCAGGTGGTGGACACAGAACCTGTGGGGATCACTAATGTCCAAAACTGTGCATGGCCCCCACCTCATGCCTCCAGCTTGAATCTTTTTATCATTTTGATTTTCCTGCTCATGAAATCAATGGGCTACCAGTGGAGGTTGAACTTTGCCAAAGCTAGGAGGTCTACAAAGAAACAAATGGCTGGCCCTGGCCAGTGTAGCTCAGTTGGTTGGGCATCATCCTGTGCACCAGAAGGCTGCCTGCACAATTCCCCGTCTGGGTGCATGCCTGGGTTGCAGGCTCGATCCCGGCAATGGGTATGTAGGAAGCAGCCAATAGATGTATCACTCTCACATCTATGTTTCTCCCTGTCCCTTCTTCTCTCTCTAAAAAATCAATTTTAAAAAACTTAAAAAAAGAAAAAGGGTGGGGTGAGATGGGGGGGCCAGTGGGGGGATAGAAGGGGGGTTTCTGTAATACCTTTCAACAATAAAGATTAAAAGAATAAAGAAAAGAAATGGCTTTCTAGTCAAGGTGTGTGGCTGTTGTTCCCCAGGAGTGTCATTGTGAGGTGTGGTGACTGGTCTGCCCTACTGTGGCCATGCTGTCACCTTGATCCCTCATGATGGCCCCACAGAGAACCTACCTAAAGACCCTTCTGCGAACCAGCCTTCTCACATCAGTCAGGGCCACCGTTCTGCGGCCCCACAGGCTGGGAGCCTCCCTGCACCACGTGGGGCTATTGGGGAGAGAACTTGGGTTCCCTGTCTCTGAAGGCTGTCAGCCCAGTCTGGTATGTCAGTCTTTAGTGAGCAATTCAGGACTCCATATAAATTACCCAGTGGTGGTACCTGGTGGTTAAGCAGAGTGCAAGCCCGTATTGTTTCTGATCATTGCATTGCCTTGGCCGGGCAGTCTAGCTGTTCCTGGTCTCTCTTAGAGTGGAGACAGCTCTGTAAGTTACTCCATCTGTCTGCAGGAGCAAAGGTCTCACCCTGTCGCTTCTGAGAGGCTTAGTGGAATTTCTCTGAAGCTCTGTTTTATAATGTTTTGCACTGACAGTGGATTTTTTGTAAAGTGACCTATTTGTAAGTTTTAAAAGTTTGTTTTTCTTCTTCACAGCATCATGGCCAGCCCAAGGACCAGGAAGGCTCTTAAGGAAGTCAGGGTGCAGGATGGAAACAACGTGAGCCTCTGTGTTTCTTTGATGCTTTGGTTCAGGGCTCCTGAACCCCCTGGGAGTGGCTTGCAGCCTCAGAGCTTGCCCTCCCTGTCTCTGTCGGCTTCCCAGTCAGCCTCTCCTCTGCTCCCTCTTGGGGCCACCCATTGGGTCTCTGGGGTCTCTGGGCTCTGGGGTTGCCCTGAGCCACCTGGGCGAGTCGCACATGACCCTCTCCACAGGTGTGTTTTGAGTGTGGTGCGTTCAACCCTCAGTGGGTGAGTGTGACCTACGGTATCTGGATCTGCCTGGAGTGCTCGGGGAAGCACCGCGGGCTCGGAGTGCACCTCAGGTCAGTGCCCTGCCCCCGCTGCCGCTCGGCTCCCCTAGGGCCCAGCACCTCACTCAGTAGCTCCGCGGGCCCTCGGAGGCCCGTGACTGGCGCTTCTGTCACAGGAAGCACACGTGTCTAATCCACAGTTTGGGGGGCTCTTCAATGCCAAGCACTTGATAACTAGTTCGATCCTCGGCCTGTAGCTTCGTGCGCTCTGTCACTATGGATAAGTGGAAGGACATTGAGCTCGAGAAGATGAAAGCTGGTGGGAATGCTAAGTTCAAACAGTTCCTGGCGTCTCAAGAGGACTATGACCCCTGCTGGTCCCTGCAGGACAAGTACAACAGCAAAGCGGCCGCCCTCTTCAGGGACAAGGTGAGGCCATGAGTGGTGCCCAGGCTGCTCCCATTTGGACTTTAGTGACTCCAGTACATGTACAGAAGGGCATGTATCCCTGTCTGGTCCACATCCCCCCCCCCCCCCCGACCCGGGGAGGCAGGTGGCGTGGGGTTAGCAGGGGTAAAGGAGGGGCCTTCCTTGCCACCCCTGGGAAACTGGCATCCACACACCTCTGTCCATCTTGGTGAAGATACTCCTGAGGACAGTGGAGCCTGTGGGGGACAGAGGTGACCAAGAACTCCCCCACACCACTGCAGAGGGAGGCTGGTCTCAGTGTTCACATAGGCAGAGATCCTTGCCCATGGCCACCGAGCTTGGGAGGACGGCCTGGGGGGCACAGTAGAGTTCACTGGAGCCAGCACCACCCACAGTGGCCCTCACAGGACTGTACTCTAAGCCCCTGTTCCCTCGGCAGGTGGCAGCTCTGGCCGAAGGCAGAGAATGGTCTTTGGAGTCATCGCCTGCGCAGAACTGGACCCCGCCGCAGTCCAAGACGCTGCCATCCACTGCCTACCGGTAGCCGCTCCTCTGGCCGCTGCTCTCAGCTGTTCCTGACCTTAGCTCAGGGTCCTTGTGCTGTCCTGGTAAAAGCTACAGTGTACACTCTTCCCAGAGGCAGTGGGGAAACCACCTCTCAGGTTGTAAAGAAATATAAGCTTTTGTTGTCAAACAGGGAAGATGTGTCTGAAAGAAAACCTGCCCTCTCTACACTCCTCAGGCACCAGCCCAGTGCAGATCCTTCTAGAATGTGCCCATGACATGCATGCAGTTCTGTAGGACATATGTCTCCTGTCCTTTGTGAGGGTCGTCCACCCCCGCAGACTGCAGGCACACTGTGGGCAAGCTGGCCTCATGGTGCTCATCTTGCATCTCAGACATCAGAGGCTGGTGTTCGGTGTGACTGGTCTCAGAAGGCTCCCCACTCACCCCGGGGGTGCCAGGGTCCTCCCCACCTGCTGCCCCTATCGTTAAGTCGTCCATAAGGCTGCACTGTCTCCCCTGCTTCTTGTCGGCTTCATGAGCTAACTTCCAGATAGAGCTGGAGTCCAACTCGGCCTCCCTGCGCTGTTCTTAGAGGAGCCCAGGAGAGACCAGGTGGTCCTGACAGTACCTCCCAGAGGCCCGTGTGGTTGCCAGCAGGCATCTGCTGCCCTCTGGTGGCCGCACCAACTGTAGGCTCCATTTCAGGTCCTCTGGCCAGCCACAGAGCTCGACAGCCTCCTCGGACAAGGCCTTTGAGGACTGGCTGAATGAGGACCTCAGCTCCTACCAAGGGTGAGGCCCAGGGCGCTGGGAGCTGGAGGTCTGGTCGCTCAGAAGAGGACTGCCAGCCTGCTCGGAATGGGGTCTAATACTTAGGGGGAGAACACGCTTCTGTGTGGGCTCTGCCTGGCCGTCCCGGGTTGTCCTGGAGCCATCACCTTGCAGTGTTGGATGGCTCCTGCCGCCCTGTGTGGTGGCGTGGCCTTGCCGTGTGGGGCTCCTCAGCTGGATGCAGCAAGAGGGGCTTCAGTGGGCGGTGGCTGCTGTTTCCCTGTCAGGGCCCCGGAGAGTCGCTACGTGGGGTTTGGGAACACGGTGCCACCTCCGAAGAAGGAGGACGACTTCCTCAACAGTGCCATGTCGTCCCTGTACTCGGTGAGCAGCGCGCCCTGTGTGAGTGTGCCCGGCGGGAGGAGGGGAGGGGGCGCTGCGGGCCTCCCAGAGCTGAGGCCGCCTGCCCAGGCAGCCTGTGCTGGTCCCTACCTCTCCTTCACCATGTCGTGTGTATGTCATTCAGATCTCAGAAGTTCTCACTCATTTATACTTTGGCAGCAAACATACATTTCAAGTTAACAAGGTGCATTTCCTCCAAAGAACGAACGTTCTATGTGGATCTGGCGGGCCGTCTCTCTCCTGGGCAAGTGCTGGCACTGCCCGGCCCAGCCCATGTTGGTCCTCATGCTGCTCTGCTGGCCAGTCTAGTAAAGATGAGGTTTGGTGGCAGAGTCTCTAAGTGCCCGGCTCTGGCGCCTCTGGGGATGGCACTCAGCCATGCATGGTCCCTGCCTGCCTAGGCTGCTTCCGGTCAAACTATTGTATTCCAAAGAAATAGTCACTGGTTTTTAAAAAATTGGTGTTGCTCCATCAAAGCATCGATGTGATAGGAATATAGGAATACTTGCATATACCTGAGGGCCCATGCTGGGAGGAGAGGGCTCTGTTGCTGGTGGGACAGGGTCTTAGAAGGGCCAAGCGAAGGAAGCACAGGGGACATGGGCGGGGCGACCACAAGGCCGCCGGTGCCGTGTGTGTACAGAAGCTGGAGGGAGCTCTCGGAAGCTGTCCCTTCCCGGCTGTTTCTTCAGGGTCCTGACTCAGGCGTGGCAGGAGGCTCACTCTGCCACTTGACACCCTCTGGCCCTGTGCACACATACTCCAGAAAGGAATGAGCTTCTCAGTAAGTGATTTAAAACCATCTGTCGCCAGGCTCAGCTGGTCTCGGGGCAGGAAGCAGGTCTGTGGTGACAGCCTACTGGGTAGGAGTTTTTTTGGAGAAAGGTACCAGCCCTCCAGAATGTTGTGTTTTGTGTCTTCGTTGTCCCGGCACCCGCAGGTGTTTGTCTCATTATCTGATGAGTACGCCTCCTGCGCACAAGCCCTCTGCGTTTCGTCGGGAGCGAAAGGCTGTGGCGGATTTAAGTCAAATGTTTATAGTCCTAAATAGTTTGTTGGTTTTGGAGGCTTAGGAGGAAACCTGAGTCAAAAGAGAAGAGGTTGTAGTGCCCCACTCGCCCCAGGACTGGTCTGTCTGCAATGGGCACTGGGCTCGCCCCTCAAAGAGCAGGTGGGGGCATCAAGAGCCGTAGGAGGAGCTTAAGGCAGGGGCTTGGGTGGGGCCCGTGGGGCCACCTTGTGGTCCAGGCCCGGCTCTTCCGTCATTAACATCACTCTGATGGGGCCCCAAAGTGACCAGAGATGGTCAGGCCTCCTTTGGAAGTAGATGGTGCGGTGCGACCTGGGCAGCTGTGTGTTGCCTTGACGTGGCCTCTGCTTCCCTCCAGGGCTGGAGCAGCCTCACCACCGGAGCCAGCAGGTTCGCCTCAGCAGCTAAAGAGGGCGTAAGTGCCATCCCAGCGTCACGGACCAACCCGCACAGTCTGGCTGGCCTGCAGGGGAGGAGTCATAGTGAATGGGCATGGGGAGGCCCTGAGAGGAGCCTGGCATTGAGGGGCTCCAGCCCCTTAGGGCCCACGTTGCCCTCCCCACCCCCACTGGCACCACCACTTGGCCATGTGGTCCAGCTGGCTCTCTCAGGAGGAGGGCTGTGGCCTGGGAGGTCCGAGCACCTTTCAGCAGAATGTGTGTGGCCAGGCTTTTCTTCCTCTCCTGTTAGAATAGTGATTGGGGAACTGGGCATCGAGCAGGGGTGGCGCCGGCTGGACTGTGGAAAAGCACATGAAGGTGGGATTGGGGTGGCACCAATGGGGGCCCCACGTCCCAGAGAACAAGTAGGACAGTTGGCCCAGTGACTGCCCCCAACCCCCTCCAGCCTCCCTCCAGTGGGGGCTGGTGTGCTGGGCCCTTGGAACCACTGCAGGGGGAGCACTGGTGCTGTGGCATCGGCAGGCCTGGAACAGCGCCTGTGAGCCCAGCAGAAATGTGTGGCATCATTCAGGACAGTGTCAGAGCCTTCTGTTTCCTTTCCAGGCTACAAGGTTTGGATCCCAGGCAACTCAGAAGGTAACAGGAAGGCTGCACCCTGAGTTCTGTTACACTCCCTAGTCCATCGGGGTCTGGCACGCCCGGGTGTGCCCTCGGGCCCCGCGCTCCGGGAGGGGGCAGTGCTGTGTGCGGCCTGGGCACTGACTGGCCTGTGTGTGTGGATGTCTCCTGAGCTCAGGTCCGCGCGCGCGCGCTACTTCAGGTGCCCGTGGGTTTGGCAGGCAGGGTAAGAGGCTGCACCTGCTTAGGGCCTGTGGGGCTGAAAACTCACCCTGTCCATTGCAGCCTGGGTGCTGGGCAGCCGCGAGGCCACCGGCAGAGCCCCCTTATCAAGAAGGAGCAGGCGGCAGGCGGCAGGCGGCTCCACTGGGCGGGAGGAGGCTCCGTCACAGGCTAGGCTGTGTCTGCGAGCCAGCCTCCTTGGGCCCTGGGGCTGGCTTCTGTCCCATGTCCCTGGTCAGTGCCTTCTCTTCCTGTAGGCAGGGTCTCAGCTGCAGCCTTTTCTTTTTCAAATCCTGGTTAGTGGTCCCTGCAGTCCCCAGGAGGTGCCAGGGCTCTGGGCTGGCTTGTCCTCCCAGGGCTGGGGGTCAGGACTCAAGAGGCAGCGGCCACAGGGCTGCCCTAGGCCCCGAGTGAGGGAGGGGTGGCTTCTCCTCTGCCGCTGGGGGCCCCTGTTATGCTTTTCTCTGAGCCCCTACTTTTAGCCCCTAGCACATGGTTCTGGATGGTGGTCAATGGGAATGGAAAGCAGGGTTTAGCGACAGTAAAGGGGGCTCCAATGTCACTCTGGGGCCCCGTCAGGGTGATGTAGTGACGTGACTTGAGGTGCTTTTGGAGGTGCCCATACTGCTCTACTGCCTTGCTCTCTCCTCTCTCCCCACTCGATCCCTGTGCTGCTGGGTAAAGTTCTGGGGTTCCAGGCAGCAGCCGGAGCTGGTAAGGCCCCGCGTCCGCGTGTCGCCCTCAGCATGCCCTCATCTCTGCTGGGCCTGTGCTGGGTTCTGCTCTCGCCTGCTGTGGCCTGTCCTGTGTCTGTGCTTATGTGTGCTCACGCTCCGAGCTTCTCACTGGCCTGATGGGCTTCTGTTTGGCCCATGCAAGCTGCTTGGGGACCCGCACTTCCTTTGTGACCCAGAATGCAGTGGGCACTGATGGCCTGGGATCCACTGGAGCTACTTGGCAGGACTTGCATGGAGTAATTGCCTTGAACCAGGCCCTCCCCAGGTGTCTTATCCCAGGAGTGAGGTCCTGACACCCATCCTAAGGCCTTGCTCATGGCCCCTGTCATCCCACTCCTGCCCCCACTTCATCATCTTTCAGCTCTGTCCCTCCCCCTAGCCAGCTCCTGATGCTCGCTCTCCATGCTGCAGCAGGGCTCATGCTGGGCTGCTGAGGTTGCGCCCCTACACCCTTGGGAGCATGTGAGGTGACCTGCTGCTGGCTGGGCTGCCTTTACCAGACAGGATCCACTGGGCTCTGAGGGGAGACCCTGGGGGTGAAGGCTGGGCAGGGCGGACCCCAGGGCTTGTGCCGTCCCTGGGCCCCTTCCCGTAAGACTGCATAGAGGGGGCAGTGGGTCCGGCCTCTGTGTGCTTAGGGTGCTCGAGGCCACTTCGGCACAGCTGCTGTGAGTCCCATGTGCCAGTGGGCTGCTCACTGTCTCTGCCCGCAAAATGGGCGGCTGCTGTCCTGACCCTCATCCTGGGGTGAACATGGTGTCCAGGAGCTCCCCGACTTCCCTCTCATGGCGTCTGTCCTTCATGCAGGCATCAGAGCTGGGCCACAGTCTGAACGAGAATGTCCTCAAACCTGCGCAGGAGAAGGTAACACCCCACTCCGCATGCCATGCTCCTCCTGTGTCCCATGGGCCTTGTCCCCAGGGCAGCTGGTGCAGTGGACAGGCTATGTTCCTCGTGTCCCCCGAGTCCCTGTGTACTCTCCATGTTCTCCCCATGCACTTCCTGTGTTTCCCTGTGTGCTCCCCATGCCTCTCCTTGTGTCCCCAGGTTCAGAGGGGCCCCCTCCCAAGGGGCTGGTAGCACAGAGGAGGCTCAGACTGTGCAGGAGAAGCTTTCAGTGGGCTGGGGTTCAGGGGCCCCTGTCCTCAGGAGGTGGTGGGAGATGCTGCAGTGTTAGCCCGGTGTGGGGTTGGGGTCATCTGCTGTCCTTTGTTAGGAATGGTGCTGGGCTTCTACCTCCCCCCACCCCCCGCCCCGTTAACGACACTGTTGGCCTATGCAGGTGAAGGAGGGAAAGATTTTTGATGATGTGTCCAGTGGGGTGTCTCAGCTGGCGTCCAAGGTAGGGTGCCCGTCCACATGCGGGCACAGCTGGAGCCGGTCTCCACATTCTGAGCGCTGGTACAGGCGCCATAGGGCCGGGCACTCATGCCCAGGTCACTTTCTACAGCCGGGGCCCTGGCCGCTGCTGCCTGTAAGCTGGCTCTGTGCCGGCTAGAGGAATGTGGAGACAGCTTCTTGGGTGGCACAGGTTCTAACCTGTCGCTTCTTTTCCTTCTATCCTCTTGCTGCGCTGACCGTCCCCTGGTGAGTGTGGACCCTCTGGGCATGCTGGGGACGCCTGTCTCCACCTCACCGTGGGGGTGGAGTGTGCGTGTGGGTGCAGCCCTGACTCCTATGCCTGCAGCGAGTTTACCTTGCTCCTGAAGGCCCAGCCCTCACTGTCCCCCAGCGGCCGGCCTGCTGGCAGACCCCGTTGGGGCGAATAGTGGTGACAGCGGGGACGGCTGTGTGGCTGCGTTTCGGGGTAGAAGGCCATTCGTGGGCTCCATGTCTGACCTGTGTCCCATCCCCTGCCAGGTCCAGGGAGTTGGCAGCAAGGGGTGGCGGGACGTTACCACCTTTTTTTCTGGGAGAGCAGAGGAGGACCCCTCAGACAGGTATGCCAGGTCCCCTGTCCTGACATGGCCCCTTCCCTGGGGCTTTTCCTCCAGGGTCTCGGAGGCAGTCGGCACCCCCATGGTCCAGGGTGCTGAGGGGCCCAGTGCAGGAGGCCCAGAGGTTCAGCGGCTGGTTGGTGCCCCTCACCCCTTGCTCTCACGTTCTCCCCTTGACCTTCAGGAACAGCTGCTGCCCAGGGCTGGGGGGAGTCTTACCCCATCCCTGGGGGGCGGGCAGGAGGCCTTTCTGCTAGAGGCCAGTGTGCTACCCTTCTCTTTCTCTGACCCTTGGGAGGACCCTGAGGAGCTGGTGGGGAGATGGCCATGCAGGGCCTGGTGGGCAGTGCCAGTCCACCCTGATGGGATGCGTCTCCCAGGTCCCGGGCAGGAAGCCACTGCTTTCCTGCCCATGTGCTGTGGTGTTCCCATTGGTATACTGGGGTGGGTGGGGCAGCCTTCGGTCTGAGCAGTCGTCTGGACAGTGTGGGGGCCTCCGCACTCTGCGTTTTCATTCCCGATCCCTCAAGGCACCCTCTCAGCTCCGGCGGGAGGCCTGTCTGTCCCTCCAGCCAGCGCCGAGCTGGAGCCGCACTGAGCCCGGGCTTCCCTTGGGGTCCCCGTTCTCAGAGGAGGTGCCAAGGGAAGGACAGGCGCTTGAGAAATAGCTGTTCAGAGCCTCCCTCTTTCCAAGGCCCCTGGAGGACCAGAGCTACCAGAACAGCGGAGGGGATAACTCCCAGAACAGCACCCTCACCCAGAGCTTCTGGGAGACCTTTGGGAGCACTGACCCCGCCATGGCCCACAGGTCCCCGAGCAGCGACAGCTGGACGTGTGCCGACGCCTCGGCTGAGAAGCGGAGCTCAGACAGCTGGGACGTGTGGGGCTCGGGCTCCACATCCAACCATAAGAACAGTGACAACAGTGATGGCGGGGAGGCCTGGGGGGGTGGTGGGGAGGGCTGGCCCAAGATCACCAGGAAAGCAGCCCCGAAGGCTGCTCAGGTGGACGAGGGCTGGGACAACCACAACTGGTAGGCGTGCTGTGCCCGGCCCCGACTGCTGGCAGCCACTGTGTCTGCACTTTGCCCTCTTCCAGCACCTTCTATTTGAGCAGAAACCCGGCCGCAGCATGGAGACAGGGCCTTGGGCGGGACTCTGGGACTCTGAGCACGGGGGCTCGCTCTCCATGGCTGCAGGGGTTAGAGGCCGGCTGCTGTCCTGCTCCGGCCTCCCCATCTCCCCCTTCTGCATTCCGGGTGCCATGGAGGGCAGGAGGTTGCTGCTGTGGGAGGCCGCCACATGCACTAATAAAACCCTCCGAGGGCTGCGTGGTGTTATGAGTGCTGCTCCGTGTCTAACTTCCTGTCTGGGCTCGCTGCAGTTCTCTCTTTTTGAAGAAAATGCCCAAAGTTTTAGAGACAAATACCAAAAGCAGCACCAGCGCTCCTGTTGCTGTCTGTCCCCCATACAAGGGGCTCTGCCCCAACCCCCACCCCTGAGCCCTGTCAGCGCTTGAACTCAGTCTGGCCCTCTGAACCGTGGTGGCCCCACCCAGGACAACCTAGACAACTCAGAAATGGCAATTAGAGTGCGGTCAGGGAGGAAGGCAGGCCAGTGCCCCGAGCCCGGGTCCATCCCCCACCAGGCCAGGAGCAGAATGGGGCCTCGCCTGGGCGACCAGTAACCATTTTGCCTGATGGCCAGGCCTTCCTAGCAGCTGGGAGCGGGCAGGAGTGGGCGTGTCTGGCCCATGCCCCCACTGGCCCTGTGGCATTTGGCGGCACTTGTCTCCTTGCACTGTTGACTGGGTCTCCCCTCCACCTGGAGCTCCTGTCTTTGAGCTGCTGCAGGCTGGCTTGTCCCGAGGTTGGGCACTAATGCGATGCCCATCTGACCCCCGTTTGTCTGCGACAACCTTGCCTGTGCCGTGAGACTTCTGTGTCCTGGGACCATGGGCAAGGCAGGGGTCTGGGGAGGGCCAGCCCTGCCCTTAGCTGTGATCACCCCCATGTGCCCCAGCCTCCAGTGAATCTCACTTCCTCTAACCTGAGGGCCTGTGCTTTCTGTGCCTGCCTCCCCCCAAAATACCTCTGCCTGCAAAAGGTGAGCCCAGAGGGGCCTGAGAGCACCCAGAGGTCAGGCCTGCCCATCTCTACCTGGGCAGAGGCGGGATGAGGGCGGGGGTGGGTACTCAATCTAGGCACTGATTCCTGGGACCAAGTCTGCCCAGCTGTGGGACCATTGGGGTAGGCTGGGAGGGCACGGAGGGGCCAAGCATGGCTGAGGCCGCAGACTGCTAGAGATGCGGCCTGTGCAGAGGACTCCCCGGGAGGGTGGGTGTGGGCCTGGGCACTGGGACCACAGCACAGACCCAGGGGCTTGGGTTTGGGGTCCTGACTCGGAGTGATGCTGGAGGACTGGGGAGGGTGTTGGCTGGTGTGCGTTTGGGGTCCAGGTGCTGCTCCAGGCTGCCAGAGGACCCCAATGCCCATCCCTCACATCTTGGTGTCCAGGGCCATCTGGGGTGGCCTTTGTTCCTGAGCCCCTCTTTGGGGCAGACCATGTGGAGTGAGGGATAAAGGTGTTGGGTCAGTGCTGTGCCCCACACTCTGTGGGGTCCCCGCCACACCATGAGATGGGGTCCTTTACCCTGGGATCTCTGCCCCACTTAGAGAAAGGTCCTGGGCAGCATATGGGAAGGGTGGAGAGCAAGGGGCGGGAGGAGGCTGAGGATGGGGCGGGGCAGTGACGGTGGAGGAAGGGCCTTCATAAGCCCTGGCCTCGCTGTGGCTGCAACAGGACCTGAGTGGACAGAGCAGGTTGGTGGCTGGGCTGGGTGAGTGAGGAGCGTCCCAGCGGGTCCTCCCGGGGCTTTGGTTGAGGGTGACCTCGACCTTTCAGAAAAGCTGGGAGGAGCTGAACTCCAGAGGTGGGTTGAGGGCTCTGCCCCTGGAAGGGGTCCAACTGAGTCAGGCCAGGTTTCTGGGGAGAGAAGGATCTGTTTTAGATTGTGGGTCAGGAGGGCCCAGGCGCCCAGAGCACCCACATAGCCCCTGGTCCCTTCACAGCCTGAAGAGCCCAAGAGCTCGGCCACCCCTGCCCTGGGTGAGGCTGGGCGAGGGTGGCCAAGGGCCCGATTGTCCCCTCTGCACTGTCAGCAGAGGCTCAGAGGCATCTTGGAAGGGAGGGGTGCCCCCAGAGGGCTCCCCCATGACTTTAACCCCACCTCCCTAGGCCTCCCCTCCCCACCGAGAGGCCTGCTCTCCCCAGAGGTTCTATTTGGGTCCTATCCCCAGCTGCCTGTTACTCCCTAGGCCCCTCGGCCCTGACAGCGCCATCCCAGTCTGAGTGAGTGCAGCTGCGGGTCAGGGGCCAGCTGGCCGCGGGGAAGTCCTGAGAACGGCATGGGGGCCCAGCTGTGGCTGAACCAGTGTCGGGTGGGGTGGCTGGCAGAGGGGCAGCTGACCTCTCGCTCAGGAAGCTCCTGTGGGACCTGCAGATGCGCCCGCAGTGGGTGGGGCGAGTGGCTGAGGGTGCAGTGTCCAGGGGCATCTGGATTGGGCGCAGTCCCCGCTGTGGCTGGAGAAGCTCTGGCTTTGCCATCAGGAGGGGACAGATGGACAGAAGGCTGAGCGGCCTCTCCTTCCCCAGGCTGAGCACCATGGGCGCCCAGGTGCACTCCCACCTAGGGGTCTGCCTCTGGCTGTGGCTGGGTGTCATCCTGGGACTTGGCCCAGAACAAGGTAAGGACAAGGGGTGAGGTCTTTCTGGGAACTGAGCCCCCGCCTGCCCTGGGCCCCCAGGGGTGGCTGTCCCTGGTGGAATTTGTGCTCGATGAGTAGACAGGACAAGACAGCCCAAGGGGTCATCTGTGCTCCTCTGCCAAGTCTAGGCTCCAGCTGGCTGCTTGATCTTTTACCTTGCCTTGGGGAGGCTTCTGTTTTTTGGTTCATTTTTTAAAAACAGGTATTAATACTCTGCAGTTAATTCTCTCATATTAATGTTCTGTTATTAATTATTCCATGAACACTTTTTTTCAAACAGTACAACCCTGCAGTAAAGGTGACCCCTACAGCACGGGGTGCTGCTTTTAGCCCCTCCATGCTTGTTTTAGGCACATGGGGAGTTACATTCACAGCAGCCTCTCCCTCAGCCCTTCACGTGGCCTGTGCTCTGTGTCGCGCCTTCAATCTGACCACATCTTATAGGAAATTTATTACATTTCCCTTTGTGAGTAAACATCCATTGCAGGGTTGTTTGTGACACCCCAAAATGGTCACACCTTGACTGAGTTTGTCCCAGGAAAGCTGGGTTAGTGGGCGCTGGGATGACCTCTGCATCCGGGGACTGAGGCTCTGGTCTGACAGGAGCTGGCTTGGCCAGCGTGCAGTCCCTGGGGAGTGAGGGCAGGGGCCCCTCCCACTGTCCAAGCTCACCCCGTGGATCACGGCGAGGGCTAATGCTGTCTGTTAGGGCTGCTCTGCTCGGGGTGCGGCATAGCCAGGCCAGTGGGGAGCCGACCTGCTTTCTTGTTCATGTGGCAGGACTCCTGTTGGTTTTGCGCCAGGTTGGTGACTGCCCCTGGGTGGGTCCCTCAGTCTGGGTGGCTTCTTCGACAGGACCATGCCAAAATGGGGTCGAGTCACTAAGTGACCCCGTGACAACTGAGTTCAGGACTCCTGTGCTGGGCAGCCCCTCACCAGGTCCCTGCAGGATTCTGGCAGATGCTGGGGTGCGCAGCCCTTCCCTGAGGATGGCCCTGTGGAGGGAGGCGCTGTCTGCACAGCATCCTGCGTAGACCCCCTACATCGGGACCCAAGACGTAGCGTGGGGTGCCTCCCCTAGCATGTCAGAGGCACAGGGATACACACAGGCTCTTCATGAGCCAGAGCTGGGCCCCTGCTCACAAGTGGCTTTTCAAAGCTCCAGACATTCCTGTCTTTCAGCCTGGAGTTGCAGGGAGCAGCGCCCCCCCACTGGAGGCAGGCTCAGCTGCTCCTGCTCTGAAGCGTCATTGTGTCTGCGCGGATGCCCCCAGCCCCTGCCCTCCTCCCTGCGCACCCAGCTCTCAGGGCCAGAAGAAGCCCATCTCTGTCTGCATTTTCCAAAAATAGCTGCTCCCACCGTGGAGCTTCTGGAAGCTTGCCTGGGAGGTCAGGATATGCCCGGGCTCAGGCCACCACTGCTCCCCATCCTCCAAGATGCACCCTTATGGCACCCTCACATTTCAGGGCACCCCACCCCATGGGCTGTGAACCTAGCTGTAACCTCAGCAACTGGGGGTCTGCAGTAACCACACAGCTGCCTCTCCCACTGCCCACTCCCACCCAGACGTGGTGGGGAAATCCAGGGAGGCGTAGCTGCCTAGTTGGCTCAGTGCTTGTTGTTGCCCGCGGGGCAGTATGGCATCTCCCGGACGCTAGCCCGGCCTCATTCAGCCCGGGAAGGGGGACACCCCTCAGAGAGCCAGTGGCTTCATTTTCTCAAGGTCCCCGCAGTGGGGCCAAGGCCTCCTCACACCAGACAGGTCCCTGGCCCCCCATAGCTGTTGGGGTGACTCCTGGGGGTCAGTCCTGACCACTCTGTCCTGTCTCCCCAGCAAACGGCCACCTGCAGCTAGCTGTGCTGCCTGAGGACCAGCTGCAGATAAAGTGGACGGAGTCGGAGGGGGGTGGCCTTGGCTACCTGGTGCAGGTGAAGCCCGTGGCAGGTATGGCCCTGCACCTCCCCGCTCGCTGAGGATAGCCGGCGGCTGTGTGCGGCTCTGCGTCTCAGGATCCACGCGGCTGTGTGATTCTGCCCTCCTTGCTGGGGCAGGGCGTGTAGCGGGAGAATCTTACGTTTCCCACGTGACCCCATGCCCGGCACCTGCAGAAGGCGCCCAGCCACTGGCTTTTGAAGAAACAATGGGTCCCTGCTCAGCTAGAGCCCTTCAGGATTCTGCATGTCAGTGGCTGCGAGGGCCTCCAGGGGCAGGAGGGAGGCCAAGGGATTCTGGAAGGCGGCACAGGCCGGCCACAGAGCTCCGCAGACATGGCTGAAGGAATGCCCATGGACAAGGGTATCATCGCAGGGACGGGCAGGAAGTGATGCGGGCCTGAGCTTGCCCCTGGGGGAAAGGGGCCGCCCTAGCCCCGCAGTCCCACCTGTCCTCTGATCCCAGGAATAACCCCTTGACTTGGGTGTAGTTTTCTAATATTTTCATGAAGTCAAATTCATCTACTTCATTTTTCAAATCTTTTATACCTTTCCCAGTTTTAGTGAGAAGTAATGGATGTACATGAGCATAGCAGTGCGGCCTACATGTGGTTGGTTTACATGTGCTGTGCAAGGACACAGTAGCTGCCTCTCACGGTGATCCTCTCTCCAAGATACAGCAAAGTGATAAGCATTTTTCCTTGTGATGAGAACTGAGGATTTACTCTCTGAACATCTTCCCTGTGTATCCTAGACCAGCATCAGCCATAGTCAGTTTGGTACATTACATCCCTCAACTGACTTATGCCTGGGAGTCTGTACCTTTGACCTTCCTCCAGTCCCCTCCTGAGCCCTCCACCTCTGGCAACCGCAGTCCCATCTCCTCTATGAGTTCTAATTCTGCATATAAGTGAGATTGTACAATATTTGTCTTAGACCTATTTTTCTTAGCATAATGCTTCCACGGTCCATCCATGTTCGTAAAATGGTAAGAGTTCCTCATTTCTTTGGCTGAGTAATATCCCACTGTGTGTCTATCACACTTCCATAGCCATTTGCCTGTGGTTGTGAACAGTGTGAATAACGTCAGATGTGTGAGCAGCACTCACGGAACATGGTGCTGTACCCGCTGGAGACAGTGATTTAGTTTCCTTCGCATGAATACTCAGAAGTGGGATTGATGGGCCTAAAGGCAGTTCCATTTTATTTTATTTTATTTTATTTTATAAATCAGCTTGTCCTGTAGATTCTGTTTATTTTTATTTTTGCTAATCCCCACCCGAGGATATTTTCCCATTGATTTTTAGAGAGAGAGTAAGGGAGGGGGAGAGACAGAGGAGAGAGAGAAACATCCATGTGAGAGAGATACATCGATTGGTTGCCTCCTGAACGCGCCCTGACCAGGCTTGGGGATCAAGCTTGTAACCGAGTTACAAGCCCTTGACCGGAATCAAACCTGGGAGGGATCCTTCAGTCCATGGGCTGACACTGTATCCACTGAACCAAACCGGCTAGGGCAAAAGACAGTTCCATTTTAAGTGTTAGTTTGTTTTAAAATATGTTTTTATTGACTTTTTAGAGAGAGAGGAAGGGAGAGGGAAAGAGAGATGGAAACATTGATGAGAAACATCATCCATGGCCCCCTCATGCCCCTACTGGGGATCGAGTCTGCAACCTGGGCGTGTGCCCTGACCAGGAATCAAACCGTGACCTCCTGGTTCATAGGTCAACGCTCACCCATGGAGCCATACCGGCCAGGCCGTTTTTAATTTTTTTATGAACTTCCATACTGTTTTCCACAGTCTGCATTCCCACCAGCAGTGCACAAGGGTTCCCTTTTCTCCATATCCTCGCCAGCACTGGTTGTTTGTTGATTTGTTGATGGTAGCCATCCTGACAGGTGATACCTCATTGTGGTTTTAATTTGCATCTCTCTGATGATCAGTGATGTTGAGCATCTTTTCATGTACCTGTATGTACTCTTTGGAAAAATGTTTATTCAGGTTTTTGTCCATTTTTATATTGGATGACTTGGGTTTTTTGCTATTGATTTGTATGAGTTCTTTATATATTTTGGACACTAGCCCCTTATCAGATATATGATTTGCAATATTTTTCCTGTTCAGCAGGTTGTTTTTACATCTGTTGATTATTTCTTTTATATCTTTACTGATTTTTAGTCCACTCATCCATAACCCCCAGCTGTGGTTGTAGATGCGTCTCTCTGCTTGCCTCACAACAGTTGCTTTGTATGTTGAGGCTGTTATTAGGGGGCACCATTTAAATCATGTCTTCCTGGCAGACTGCCCTTCACTGGGGAGGCTCCTCGTGCTCTCTGGTGGTGTTCTCACTGAGGTGCTACCTTTTGTGCCACGTGTTGGTCCAGGGAGATCTTTTATTCACTTATTTTAGGTGCATCTTCCAAGGAGCGTAGAGCTGGTGTTGCTTTTGTACAGTGAGACAGACTTGGCTTTTTAGTTGAAATGTTTTTCCCATTTCCATTACATTGAATGACCTGCAGATTTGGGTTTAAATCTTCATCTTCCTACTTTTTCTGTTACACTCGTTCCATCTTTTTCCTGTCCTTTATTCCCACTCTTCACAGCCCTGTCAGGTTTCGTAGCTCAGCAGGAGGGGTGCCTGCTGAGCTGAGGCCTGGCGCTGCCTGGCGTGCAGCCTGAGCTGGTGTGGAGCCGCAGGCAAAGGCAGTGCTTGCTGAGCTGATGTGTGAATGCTGCTCGCGTGGGATCTGTGTCATGCTCTCTCTGGGAAAGGTGCTCAGCTTCTGAAAGAGTGTGCGGGGCACATGGGAGTGGACTTTGTTCTCAGGTCCAAGGCTCAGTGAAGTCTGCATCTAGCACATAGCAGGTGGGGCATGGGTCGGGTTGGAAGAAAGAATGATAGGCCTCCAGGACAGGGTGAGTGTGAGAAGAGCTGATACTAACACACCAGGAGCCCAGAGTCCCCAAGGCCGGGTGTGGTGTGGGCGCCCAAGCAGGGCAGTGTGTGTGCAGAATGAGGAGGAGCCTGGACACACACATAAACACACATGGGATACCCATGTGGGCACACACATATACACGCACTTCGCTGGTTCAACAACTCTTCCCAACCCCATCCCAGGGGACGTGGAGCAGGAGGTGATGCTGACCACCAAGACCCCAAAGGCCACAGTGGGGGGCCTGAGCCCCTCCAAGGGGTACACCTTGCAGATCTTTGAGTTCACGGGCTCAGGGAACATCCTGCTGGCTCAGAGGGAGTTTGTGAGTAAGCCCACCGGCCCTCCCATGCGGGTTCCCGTCTCTGGGGGTCAGTGTGTGGCAAGGAGGCTGCAGCCGAGCCCTGGCAATGCTTCTGGGCTGGCAGCCTAGGCCTGCGTTTGAGCTCCGCTCCCCATGAGGCCACCCAGGAGCCTCAATTATAACTCCTGACCCCCGCCTGTCTCCCATGGGGCTCGGTCCCATGGAGCCTGGGATATGCCCTTGCAGGCCCACAGCCCCCCGAGGCCTCTGCTCCTTGGTAGGGTCCTAACAGCCCCTTGCATCTCTGCAGTCGAGGATTTGAGGAGTCACTCTGTGAGCAGGAGCAGCTGGAGGCCCCTGGGGGCAGCTCTGGAGCCCACACCTTCCCACATGGGGAGCCCAGACCCTGACCCCCGAGTCATCTTGGCCCCAAGCCAAGACCCGCCCACTCTGGGTGGGTCCAGGTGGGGTGAGGGTAAGTTGCTGGGGGGAGGGGAATCCAGCATCTCATGTTTTCTCTGCACGTGGCCAGAACTTTCTTCCTGATATTTGACCTCACGCTCTCTAGCCACTCTCTGGGGCTCACTCAAACCCACAGGGCAGGTCATTTGCTGTGGTGTCCTCAGGGCCCCAGTGCCTGGTCCCATCCTCCCGACCCCCCAGGTATCCCCCAGCCTGAGTGTGGCAGGTGAGAAGTGACAGCTGTGACCTTCCCCAAGATTTCCTGGCAAGGATCAACACTCGCCCAGAGGCCCTGGGGGAACGGCCTCCCGCTCAGCTCAGCCCAGAAAGGCCCAGCCGCCCCAGGATGTCCGCGAGAAACAGAAGCCAGGTAAAGCAGCCAGGGCACCGCTTCCGTGGCTTGCAGGGGCAGGTATGCCATTTTCTGTACAAGGTCTTGCACACAACTGTGCCTCTCTCATCAGATGGTTTCACTGCACCTGCCTTCTCAGGAGCCTCCACATGGCGTCTGGCCCTGACTCTGGGCTCAGCCTGGAGGTGCTGTCACTCTGCAAAACTCAGGGAGCCCCAGACCCCAGACAGGGGTCACAAGGCTTTGTCTCCAGAGCTCCTGGGTCCTCAGGACAAGCCCTCAGGCCAGAGGTGAGGCCTCAGCCCAGCGCAGGCTAATGGAGCTGTCCTTGGTATTGACCACACCCACTCCAGTCAGTCCACCTTGGAAGCCTCTGCCCATTGGGCCTGGGTGTCAGCCTGTGTGTGTGTGTGTTTGCGCGTGCGTGTGGCGGAGGGCTGATCTTGAATAGTAGCCCTCACATAGGCAAGCACACAGTGGCCAGCCCTGCCAAGGCTTTTGGAGGGCAGAGCTCCTGGGGTTTCATTAGCCTTCTCTGACGGGCTTGGAGGAGCTGACCCCATGGCCCAGGGTCCACACACGGTATCCCGAGTCTGGTGAGATCCAAACACCTCTGGAGTTCCTGTCCCCCAAGACTCAGCCAGAGGCCGAAACCCTGTGGCCCCAGCCCCTCCACTAAACCCAGAGAAGGAGATCCTGAGTGGCTGGAGCCCAGCTCAGAGCAGCTTGGCGTCCTGCAGTCCCGGTGGGCTTTGCCTACACCTCTCCTTCCTTGCCCACCCAGCTGGCCTCCAGTTCCATTGCATGCCCCCCATACCTGCTGACATGATCTTCCTAGTGGACAGGTCTTGGAGTATTGGCCACAGTCACTTCCAGCAGGTCAAAGACTTCCTGGCCAGCATCATTGAGCCCTTTGAAATTGGGCCGTATAAAGTCCAAGTACGTTGAGTTTTGGCCCCATGCCCTGAGGCCCCACCCTGGTAGTCCTCACAGTCTCTCCCTAGATCCCAGTGCAGGCGTGAAGTGAGCCAGGGGCTGGAGGAGAGCTTTTTGCTGACTGGTGTGGCCTGCAGCACCAGGCCAGGTGGGGTCCCCAGCTGGACTGATGGGACAGCTGGCTCCTAGGGGGACATTCTGGCAAATCCTGTGTGGAAAGCAAGGGCTTTGCAAGCATGTGCCCTCCCTAGTGACCCCGGGCAGCCAGGCTGTGTGCGTCCTGCCTAGCCCAGCACTCCAGCTGCCCCCCCTGTATTCACAGAGCACTGACACCGTCCCCGCCCTTGGGAGCCCCAACCTGGCAGGGGTTGGGGGGACATGTGTGAAGCAAAGAATGATCGTGAATGACAGCCTTGATGAGGCTTGGGGCATGGGGTGCTGTAAGGGGTGAAAATTCAGCTCTTGTGCTGTTTGGGGGGCAGGGAAGCCACAGAAGTTTCTGCCATCGTGTGGGAGAACTGCACTCCTCTTCCCCACGCTGGGCGAGGTCATGGGCTTCCTGGGCAGAGGCCTGGGCCTGGGTTTCCATCTAGGCAAGGGCTGCCCACTCGCAGCTTGAAGGGTCAGCTCCAGGCCCTGCCCCTATGGCCCCACACCTAGCAGATGGAGGCTCCTGGCAATGCCACCTCAGTCACTCTGGGCCCCCTCTCCTCCTCCACCACCTACACCATTTGTGTCACCCACCTCTACCTTGGGGGCAGCTCCTCCACCATGACCGGCCGCCAGACCACACGTGAGTCCTCTGGAGCCGCCGGTGCGCCGTCAGGGCCCAGTCCGAGGAGGGTGGGAATGTGGGCACAGCCCCCACATGGAGAAGGGGGTCCCCTCGGCCCCCAAGTGTGACTCATGCTAGCAAAACCTCCTTAACAGGCAATGAGGGCCCTTCTGATGAGTCACCCGAGGGGAGTGCAGGCCCTGCCATCCAGCCTGTCTCCCTATCCTCTTCCAGGGAAAGTCCCCAGCCCGAGCCAGCTATCCGTAACAGAGCTCCCTGGGGGTGAGGCCCGGCTGGCATGGGCAGCTGCAGCGGCATCCAGTGTGCTGGTCTACCAGATCAAGTAGACACCTCTGGGGGATGGGAAGGCCCATGAGGTATGTGGGAGAGAAGACCCCTGCCCACCCCCAGCTCCTGGGTTCCCACCCAGTGTGGCATCTCGGGACCTGCCTGCCCAGCCCAGCCAGGCCCGTGGGAGGCCACCACTCGCAGGCAGACACCTGCCCTCCTCTCCATAGATCTCCGTCCCAGGGAGCCTGCACACGGCCGTCCTGCCCGGCCTGGGGGAGCACTTGGAGCACGAGATCACCATCCTGGACTACTACAGGGACGGGGCCCACAGCGACCCCGTGTCCTTCCACTACAGCCCCTGTAGGTGACCCCTCAGCTACAGGGGGCAGTGCAGCCCCAGGGACCCCAGACTGCCTCAACCCCACCATCCCAGGGCCCCACACTCTCAGGATCACCCACAGGCAGTCTCCCAAGGCCCTGGCCTTCTAGGCAGGTGTTCCAGGGTGGCTGAGGGTCCAAGTCACCTGGTGGGCACAGTGCTCACGGTGGTCTCAGAGCTGACCTGTGGCCTTGTCTGCCCAAGGTTGCAGGGCAGCGGGGTGTGGTGCTGGTGTGGGGGGCGTGGTGGGGCAATGGAGGTCATTGCGGGGGGGAGGGTCGTGGGGTGTTGGGGAGGTGAAGGGGAGGGGCTATGGGGTAGTAGGGAGGCGTGGGTGGGGGTGTGGCAGGGCGTGCCACAGAGCGTGCTGGAGCATGTTGCTGCCTTTTGGCCCAGCCCTTGCTGACCTCCCACTGGCCTTCAGTCAGCCGGAGCCCACCCTCCAACCTGACCCTGACTTCTGAGTCACCAAACAGCCTACTTGTCAGCTGGATGCCCCGTTCTGGCCACGTCCTCCACTACCGGCTCACGTACACGCTGGTCTCGGGCTCTGGACCAGAGAAATCAGTGAGTCTTGGTGGAGCCGGGAGCCATTGCCCCTCGTGGATCTGGGGCCTGGTGGCAGGGGGAGGTGTGGCCACCTGCCTGTCCCGTGTTTCCATGGTGAGACACAGACAAAGGAGCTGAGGTGCCTAAGTGAGCAGAGGCGCTCGGTGGTGGGTGGCTCAGGGGCTGTGCCCCCCAGGCCTCTGTTCCAGGACCCAGGAGCCATGTGATGCTCCCTGACCTGCTGGCAGCCACCAAGTACAGGGTCCTGGTCTCAGCAGTGTATGGAGCAGGGGAGAGTATGGCAGTGACTGCTATAGGCCGAACGGGTGAGTGGGCATGCAACCCCGGACCCCAGGCAGCCCCCAACGCCCAGAACTGTGGGGCCACTCCACGGGGGCCCTCCCGCAGGCGGTGGGCTCTGTCGCTGCCAGCACGCGGCCCGCGCTACCGCAGAGCAGAAGGGAATCAGGTTTTTGCGTGAAGACTTCTCCACTGTAGAGCAAAGCTCCCGCTGGTTGGCCAGGCCCCTCATCCGCAAGGCCCAAAGCTGGGGATCGTGTCCTTGCCCTGTATCTGTCCCGAGGTCAGGGCAGCCTTCCAGCCCACAGGGCTGCTCTCAGACAGGCAGGTGGGAGGGCGCACAGGCCATGGCAGATGTTCAGGAGAGGCGCCCAGCACCTGGACGCGGTGCCAGTGTTCCTGGGCCCTGCCCCTGCAGGCCAGGCCCACGCGAGGGACCACCGTGCTGTCTGTGCTGGTGCTGTGGACAGGCCCAGACGCTGGGAGCCAAAGGCCCTCAGGCGCCAGCCAGCCTGGTCACCTCAGCTTCCCTCTGTGTCCTCCATGGCTCCTCCAGTTTTGGCTTGAATGCCTCTAGGGTCGGGGCCTCACTGCTCCGTGGACAGCTGCTGCACTCAGCGCCCTTCACGCCCCCAGAACGCTCCGAGCGCCTGGCGGTGGACCATGCCTGTGCTGGCCTGGACGGTGTGCACCCCAGTGGGCGTGTCCGCACACCCAGGCATCTCCCTGGCCCTGTCACTTGGGACACATGGGGGTGGCCGATGCCCTGTCGGTGGGAGCACCATGGGGAGTGCTGCCTTCCGGGGGGTGGAAGTACCCCTGTCCTTCCCCTCCCTGAGGCGCAGGGACAACAGGCCCATGGACCTGCGAGAGGGGAGGCAGCAGTTGGGATCCAGGCCGCAGGGCAGGCCCACTGCCCAGGGGCCCCTCCCCGCTGACCCTGACTCCCTGTCGCCTCTCAGCAGCCTGCCCAGCCCTCCACCCAGATGGCTCCCTTGCAGGTGGGTCCTGTCCTGAGACAGGCGCTCTCGCTCCCCACCCTCACCTGTCCCCCCTCCTCTTGGGTCCCCTAGGAAAGGGCCTGGGGACAGTGGAGGGCATCAGGCAGGCAGGCCCACACTTTTACAGAGGGTATCTCAAGGTTCACAGTCGAGGTTACTGAGGTTTGTGCAAGGTCACTGTCCAAGGTCATAGCTAGGACCCGGTGGGCAGAGGCCAAGCGGGAGCCCTGGGCCCTGTGCAGTTCCCCCCTGAGCTGCTGCTGACCAAGCTGTGGGCGGGGAGAGGAGCTGCCCAGTCACCAGGAGAGGCGCCCAGCACCTGGACGCGGCAGGCAGGCCCACAGTGAGACCCTTCCACAGCTGACACGTGGCTGCCAGCTGTGGCCAGGCTGCTCTGCCGAGTGGGGTGGTGGAGTGGTGTCAGCAGGGTACAGGGAGGGGAGCCCATCCTTTCCTGATGGCTGAGTCTCTCTGGGGTCTCCCGAGAGTGAGCAATGAGGCTGCGCCGCTCAGACCCCGAAGCAGGGCAGGCCTACCTGTGGCCGGAAATGGGGCCAGGTGGGCTGGTCACTCCTGTTTGCTCCCGCCCGGGCTCTGAGGACCCAGTCAGGTGAGTGTCACCCTCACTTGGTGCGCTCAGCACTGAAGGAGTGGCAGGTGTTCCGTGTGGCTAAGTCCAGTGGGTAGTGAGACCCTGCCGGGCACCCGTGACTGTGGGCCGGGTCAGACAGCGCCCTGGGGAGGCCGAGACAGCAGCAGGAGAAAGGTGGGCGCACCCCATCTTGGTGCTGAGCTCTTGGCCTTGGGTGTCCTCTCTGGCTCCTCTGCCCTGCACCTGACACCTGCTTTTCTTTCTCTTTGCCTCCCACCTGCCTGTCCCTGGGTCTCCCCACCATGGCCCCCAGGCTTTGACCTCATGGTGGCCTTCGGGCTTGTGGAGAGGGAGTACGCCTCCATTCGCGGTGTGGCCATGGAGCCCTCTGCGTTTGGCTCAACCAAGACCTTCACACTCTTCAGGGATGCTCAGCAGACACGCCGAGCCAGGTGGGCGACCAGGTGGTGGGTGTGATCTGGGTGTGGGGCACAGCTCCGTGACACTGGCTGGGATGGAGTGCCTTCGGTCCTGGGCAGGGCAGAGGGCTGTGCCTCGCCCTTGGAGCACCTCTGGTTGAATCTCCCAACAGCCCCAGGAGGGAGTTCTGTCCCTTACACCCTGTTACACATGAGGAAACTGAATCAGGAGAGATCTTGGTCCCATGGGTCTGGGCCCTGGGGAATAGCTGTGGCCCCTCCAGACCCCAACCCTCTCAGGCCTGTGGTGCCCCCAACCTGTGCCCCCACAGCGAGATCCACCTGGCCGCCCTCTTGCCTGAGCACACAGTCCTCCTGCACCTCCTCCCCGACACACCCCGCGAGGCCTTTACGCTGTGGCAGATGACAGCTGAGGACTTCCAACCTGCCCTCAGGGTCCTGCTGGACGGTTAGTCAAGAGGGCAGGCGCGCCGAAACCGGTTTGGCTCAGTGGATAGAGCGTCGGCCTGGGGACTGAAGGGTCCCGGGTTCAATTCCGGTCAAGGGCATGTACCTTGGTTGTACCAGTAAGGGGTGTGCAGGAGGCAGCTGATCGATGTTTCTCTCTCATCGATGTTTCTAGCTCTCTATCCCTCTCCCTTCCTCTCTGTAAAATATCAATAAAATATATTAAAAAAAAAAAAAAAAAAAAAAAAAAAGGGCGGGCGGGGGACCCAGGCTGTCCTTAGAAGCTTCACTGGCTGATGACCCTGAGCAAGATCCTCCAGACCCGTGGTCGGCAAACTGCGGCTCGCGAGCCACATGCAGCTCTTTGGCACCTTGAGTGTGGCTCTTCCACAAAATACCACGGCCTGGGCGAGTCTATTTTAAAGAAGTGGTGTTAGAAGAAGTTTAAGTTTAAAAAATTTGGCTCTCAAAAGAAATTTCAATCGTTGTACTGTTGATATTTGGCTCTGTTGACTAATGAGTTTGCTGACCACTGTTCCAGACCATTAGGAGGCAGGGCTGCTTTCCACATTGGCCATGGGGCCCGCCATCCCCCCTGTGTGGGTGGGGTGGGGGTCTCACGCGCTCCTTGCCCTGCCCCGTAACAGGCAGAAAGTCCCTGACCTACTTCAGCCACGACCCCAGGGCGGCCTTGCAGGAGGTGACCTTTGACCTGCCCGAAGTGAGGAGGATATTCTTCTGGAGCTTCCACAAGGTCCTGGAAGGTTCCAGATAGACCAAAGCCTGTGCCTCTCCCGCCTAAGAACCTCCAATGCCTCCCAAGTTCTGGAGCAGACTCCCCTGGGCTGTGCAGGATGTGCCCCCACCACAACAGCAGCATCCATGGCCACGCTGGAGCTCTCCTTGCTGGGGAGCCCCCTCGGCCCATCCAAGCCTCTGCCCCTGCGGTCCCCTCCACCCCCAACATCCTGTGGGGCCCCTTCCTTAATTTGAGTTGAAGAGCATCCCAGCCCTTTTCTCTGCTCCTGCAAGTCCTAGAAGGGCCCGAGTGGGTGCATTTCATCCATTTCACAGAGGGGAAACTGAGGCCCAGCAATGGGGTGGGGTCCCAGAGACTTGGGGTGGGGCCCCCAGTGATGGGCACTTATCCTCCCACCTGGCCAGGGCTGTGGAGAACCTCTATGGTGTCTCGCAGGTGCACGTGGCCGTGGGACACTCTACGTGGACTGTAGGAAGGTGGCCGAGAGGCCCACTGGGGAGGCGGGCAGCCCTCCTGCCACCGGCTTCATCATGCTGGGGAGGCTGGCCAAGGCCTGGGGCCCCTGGAGCAGCTCGGCTGCGTTGAGCCTTGGCTTCGTCCTGCCTGGCCACTCAGGGGCCAGCAGATCCCCCAGCCCCTCCTCCCCTGAGCCACATCTGGCCAACCGAACTCCTGCCCTGATTTGTAGCTCCAGCTCCAGATGCTGCAGATCGTGTGCAGTGACACCTGGGCAGAGGAGGACAGGTGCTGTGAGCTCCCTGCGTTGACAGGTGGGCAAGTGCCACAGAGTCTGGGGTAGGCAGGCTGTTCAGGTCATCATGGTGCTGGGAGAGATCTGGGCAGGCTTCCTAAAGGAGGTGGCTTCTGGGGAGCATCTTGGAGGCCCTGGGGACAAAGCAGGCTAGAGATGGCCAGGAAGGTCCCAGCTGCAGGATGGTTGAAACCCAGCCCTCAGGACCACTCCCCTTTTCTGTGACTCCCCTGTGTACCCTGCCGGCTTGGCCATGCTGGGGCCTGCGTGGCAGTGAGGCATGTGCTGGGCAGCTTGGGGTCAGCCCCTAGGATCAGGTCCCCACCCCTCACCTCCAGCCTCCCAGGTGTCAGACAAGAGCTGGGAGAGGGTCTATTTAACGAGGGTCTCCTTTCTTCCAGAAGGATGGAGAGACCTGCCCTGCCTTCCCTCCCGCCTGTACCTGCTCCTCGCAGACACCTGGGTCCCTGGGCCCCCAAGGGCCTCCAGTGAGTCCAGCAGCCCCTCCCTGGCAATCTCTGCTGCCATTGGCAGATGGGGTGGCTCCTCCCACGCCCCTCAGCTGGGAGCCTGGATCAAGCAGCCTTCCCCAGGCCTGCCGCACCCTGGGGTGCACTGTACACAGCTCCCTGCTGCCTGTCACTCCCAACCCATGGGACCCCTCCTGGCAAGCCCGTTCCTTCCCCTGGCCCCTCTTCCCAGCCAACCTCCCCTCCTCTGGTGTGGGACATAGCATGTCCCATCTTCCCTGATTGGGGTGAAGTCCCAGGACCATCCGACCTGCAGCAGGGTCATGACCCCCACTTGGGGCAGGTCCAGCCCCTCTGCCCCCCTGAGGGAGGCTCCAGGGCCAGCTGCAGTGGGAAGGCAGGTCTGTGAGCACTGGCTCTGTGCTCTTGGTGCAGCCCTCCCCAGAGAGGCCGCCTACCCTGAGGCTGCACAGTGGCCAGCAGCATGGAGGCCTGCACCGGGAAGCCCCTTTCCTTTACCCGAGGGCGGGACTGGAACCCAGGGCCATGCTGGGCTCAGCCCTGCCTATGCCCCTGCAGGGCCTCCCTGGCAGGAATGGAGCCTCAGGACAGCAGGGCTTCCCAGGGCCCAGGGTAAGTCGCAGGGAGTCCTGGGGGGGGCCTGGATCCTACCTTCCGGGGGAGGACCCCCAACACATTCACAAGAGCACAGGAGGGAGCCCACGTGGTCCGACACCAGCCAGAGAGGCTCCACCTAGGAGCGAGGTGCCTCCCCAGGAGGGCTACCTCCCTACCGTGCCACACGCCATGGGCCTGTCATCCAGGGTCTTGGTGGTCAGTGTGACAGGGAAGGTGGTCCACACTGCATTCGGCTTGGGAGCGACAGTTTATGGAAATGGCGTGTCCCTGGGGTCACTGATTTTCACGCTCACACTCAAAGAAAGTTGTTTTTTTTCTTTATGGAGTTTGGTGCATTGATATGCTTAATTCACCAAAAAATGATTTAAAAGCATTTTCCCATGCAGTCTCAGTTTAAATAGTGTTGGTGTCGTCTGCCCCTTAGAGGTTTGGGTTTATGTTGTAGTGAAGTGACCTGGTGTTTGGGGTTTCTTTGCTCCCCATCTCTGGGACCTGGAGAAGTGGCCCAGGCCCAGTTCCTGGCTGTGGAGTGGGGTTGAGCAGGAACCCCGCCAGGGGTGACCCTGGGTTGAAGACCTCTGGTCTGGATACCACAGGCCGGCTAGAGGCAGGGGTGCTGCAGACACAGGACCAGGGGAGGGGCTGCAGGAGCTGCCCGGTGCCTTCTCAGCGCCTCCCCTCCCCCCTCACCTGTGTCTCCAGGGAGAGCCCGGGCCACCTGGACAGACCGGACCCAAAGGTCCTGGAGGTCACAGAGACCCAGGGCCGAACTGTCCAGGGACCTGTGGTAGGTGTTGCCTCCCTACCCTCCTCCACTGCCCCATCCCCACTACCCCCAGGCCCCTCAGTCTTTGCCCTGGGGCACAGTCTATATTTTCCCTCCAGGGTCCACCAGGGGTCAAAGGAGAGAAGGGGAACCATGGACTCCCGGGCCTGCAGGTAGTGGGTGGGAGGGTCTTGGGGACAGGGCCTGCTCTGGCTCAGACTTGGCCGCAGCCTTGCCAGCACCTTTGTTCTCTTCCAGGGTTACCCCGGCCACCAGGGCGACCCCAGGGAGGCTGGCCTCCAGGGTCCAAAGGTGAGAGAGAAGCCCGCTGGGGAGGGTCTTGAGATGGAGGCTGTGGGGTGGGGTTTCCCCTCTCTCTCACCCACTCCCATCCATCCTGCCCCCACCCATGGCCTGGCCAGGGGGAGGGGAACGTCAGCCCATGCAGGGTGGGCTCAGGCCCTGAACTTGGCCAGCTCACTGCTCTCAAAGCGAGGCACAAGCATGCACCCCTTCTCAGGTGTAGGCTGCCGTGGGAGGAATGTGTGGGGTCCGAGCCCCCCTCCAACCCGCCCTTCCTTTGCCATCAGGGCATGAAAGGCCTGGAGGGCACCGCTGGCCTGCCCGGACCCCCTGGACCTAGGGTAGGCACCACCTCCCCCGTGAGCCCAATACTGCCCATTCCTACCCATACCCCCTGGTTCTTTTGGGCTGAACTGAGTGTGGTCACCCCCACGAGGTGACCTGGGAGTTCTCACTCTGCTGGCCAGCCCTTCCTGGGCCCTGCCGGGCATGCAGTGTCCTGTGCCCTGGAGGACTGTGGGAGAGGGGCTTTCTCACCCCACTGGGCAGCCCCAGTCACGCCTGCATCCCAATTCCACATTGCAGGGAGATGCCAGGGCTCCCGGTGGGCCTGGCTGGAGATGCGGCCCCAGCGCCTTCTCCCTGCCTACTGGAGGGTTGGGGACCCTCCTCACTCAGAACCACCTTCCCTCCCGAGCTGGCCATTCCTGGGTTCCATGCTGAGCTCAGTGCCTGGGAGCTGCTCTGATCAGGGGTCCTGGGCTGCGTGCCCAAGCTGTCCATCTGAGGTGGACATGAGGCACAGCCTGCAGGAACAACAGGCCTGTGGAGCTGGGGACAAACCACGGGGTCTGGTCTGGGTCCAGGTCTGTGGGGACCCGAATGACCAGGCCAGGGCTAGAGGGAGGAGGGGCCAGACTCGCTGGGGTCTGCAGTCTGGACCTCTGCATCTCGACAGGGCTACCCAGGCATGGCGGGAGCCAGAGGGACCAGTGGGGAGCGAGGACCCCCAGGGACTATGGGGCCCATTGTAAGTCCTCTCCACACCTGGACAGCCCAACAGTGTGTGTGTGTGTGTGTGTGTGTGTGTGTGTGTGTGTGTGTGTGTGTGGGCGGGGGGGCGGGGGGAGACAAATGTGTGCAAACTCAGTGTCGCTGATGCTCAGGGGCTTCCTGCACCCACACCTGTGTGAAGTGAGTCCTGTGCAGGCAGGGATGCTAGGGCTGGTCTGCAGCAAGGAAAGTGGGGTAACCCTGCCAGGCCCAAGACAGGCAGGAGGGGGGCAGGTGATGGGCCTGTGGGCTCCAGGGGGCGGGGAGGGATGGGGTTCCTGGGAGCCAGGAAGATGGAGGCAGGGAAGGCAGGCGAGCCGGGGACAGGGATGTGCTGTGTGCAGGCCTGGCTGGCTCAGGCCAAGAGGGCTGTTCTCCTTGGGGTGGGGTCCCAGCTGTGGGCACTGAACCCATCTGAGAAGCAGGTCTTTTGCCCACTGGGGATTTATGCCTCTGATCCTCCAAGGAGCAGAAATTGTGCCCACCCTGTGGGGGCTTGAATGCCTGGTCTCCCTCCCCACAGACCGAGCCAAGGGGTCAGGGCTGCAGGGGTCAGGAGGGTGAGGGAGAGGCCAGTCCGGGCTCCTCCCTGCTTACTTCTCTCTCCTTTTCCTCTGACTCAGGATCTGCCTGGGCCCAAGGGGGAGCGAGGAGAGAAGGTAAGTGTGCCAGTGTTGGGGGCCCAGGCACTTCCTGTGCATGGGGACAACAGCGCCACCCTGCCCTGGCCGGCAGCCTGGTCACTGCTGTGGCCCATCTTCCTCATAGGGCGAGCCACAGTCCTTGGCCGCCATCTACCAGCTTGTGAGCCAGGCCTGCGAGTCCACCATCCAGAGTGAGGACCTTCAGTGCCCCCACGCCGTCCCTGCCCCCACGCCAGACAGAGTCCCGCACCCAATCTCAGCAGCCAGCCTTGCTTGGCCACTCTTTTGGACAGGCACCAGGGAGCCCTGGGGAGGCAGGGGGGACTTCCCCACCTCCACAACCCCCTGCTCATTCCCCCACCCCCTGCAGCGCATGTGCTGAAGTTTGATTCCTTCTTCCACAAGAGTACCAGGCCCCCTATGCCCATCTTGGAGGCCCCTGCGCCCCTGGTCACACCCAATGAGGCCCGGCTCCCTGGAGAAGGGGGAAATGGTGGCTTCCACCCTGAAGACAGAGGTACTGGCTCCCCCTCCCCGCAGTGTCCTGGGGCTGGCTCGGTGGGGAGACACAGGACTTGCCTGGCTTCCTGGAGTCCTCAAAGTGGCCCCTCCCCTATTCTCCCAGGAAGTTCGAGCTCAGGGCCACCGCTGCCCTTCCATCCCCTCTCCTTCTCTCCTGCACCTGCCACCTCCTCCCGTCCGGCTGGGGTTGCGGAGCCTGATGACTCCGGTACTGAGGTGGATGGAGAGGTTGGTTGAGGGACTGAGGGGATGGAGGAGCTCGGGGCCTCCATGGGGAGAATGAGGAGGGTTGGGGGGAGGGGGGAGACAGCACTGCACTGTGGGTGGGGGAGTGGGAGGGGAGAGGAGGGGGTTCTGCCCACCAGGGCCCAGACCAGGCTGGCAGGCGCTCTCATGAAGACCCCACACCACACCTCCCCCACCTCACCCTAAACCTCAGCCTCTGAGCCCACAATCCGGGCCTGTTGGGACTCAGGGACCCCCGCCCCAAGCTTTCAACCTTGCCAGGCACTCACCTTCCTCTGGGTCAGAATAGGGTCCAGAGAACGGCAGTGTTGGCAACTGCTGCCCTCAGTCTCAGCCGCCCCTCCTTCTCAGGTGCACCCGCAGCCCTAGCTCAGGTGGGCAGCCCTCAGCCACAGGGGAGCAAGATTCCAGGATCCTTGGGAGGAGCAGGGGAGCCCGGCCTGGGGAGAGGAGGTACCGGAGGTGTGCGGGGGGGCTTTGGGGGAGCCTGCCCAGTTGGGAGCCCAGTGGGAGCCCAGGGAGGCCGCCTCAGGGCGGGGCCGGTGTGCACCAGGGAGGACACCTGGGCCAGGCAGGTGCAGTGGGGGCCCGGGGAGCACTGGCCGAGGAGCAGGGTCCTGCAGAGGGCTCCCCTTGTTTCTGCCCTGCTCACGGCCCAGATGGGCTCACCGGACAGTGGGACTGGGCGGGCTGACTGGGGTCAGCTGTCCCTTGCGGCCCCAGACCTGCAGGTCTCCTCTCCCCTCGTGCCAGGCCGTTCTCCCTGTCGCCTGGAGTGACCACCTCTTCTCTGGAGTCTCAGAGGAGCCGGAGTGTGGGAGGAGCTGGAGGCGGGCACATGGCAGCGAGGTGGCACCTCTCCACTGTACCGTTCCCTCCACCACATAAACCTCATTATGGGGAGGCGTGTGCGTCTGTCAATGGAGTCAGACTCCCACCTTCAACCCCACGGTTTCCCTGTTGCCTTGGGGCTCCCCCTCCTTCCCTCGAGGCAGGCAGCCCCACCTGAGCCTCAGAGCTCAGTGCTGCCGGGCCAGGGCCCTCAGTCTAAGCCACACGCTGGGTCACTGGGCAGGGGGGACTTTAAGAACAGTGCCCAGCCCACCCTCAGAGGCCCATGGGCTCAGCCCGGAGTCTGCGTTCAGGGGGTCTCAGCACCGCCCCCAGCAGCCTCCCACCCACACCTACTCACCTGGAACTCTCATCAGCTGTGTGCCCCTCTGGCCGATTCCACACCAAGTAGTTTTCTAAACACCAGGCAGATTTTGGGATGGGGGTTCCTTCATGTACAGTGGCCAAGGGCTTCCATGGAGACAGTGGAGCAGAGCAGGACCCCAGTGGGGCGTGAGGTGGTAGGAGGCTCCAGCAGGGGCACAGCCCCGAGAGGCCGGAGGCTGGGCCAGCCAGGCGGGACCCGGCGTGGCAGGAGGGCTGAGCCCAGGGCCAGGAGCGGGTCAGCAGGGAGCTCCTCCAGGGCTCGGGGAGTCTGGGTTCTTCCGAGGAGCACTAGGAGCCACAGGGCTCCTGAGCGGGAACTGCTGTGACCGCCTGAGAGCCAGCTTGGGGACTTCACCTGCTGTCCACTGAGATGGAGCTGGCTGGGTTGTGGGGAGGCAGATTTGGGGCTGGCTGCTGGCTAAGCCACTGGTTGGGGGGGGACAGCCCCGGGCTTTAGAGTGGTTCCCGGTGCCTCCAGTAGCCACGTGGTGAAGAGCAGGTTGGTGGGTTGGTGAGTCTGGTGTTCACGGGGGCAGAAGCGTGAGCTCCACCATCTGGGAGGCGAGTGGAAGCCAAAGGGTTGGCTTCCCTGGGGGTGAAGGCAGCCTGGCTCGTCCTAGGACTGAGTCCCAGGCTCATCTCCGAGGCCGGAAGGTGTGGGTGAAGAGACCACCATGCTCCAGAGAGAGCGAGGCCAGAAGACCCTGGGCCAGTGGGGTGTTTAGTCAAGGAGCCAGCACCTTTATTTTTATTTAATCACCTGAGGATATTCTGTCCATTGCTTTTCAGAGAGAATAGAAGGGAGGGAAGAAGGGGGGAGGGGGGAGAGAGAGAGAGACCAGTTGGTTCCCTCTATCACGCCCTGGACTGGGGTTAGGGGTCGAACCTGCAATCCAGGTACATGCCCTTGACCAGGAATCTAACCCGAGACCCTTTGGTGCTGGGACTGATGCTCTAACCACTGGGGAACACCGGCCAGGGCTGGGATGCCTCTTGGTCACCTCGGGAATGAGCTACTATCCTAGGAACGAGGCTGGAGTGGGTGTAGGACCTCTGCTGCGCCCCATGCACAGGACCCCACCTTCTGGGGCCAAGTGGAGCGCGGCCCAGGCTGGAGAAAACATGAGCCTGCGCTGCCTCTCGACCCCTTGACCTGAGCCGTGGCTGCTGCACAGGGGTCCACGTGAAGCCATCACAGCACAAATTTGCACATGCACACACACACTCCCATACACACCTGCCACTGCTAACATGCACACGTGTGCACACGCTCTCACACGCCTCCTCATGCGCAGTGCTCCTGGTAAGGTCTGGGAGAGGAGAAGGTGTAACACTTGTGAGCACAGCGGAGCAGGAGAGAAGGACGGTTCTCCACGGCCCGTAACTAAACACTGCGGTGTCTGCACGGAGGGAGGGTGGGCATCAATGGCATGAAAACACCGGGAAAAGGCAACGGGAAATGTGGTGCAGAAAACAAATCGGGAGAACAACCAGCTGGGTGGGCCGAGTGACCACGGACACAGCCGGAAACGGAGCTGTCAGTCAGGTAGGGCCGCCTGGAGGCGGAGGACGGAGTACAACCCAGGCCGGCTGCATGTGGCTCCCTGGGCAGGGAGGCCAGCAAGTGTGGTGGGAATGCTGAAAAGTGTTTTTTTTTTAAGATTTGAGAATTAGAGGAAGTTTATGATCTCGGATCAAAAGGCTCAGAGTGCCAAACGGGGTTGATTTTTTAAATGTAGATTCATTCACACAAAACATAAGACAGAGGAAAGACTTTAAACGCCCACAGAATGAGAGCCACTGGACGGCAGAGGGGAGAGGTGTTGAAGGAAAAGCACTCAGATATTATCCCATAAAACCCTCACTGAGTGATGAGGCCCCGAGTCCAAGGAGCGGCACGAGGTGCATTCCGCAGGAAGGACAGACGGAATCACACTTGACCCAACACACAGGAAGCGCAGGGCTGCTCTGAAGAGCCTAGCCCTCCGCACACCATCACCCACAGCAGCCTAGAATTCTAGATTGTTCCTGGGCCACAGCACCCTGAGCGGCAGGGCGCTAGTTCTATTGGGGGGCTTGGAGGGTGTTCTATCAACTCCTGCAGCTCTGGAGAAGCAGAGGCACCGGCCGCAGGTCCGGAGCAGCCTATGCTTCCGAGGGAGGGCCTGCGGGCCAGGCAGTGCACAGGTTCTGGCACATCTGAGGGGGGGTGCGGGGGGGGGGAGCTCTCCAATGCGTCAGAAGCCAGGACACACTTTCTGCTCCCCTGGGCCAGAGGAACCAACACGTGAGATAATAGGAAGCAGGAGATCAGGGGCCACGTTGCCAGGCATCTTTCTGGGGAAGGACAGTGTTTTCAACAAATGGTTCGAAACTGCTAGAGGTTCGAACCAGAAACATTGATACCCTGCCCTTGTCTACACCAGGCACAAAACTTAATTAGAAAACACAGTAGCCCTGGCTAGCATGCTCAGTGGTTAGAGCATCCACCCGCAAGGGTCTCAGGTTCGATTCCAGGTCAAGGGCACGCACCGGGATTGCAGGTTTGATCCCTGGTTCCAGTCGGGGTGCATGCGGAAGGCAACCAATCGATGTGTCTCTCTCACATCATTGCTCTCTCTTCTCCCTCCCTTCCACCTTCTCTCTAAAAAAAAAAAAAAAAAAAATCAATGGGGTGAGGATTAACAAATAAAAACATGGTCACCCTAAAGACGTGAAAAGTGTAAATGTTCCAGATGATAGAAGGCAGGGTAGGGGCGCATCCCAAGCCCAGGTTAGGCAAGGATCTCTCACACAGGACCCATAAAGCAACAACCATAGAAAGAAAGAATAAGACATTGCCCCTCATCAGAATTAAAAGCTTTTCTTGGAGAGACACAGTTGGTGAAAAATATCTTCACGCATAGGGAAGAGTCTCCCACGGGTGGGACAGACACAGGCCTTGGGTCTAGAGCACACAGGTGACTTACACCCTCTAAAAGCCACATGATAGAAAAGCCAACTTCCAGCCGATACTAACTGGCAGACGCTTCTGGGGGGAGCGAGTGTCCACTTGGGAAGACTCGGCACCCTGTGACCCAGTGACCCCACACAGGTGTGTACCTGGGAGTGCTCTGGGTCCCATCATGACTTATCTCTTTTTTTCCTTCCATTGATTTTAGAGAGAGTGGAAGGAGGGAGGGAGAGGGAGAAAGATAGACATGGATGTGAGAGAAATGCATTAACTGGTTGCCTCCCACATGCACCCTGACTGGAGCCGGGGATTGAACCTGCAACCGAGGTACATGTCCTTGACCAGAATCAAACCCGCTAACCTTGGGTGCGCGGGCCAACACTCTAACAACTTAGCTACACGGGCCAGGGCCATCATGACTTACAAAGGTGACTGAGGGATGTCTTGAAGGGGCCAATGCCGTTGAGAAGAGAATCCATTAATTTCCGGAGAGAAGGGGTATGTCACACTGTGTGGGGGAGCACGGACCTTGGTCGGAGGCAGTGGGGGTGAGGGGAGGGCCAGGCAGCGCAGTTACGCAGCTCAGGAGTGACTAGCTAGGACAATTGCAGCGGGCCTCTGGGCCCTGGGCCATCCCTCCTTGTCTGGCCCCTGCGATCTAGGATGGGAAATACTGGCCTGGTGTGTGAGTGAGATGAGGGGGAGAGGGAGCAGGGCCCTGGATGGGGCAGCTGTCCACCACTCCTGGCTCCGTAAGGCCCCCAAGATGTCAGAATATCACAAAAACATGGTTGATGCAGAGACATGAGGAAATCCACGAAGACGTCACAGCCGCGTGAGTGGTGACAGCGGAGACCTGGAGACCAAGTTCATTAAGGGGGCGAAAAATAGCCGTGTTCCGTTTATTCAGGTGAAGAACTCTGCTCACAGTTGAAACATGACTGTCCGAGGACGAGACAGGACCAGGTGAGTCTCAACACACTAGGAGGGAGGCAGCAAGGAAGACCCTACCCCAAGTTCAGGAGCAGAAACCGGCTGATGGAGAAGCCCAGGTTGGGGGGCAGGAGGAGACTGCCTGAGGGGCAGGGGGAGGGTGGCGTCCTGCATGTGGAATGGTGCCCTAGGTCTTTGGTGTCAAATTTTAGTAAAACTCGGGGGTTAGATCATGCATTTTCCCTATGTAAATCTACATGAAAGAAACCACATGCTGGAGGCAGACGGAGGCTGGGCTAGTTTGCTGTGGTGGGACTATGACCACTTGGTTATTTGTGCATTTCCTGACACTTTTTTTCCAGTTCCAGAAGCTTTGTATGAGGTCTCCCTGGCGACCCAGAAAAGCATATCTTCAGTGGGCCCAGCGCCAGGGCAGAGTGCTGGGCCTGCATATCTGGCGGCCGAATCTGCTTATGGGGCCTGGTGTCCCTGCCGCTCAGTCTCACTTGTCCTGGGTGAACTGCCCCAGTGTCATAGGACTGATGCCCGACGCCCCCAGGAAGCAGGTGCAGAGCAGAGCTGGGCAGCAGGTCCCACATGGCCCAGGGGCTGGGAGGAGAGAACACTGGGATTTAGACACTGGGGTCTGCATCCCTCTTGGGCATGAGGAGTCCTGGGTTAACTGCCCCAGTGTCATAGGACTGATGCCCGACACCCCCAGGAAGCAGGTGCAGAGCAGAGCTGGGCAGCAGGTCCCACATGGCCCAGGGGCTGGGAGGAGAGAACACTGGGATTTAGACACTGGGGTCTGCATCCCTCTTGGGCATGAGGAGCCCTGGGCCCAAGTCATGTCCCTGTCTCAGTGCCTGATGAGGGGTGCAGCCCCTCCAGCTCCTGCACAGCACTGCTGCCTGGCTGCGACCAGGGAATCTGACCTCTGCCACAACGAGGCCCACTCAGCTCCAAACTTCACTGAATTGTTCACTCACTTCTCCCAAGTCCCTGGTGACCCAGGCACTGGCCAGGCGGGACACCGGCTGCCCTGCCCAGGGCTGTCCTGCAGAAGGGACTTTGACACATGGACAGCAGGAACAGCTTTCTCCTCCTGCCTCCACCCCAGGGAGGGGACACGGTGTCCTTGCCACCTCCATTTGGAGACAGGATTCCAAATCATCACAGCACCCAGAATCATGGTGCCAGGGTCAGGGAGACACAGGGTAGCACCCAGCACTCTGCCCTGGGGTGATACTAGGCCCCCAGGACTGTCCCTCTGGGGCATCCCCTACACCTCTGGCCAGAGGGCCCCTACATTGTGGGTGAGAGAAGCCCTTTAGCTGAGCTGGCGCCCCACAGAGGAGTCCAAGGGCAGGAGGCCTGTGGAGGTTCCCCTTGGCCTCCTCAGGGCCCCACCCCAGCACCACGCTCTGAGGGCCCTGGAGTTGGCCCTGGGCAAGCTGTCCTCACAAATTCCCAGTGCCCATGGGAACCGATGACCCCTGCAGAGAGATTGCCCAGGAGCCCCCAGGACCCTTGGAAGGCAAACATCTGAACTCCCTAAGCCCAAAGGTCCCTCCTTCATGGGGTCCTGCCCCCCAATCTCCTCCAAGCAAGACCAGGTCTAATAGCTCCACTTCCCAAGGACCCCTGGGCACAAAACTTAGGTTTTCACGAATTCATCAAAACAAATCAAAAGAACCCTAGCCGGTTTGGCTCAGTGGATAGAGCACCCGCCTTCTAGAACCCTGCAGACTAAAGGGTCCCAGGTTCAATTCCGTTTAAGGGCACATGCCTGGGTTGCAGGCTTGATCCCCAACGGGGGTGTTCAGGAGGCAGCCAGTTAGTTAATGGTTCTCTCTCATCATTGATGTTTCTATCTCTCCTTCTACCTTCCTCTCTGAAATCAATAAAAATACATTTTAAAAATAAAATAAAACCCCTGCTTAGGCCCACCTGGCAAGTGAGACTCACATGGTTGTGATTGGCCTCTGTGGGGTCAAAGAGAGCAGGCCCAAGGACCAAGGGTAGGCGTGGTGTCCCCACACTCGGGGGTGGACAGGCAGGGGCCTCGGGATCCCACAGCGAGGAGGCACAGGGGCTGAGAGGGCCAAGGGCGTGGCCCAGGACGTGGGGACAGCTGGGTCCTGTGAGGAGAGCACGGCCATGCGCTGGGTGCACTTCAGTGCGGCTCAGGCAGCGACGCCACCTTCAGTGAGAACAAGCCTTTTCCGGCTGGCTGCCTCCTGGGCAGGTCCCAGCCGCCTGAGCCACAAGGCTTCTCCGGGAGGCAGCAGACAGAAGGTGGGGGACAATCTGGCAGGTGCGTGGCCCCGTACAGTGCAGAGTGCCTCAGGGAGCAGGGATAGACCACAGAGGCTGCATGGCCCGCAGGGGCCCCTAGATCATGCCGGCCAGCCAAGGCGGCAGGAAGAGGCCGGCAGTCCCCAGCAGGCAGACGATGACGAACACCCAGAGGAAGATGCGGTCGATGACCATGGCCACGTACTTCCAGTCCTCCTTCACCTGCAACGCAGACATGCATCTCACAGGCAGCAAGAACCCTCTAGAACCCGGCGCTTTGCGTGACAGGTTCGGTTTCCATCCTTGCCCCTGAGGCCACCAGGGCTGCGGGCGCACCTGCTGGGGTGCCGAGTGGGGAGGGTGCAGAGAAGCCACATGTCCGCTGAAGTGGCCAACATCACGGCTGCCATGGGAGACGGGTCTGGTGCTGTGCCTGGCAGGGTGCCTGAGCCCAGAGGCCGGGGCGTGGCGGGGGGGTCTATAGAGGAACACCAGGGTCCAGGCTGCTTCACAATGGAATTTGCTCCAGATTTGCTAAAGCTGAGGGGGTGCCATGGAGGCCATCCTGTGCATCCCCATTTTTCAAATGGACCAACTGAGCCCAGAAAGAGCTACTTGCACCCCCTGGCCGCAGGACAAGGGCCAGGAGCACCCTGAGTGACAAGGCCTGACCTCTAACAGGAGCCTCCAGGGGCCCAGTGTCTGAGTGACAGCTAAGTCCTGACTGCCCTCCCCGCCTGGGCGGGTGCTCAGGAGTCAGCTGCCCAGGGGGCGCGAGGCCCCTCAGGGATAATGGAGTCTCTCAGCTCTGTCCCTTAAGCCCGAGGGGTGGGGCACAGCCCAGGTGCTGTGAGCAGGAGGAGGAGGGAGGGGCCAGGGCTCAGGGGGAATCCCGAATGCTGAGGCCAGCAGGTGGCCATGGACGCAAGCACGCAAGCATGCCGAGCGCATCACCTGCATGAGGAGCCGATGAGGAAGGAGGCGGTATTGTCGTGTCTACAGATGGGGACACTGAGGCACAGAGTGACTATGGAGAGGGAGCAGACCCCAGCCCCACCTGGCCGCTGTGAGGTCCTGGCTCCTAACCCATCTCTGGCCTTTGCCTTACAGCAGGTCCTGGGTGGGCAGCCTGCTGGCGCCTGAGGGACTGGGAAGGAAGCAGCATCGGGGCACTAGTGGGTGAGACAGGCCAGGTGAGGGCAGGGCTCAGCGCCCATTGTGGAGCGCCGAGGAAAAACGGATTCTTCATTGCCATTTTCTGCTCCGATTTTTAAAAATAATCAGGTGTCCTGGCGGTTTTAAACCAAACCTAAACAGAGCTGTTTGTTCACAGGAAACCTGAGTGCACAGGGTCACTTATAAATAAAAAGGCCGCCCAGGACCCTGCTGTGGTGGAGGCACGCTGTTCCCTGCCTTTTGCCCCGCTGTGTGCCCCATCCTGAGGATGAAAGGCCAGCATAGACTAAAGCCACCACGGCGTGCAGGTCGCTCAGGCAACTAGTGAAGTCATGTCATTTCCCCAGAGCCAGTGACGCAGGGAGCCAGGCCGCAGGGAGCGCACTGCGGACGGACATGGAGCAGCTGGCCAGCCACAGATGGGGCTAGTGGCCCCTCCCGTCGGCACCTCGGTTCTGAAGCCTAGAGGAGTGTCCCCTGGATCTGCTCCACAAGCTACTCTAGGCCGCCTGCCCTAGCTCCACCCCAGGGACCTGGCCATCTGGGGGCTCAGGGAAGAGGGAGCAGGCCAGGGTAGGGGCTTGCCCAAAGCTGGCAGCCTGGGTCTGGGTCCAGTTTCTCGATTTTGTCACCAGTCACTCCCTCCTTCAGAGTGTCTGCGCGTCCCACAAGGGCCTGGGGCACCTCCCGATACACCAGGGCAGGGGCTTACCGAGAAGTCAGTGTCTTCCGCCTTCAGGTGGTCTGCGATGTGCTGGACACCCTCAGCAGCCCGTGTCAGGGCGGGCAGCAGGGGCAGGCGGTGGGGCGGTGCTTTGGTGCTGAGGGCTCTGAACGCTGTGTTGGAGGACCCCGTGGACGGCTCCTTGCACTTACATTTGCAGGGAGAGGCCTGGTCTGTGGGTGGAAGCTCAGCCCAGGAAGCCTTCAACGAGGGAGGGGAGCTGGCCATGTGGCCGCTGGCCTGGGAGGCAGCCTCGTCTTGAGGAACGCAGTACTGGATGCTTCGAGACCGGCACCGGATGCTGCCTTCGGGTACTTTGTTGGGGCTGGACATGGGCTGGGTGCTCAGAGACTGGGCTTTGGCGAGCCCCGGGTCCCAGGTACTGGTGGTTGGGCGGCAGGGGCTGGGCGACGGGCAGGGGCTGGCTTTCTTGGCCTCTGCTGGCTGCAGAGTGGGCACCTGGTCTGAGGGCGACGAGCAGGCTGGCTGGGGCTTGCCTGGCGCATCCAGGGGAGCACAGAAGGACGGGGTGGGCGAGGGGCCCTGGCTCTGGACTTTGCTCATGAAGTTGGGCTCCTCCTCAGGCTCCAGCCAGAAGCGAGGGGCACTGGCCATCCTGTGCATGGACTCGATGAGCTGCCGGCAGTTGCCCTTGACCACGGGCGGCCGCTCCATGAAGAGCAGCCGCGGCACGATGTCCAGGAAGACGCGGCGCACCCAGGCGGGCATGGAGTGGGTGCGCGGGGAGCGGTGGTGCACGTTGAGCACAAAGACAGTGACGATGATGGAGAGCGTTACGAAGATCATGGTGAAGAGCAGGTACTCACCGATGAGCGGGATGACCAGGGAGGTGGAGGGGATGATCTCGGTGATGAGCAGCAGGAACACGGTGAGCGACAGCAGCACGGAGATGCACAGCGTGACCTTCTCGCCGCACTGGGAGGGCAGGTAGAAGACCAGCACCGTGAGGCAGGAGAGGAGCAGGCAGGGGATGAGGAGGTTGACAGTGTAGAAGAGTGGCAGGCGCCGGATGACAAAGGCATAGGTGATGTCGGGGTACACCTCGGCGCAGCACTCGTACTTCCTGGTGTTGTAAGTGCCCACGGCATCCATGATGACCCACTCGCCACTCTCCCAGAAGCCCAGCCGGTCCACGTGGCTGTGCATGCTCACCAGGTCGACCTTGGCCTTGTCGTAGGTCCAGGACCCGAACTTCATGGTGCAGTTCTGCTGGTCAAAGGGGAAGGAGGTGACGTCGATGCTGCAGGAGCTCTTGTAGATGGCGGGCGGCGTCCACTGCACCCGCCCGTCATGGAACAGGTGGGCCTTCGTCAGGTGGGTGACAGTGAAGTCCCCATCCGCGCTGGGCAGAAAGAGAGGGGTGAGACCCAGGAACAGGTGGCCCTGACGCCTGGCCCCCAGGGCGCCTGCCACGCACACACCTGGTCTTGAGTCTAGGCCCCGGGCCGGTGTAACCTGGGTATGCCACTCTCTCAGCCTCAGTTTCTCGTGAGTCTAGGCCTGGGCTGTCCACTCTGACCTGGTATGGCCCACACACAGGAGGAGGCAGCAGCCATTCCACAAGCCCCTCGGGCAGACCTGCCACCTTCGGCTCTGAAATGCTCACGGGAAATCTCTCCTCGGTCCCATGAAACCCGCACTCACCGTGCAGCCCGCCTCATGCTGGTCTCAGCGGCAGGTGAGCCCAGCCCTGCAAGGTCCCGCTCTGCATGTGGGGCCTGCACCTCGCAGGGCAGCAGGAGCAAGGCTGTGACCCCCACAGTCAGGCTGGGACCCACCCCGCTGGCTCCTCTGTGCCTGGCAGAGATGAGCACGGCCAGCAGTTTCTGGTCCCTCCCACCCCTGCAGCCCACAGGGTGTGGCATTGGGATTGGCCGTCCAGCCCGAAGCCCTTCTATGTGGGGCTTGCTGTGTGGGGCTGTGGTTGGTCCAGGTTCCTGCTCCGGGCCCTGAGATGCCCCAGGACTGTGACACCCTCTGCCCAAAAGGGACCCTGTAGAAAAGCCTCGGGTAGACAGCACAGCCTCACTGCATGACTTCCAAACCAGGGCACACCAAAGCCATCAGAAAAGCGGGTCCTGCCCTTGCCCTTCCCCTCACCTATCAGCTCAGCCTGGACACGCAGCAGTGCTCAGGTGCACATGTCTGGCCAGCAGCCACCGCTGCCCCTGGAAATAGGCCTCTTCAGTGGCTGTGGCCCGGCCAGCATCAGCCACCAGCTCCTTACCCTCCCTCCCTCCAGGCCATGTCCAGAGTCTGGGCGCTGACCACAGCCCCACAGAGAAGCTGGCGTCCACCCACTACCTCCCACAGGTCCTGGCAGGGAGGAGAGGGTGGAGGGTTTGGGTGGCAGCCCCGACTCTCCTGGGCTGCAGCCTGGGGGGCGTGCACAGGTCCCAGAGCACATGGGAGGTTTCTAGCTCTCCCGGGAACATGACGCTCCCCTGGGTCCCAGAATGCTGAGCTGATGTGTATTCTCTGGATCAAAGGTCCTGGAGCAGGGGTGGGGGGTTGTCTTGGGGAGTTGAACATGGACCCCAGGTGGCTGGGTGGCTGGAGGACTCAGGGTCATGGTTCAGACCAGTGGCTTGTGGAGAGCAGAGAGCTTGCCTGCCCACTCCCCTCCCCGACCCCACTAATGAATCCCAAAACCATCTCCCAGCTGCCTCACATGCCATCACTGCAATCAATTACGTTGGAAGAGGAGCCTAATCGTTCTTAATCAAAGAGCAACCCTTTGTAGGTCAGGCCCAGCGCCCCCAGGCAGGAGGGGCTGTATGCAGGGCTGTGGGGAGGCAGGGGCTGCATTCAGATGGGGGGATGGGGGGCGGGAGGGGCGTGGACAGGAGGGGGAGGGCGGGGGAGCTAAGTGCTTGTCTTAGAGCCTGGCCACAGGCGTGGATCCAGCAATGACACAGCAGAGGCCAGGGACTTGGGAGGATGGCAGGCTGCCCAGGGACAGGGACCCTGGTGAGGGTCCCGGGAGAGGACAAGTCTGAGCCCAGTGCCTGCCACGGCTGTGCCTGGAAACCCTGGCTCCAGCACAGAACACCATCCACTCATCAGATTTTGCTGGGCTGTTCATGTGGGAGTGTGAGGAGCGGGCCTGGGGCCTGCAGTGAGGTCTGCGGAGATGAAAGGGGGGACCAGGCCCAAGAGCTGGACCGGGCAGGCCCTTGAGAGGAGCCTGCACATCTAGACTTCTGGAACGAAGAGCAGAGCGTGGGACAGGAGATAGGTTCTGAACATGACTCCAGATTGCATGGGAGCAGCTCTGGGGCCTGCAGTCATGGGGGCAGTGCCAGCCCCTTTGCCCTGCTCCTGGGGAGAGAGACCAAGGTGGAGCCAGGACGTGGCCACCCCAGGTGCCCATGCCACACCCAGCCCCCCCGCTCTCCTAGCTGCTTTAGGTGAGATCCAGACATGCCGCCTCTGGCTCGCCCAGTCTCAGTGGAGCTGCCACCCTGCCCACAGGGACCCCAGCCCTCAGCTCACTTGTTGTAGAGCACGATGTCTGGCCGCCAGATGAGCTCCGAGGGGATGCGGATGGAAGTCACGTTCTCGTAGTCCCTGGGGTCCCAGCGCAGCTTATAGTCCTGCCACTCCTGCACGGGCAGGAGAACGCACAGCTGAGAGGGATGGGCAGGGATGGGGGCAGTGGCTGCGGCGCCCCCCCAACTCACCTGCTTCACCCACACATTCGTTGTCATCATCTGGTTCTTCTCGTCCTAGGACAGAAACGAGGGAAGAAGTGGGGGGCCCTCAGCAACGGGCCCATGGCTCCCTGGCCCTGCGTGCTCTCCCCACAGGTCAGGCCGGGGCTGAGCACAGGGCCAGTGAGCACCTCCTCTCAGGAAGAGCCAAGCCCAGGAGGGGAGGCCCAGAGGCACTGGATAGGGATATGTAGACAAGGGCCCCCAAACCTTTCCAGAAGGAAAGTTAGGACAAGGGTTGGCCAACTGTATAGGCAGCTGGGGCTGGCCCTCCCCCAGCTGTGGGTGGTTGTGGGGAAGGGGGCAACCCAGCTGTGTGTGGGTGTGTGGGGAAGAGGGGTACCCCAGCTGTGGGTGGGTGTGTGGAGAAGGGGGCACCCCAGCTATGTGTGAGTGTGGGGGGAAGGGGGCACCCCAGCTGTGGGTGGGTGTGGGGGGAAGGAGGGGCACTCCAGCTGTGGGTGGGTGTGTGGAGAAGGGGGCACCCCAGCTGTGTGTGAGTGTGGGGGGAAAGGGGACACCCCAGCTGTGTGTGGGTGTGTAGGAAAGGGGGCACCCCAGCTGTGGGTGGGTGTGGGGGGAAGGAGGGGCACCCCAGCTGTGTGTGTGGGGGAAGGGGGCACCCTAGCTGTGTGTGAGTGTAGGGGGAAGGGGGCACCCCAGCTGTGTGTGAGTGGAAGGGGGCACCCCAGTTGTGGGTGGATGTGTGGGGAAGGGGGCACCCCAGCTGTGTGTGGGTGTGGGGAAGGGGGCACCCCAGCTGTGTGTGGGTGTGTAGGGAACGGGGCACCCCAGCTGTGGATGTTGTGTGTGGGGAACGGGGGCACCCCAGACGACATGCATTGCTCTGTCACAGCTGGGCAGCCCCTCTGCTTATGGGCCCCAGGTGAGCAGGCACCTGCCCCCTCCTGCTGCCTCCAAATGCACCTTGATGTGCACCGGCCCCACTCACTACCCAGTCTCTGATCAGGGCGGCCTTGTGTCCCAAAGGCACAGGCCTAGGCGCTGCTCCCTCTCACTCCTCCAGGGGACAAGCCCCCAGTCAGCCGGTTTGGGGAGAAGAGACCATGCCCCAGGCATTGCCCTTGGTCCTGCTCTCCTGCAGGTCCACCTGGGACAGGCCACTCAGCTGACCCAGTGGGACACCCCCCAAAAAAGGATGCTGAGGAGTATGTGTGACCTAAGCAGAGCCAGGAACCAATGGCTGCCAATCCTGCCCTCCCCTCCAGGTGGATGGCCTGCTCCTGCTAGGCCCCATACCTGACCCCCAGGCTCCAGGACCTTCTAGGTGACAGCCTGCCTCCCTCCCAGCTGCCTGCCCAGCCCATGCATGCAGCGTCAGCCCAGGGCCTGGAAAGCACCGGTGCCCTGGGCTCCTCTGTAGGCGTGAGCTCACACACGTGAGCACTGCGGCCAACACAGATGGGCAGCAAATGCATGAGCCCCAGCGGGGAGGGGCAGAGTAGGCCCTTCCACCCACCACGTGGCCCTGGGCCTCTGCAAAGACAGCTCATCAGCACCTGCGCAGGTGCAGGTGCGTCCTCAGTCAGCCCTAGAGCCACAGCAGAGCCTGGGAGCTGGCCCCACCCTGCCTGGTGCTGCTGCGGGCCTGGAGTCTCGGAGCTAGTGTGCTCCCTCCCTCTGGCCTTGGACTATCCTGGACAAAATGAGGAGATGGGCGGTGTGGGGAGTGAGGAGCCCCAAGGAGCTGGCAGAAGGCCAGGCCGTGGTGCAGCCGGAACCTTGAGTGGCAGCCAGCGGCCACCTCCACCAGCCACCACTTTGAACTGTTTGCAAACCTTAGCAGGTTTAAGAGCCCTAGACTTCTTGAGTTGCCTCTGGCTGTGCCCCGGCCAGGAGCACTCTGCAGGGACCATGAGAGGCTGGTGAGGGCAGAAGGATGGTGAGGGCAGAAGCCTAACATGGCTGAGGACAGGGCATGCTGACAGGGTCTCCCTGCTAACGGGGCCCCTGCTGGCCCTTTCTGCCCCAGGGGGGATGGGCAGAGTAGGCCACAGCCTCTCCCACCTGCCAAATATTGCCCAAGTTGGCAATGCCGTGCTCATCCTATTACACAGGGGGAAAGATAGGTACGCAGCCTGGCACCGGGGCTCCCACACCCCTCACTAAGCCAACTCAAAGTTACAGTCCTGGCAGGGGCAGGGATGGGCATCTGGGAATATCTGTAGCTCCCTGTAGCTGGACAAACCAGGCTCCCAGAGGCCCCTCCTTGCCAGACCGGACAGAGCCCACACATCAAAGCCCTCAGGACCCCAACCCAGGCAGTGTGCCCATCACCCAGTCAGATCACACCCGCAGGATGGAACCCTAAGCCCAGCCCCTCCAGAGCAGTAGCCATTCGAAGGCTGGATCCTCCTAGTAACCCCTGTGGCCCCTAACCAGGAAGATAAACACCCCTCAGACCTATCCAAGACTTCCCCAAAGTCCGCATTCCAGACCTGTAGGTAATGGGGGGCTCCTGAACCAGCTTGAGGACAGGTACTGCCCCATCAGGTGCACAATTCACACAAAAGCCCCACAACTTGACCTGGCACCTGCCCCACCCCACAGAGGCATCTTCTGCTTTGGCCTCTGAGGCTGGCAGCTGGCCCACTGCTGACCACCTGGCACTTTGTTTCCCCATATGGGGCAGAGAGGACTGGGCCTGGGGCAGGTGTGCACAGAACCGGCCTCTCCTCCAGACCCCACCACAAAAGTGTACTTGCTGGGCTCAGGCAGGGGGCCACGCAGGCTCCTCAGCCCGGGGCCACCTCCAGGACCATGTGTGACAGCCAAGGCCCAGCGCTCCCACCCTTGTACCTACCACATCAATGAGCTGTGCGATGGACAGGCCAAAGTGGACAAGGACCACATCTGAGATGTTGGCCACGGGCCGGGACCACTTGTTGTAGCCAGAGAAGAGTTTCTTCAGCAGCCGTTCCTCTGCATGAACCCGAGTCTCCAGGTGGCCGCTCACTGAGGACAGGCAGGCGAGTGGCACAGAAGCAGGGTCAAGTGGCCCCCCAGGCTGCCCCTCCAGCCTCATGCCAGGCTGTGTTCAGCCGCCCTGCTTTCTTCCATCTCTTCTGGCACATGCCTCTCACCTCAGGACCTTTGCACCAGCTGCCCTTCTCCCCACTTCCAGCCCCCTCGGTCCTTTCTAGCACGGGCACCTCACCACAGAAGTGTTCAGCTGTCCCCGCAAGCACTGATTTGGATGACTCCCTTTCGGGGACTGTATCTCCAGCCACCAGCAGAGTCCTGAGAACCTTGCCTCAAAGCACAAGGTGGGGAGTGAAGGGCAGGCCCAGGCAGGAGACAGAAGGAGAGTGAGGGTCCAGCCACCTAGAGCCTATGCTCAGCGGCTGCCAGCAAGCCCAAGGCTAGCCCAGGAGTTACCATCTCCTAAGGGACATGTGAGAGCTGACCCTGACAACCAGCCCAGCACCCTGTGCTCTGCCCTCCAAGAAGATGAGTGAGCCCCCACTGGGGAGGTTCACTGATTTACGACAACACAGTCTGTGGTCTCATGGCCTCCCTGCCTCCCTGGCACCTGCATCACCAGAGGGGCTGGGAGACCCTGCCCCTGCTTCTCTCAACTCCCCCTGCTCACTTGAGTCATCTACAGGCTGTACACCCCTGGGGTCGGTCCTGGAACCAGACCCTGCCCTCCCAGCCCACAGCCTGGACCTTGCCCCCTGATGCCTTTGACCAGGAAGGTGCAGCCACTCCTCAGTGGGGAGGCCAGAGGTTCAAGTTCCTCAACCCCACTGAAATGCAAGGTGATTGCTCAGGGGAGTGGGGGAGGTGGCTAGAACTCCCCCGCAGAGGCCACCCTTCTGACCCCCCAAACCAGTAGCAGGCGTGGGGGCAGGGTCTGCAGGTTAATTTGGCCAGATGGGTGCAGGGGAGGGGTGGTGAGATGGGGCCCCTTCTCGCCACCCAAGTTGGAGCTTCTGGGTCCATATGCTCAAATAGCAGCCCCTACCCCACCCAAACCCCTCTCCCCAAATTCGGGCAGGTTAACTCCGTTCTTGCCTTGCTCAGCCGGCGCCGCAGGACAGCCTCTGCGCCTCGGGGTCGGGGAGCCACCGCGGCTCCCCCGTTGCGCACACCCGCCGCTGGGGAGCCCCTCTTCCTCTGGCTCCGGAAATCCTGAGCCGCCCTGAATGGGGCGAAAGCGGACCCCTCCAGCTCCCCGAAACTTACCGGGCAGGAGGCCGGCCCCCAGCAGCAGCAACAATGGCAACGGCGGCGGCGGCGGCGCCCCGGGGCCCCCGAGCTCCATGGCGCACCGAGAGGGCTCTAGGCACGGGCGTCTCCGCACTCTGCCGCGCCCCTGCTCGGTGGCCCGCGTGCGCCCAACTTCATGCCTTCACGCCGCGCGGGGTGCTCGGTTCCCCCGGCCTGGGTGGCTGTTTCTTCCGCGGGGCCGGATGCAAGGGGTTGTGGGCCCAGCGGAGCGCCCCGCCCCCTGCCCGCCTCCAGCCTGAGGGAGGGAGGGGGAGAAGGGGACAAGGGGGAAAGAAGGCGGTGGAGGAGGAGAAGGAGGAGGGGGAGGGGGATGAGGTGGCGAGGGGGAGGCGGGGGACCAGGGACAGGGGGAGGAGGGGGAGGAGAGGGAGAGAGGGAAGGAGGCTGTTGGAGGCGGGGCAAGGACGGGAGGGGAGGATGCGGTGCCTGGCCAACGCGGGGGTAAAGTTTCCCTCGTCCTCCCGGGGCAGGGGACGTGCCCGAGCCACGGGTGGGGGCAGTAGTCACTGCGTGCGACCCGGGAATCCTGGCGCCGGTCGGATTCCCAGACCACGAAGCACTGGCCGCCACCCCAGTCCCAGCTCTGCCGCCTGAAGGGCAGCCGCGCGTCCAGCGGGCGCCCTGCACGCGTCTGGTTAACTCCATCCCCTCCGCCTGGCTTTGCGTTTGAAAATTACACGTCCCTCGTCACCTGCCCAGCGAGGCGTCCGGAAAAGAACCCACCCCTCTCTGCCTGTCCCTGGGAGCCCGGGATCGTGGGCGGGGCACCTGGGTCCGCGGCCGCGCTTCCGGGGAGGGTGGGAGCCCAGCATCCCTGCCCCCGCGAAGCGCGGCCTGCAGTCTACAGGTTCGGGCTGGCGGCCCGGCCCCACTCCGCGCCCCTGCTAGCCCGTGTACTGTGAGGTGTGAGGACAGCCCCCACCGCACTCGCTGTGGGCAATGGCCGCGGGCTGCCGGGAGGGATTGGGGCCCAGGTGCCGGGAGAACAGAACCGCGTGCCGCTGACTGTCTTAAACTCTAGGGGCCGGACTCGATGCTCCGCCCTCGGAGAGGTCCAGGCGGCCCCGCCAGAGTAGCAGGTGCCAGAGGAGGGCGGGCAGAGGCCGTTTTGTGCCAGAGGCGAGGGCGCGCCCAGAAATGCGAGTCTCCCCCCCCCCCCGTTTCCCCATTCCCGCGCCCGGCTCTGCGAGGAATCAAGCTCCCCAAACGGAAACTTGGGTCCTGGAGTGGGGGCAGAGAAAGGGGCTGGCGAGCCTCTTCGCTCCTCCAGGCGGGCGCCCCACCCCCGAAAAGGCAGAATGTCAGAGGCCCTCCTGGGTCTCCCCGCCCAGGCCCAGGTGCTCTGTGAACCGCAGGCTTCTGGCCACAGCCCCGCCCTCTCCCCATCGCCCTCAGCTGTCTGTCTGTCGCTCTGGGCCGGTACAACAGTTCCACATGCTGGGCCTGAGTGCGCAGACTCAGCAGGATGGCCGCTCACTGCCTATAGGCTTCCAGATGCTGGCCGGCCCTTGAGACCCACAGACCCATTGGGGTCCTACCACACTCCTAGCAAGCAGGCTCTTTGCTAATCCCTGCAAATGGGCGAGGAAATGACGCACAAAGAGGATAAGCCACGTGCCCCAGGGCACAGTCAGTAGTGGGATTCCAACCCAGGCCACCTGTCTTCAGGGTCTGCACCCTGGCCTCCGTCTAGCCACGGGCACACCGTGTCCCAGGGCTGGCCCAGGCCCCTGATGAAACCATGTCCTGGTGGCACCCATGGCCTATCCTTCCTGGAGCCCAAGGAGCCTGCCCTGGGGAAGCCTCAGGTCACCCACCCCACCCCACAGACCCTGAGCCTGGTCTGGTTTCTGTCCTGTTTTCAAAGGCAGGCCAAAGTCCCCCCACGGAGGGCCCTCACACCCTCCTCCTCCTCAGCCACCCGAGCCCCACAGGCAGGGCCAGACCTGGATTCCTCTGGCATCTCTTTGCCCTGTCATGAGCCAGCTCTGTGCCAGGAACTGGAATGTTCTCCAAGCTGCTTAGAGAGTTGGACTGAACCAGGAGCTGGTGAACAGGCCCTGAGTGGGTGCTAGGGAGAGGAGGAGGGCCCTGGACCACTCCCACTCCCTCGTGGAAGGCAAACACCAGGGTTAGACCAGCCGGAGCCCCACTCCCAGGGAGGGTGGCAAGTGCTTGTGACTCCTGAGTGGGAGCGCGTGCACAGCCCCTTCGTTTTTCTGTCTGTCTTGATGAGAAGTCCCCTACTCTACACTGTCCCGGAACAAGCTGAAGGGACAGTGCCGGATGTGACAGTTTGCAGAGCCGATTTCTCAATCTTTTATTAGTGGAAGAGCCAACCGCGCTCCAGCGCTGTCAGAATGCCTGTGACACAGAGGCCATCACCCGCTGGCAGTCCTGGAAGGCGACGCACAAGTGGGGCTTGTCCCATCATCCTGTGGCACACACTTCCGAGGTGAGGATGCTCCCTTGTGCCTCTGTGTTTCGGCTTATCCTACAGGGCCTGTAAACGTCGGTGCTCCCATGAGTGTTAGGCTGGAGTCAGGGAAGAGACAGCTGCATGATGAGCTGGGCCAAGCTATGGAGGAAGGGGCACACAGGAACGCAGCTCCAGGGAACATGGACAGTTACTCGGCCAGGTGCCTGGGAGTTTGCAAGTTCCAGGTTCTGGCCCCTCACCTTCAGAGACTATTCAGCCTGGACTATGTTCTCCAAACCTGTCATTTATGACAACTATTTTCAGGCACCTCTGATGCAGAGAGCCTCAGACTTAGCGCTGATTTGGCCCAAGGACTCAGCAGAGTCAGGATGGGCCCACCCCTGGCCTGGTGGGTGCTGGGATTGGCCTGGGCTGGAGTCTGCACAGGGAGGGCCTGCAGCAGCTGCAGGCGGCCAGCACTGAGCTGTTTCCCTTCGCTTTGGCTCAAGCAGTTGAGATGGTGGCTCTCCTGGCCATTCCCACAGGTGAGTTCAGCCAGAGGGCATGTCGAGGCCAGCGGGCCCACTGCTCCTGGTGCCAGCAGACACAGGACTGCCTGCGTGTGCACTCACACACTTCTGTCCAACCTCATGTGGATTTGCTGATGCAGCTCGATTAATTGGCCTAGCTCATCAATTTGCACGGCCCTCTCTCCCCACCTGCGCTCCTGGAAATCACTGGTTTGGGGAACCTCGCAATCATCGAAGCCTCTGAATTAGTCTTACTCCAGACCTCAAGGCCCCTCCCCCTGGCTGCTCCTGAAACCGTTTCCCAGGACAGGAAACGCTGGCTCACAGACAAATGAGACCAACTCTAGAGCGTGGGCACCTCCACCCCCCAGCTTCCGGCCTTTGTGGCAGGATGTGTCCTCGAAAGGTGATCATGGGAGTGGGGCTAGGGAGCTAGCACCTCCAAGACCCCTCCCCACATGCACCCCCAGCCAATGCTGGCCCCTCTGGAGTGGTAAGTGTCTCTGCAGGAAGGACTCCCCCCCTGCTGCTGCCCTCTCCACCCTTTCCCTGTCCCAAGGACATTTCCATGGTAACAGCTCTTGACATAAACAGGGATTTGAATTAAAGGTGGGAGCTTTGGCTGGGCGCCCGTTCCAAGCCACACAGAGTGTGTGGGGGAAGCGTGTGGGGACCACGGGAGGCGGCCTGGGAGGGAGCAGAGAGGCCAGCAGCACCAGGACCAGTGGGGCTTCTGTAATGTCCTTTCACCTTTCACCCAGGCCTCAGCTACAGGGCAGGCAGGTCCTTCCCGCCCCACCCAAACCTTCGGCCCACTGATGGCACTGCCATTGAGGTTCCTCCATTTCTTCCCTGGGTCAGCCACAACCCTTTAAAACCCAAATACCCCTGAGGGGGGGACACAGGCAAAGCGTGGGGCTCCCTCATAACTGAGCTTTCCAGATGTGTTTTCTCTAGCCCCCTCACTTCTGCTCCATTACCACCTTTTCTCTGCCTTCCTAGGACTCTTCACCCCCAGACATCATACTGCATGTCTCCCAGGGACCTCTCCCCGACCCCCAGAAATGTGAGTTCATGAGGGTTTTGCACAGAGTGCCTGGCTCTTAGCAGTGGCTGTGCACATGTGCTTAATGAGAGAATGTGTGTGTGTGTGGTGGGGTGGAGGGATGGCTGGATGATTGGTGGGTAGATGGATGAATAGAGGCCTGTCAAGTGGGCACCAGGGAGGCCAAGCTCACGGGCCCTCACACATCAACCCCACCCTCCCAGGACCCTGTGCACTCAGGCTGAGAGAATCCAGGTGTTTGGGTTGCCCGGCACTTGCAGCCAGGTGATAGATACACCAGGAGGGAGAAATGATGGCTACCGTGGGTCAGGCAGGAGCGAGGGCGCTGGAAATTGGGGGGTCAGAGCCATCATGCTCACCACCCTGACTTTCCTGTCACCTGTCAGGAATGGACCAGGAGTGAACTCAGTGGCTCTCACCTCACTGGCCTGGCGAGGCCACCCTGCCCTCCCTCCGGTCGGGGTCATCGACCAGGCTGCCCCTGAAGCAATCCCCTCAAGCAGTCCTGCCTGTGGGACCCTCCCCAGCACAGAGGGGACCCGGCCCAGCACAGCCCTAGGCTTGGCCTGGTTGCATTCTCTCCCGACTGTTAGGAGGCCCTGGCCTGGCCTTGGGGTCTGATCCCAGGGCAGGAGCCCTTGTCCAGCACATGCTCTTGGTGAGACCTTGAGGGAAGGGTGCTGTGTCCAGCCCCCAGGCCACCCTGACCACTCGGAGAAACAAGTATCCTCCTGGGCAGAAGCCTCCACCTGCCACCACACCCCTCGGGCCCGGAGGCCTCCCTGCCCTCAGCACCACGGACAGCGCCCCACTCAGCCGGCTATCCTGCCGCCAGAGGGAGAGAGGCCAGCTCTGCACCATCTTGGCCCCTTTCTGGCAGCACAAGGTCTGAAAGCCAAGTGCCGCAGAAATGTGAGCATCGGACCATGTCTCCCCAGGGGCAGTGCCTCTTCCCTCAGACCGCACTCTTTTCCGCACACCCATTATACAGATGCTGTGCCTGTCTCCTGGAGGCTCCAACCCCGGCCCCTCTGCCACAGGATCTCAGGCCAGGCTCAGCCTCCCACCCGTAAACTGAGCAGCTGCCCCCCACCTGGGCTTGGCGAGCAGGGAGGTCCTCACCAGGCGAGGGCACAGCAGACTCAGAAAGCTCCTCCTACTGCTGACACCAGGCGGGGTGTCGGCTGGCTTCCCGGGAACAATGGCCTTGAGGTGGCGCTCAGGCCAGGTGAACCCTCCCTGCAGCACCTTCAGGACCAGTTTCCAGGGGCCTGAGTTCCCACAAACATGGGCTGGAGACGGTGACGGTGGGGTGCCCGGCCACACAATGACGGCCGGCTGTGGAGGTCTGCCTGCCACACAGAGGCTGGGCAGAAGGTCCCGGAGGCTGCGTGGTTCTGGGTCTGAGCTGCTGAGGCCAGTGGAGGAGGTGGGAGAGGAAGCCCCTAGACCCTCATACCAAGCCAGTGCCCAGAGGCCATTTCCTGGGCAAGTTTGCCCAGGGAAGGAGTGTTCCCAACAAGGGGCCTGGAGCCTGACCTGCCCCTCATTTCCACTCCCATCTCCACACCCAGCTCTCCTGCCTGGGGTCAGGGGAGATCCTGCAGGGAAGGCAGGTCCCCGATAGCCACAGCCTGCTGACTCCAGGGGCATGGACACCATCCCGTCTCCAGGCCTAGGAGCTAATTCCAGAGGCAGAGCCCCCCTGTGCCAGGTGACCAGATCTTCAAATCAGCACATTTGGGGCAGGCAGGGCTCTCGTACTCCAGTCTTCTGATCAGCACTGATTGGGCACCCGAGCTCCCTAGGCTGCGGCTCAGGAACCATCAGCATACGGGGTGCTGCCTGCTGAGGGGTCCTCGGGTTCGCAGGGCTACCCTGCATGGATGCACTCTGGCCGGGCTCTGGTGCTGGCATGCTGCGGGGCTGGTGGGACGAAGCTACACTTGGCATTGCTGGGAGCCCAGGTGCCCTAAGGGTCTGGGGTCAGTCGGAGCTTGGCAGAGGTGCCGCATCAGCCAGGGGCCAGAGAGCCCAGGGAGCAGCAAGGCAAGTGGTCGTGATGCACCCACCCCAGGTCCTTGGCCCACGGTGGGTCCTGGGCCATCTGGTCTCCTTGTCCCTGCTGCTCCTCTGTCCCAGGCTCACGGGGGCAGTGAGGTCCAGCAGGGCCCTCTTGGCCGTGGTCCCTTGTGTGGGGGAACTCTGGGCATTCAGCCTCCCCACGGGGATCCAGGAGTCAGGACCAGTGTGGTGCCTGTGGACCTAACTGACAAGGTCTGTGTCCCTTTCCCTTTCAAATCAGCACATTTGAAAGGGAAAGGGACACAGACCTTGTCAGTTAGGTCCTACTGATTAGCGTATTGAGTGGGACCCCGCCGGACACGCCCCCTGAACTAAGTGTTACTTGTGTAGAGTGAGTCCCGCCAGGAGGGGCAGCTGTGCTCCCTGCCTGTGGGGGCAGTGTGGCCCCCTGTTCTATCGCCAGCATGTTCTACGTGGATGGTCAAAAGCACCTGGGCGGGTTATCATTTTGTTACTTTCATTCTGATGAAGCGAGGCCATAGGCCCAGGAGAGAGCCCTACGCCACTGCACCACAGCTCCTGTCCCTGCAGGGACCTGACCTCCTGCCGTCCCACTCACCATGCTCCCAGCTGAGCCCAGAGCTTCCTCCCATAAACCCAGCTCTGCTCCCTTTTGACAAAGACACATCTGCAATAGCTCTTCATGCTCCAAAGCCAGGAGACAGGAGCCAGCAGCCAGCACTAGGGACCTACTGCTGGGATAGCAAGGGAGCAGGCTCACGGCTCTCAGGCGCCTTCCAGATTCTGCCATTAAGCCACCAAATTTCCCGCTGTGAGAATAAACAAGTCAGCTTTTCTGTCAAAGAACAGTTTAGACAGCCGCCATGTTGGACTGCATGACTTGGCAGCCACCATGTTGGCCCCATGACCTGCAGCTCCCCTGGGGGCCGCCATCTTGAAATGGCAAAGGCCAACCCCTCCCTTTGAATTAGCCAATCGTGAAAGACTGTGTGCCTGAGCTCCAATCAAGAGCGAGGGACAGGTCACATGCATCAGAATTAAAAAGCTGAGCAGACCACCTGCTCGGTGTGCGTGTGCTTCCAGACCATGTGCTGCACACCCCCCTGCAAGAGTAAAGATATTTGTCCTGCTACCAGGACCCCTGAATTGGGGGGATCACCTTATTTCTTACAGTTTGCAGGCATGTCTGGGATCCCGTTTGTCATCACAAAGGGAAATTGGACCCCTCTCCTGAGGAGGTGCACCCTGCTACAAAGTTGCGGCGGCCTTGGTGAGGAGGGACAGCCATCACCCTGGGCCAACTATGTGCTCGGTATCGAGAGTCAGCCAGCAACCCAGGAAGGGCCCAAGCAAGACCGCGACAATCAGGTAACCTCATGCATGAGCCAAAGCAGGAAATGGACTGAGTACTACTTTGGTGATTGGGTGTCCTCAGAGGTCGGGCATATGTGATTGGGATGTGTCTTGGACATAAAGCGAGTGCCGAGTTCTGATGTGCGGTTCTGTTCTCCAGCAAGGGAAGCGGCTAGAGAGGGACAAAGCAGATCTCAGAGAGTACGAGAAACCTCCAACATGGGGGGTTGAGTACATAGTCACTGGGGACCTGTCGAGGATGGGAAATAGAAATTCTAGGCATAGGGAATACATTCCCCTCAATAGTCCATTGGGAGAATGCTGAGGTTCTGGGGAGGCAAGTTCCCGAACCAGGGACAGAAGACATTGCTTTGCTTTAGTGGTTCTTAATGCAGGGCATTCTGTGGTGTAAACTTTTAGTGTGTTGTGCATGCCTGTATAAGAGTGTTCCTGTTGAAGTTTATTGTCTCTTTGTTATTTGTTTAATTTGTTTAGGAGGTGAAGCCCAGTTATGTGTGGTGAGGCTGAACACGTGACAGAGATTGCAGGAACGTCCCAGCAGCTGCCAAAAATTCTTAATTTTGGGGACACTTCCTGCTCTCCCTCTCAGGGTGTCAGCCACCAGAAACTCTTAGCTAGTGAGATTTCTGTTTGTATGTCTGTAATATAATTTTGGCTTTCTATCTTTTAGGGACTTTAGTTTAATCTTCCTTGGTTTATGAATATAGGGACAAAGGTTATAGGGCAGGGGTGGGCAAATTTTTTGACTCGAGGGCCACAATGGGTTCTTAAACTGGACCGGAGGGCCAGAACAAAAGCATGGATGGAGTGTTTGTGTGAACTAATATACATTCAAAGTAAAGGAGCGGAGGGGAGAGCAAGAGAACCCTCTGCTCTTCCAGCTCCGCGGCCGAATAGAACAGCCTAAGGGCCGGATCCGGCCCGCGGGCCGTAGTTTGCCCACGGCTGTTATAGGGGGAAGTAGGGATTACAGGCATGGGGAAGTAAGCTATACAGGCTGGGTTGGGCAACAAGGTTAATGCTTCCATGATAATGTGCAGTTCTTGAATAACAATGGACCACGTTCCAAGGTTGACTCCCAGCCAGGTTGATATGTCCTTTCTTTGAACAGAAAGAGCAATCATGGTTAACAGCATAATTAATATTTCCCATAACCATAACTAGTCCCCGATGTTCTATTTTTCCCCCCATAACACTGGGAGGAACAGATCTGTAGAAGTACCCTCTAGCAATGAAGGGGGGGGGGGCACTCCTGTTTTATAAAGGAAAATAAATAAAATAGTACTTTCACATTAAAGCCACTGAAGGCTGGTGAGTTATCCCTGTTACAAAATTGATCAAAAAATGCTTTGGTTAATAATTGGCTTTAGGGAGAAACCAAGATGGTGGCATAGGTTAACACCTAACTGCTGCCTCGCACAACAATTTCAAAACTACAACTAAAAGATAAAACGTCTATCACCCAGAACCACGGGAAAGGTGGCTGAGTGGAAGTTCTACAACTAGAAGGAAATAGAAAAGAGCATTGAGATGTGCACAAGCGCTGAAAAGCTGGGTACTGAGGAGTGCGAATCGGGCTGGCGGTGGGCGACTGGGTGCACCGCTTTTTTCAACCCAAAGGGAGACAGCTCCCGATTACTCCGAACTCCAGTTTCTGGGGAGACGCTGGGGACCCAAACTCCTACAGGGAGAAGCTGGACTGTCTGCCATCGGGTCAGAAAGTGAGGGTGACTTTCTTGCAGAGGTGCACCCAGCAATCATTGTTCACTGAGCTGGGGCGCGGAACGCGGGGACTTGGGAACGCGGAGATGCAGAGACGGCTGACTGGCAGCCATCACTGTTTGCCACGCCCTAGCCTAGTGACTCCCTGAGACCCCGCCCCGCACAATCTACAAACCCATCCAAGCTCCACACAGTGGCTTTTGCATATAAATGGCCTGCCCTATTGTAGCTTAACTTAACAAACTGCAGCTCTGGTCAGACAGCTCCAAAACCTCCAAACCCCAAGCAAAGAGGAGAAAACTGTAGTTCTCTCTGGGTGGCCTCAGACAGTAGCTGACCTGCACCCCATTGGAGATCCAGAAGCTAGTGTATCTAGTGGTCAGTGTGAGATGACACCGGATTTCAACTACTCACATCCATAAGTGACACATTCAAGAGGCAGACTCAGTGAGCACCAAAGCCCCACTGAAGCAAGTCCTGCCCCATAAGCGTGTCTCCAGCACAGCAGTTCTTCCATTATAGACACAACGGGTCCTCACAGCCAATTGGCCTGGAGGTCAATTCCTCCCAGTGACACCAACAACAATCAAGACTTAACTACAACAAGGCTGTACACACAGTCCACAAAGGGGTGCACCAAAGAGTGTCCACCTCAGGTAACTGGGAGGCTGACCCACTGGGCCATATAGGACACCTAGCACACAAAGCCACCCTACCAACTCAGGAGAGCAGCGAAATGCGGAGACAAAGAAACAGACCACAAACGAAAGAAATGGAGGAAAGCAAACAACTGGATATAGAGTTCAAAACCACGGTTATAAGGTATTTCAAGAATTTCCTAGAAAAGGCCAATAAATTTAATGAGACCCTCGAGGATATGAAAAAGGACCAACTAGAAATTAAACATACACTGACTGAAATAAAAAATATTATACAGAGACCCAACGGCAGACTAGAGGAATGCAAGAATGAAGTCAAAGATTTGAAATACAAAGAAGCAAAAAACACTCAACTGGGAAAGCAAAAAGAAAAAAGAATCCAAAACTTTGAAGATAGCGTAAGAAGCCTCTGGGACAACTTCAAGCATACCAACATCAGAATTATGGGGGTGCCAGAAGAAGAAAGAGAGCAAGATACTGAAAACCTATTTGAAGAAATAATGACTGAAAACTTCCCCCACCTGGTGAAAGAAATAGACTTACAAGTCCAGGAAGCGCACAGAACCCCAAACAAAAGGAATCCAAAGAGGACCACACCAAGACACATCATAATTAAAATGCCAAGGGCAAAAGACAAAGAGAGAATATTAAAAGCAGCAAGAAAAAAACAGTTAATTACCTACAAGGGAGCACCCATACGACTGTCAGCTGATTTCTCAACAGAAACTATGCAGGCCAGATGGGAGTGGCAAGAAATATTCAAAGTGATGAACAGCAAGAACCTACAACCAAGATTACTCTACCCAGCAAAGTTATCACTCAGAATTGAAGGTCAGATAAAGAGCTTCACAGATATGAAAAAGCTAAAGGAGTTCATCACCACCAAACCAGTATTATATGAAATGCTGAAAGGTATTCTTTAAGAAGAGGAAGAAGAAGAAAAAAGTAAAGATAAAAATTATGAACAACAAATACATATCTATCAACAAGTGAATCTAAAAATCAAGTGAATTAAAAATCTGAGGAACAGAATAAACTGGTGAATATAATAGAATCAGGGGCATAGAATGGGAGTGGATTGATAATTCTCAGGGGGAAAAGGGTGTGGGGGGTATGAGAAGAGACTGGACAAAAATCATACACCTATGGATGAGGACAGTGATGGGGAGGTAAGGGCAGAGGGTGGGGTGGGAACAGGGTGGAGGGGAGCTGTGGGGGGGTAAAAAGGAGAAACAATTGTAATAATGTGAATAATAAAGATTTATTAAATTTAAAAAAATAAAATAATTGGCTTTAAAATCTCAAAGTTGTTAAGATATAAGTAGATGTAACTAAAATGAAGAATTCATGATAAAGCTTTTCAGTAATAATTATAAAAATGTTAATAATGAAAGTCCAGTCACTCAAGAGGAGACTGATCGTGCTCTCTGTTGGAGGAAGGAGCCAGTCCTCCTTCTCCCTGTAAAGGCAGAGAAGCCTAAAAGAAAACAAGGGCAGACAGAGAAATGAGATTCCTTGCCTTGCCTTCCCCGCCCTATGCAACCAGAGGTGGCGGGGGGGACAATCCAAGGGAACATCCAAGATGGCAATTTATAATCCCAGCCTCCCGCCTTGGGAGAAGAGCTATCCTGATAAGGCTCCAACCGGCCCTGAGGCCTCTGCACCACCAGAAACCAGCTTTTCTAGGCTGCAAAAGGAATTGGAGCAGTAAAAAAAAAAAGGGGGGGGGGGGTGGTTAAAACCTCTGCTAGAAGACCCACGTGGCTTAGCTAACCAGCTAGACCCATTTTGGGGCCCACAAGTGTATACATAGACCGAGTTAATGTCTATCTATGGAATACTATTCTCAGGAAAAGAAGGGGGAGTGATTTGAAGGTCAGCTATGGCTATCTGGGCAAGGGAGCACCTGGCTGGCCCTGGTGTGCTTCCAGCAGATGTAAAATTTCCAAATCCGGGAGCCCCAGTGAGACGTTACCAAAAGGACCCATAGGGGATACATGAGAGATCTCTCAGGGAACTAATAATTAAAGGGATTAGGGGAGCAGTTCCCCAGTCTCAGAACCTAAATAAAGCCTTCAATATTCAGCAGGGCAAAGAAGAAGGGCCTTCTGAATTGTACCAAAGACTAAAAGATCAAATGAGAAAGTACTCTGGGCCAGACCCTAAGGACCTGTTGGGCCAAGGAATATTAAAATTACATTTTGTCACCAATAGTTGGCCAGATATCTCAAGAAAACTGTAAAAGTTAGAGAACTGGGAGGATAGAAGTGTTGAAGAGCTGTTAAAAGAGGCTCAGAAGAACATAGATCTTCTGTACAGAAGAGCTAACATAATGTTCACAAGTGTAGAACAAGTGGTCCAGTGAAAGGCTGGCCCTGAGGGCCAGAAACAGAGACCACAACACTATGGACATCCCAAAAGAGGGGGAGCATATGGGTCACACACACACACACACACACACACACACACACACACACACACACACACACAGAAGGAAGGTACCCCTCACTGAGCCTTTAGACCCCAAGGCTAGCATTCTCACACCCTTCCCAAAGAACAGTTTCTTTACTTAACAGTCCTGATATTATCAGAAGCTGAACTCATTATCACACAAACCTTAGAATGTTATCACTAAGGGAAAATGTGGCAGTTTTCAATCCAAGCAGCTAAGGCCTGGGAACTGCAATCCTAGAGGAGGCTGCAGGGCCTGCTTCCTCCCCTCTGCCTTTTCTACAGCCTCATATGCCTAATTGGTGACTTAAAAGCTTTGGAAGCTTTTGCTAGGTTAAATAAAAAAAATTTTTTAATACCTAGGTATTTTGAAGTAACAGGATACTGAAACATTAATTAATCTGAGTTTGCCTCCTATGGAGAATCTAGAGGATAGATTTGAATCTATTAATTGAATAAAAATGTGAATGTATTACTAATCTGTGAAATGCTAAGTACTTAATTTGCCACCTAAAATTTAAGGTTTCTAAGAGTTAAAAATTCTAGCTAATGGGAAAGAAATTATATGATTTTGGTAACAGAAGCCATGAAATGTGGAGATGCATTATTGAAATAATTAGAAAATTAAGTTGTTCTAAAGCTAAATGAATAAAAGATTTGTGAAAATTATAGAAGGATTGTGAAGAGAAATCTTAAAGGGACATTATAGGTAGGTGAATCTAAAGTAGGCTAATACAGAATTGGTTTAGACCTTTTCCAGGCAAAAAGTTTTCTGTTAAAAGGTTTTTCCTGTATTTGCCTAGGAAGCAAAAGTTCTATAAATTATTGAAATAATTATATATTGTGATATTTTAATCAGGTACATAATTACTTTAAAAAAGTGATCTTAATTGTGGGAACTGAAGTTTTACTAGCTTATGCTTGTGTTTAATACCCTCTTGTCACTCTGAATGCTATATAATCTTTTGGTAGAATGGGTTTGACAACCTTCCTAGGGTTTAAATTTTAAGAAAAGTTTTTTATGTTGTTGTTTTTTTACCTACAGTTGGCTGTAGGTATTCCAATAGGCCCTGGAATGCCTCAAGCTCTTCCTACAATGGAAACTAGGGACCAATTTCTTAAGAACTGTGTACTGGGTATCTCTTTTACTTTAATCTCTCTCAGTTTAGAAGGCCTCCTGACCCAAGGCCCTCTTGAGTTTCCAGTTCATCGCCATCAACCAGAAGACTACGTTTGTTCTAATCAAGACTTGGAAGGGAAGCAAGTTGGAACCCTCCTGGGAAGGACCTTACCTGTCTTGCTTACCACAGAACTGCTGTTCGGACTGCAGAGTGAGGTTGGACCCATCAGACATGGGTTAAGGGCGGACACACCTCAACTTGAACAGCCATACCAGGACATGTCCCCTTGAAATTGATGCTAAAAATTGTGAGCTGTCTTAATAACCATCATGTACTGGGCTCTATTTGCTTTAGGGATCTGGCAAATTGCAGGGGCTTACAATGTGGGCTGGGAAAAGGTGTACAATCCGGATCATGCTTACCCAGTTAAGTTACAGATAACTTGAATGACTTGGATATTTCATCCTTTAGGTCAAAAGATTGGCTAGGACTAGATTTAGGAGTAGATGTCACAGGACAAGATCCCCTAGGCCATTGCCACCACCATGCAAATAGAAGGAGGATATAAGGGAACGAATGCCTGGGTGAAATGGATTAAATATTCTGTATGCCCCCTGAATAAAAGCGACTGCTACGCTTGCATGGCAGGAAGGCTAGAGGCCCAAGTGGTCCCATTCCCATTCGGATGGACCTCAGACAGTACCGGGATGGAATGTGTGCTTGCCTTGTACCAGGAGGAAACCGCCTGGGGAAACGCTTCCTGTAAGACTCTTGCCCTGTTGTTCCCATCCAACAGAGGTAAAGAGCTAGGACAACAATCCGACCCATCCTCCGACGTAAACTATACCTCCTGCCTCTCAAGCGGGGGGGGAACAGGGCTCAGAGTTTATGAGAAATGTATCCGGATGTGTAAATGGCCGAGTATCCTCAGAAGTCCATCATGCTGCACTGTCGGTACCCCGTGCTGGTGTCTGGTGGTGTCATGGGGGACCCTGACTTGTGGCCTTGCCCAGCGAATGGAGTGGACCTTGCGCTCTGATACAATTGGCTATCCCTTTCACGTTGGCACATTGTAACCTTTTTCAATGGACAGACAGACTAGGAAGAGGAGAGAGAGTTGGCGGGGGGCCCCTTTGGTCCCCATATACACACAGATCCCATTGGGGTTCCAGGAGGAGTGCCAAGGAGTTTAAGGCTAGAACTCAGATTGTCACAGGATTTGAGTCTGTCCTGTGCTGGTGGACACTGTGAACAAGAATGTGGTGGATTAGTTATATTTACTAGAACCAGCAAAGGCTTGTTAACTAGGCTCGAGACGCAGCTAAAGGGATAGTGAGCTGCTAGATGCCAGCAGCAGGATGGCCTGGGAGCACAGGTTGGCCTTAGATACGGTTCTGGCAGAAGAAGGAGGAAGATGTGTAATGTTGAGGCCATTGCTGCACATTCGTCTCTGACAACACAGCACACGGACCGTCACTGAGCATAAGGCACTGGCAGCTTCAGGGATGTGTGAGCTGGAGCCTGGGACCGAGGCTCCTTCTCCAATTCACTGGAGCGATGGTTGGAAAGTGGAAGGAGCGATGGTGTCTGTAAGGTTTAATCAGAGATGTAGGACTGAATCTGACCGAAACCAATAAGTTGACCAAGACAAGCAGGTTAAAAGCGAAAAATCGCGTTTATTGAAAGCTCTCGGGTGAGGTCCCGCGGTCCGAGAGCACAGGCCGGGGGAGTCACACCCGCCTGTGCCTGGCAGAGTTCCTTTATGCTGCTGTTGAACCAATCAGGTTTATTTGAGGTAGTTTATTTGAGGTAGTTTATTTGAGGTAGCTTGTGGTGGGTGATTTATGAAGCTGGAAGCTGGTACAGCTACACTCTGGCCATCCTTGAGAAGTCTCGGGCAGTTATTTATTGTCCAGCAGGGCGCCAGCACGGCTGTGGCTTGTCCAGTTTAGTGGGTGTGGGATCGGGAAAGTTCCTGCTTTCCCAGCCCAAGACCTTACAGTGTCCACCTCACCCCTTTGGTTAGAAGCTACAGTGATGGAATGTCATGTCATCCCATGTATGGGGTGTCTTACCCAAAGGTTAATTGGAACCACGTTGACCAAACAGCAAAGTAGTCTCCTCCTGGACACTGCAGAGCAGGAAAGTCGGGGGTGTCAGCCGAGTTTGAAGAAAAGAGTTTAAGTAAAGAAAAGGGGGGAATTGTTAGAAGAAACAAGTCATCTTTTCTGTCAAAGAACAGTTTAGACAGCCGCCATGTTGGACTGCGTAACTTGGCAGCTGCCATGTTGGCCACATGGCTTGTAGCTCCCTGGGGGCCGCCATCTTGAAATGGCAAAGGCCCACCCCTCCCTTTGAATTAGCCAATCGTGAAAGACTGTGCACCTGAGCTCCAATCAAGAGTGAGGGACAGGTCACGTGCGTTAGGATTATAAATCCTGAGTGGACCACCTGCTAGGTGTGTGTGTGCTTCCAGACCATGTGCGCGCCCTCCTGCAGGAGTAAAGATATTCGCTTGCTGCCTGGCTCCCGAGTGTGTTTTGTGTTCTCCCAGGACCCCTGACTTGGGGGGCTCGCCTTATTTCTTACACTGTGCAGGCTCCAATCCCTCAGACTCAGCTCCCTGCCCCCATCTTTCTCTTCCTTCCTGCCCTGGGGCCCTGGCAGGTGGGCAGGTCTGAACCTCCCTCTTTGCTCTGGGTCCAGCAGTACCTGTTTGGCTGTCCAGGTGCAGGGACCCATTTGATTCATTGTCTCTCTCCAAAGTGCCTGACGTGTCCCTGGCCTGCTCTCAGGGTGGCTCTGGGCCTTGTCCCAGTGCTGGGTGAAGATAGTTACCCTGACGTCCGCTTGCAGAGTTAAATGCATTTTCTAAGCTTTGGAAACACGGATTGGGCTGTGGCATGTGTCCTTCTTTGGCTCAGCCCCACCGCAGACAGTGCTCCACTGTTGAGGGCCAGGCTGCTGCTCAGCATGGATAGCATGCAGGCCGCCCCCCCCCCCCCACTCTCCCGCCGGTGACCTGTGTCCTTGTGTGTCCTGTGCTGGCCCGAATAGGGGCTATTCCTGCACTTCCAAATGGGGTCTGGAGTCTGGCTATCCCCAGGGGGATGGGGCACAGGACACACGCAGACAGGAGGGTGAGTAAATGGGAGTGTGGCTCCCTGGCATCCGGATGCTCCACACTTTGCCGAGGTACCATGGAAGCATTTGCAGGTTTGGAAGCGCCTTCCTGGAGGTCCGGCTGTCACTCACAGCAGCTCTGAGCCCTTGAAACCGGACACCAGAGGTCCAGGCTGCCTGTCACTACTTGAGCCAATTAAGGAGGGGACAGGGTTAAATCATTTATGAGCATTTATTCCAATACTTCCGGCAGCATGGGAGAGCAGCAGGTCAGCCATGAAAATCTGCTCTGCACCCCACCCCCATTAGCCAGCTGCTTATATGGGGTACAAGTGAAACCAAAATGTGGATGTTGAGTCCGAGTTCATTGGCTCTCAAAATTGAAGAATGAAGTCGAGGACAAAAATGGTTAGCGGATCAGAAGTTTATTGAGAGCATCCAAGTGGATTAAAGTCTATTAGTTCGTGTGTGGAGGCCCACATGGCCATAGCCACGTGGGCGCAGGGATGTATGTGCTCCCCAACCTGAACTTACCGCATGCAGGGGAGATGGGAGAGAAGGAAGAGCGCCTGCTTTTTTGTATATATGCTTGTTAGTTCCTGATTGGTCCTTTCAAAGAATTTTGCCTTAATAACATCCTTGTAATTGGTTATATGCCTCACTGTCTAGGGATTGTTTATCTGCAAGCTGCCTGTCTTAGCAACAGCCATACCCGTCCAGTTGGGGTGCCTTAGTTACTCTGCCTAGTTGGGTTCCCGGTTTCACTTCCTCCTCCCATGGTCCTACCTACCTAACTTTCTTCTGTCTCCTCACAAGGACAAAGATTACATGGGTGTAGGAGACAGGCCTCTGGGATCCATCTTCAGCATAGTCACCTTTTAGAAAAGAAACAGCGGTGGCCAATGGGTTACTGAATCTCCCCAGGGCAGACAGGATATAGGGAGGGGTGGGGGAAGGTATGAGAACAAAGAACTATGCACGGCCAGCAGCACATTTCCCAGGAAGATCCGCCTAGACAAAGAGAGGTGGAGACAACTAGAAAAGGCCTCAGCCCATTTTTTAAAATAGCCCAATAGGAGACAATAGGACATAGATCTAGGCTACATACGGGAAAGACTGCTAACCCCACAGTACTAAGTCAATGAGGAACCGGAGGAGGCACTCTCACGCCATAGGGTTAAATTGCCTGTTATCACTGCTCTATGCATACTGTCTGCCCACAGACACCCGCTTTCGAAAACTGAGAACGGAGAACATATTAAAGGTCTCTCTTTGGCCATGCTTCATGTCTCCAAGACTGTTGTTTGAATTTGGACAGGTGAGAATTTCTCACAATAGGAAAGTGGGCCAAAGGAGTAAGAATGGGTATAATGGTTCCAGTTACAGGCAACGTGGGCGTAAGCTGGGGATTTGCAAAGGGCGGGGGCATCCTGGGCTCCATCGTTTCCTTTCCGCAACAGGGCTGTCAATCTTTCCATGATAACAGGCAGCTCGCGGGTGGGGAGGATGGGCAGCATTTCCAGGTGAGCTCCCAGGTCCTGCATACAACTTCCTGGCAGGTAACAATGTGCTTTCTTTAATCAGTACAAAACAACCTCGGTTATTAATGTAAGAAAACATTCCAACCTGTAAAGAATCTTTGTGAGTTTATTTGAGCCAAACTGTCAACAATTGCCAGGAAGCAGAATCTCAATGACTTGGGATAATGCTCAGGAGAAGGGCACTTTTCCACCTTGTTTTACACCTTACAATCAAAGGAGGAGACGTACTAGTAAGTGGGTTACATGAACTCCATTGGTGGTGGATGAGGAAGGCGGGAAAAAGCAAAGTGGGAAACCTCTGGGAATGGATAAAAAGTAAAATGATAGACACTTGCTTCTTTTACACAGGTGGGTACAGGATAGTTAAGTCAACAATTAACACGATAATGATAACAACGAGGGAATCTGTGGTCTCTGCCCTGGCACCCTGGCATATTGGTTGTGCCCTGAGGGGTCCGGAAGAAGGGAAGTTACAGGTTACCCTGACAGTCCACAGGCATGTTATCTTAGATGCAAAAAGACAATAGACTCAGTAAAGGTCGAAAATTCATCTTTGTCAGGGAAGATACTGGCCTAGGACATGACTGCCCACTATAAACTGCTTTTTAATTGAAGGTTTTAATTTCAGACCATCCTTGTGGTTACTTTAGGTCTCTTGAGTTTGCAAGGCCACCACACAGGCCTCCCCTAAGTTAGTCAGGTTAGCATGTGGCCCCTTTTCGTTCACATGGTTAACAGAGCATGATTAATATTTCTTATAATTATTTCTTATAACTAATAGCTAGTCCCCAATATTATATTTCTGCCCCTTGTGGACAGCCTTGCAAACTCAGAGTCCTAAAGTAAACACAAAGGATGGTCTGAAATTAAAACTTTTCCATTAAAAAGCAGTTTATAGTGGGTAGTCATGTCCTAGGTCAATATCTTCCCTGGCAAAGATCATCTTTGATCTTAACAGAGCCTATTGTCTTTTTGCATTTAGATAATGTCCCTTTGAAATGTCAGGGTAGCTTGTAACTTCCCTTTTCCTGGACCTCTCGGGCTACAACAAATGGCATCACAGCCATAGACCACAGATTCCCTCGTTGTTACTATGATCCTGTTAATTGCTGACTGTTAACTATCCTGCACCCGCCTGTGTAAAAGAAGCATGTGTCCATCATTTTACTTTTTATCCAATCCCAGAGGTTTCTGGCTTTGCTTTCTCCCGCCTTCCTGATCCATCACCAATGGATTTCATGTCCCCCACTTATGTTTCCTCTGATTACAATGGATAAAACAAAGTGAAAAACTGCTATTCTCTGGAGCATTGTCTCAATGGGTTGAGATTCTGCTTCCTGGCAATTGTTGACAGTTTGGCTCAAATAAACTCACAAAATTTCTTCACAGGTTTGAATGTTTCTTATGTTAACACCCCTAACACTATGAAATCCCATCAGTCCCATGTCCTGGTGCTTGGCCAGCCCCATGGAGACTGAAACAGGACAGGTTCATGGTCCCTGGGCTCCAGAGCTCAAATCAGGGTGTTAGTGAGGGTGGAGGGCTGGATACCTGCAATGATGTGCAAACCCATCCCAGGCCCTGCCCTTCACCTGGTGAGAAGTGGCCAGCTCCAGGACAGGCCCGCATCACCTGGTCATCACTGACCACATCCAGACGGCCTGCTGCGAGGCGCGGGTGGGGGCTGAGGGTGAGGGCAGTGAGAAATGTCAGCGCCGATAGCCTTTGCTAGGGGCAGAAAGAGAATATTGGAATATTAACCATGCTCTATTAACCGTAGTGTCAGGTTCTGTTCTGATTAGAAAGCACATCCTAACCTGGCTGGGAGCTGCATGTCCTGGGACATGGGAGCTCACACTGGAAAGCGGCCATCCTCCTGTCCTGACAACTGCCTGTCATGGAAAGATTTACAACATTGTGGCTGAGACAGTCTAGTCCCGGAAGTGCCCGCCCTCTGCGACCCCCCAGCCCACATTGCCTGTAACCATTATACCTTGCCTACTTCCCCAGGCCTGTAATTCCTAGTTCCCCACGTAATCTTTATCCTTCGACCCAATATTAACAGCTGGCTTATGGGGCAGAGCAGATGTTTGTGGCTGACCTGCTGCTCTCCCACGCTGCCAGCAGAACTGGAATAAACACTCATATAGGATTCAACTCTGCCTCTGCTGAATTGGCTCAGGTAGTGGCAGGCAGCCGGACCCCTGGGTTGTCCTGTTACACCTGGCTGGGTTTAAAGTGTGCGCATTAGGGAACAGTTCAGAGCCAGTGGGCTCCCCGTGGCCTCATGGAAGGGCTCAGCTTTGGTTTACAAGGTTTACAGGAGGGCACGGAGTTGGTTTTTTGTAACTGGACAATCAAGGGGTCTCAGCCAGGTGAGGATGTGCTTTCTGTAATCAGAACAGACCCATCATGGTTAAAAGAGCATGATTAATATTTCTTATAATTATAGCTGGTCCCCAATATTCTATTTCTGCCCCAAACATTTTTATAGTGAAAACCCTGTGCAAAGATGTCATCTTGGTGCCCCCGGAGGAGGCCAGCTCGCTCAGGCCTGACCCCAATCTTCTCCCAGAATTAAGTGGCTCAAAGGTTTCCCATCAGCGCTCAGCTCCCTGCTGAGTTCCAGGCCAATGTAGCTGCATGGGGACGGGGCGCTTGGTAGCATGGAGGCCTTTCTTCAATGTCGTGGGTAATTGCACAGGCCCAGAGCTCAAGTAGAAAGAGGCCCTTTGCAGCAAAACCCCTCCGATGAGCCCCCAGGGTACCAGACCTGAGGTCAGACCTGCCTGAGGGGCCCACAGATGAGGGCCAGGGTCGTAGCAGGACCTCAGGGGGATGGGGGCTGTGCCATTGGACTGCAGGGAAAGGGGCCCTTGAAGCCAAAGTCCCAGCCTCATGTCAGGGTGGGACTCTGTGGGAAGTGGGGGCCTCCCCTTCTTCTGCTTCCAGCACCCTCTCACCCAAATCAGACTCCTGCCTAATGAGCCCCTCCAAGGCACTGGGGCGGATGAGGGTGCTCCTATTAGGGGCCCCACACTTCACCTTCCTGGCTAATTAGCTGCAATGCTCCCCTTGCCTACAGTGAGCTTGAAACTGGACAACCAATGGGCTGCTGTCACTACTTAAGCCAACTCAGCAGAGATGGGGTTGAATCCCTATGAGCATCTATTCCAATCCTGCTGCGGCTGGGAGAGCAGCGGGTCAGCCACAGACATCTGCTCTGCCCCCTCCACCCCCCCCCCCCCAAGCCAGCTGCGCAGATGCGGCACAAGGACAAAGGTCACCTGGGGAAGTAGGCAAAAGGAGTAAGATGGGTTAAAGGTTACAGATCACAGGCAATGCAGGCGGCGGGGCGGGGCGGGGGGCGGGGGCGGGCGATATGCAAAGGGCTGGAGCCTCCTGTGTCCGCAACAGGGCTGTCCATCTTCCCAGGATAACAGGCAGCTCCCGGATGGGGAGGCTGGGCCGAATTTCCAAGTTAGCTCCCAGGTACCGTGTACAACCCCCAGCCAGGTTAGAATGTGTTTTCTTTACTCAGAACAAAACCATCACAGTTAACAGAGCATGACTGATGTTTCTTATAATTATAGCTGGTCCCAATATTCTTTCTGTCCCTAACAAGCTCCTCCTGTCTCCTCCCAAGCTGGGATGCCAGCAGCCGAGCTGAGCAAGCGGAACGTGTGGGTCCTTCGTCTACCGGCTCTGATGCTGATGCCGCAGGCCCTCCACTCACCAGGGGCTTCTGCGGCTTGTGAGAAAGACTGTTAACTCAGAGACCAGCGATTGTAATGGGATTTCTATGCTCCTGGTCTTCCTTGCTGGATGCAGCCTCTAGGGAGGTTGGGGGAGGGCGGAGCATGCATGGGGAGAACATCCCAGGGCAGGGCCATGCCCATCCCCCCTTCCCTTTGACTCTCCTCTCCAACCCCCTCATCCCCACAGCCTACACCCATCATCCAGAGCTGAATCCTCAGCAACACATGACCAGGACATAAGGAGACGACCTTGGGTGACCTTGCCGGCTCAGGCCTTCTGAGACAGACCATGGGTCTGGCTCCTTGTGGGTGGGCCCTTTCCACTCACGCTGATTGAGTCAAAAGGTGGTGATTCAGCCCTGGCCGATTGGCTCAGTGAATAGAGTGTCTGCCTGCAGACTAAAGGGTCCCAGGTTCGATTCTGATCAAGGGCACATGCCTGGGTTGCGGGCTCGATCCCCAGTGGGGAGTGTGCAGGAGGCAGCTGATCAATGATTCTCATCATTGATGTTTCTACGTATTTTTCCCTCTCCCTTCCTCTCTGAAATCAATAAAAATATATACTACTTTTAAAAAAAGGTGGTGATTCAGGCAGAGAAGGAAGAAAATGGGGAGGTCCGAGGCAGCACGTCCAGTGAGCACCCAGAAGGACAAACATCCGGCCACCACTGGCAGCCGTTAAGTGAGCCGCGCACGGAGCAGCCTCAAGGGCCCTGGAGTTGGACACAGGATCTGGGACCCTGAGTGGCTCAAGGCAAATGGCAAAAGGGCATTTCCAGGAAAGGGAAAGGCAGAGGAAGCTGGGGTGTCCCTGCAAGGCCCTAGCTACCTGAGAACAAAGGGACCCCTCCCTGCCTCTCCCTCAGACCAGGTACCAGGGTGCCTGCCTCTCCAAAGAGGGGCCACAAGCACACAGCCCCTACACCTGGTGCTGCAGCCGGCTCCACCCTCACCCGCCTGCAACCTGGCAAGGGGACACCAGGCTGCTTCCGGGGAGGGGCTCTCTGTGATGTGCAGGGCTGAGGCCGTGTGGTCGCCCACGTCTCCCTATTCCAATCACAGCTATATTGGTGCCCAGCACCCCCGCAGGACAGCCACCTGCTCCCCAGCACTTGCCAAGGGCCAGGTTGGGGCCAGGCACTTCGGGACACAGTTTGGAGCTGTAGCCAGGAAAGAGCCCTCCCCAGTGATCTTCTGTTTGGGAAGAACTGGGGAGGGACTTCGATTAGGGGACCTTGAGTGCAGATAGAGCAGGGGACTCATGTGCCCACTGGAGGGACCCTGGCACTTGGCCTGGCTGACAGTCTGGGACGCCCACACTCGGCCTGGTGTCTGCCTGGAGCGTCACAGGAGTGCGTGGTGGGGAGCATGTGCTTATAGACGGGAGGAATTGGCAATCATGGGCCGTCTGTACACACCCACACCAGGGAGACAACCCCATGAGTCCCGCTGTTGGTTCTGCTGAGAGGTTTCTAACGAAACAGTCTGGCACCTGTGTGGACCCAGGGCCTCCTCTGCAGTATCCCAGCAGCTTTGTCATCATCCAGAGGACACGTCCCCAGCTCCCACCTCTTCCCCGCTCTGCTCTGCTCAGAAACCCATTCATCTTTCAACACCTCAGTGGAGACCTTCTGGAGCCCATCCCCAGCCCACAGCCTGCACATTTCCATAGCAACCTGAATGTGCCTCTGCTGGTCACATCTCTTCTGGCTGTGAGCTCTTTGTATTTTGGTTGTTTTTTAAAAAAACATTTTTATTGATTTCAGAGAAGAAGGGAGAGGGAGAGAGAAATAGAAACATCACTGGTGAGAGAAGAATCATTGATCGGCTGCCTCCTGCACCACCCACACTGGGGATCGAGCCTACAACTCAAGCATGTGCCCTGACCGGGCATCGAACCGTGACCTCCCGGATCATAGATCCATGCTCTACCATTGATCCATGCCAGCTGGGCTGGCTGTGAGCTCTTTGAAGGCTCTGGCCCTGGCCGGGATTGCTGTGAGATTGGGAGCAGAGGGGACACTAGCTCAGCTCCCAAGGGGGCAGACGAGTGAGCAGGGGTGCTGTGTCCACAGCCTCATTTATTCTGGAGCACATCTTGAAGACAGGGAAACTGAGGCCCAGAAGAGAACCTTGACGGGGCTGACTAGCAGACCCTGAGCAACGGATGAATGATTACTCTGATGCAGGTTCACTGTGAAAGAGAAGGCTAAGGGACTGCCTGGCTAAAGGAACCAGACAGCCTCGATCGCCTGCCTCTTCAGGCTTTTTTTTTTTTTTATATTTTTAAAATATATTTTATTGATATTTCACAGAGAGGAAGGGAGAGGGATAGAGAGTTAGAAACATCGATGAGAGAGAAACATCGATCAGCTGCCTCCTGCACACCTCCCACTGGGGATGTGCCCACAACCAAGGTACATGCCCTTGACCGGAATCGAACCCGGGACCCTTCAGTCCGCAGGCCAACGCTCTATCCACTGAGCCACACCGGTTACGGCGCCTCTTCAGGCTTTTATTGTGTGCCCTTTAAGCAAGGACACCCAAAGACTAAGCATAAAGATTCCAGTAAACACCTGAGGGTCTGCACGTGCACAGACTTGTTTGGAAAGGTCAAGGAACAATTAGGGGCAGCCGCCTTCGGCCAAACTCCCCTAAGTCAGAATTCCGGTAAACAGGGTGGGCCACCTTTAGCCCACTCCTTTTTTCAGAATTTTCTGCTTACAAACTTTCCAACCAAGTCTCCTGTGCTCCCCCACAGAACCTTTCCATTCAGCTCTGGTGAGAGGGAGTCATGCAGATGCATCACAAGCTTACCCCCTTCTAGGAGCGGATAGAATATAGAACTCTCCAAGGAGAAGAGTGTCATTGGGGGAGTCCCGGGAGAGGGTGGTGGTCTGCCAGTCTCCTTCCCTCATTCCCACCAGACGCCCCTTTCCTCTGGGTCATGGGCAGGCCCATATCTGTTCTCCTGCTGCCCCCACCTGGGGGACACTGACCACCTGGGAGTGGTGGTGGCTTCTCAGTGGGGCTCAGTGGCAGCACCACTGTCCTGGTGGGTGCTCCCCTTTCACAGGAAGGTGTTCGCATGCTAGCACCCACCTTGGAAATGTCAGGGTGTTGTAGAGGCTGAGCTGAGCACTGAGCAAATGCTGGCAAAGGGTCAGCCCGGGCCTGGGGTGTGGCTGGTGACTGGGGCCTGGAGGTGACAGGATCCTGACTCATCCATTTGAGCTTGAACATGGGTTTGCCAGCACCCCATGTATTTGCAGCTGTCGAGGTCTGTGTCCTTGTCTTGGGGAGCATGTGTTGGACAGAAGTGGGGGGACACTGGAAAGAAAGATAAACACAGGAGAGAGGGGGAACCCTCCGGGCACTGGGGCTCTCCCTGGTCCAGACTCAGGCCCCGCTGGCAGGGGGCAGGCAGCTTGGCTCACCATGCCCTGGCCTGGCCAGTCTTGGGGTGGTATTGGGCAGAGGGGGCTCAGTGAGACTAAGAAAACCCAATTTGACCCCTTCCACCCCGCCCGCCAGAAGGTGATTCCCATGAGGGGCTCCAGTACCCCAGACACCCCTGCAATCTGAGCCCTGGCTTCTGCCTTATGTGGACAACCGGGCTTGTGGACCTGTAGCTGGACCACTACCATCCCTGCGTGGGGCTTTACCCAGGACGGCTCTCCCACAGGGCAGCCCATCTGTCCTGCCCTTACAAGTCAGGGGCCTGTAGTCGAAGGCACCCCTCTTTCCAGGCCACAGCTGCTCAAGACAGACAGCAGGTGCCCTCCCTCCTGGCCCCTAGTGGCCGGTGACAGGCAGGACTTCGAGCTGTGGTGTCCAACCATCCAACCGCTGATGTGCCTGTGGTTTCAGCATCATTGGCTTATCAGTGCCGGGAGGCTGTCTGGCAAACAGAGGCCTCTCTAGGCCTCGTTTTTGAAAAGGCACATACTAGTAAAGGCACGTAAAATATTGACTGGTCCTTGCTCGCTGCCTGAAGAAAGGGACTCACCCTCACCTTCTCAGCAGCAGGCCTGCGGCCCTGGGAGGTCATGGCCACCGGCCCTGGGAGCTTTGTCTTTAGGTGCCCAGCCTGGCGGGGCCCAGCCTTGGTGCCTGGGATCCCCCACTCAGGTTTCACTGCCTGATCTACCTTGATATTCTTATTGTTTTATTTCCTTAGTGGTGAACTGATTGGAGATTGGCTCCATGTTTTAAATCACTAAACAATGCGCGGTGTCTGTACCATTTCCGTAGAGTTATATAGAGAATTGGATCAAGGAGACTCTCTCACTGCTGCCCACCCCATCCTGCTCCCCGTGTCCCCCCATCAGTCGGCACTGGGAGACACCAAAACTCCTGAGGCACCACTGCTCCTGGCAAGTGAACCCACCTGCACCCCAATAGTCTGCTGTGGCCAGAACACAGATGGGGGCTGTCAGGGTGCAGAGAGCAGGGCAGGGGTCTGCAGCCACCTGGTTCCCGCTGCCACGTGGCCATGGGTGAGTGGCTTCCCCACTGAGCCTCTGGAAGGGGTTCCACTGGGCAGCAGTGCTGTCGGACCTCGGCCTCCCTGTGTCCGCAAGCCCTGACCAGCCTCCCTCCATCCTGGGGCTGGGAAGCCGGCTCCCCCAGGACAGCCTTAGCTGCCCACACGGCTCAGGGCCAACATGTCCTCCTGGACACAAGTACAGACCACAGCTGAGGGCGCAGAAGCAGAGAGCAACAGCTAGCAGAAACCAGGGCCTCACCTGGCCACGGCCTTTCCCTGGGGGTGGGGAAGGGCGGTGCCTCAGCTCTGAGGACTGCTAGTACATTGAACCCTCTGGTGGCTCTCAGCCTGTTCACGGGACCACGCTCTCACTGTGAGTTCCCTGACTCAGCGGCCAAGGAGATCCGAGTCTAAGGGCCCCTATCCCAGCACTTGGACCACCCCACCTCTGCCTATCCTGTGGGGTGCACCATCAGGAAGCCCCTGGGAAGACCAAGCACACCCCAGAACTCACAGGAGCTGAGTACCAGGAGCCGCCAAGGGATAGGGGCTGTCTCCAGGCATCTTGCTGGCCCATATTGACTGGTGTGGACCAAGGGGCCACCTGCTAACCTAACTCAGGGGAGGCCTGCATGGCTGCCTTACAACTCATAGACCTACAGTCACCACAAGGATGATCTGAAATAAAGCCTTTCAACTAAAAGCAGTATAGTGGGCAGTCATGTCCTAGGCCAGTATCTTCCCTGACAAAGATGAATTTTCGACCTTTACTGAGTCTATTGTCTTTTTGCATCTAAGATAACATGCCTGCGGACTGTCAGGGTAACCTGTAACTTCCCTTCTTCCGGACCCCTCAGGGCACAACCAATATGCCAGGGTGCCAGGGCAGAGACCACAGATTCCCTCGTTGTTATCATTATCGTGTTAATTGTTGACTTAACTATCCTGTACCCACCTGTGTAAAAGAAGCAAGTGTCTATCATTTTACTTTTTATCCATTCCCAGAGGTTTCCCACTTTGCTTTTTCCCGCCTTCCTCATCCACCACCAATGGAGTTCATGTAACCACTATGTCTTCACCTTTGATGGTAATTTATAAAAATAGGTAAAACCAACCTTTCTCCGGAGCGTTGTCTGAATCCATTGAGGTTCTGCTTCCTGGCAATTGTTGACAGTTGGCTGAAATAAACTCACAAGATTCTTTACAGGTTGTACAGTAACACTGGGAAGCCAGGCCCAGCACCCCTCCTCTCCCGGGACAAGGACCCTGCCTGGTGTTTGTCCTCCATTAACCACTTGGCCTGTGCTCACAGCCAGCTCCCCGCCCCCACACACCAGGTGAGCCCAAGCCCCAACCTCCACACCCATCACAAGCCTGGGGAGGGACCAGGCTGGGCTGAGTCTCCTCCCGTCACGCCTCCCACAGGTCCTCTCAGCTCCCACTTCAGGCTGCATTTGTCTACAGACGAGGGGATCCTTTCACACCTGTAGCCATCTGTGTCAGCTAGTGCCCCGCAGCTCCAGGAGGCAGAGGACAGAGTGGCACACAGTAGTCACCGATGCTTCTCTGCCTGACTGGGCACCGAGTATATACATACCCTGTGCCGGATGACTGGGCACCGAGTGTATACACGTCCTGTGTCAGCACTGAGATTGAAAGAAGAGCCAGCCCCTGACCCCTGGGAGGTGACAGGGGAGTGAGGCACTAAAATAATGGGGCACTGGCCCCAGGGCGAGGGTCCATTGGGTAGGATGGTGCCCACACCAGGTCTGCCCCAGGCAGTGAGGGCTCACTTCGGAGCAGCCAGGAGGTCTTGGAGTCCACATGAGCACAGGGAGCAAGTCAACACACTGATTCCAATGCAAATGTCAAGCCCGCCTGCGCTGAAAACTCAGCAACTCTGAATGGCACTGAGGGACTCAGCTCCTTCTGCTCCAGCTGGAGAGAGTGGGGGTGGGGAGAGGGCTTAGCCGTCTCCAGCTCCCGGGCTGCAGCTGTGGGAGGAGGTGGCGGCTGTAGTGGGGCCTCCGCAGGGCACACACTGGCTTCTGGACTGTCTGTGAAGCCGAGCACAGGAGGGACGTAGCTTCAGGACTCTGGTCTCTGGCAGGAGAGCCACAGGGAGGGAGCGGCCTGTCCAGACCCGGAGATGAAATGTAACAGGGAGGAAATATCTGACCCTGAGTTGCCAAACTGAGACCTGCATTTTACTGTCCGGGGCCGAGTCAGGCCCCAAGGAAAGGCTGAAGGTATTGGTGGACCGCAAGCTGCCGGGATACAGTTTGGCTGTGTTACAACCGCTCTCTTGTCTGGAATGTGGGAGGGGATAGGGCCATTGGCCTCCACCGGGTGAGGGCCCTGGGGTCCTGTGCCCAGTTGTGGGCTGCATGCAAAGAGGAGTCTGGGTGACTGGGCTGCCAGCACGCAGCCATAGTAGGTGTGACACAGGCCATCTGAGGGCAGTGGACAGGCTAGGGCAAACCAAGGCTGAGTGACCATCCGTCATGGGGCTTCAGGACTGCCCACGCACTGGGTCAGAGAAGAGCTAAGTGATATCTGAGGGAGGGTGACAGAGACTGCAGCCACGGCAGCAAAGAGCTGTCCCTCAGCCCCCCAGAACCCTGCTGTCTCTAGTCCAGCAGGCTCTGAGGGCTCAAGGGTGTGGCCATGCCTTCTCCTGGCTTCTCACAGTGGGAGCATACAGCAGGTGCTCCATAGATGCACTTGGCCACATGGTCTCTGGCTCTGCTGAGCGGGACTCCTGGTCCCAGGTCTCTCTCTGTTCACTGGCCGATTATAGATCAAGACAGGTCCCATCCCAGCTCCCTCCTGGCCGGAGGGTCAGCTGGGACGATCCTCGGCTCCACACTGCCCACTGGGCTCTCTCCTGCCCAGCCGCCACCGCTCAAGGCTGTCCTTGCAGACTAGCAGGCAGTTTCCGTGGGAAGTGCCAGAGGACCCACGTGCCAGGGTCTCCAGTTACCTCTTCTGCATTGGCAGAAGTAAACGCCAGCTTCTTAAGCTAAACATTTTACTTTTACATGGAAAGAAATCACCTTTCTGCATCTTATAAAAGTAGGTGATGGCTGCAACCAGGTAAGGGTTCCTGAGGACCCATTGGCATCCAGATTCTGGGACTTTGTTGATGTCCACCCCCAGCAAGTCTTCTAAGACAGCCCAGGCCAGGGACAAGCCGGGGGGTGAAGGACAGAGCCCTGGCTGGAGGCTGGGAGAAGGCCCACTGGAGCAGAGGGCAAAGGGGAGCCTGGCGAGAGGATGTAGCCAAGGTTTGCAAGCAATCCCCACGCTCCTGCATCCTTCATGCCCTTACTGCCTGTCAGGGACGGCTGCGCTGCAGTACCAGGTCAGGGGAGATTTGGGCACAAGCTTCCAGAAAGGGAGACCATGCAACAGAGGCATTGCTCTGGGCAGCTTCAGCCTTGGAGGTAGGGGACAGGCCGGGGCCCCCGTATCTGTTCCAGTCTCTGGTCCCCAAAACATATCAACTTCGGTTTGGCACCAGCCAGCCTCCTGCCCACAGTCTCCCTGCGTTTCTACTTTTTGAGGGGATCCCAGCACTGGCCCTCACTATTCCCAGCCCACTGTGGACCCCAGAGAGTCCAGGCTCCAGGCTTGCCTTCGGGCTCCCCAGAAATGCTGATCCAGGGTGGATGGGGCTTTACCTGGAAAAAAGCTGCCCAGCATGTTGGCTAGGCCGGCCGGAGACCCCAGAGCTGGCATGCCACAGGCCTCCTCGAGGCCCCTCTACCTGTGAGCTCCTTCATGGGCTGATAGCTCCAGCGCCCACCCACGTGCACACAAACATGCACACAGTAGCTGTGGGCCTGACAACCACGCAGAGGGGAGCTTTCCTGGCAGGAGCTCACAGAGGTTTCCTGGGGGTTTTATTTTATTTGGGGGCTGCAGGCCTGAGAGTCTTGGGGGTGCATGTGAGCCCCAGGTCACAGAGCAGAAAGAGGAGCGGGACGACGGGCACTGGGCGAGTCTGTGGGCACCAGGAGCCAGACCAGGCAGGTCTGGACCTGGAGCAGCACCTCCCACTGACCTGAGGCCTGAGGGACCCCTCCAGTCCCCTGCCAGCAGGAGCCCCCTTCCCCAGGACAGGGGCCCTCCTCTGACCCCTTCCAAGCTCAGTGGAGTCCAGGGCCAGGCCTGAGGGACATCAGTCCAGAAAAAAACCTTAGATTCGGGATTCGGGACTCAGGCAGCCTTTCCAAGTGGGCCTCGCTGAACAAAAGGGTGGGTGTGGTGGGTCACTCGGAGCTCGGGCCGGCTCCTTAGGCAGCCTCCTCTGGGTGCGAGAGGGGTGCCCACCTGGGGTGGGGGTCTGAAGGAGCCTGGCACATGTGGGGTCTGTATTCGCCTTCCCCCGACCAGAGCTGGTCCTCCTCCCTGCCCAGAGCTCCTGCCTACACTGTGTCCTGTCACACCACTGACCACAGTCCCCTCTGAGCCCTGCAGGCAGCCGCACACACCCTGGGTCCCCTGTGCCCGCTCAGCCTTGGACACAGAGGTGCCTGCAATCTGCCCCTTGTGATGGAACCCGGTGGGACGTGGGTGACAGCAAGCAGGGCAGGGTGTCTGTGGGGGCACCTGTGCCTGTGTGGGAGCCTCACCAGCGCTGGGCAATGTGCCATCACCACCTCCCTGCCCTCTGGGGCACTTGTCCAGAGGATGGGGGAGGGGCCTCAGTGGTAGGCAGGCCCCAGTGGTGGGCAACAGGCCCCCTCTCCGTGCCCCTCGGCCAGCACCTGTGGGAGGGACAGCTCGGCTCCCAGAGCTCTGCAGTGGCCCCTCATCTGAGCCCAGAGCCACGGGGCCCTCAGTTCCCCTGCCCTGTCCACGGCACCCCACCCCACAGCTGAGGACACAGTTCTGGATGCCACCTGCCCACCATCAAGCTCCTGGCTGCCTCAGCCCTCGCAGCTCTGCATCTCCACGGCAGAGCTGCACCACCCCTGGGATCGGACAAGGTGCCCATGGGACCCAGGTGTGCCTGGCTCCTCTGGTTCTGGGTGGAGGTGGGATGATACACAGATAGTTCCAGAAACCAAGCAGCTGTGTCGAGGGGACCCCAGAGGGCAGCTCAGTCAGGGCCCAGCTAGGCATGTGCTCCAGCCACATCCCCAGGAAGGCTCTGGGGCCACATCCTGCCCCTCTCTTACCTCAAACAGGGGGCACCCAAGCTCTCTGTGCCATGGTTTCTTCCCCTGCATAGTGGGGTGACTGGTGATACCCCTCATGGGATTGGGGTGACGTGCACAGAGCAGAGAATGAGGTGCAGGCCCAAGTGGGCATGTGGCTGCAGGGGCCGGGCACGGAGAGGGCAGCGAAATCTCTGGGCGTTGTTGGGGAGCAGCGGGGACCACAGGACTGCACAGACCCTCAAACACCTGCCCTACCCCCCTGCTCTGCTTATTCTGTCATCTCGCTGCCAGTGTCACCCAGGGCCTGTTGGTCTTGCTGGTAGCAGAGCCTAGGCCGGGCTGGGTCCCCAGGAGCATGTCCCCTGCTTTCTTAGAGACAAACCCCTGCATTAGTCAAGCATGGGCACCCAGTATAAGACTCCATTTCCCAATCATTCCTACAGAATGTGACTGGGGTCCATGGATGTATGCAGACACCACGGGTGTGCTAGTGTGTGTGTGTGTGTGTGTGTGTGTGTGTGTGTGTGTGTGTGTGTGTGTCTGTGTGTGTGTGTGTGTGTGTGTGTAAGGGGAAGGGTGCCCTTCTCCCCCACACTCCCTTCTCCTAGCTGAAATGCAGGTGTAATGGCTAGCCTCCAGCAGCCACAATGGCCCATGTGGTGGCCCTGAGGAAGAAACCATGTAGAACAGAGAAACAGGCAGGAGGGACCCGGGCCTCTGGCACCATAGGGGCCACCACACTAGTCCAAGACAGCCTCTGGACTGTCAACCGTGAAAGACAAATATAGTCTATTCTGTTGAAGCCGCAGTTAAAGTTTCTGTTCATCACATCCCATCCTAATGCTAGTGACAGTTCCTGGGAAAGCAGAGCTTTCTAAGGCAAGCAGTCAAAACCGCCGAGTGGGAGATAATGAAACGTCTCTCCCGTGGGTGTGGAGGGGTCAGATGGGGTGCTCCTTCCTCCCACTGCAGCCCCCCAGCACGGGGGGCAGCGAGAGACCCCCGAGCAGATGGGGGTCCGGGTTTTCACCAGGCCCCTTGAGCCTGCAGAGAACTCGAGGGCAGTGGATGGTGCTGGCCCGAGCATCCCCAGCGCTCAGGGCCCAGGCTCGGGCTTTCGGGTGACTCTGCAGCCCTCCATCCTGGTCTCCAGCAGGGATAGGCAGGGGACGCCGAGGGCCATCATCAGTGCTGTGGGTGGACAGAGGTGAGTGCAGCAGCCCAGCTGGCCGGGAGCACCATCCAGTTGGTCCGAAGAAAGGCACCCCGATGAAGAGAGCGCCTGGGAGGCACAGGGGCATTCTTTAATTACTGTCAGCTGAATCCAGTGGTGTCCGCAGAGCCGCATCTGGGAAATACCCGTTCGCCAAAAGGCAAGAGTGTGGTCAGCTCGACCTTCAGCCCAGGTGCCGGGAATGGGTTTTAACTATGTAAATCCAGCCAAGCACCAGGAATGAATACGACCTGGGCCCACCCAAGAATGCAAATAATCTTCTTTGTCTTGACCTTTAGTAAAACTTCCTGGTATTTGGGATATAAAATAAACACACTGTATCAGCTCTGGGTCCCTGTCTTTCCATCAGAGGACAATGGTCCCACCTGATGCCAGCTTTCCCTACTGTATCTGTGTCTGTTTCTTTCTTTCTTTTTCTCAATCCCCGTCGCCCCTACTCAGGAACCGGATCGCCTTCTATCCATGCTGGACGCCGAAAAGGGATCCCTCTCTACACCCCAACCCAGAAGTTTCTGGAAGCCTTGCAGTATAAACCTCTGGTTGGTCATCTGGACCTGCCAGGCCCTCCCTCACACCCCACCCCACAGTAGGGCCAGGCATCTGTGTGGGGCTAGACATGAGTCTTCTGGGCCACTGAGCCCTGCTGATCTGCTCTGCCTGCTCAGCTGAGCCCCCAGAGGCCAGGGGGGTCTGGTGGGAGGAACATTCCAGAAGACGGGCAGCATAGCTGCTCAGCACAAGCCCCTTACAGCCAGGCCCTTGCCCAGGACCCTCGGGTGGGAGATAGGATGTCACCCCCGACCCTAGTACCTCACCCAGTTGGGCCCTTGCAGGTCGCTGAAGGTCAGCCGGGGGAGTGAGGGGAGTGGTAGGTGAGGGGAGTAACTGGGAAGGTGCCAAGGCCATCGGGAGGTGGCTCCGAGGACACAAGGGCACAGAGCCCATGCCCAAGAACCAGCTGACACTTCGCAGCCCAGGACCCGGTTGTTTGGGTGGTGGAGAGAAGGCCACCGGCAGGAGCCTGCGGTGAGCGAGCAGGAGTCTCTGCTCTGTGGGCCACCAGCTTATGGTACTTGGTGGTGGCAGAGAGGGCACCGACAGAGCCCAGTGCCCTGACCCTGAAGAGCGAGACCCATCCCAGTGGGAACACAGTGGCCTCTTGGGGAGGCTGTCGCTGTCCCGGTCACCACAAGTCCAGGCCTCAGGCCAGCAGCCTGGAGATGACCGTGAGAGGAAAGAGGCACGCACTGTCCAGGTTGGATCACTGTGTTTTACTCAGTGCGCAGGTCCACTGGGCTCTCAGACTCATCCCTGTGGCAACAGAACTTTCCATATGCATCCCTGACTCCAGATTCCACACCAAGGTCCCCGGGGAACCCATGCTGGGCCCATTCTCACCGGGAGCATCGGCCTGACAGTGAGCTGCGTGCGCTCGCATCTCGCTGCTCCTAGGAAACCTGGACCCGTCCCCTGGCGTCTCTCCTTGGAAAACGACAGTGCGGTTGAGACACAAGTGTGCGGTGGTGACACGGTCATGGAGAAAGGCCCGGTCCTGTGGTGCGGGCGCACGCCGACCACGTGCGTGTCACACGCAAGGCATTATGAAATATTCTTTGGAGCATGAACAAAAGTGCAAACAGCCAAGGCAACAGCACAGGTGGGGGAAGCTGCAGCCGCCTTTGGGCTGCGGGCGGCCCAGCCAATGGGCGCGGGTGGGTCGAGCAAATCCAGGCAGGCGGCACCTCGGGCCAGCGGGCGTGAGACTGTGAGACCGCCTGCTCTGTGCCCTCTGTGGAGCGGGTCTGCGGACCACAGGCGGGGGAGGAGGGGGCAGGTCCAGCATCAGCGCCTGGAGGTCACCCAGGGCACGGGGCAACCTCAGAGACTCCTGGTCAACGTGCATTAAGGCAACAACTTTATGAGACCCAGTCAGAGCTGGACTGCAGCTCAGCCAGGTGCGCACACCCGCCCAGGAGCCCAGACGAAGGCCTCCTCCTGTCCTCACGCCCTAGTCAGCATGTTGCCCTTGCAAGTGTCCAAGACAAAAGCCCACCCAAGCCTCCCCAGCCCCACACATGACTTCAAAGGCGTGAAGAGGGCCCTTCCCTCCCAAGGGGCCTCCCTTTCCCCTCTTTCCTGTTTCCTAAAGCCCCGCCCCCAGCATAGCAGCCGTCTGGCCGCCCCCTCAGGGCTCTGCCTGCTCCAGGGGCCACAGTGACCTGCCCTGGGCCACTGGCTCTCCCAGGCCCCTGGGAGAAAGAAGTGCAGGCCTGATTGCACCACACTGCTTCCTACAGGAAGCCCTCCTTGGCTGTTTCTACTTCGTCCTTGGTGGGGGTCCAAGTGGAGGCTGCCCCTGGGGTCAGCCACACAGGCTCCCCGGGCTCTGGAAGCAGGCAGCACCGCCAGGCCGCCCCAACCCTTCCTGCCTCACACCCACGTCAGTACATACAGGCGGGTGGCCTGGAGACGCACTCAAGGGATCACCAAGGCAGGTCTGCACCACCCCCAGAGGGCAACTAGGGTCATCTGTACATTATTTACAATTCGGGGCAAATATGAAATAGATACAAATACCAGCGTTTCTACAGAGGCCCCAGAGCACCCAGCACCAGCGCCTCTGGGCTTCAGAAAGCATCTAGAAATGTCTCGGCACCGACTTCTTTGCAAGAACAGCGGATGGGGACCTGATATATGGTGTCGCCTAAATGTGGGGGCAACAAAGAGGATGATCCCTCTCCCGTGTTCACATCTCAAATCCACGGCCAGGGGAGGGGACAGCCTAGTGAGGGAGAGGAGGATTAACAAGTTAACACACTGAAGACGCATGATGCTGCCTGGCTGGCGGCAGCTCTGGGCTCAGCCGTGGTGACTGGAGGCTGCTGACCCCTCTGGAGCAGCCCTCGCAGCAAGGGGACCTGGAGCGGGACGGGCAGTGTTGCTGAGCGGGTAGCTGTGGTCTCTGGTGGGGACAGGTCGCCCTTGTGCCCCAGTCCCTCCGTCCGCCCAGGTGGCCCAGCGTGAGGCTGTGGCTCACGTTTCCACAGGGACAGAGGAGAGAGATGTTGCGCCAATAAAGGGAGAGGGCAGCACCCTGCTTGGTGGTGATGAGGCCAGGCCACTGGCCAAGGGGCCCAGGGAGCCTGCCAGAGCCCCAGCATCACATCCAGACACCCCACAGGTGCCGGGCCCTCCCTGGCCCAGCCCAGGCTGTCCCTGGCCATTGGCCACCACCCACTCTGGACAGCTACTGCCGTGCCGAGGGGAGGACAGCATGGGGCCCTGCATGGCTCCAGGGCACCTTCTGCCACTTCTCCCAGGGGCCCGAGGTGGCAGAGCACCATCCGCTCCCCCATCCAGGGCCACTGTGGCTCCCCGAGTTCCCAAGTCCCTGAGTCCTCATGCCTGAGAGCAGCCAAGAGGCCAAGGACAGCCCAGTCAGAATGTGATGTGCGCGCGTGTGCATGAGGGCATGCGTGTGCGTGACTGTGTGTGTATGCACCCACACGTGTGAGACATGCATGTGTGTGTGCATGTGTACTGTGTGAGGTGTATTACGCATGTGTGCATAAGTGGTGTGTGCATGGGTGTGCTTGTGCAATTTCTGTATGTGTGTGTGAGGTATGTGTGCCCACGTGTGAGCATGTGATTGAGCACAGGCGTGTGCCTGTGGCATGGAGTGTGTGCTTGTCCTAGGAACATCTGCCCTCAGCCACACTCCTGTCTTGTCACACTCACACCCAAGTCAGTGCACAAGGCTTCTCGGAAGTGGGACCCACACTGTGGGCGGGCGCTGAGGGCACACGTGCTGCTCAGCACTGGGCCTGGGGGCCCTGAGGAGGCCCGTCCCCCCAGAGCCGTGGCCTGAGCCCCACCTGCTGCAGCCTCAGAGACCCCCAGCCAGTGTGGGCTCACACGGGTGAGGAGACAGCCCATCTCTCCCTGGACCCAGAGTTTGGGGCAGTCGCTACCTGGTGGCCTTAACTGGGCTCAGCCCTGCACCCATGGGGTCACTGCCTCAGAGGGCGCCAGGTGCCAGGCTTGCTATCCATCACCCCAAATGCCAGGTGCCCCACACTGCCTGCTGGGGCCCCACTGCTGCCTTTGGGCTCCCGGCTCAAAGCTGCTGCTCCTCGGGCCGGGTGGGGACGGTGACCCTTCTCTCAAGACACCAGCAGGCCACAGCCAAGGGACCAGCTGCAGAGACTAGTGGGTGGGGCGGTCGGCTCCAGCGGGACAGAAGAGACAACCTATAGCACAGCCGCCTGTCTCGTGACGCTTGAGGACTTGCACAGTAGTTACACCCTCTTCCTGCATCTGGTCAGGGCACCATGGGGACAGGCGAAGCAGCACCCCAGCAAAGGGCAGCGGGAAGTCTGCTCACCACACCCAGCAGCCCCAGTGCGGCGCCCCACCTGCCCACCACACTGCCCACACGCAGGTCTCCGTGAACGTGCTGGCCACAGCCTGCTGACCAGCACCCGGACAGGGCAGAGCACAGAGAACAAGGGGGTGCTCAGCCCCCAGTTCTCCTGTGGGTGGGAGAGCCCCCAGGGACCCTCTGCCAGAAGCCTGTGGAGCAGAGCCAAGACCTGGGGCCTGAGTTCCCCATGCTCCTGTGTGTCCTGAGGCCTCGCCCCTCCTCTCCAGGCCAGGGCCCTGGACACAGGGCTGGCTCCCACACAGGACACTCAGCACGCAGTGGATGGGCACTGGGAAGCAAGGGGCATCCTCCCAGCCGCGCACAGGGTCACACCTCAAGGGGACAGGCCTGTCCCGCACTGGGCACCCTCACTCTGGCCCTGCTCCCTGACTCCACACCTCCAGCCTCTACCAGGGACCTGTTTTCTGCCGTCACCCGCCCTCGCACACCTGGGCCGGCGGTCTACAGAGTGGGCACAGCAGCCTGAGTGCCCATTGTTGGAAAAGGACTTTCGTTAACCTTCACCGTGAAGACTGAGGAGCCCCCACTGCCCGCCACCGCATCAGGCATGGGCACCGGAGGGTCCTGCCTCGAAACCTCAAGACCAAGAGTCAGGGAAAAGTGGGCGGGGCCTCATTTCCGGGGCCCAGCCCAGCCCACATCACCAAAGGGGCCCTCACCCGTGGCAGAGCGGGGCGGTGGCCCGCATGGGGTGCAGAGGTCCGAGTCTGTGTCCGACTCGCCTTCCGCAATGTAGGGTCTGACTTTGGCACAGGGGGCCACAGCCGCATAGCAGCTGTTGAGCGCATCCAGATTCTCCTTGGACTGGGAGATGCTGAAGCCGCTGAAGGAGCGCTCCAGCTCCTCGTGGTCCACAGACGGGATGGAGATGGACGTGTCGCTGTCTCGCAGCGCGCCCTCATGAGGCCTGCTGGCTGGAGTGTCCTCATGCCGCAGGAACTCCGTGCTAGCCCGGTTGCCCCCGTTGTAGGCAGACAGCAAGCGCTCATGGGTGGGCGGTGGCGGGATGCGCACCAGCGGGCCGTGGTCCCCCACGGGCGAGGCACCGTGGCCCTGGCGTGAATGGCCTTGAGGCTGCCACGAAGTGGAGGGTGGGCACTGGGTGGAGGGCGCAGCCGGGGGCGCTGAGAAATTCTTGTGGCCGATGGAGCTGGTGGAGCGGATGAGTTTGACGATGCAGCCGCTGCGGTCCCCCTGATCGCGGCTGTCCTCAGGGCTGTGGTACGGCGGTGCCGGCTCGGGCTCCTTGGCCCCGAAGTACGCCTCAGTCTCTGAGGGTGGGATCCCCATGCGCTGCGTGTAGATGCTGACCAGGAAGTCCAGCTTCTTCTCCATGGACAGGACCTGCAAGAGGGGCTGCTGGGCAGGCTGCTCCCTAAGGTAAAGAGACTCAGCTTTTCCCTGAAGAGGTGGGGGCATCCGGGCTGCTCCTTGCAGAGGTGCAGAGGCAGAGGGAGGCAGACCCACCAACAGCTCAGCCACTGACCCCATTATTGTGTGTGTCCTCAGGGCTTCAGAGCGCTGACCTGGGTGCTCCTGCTAATCTGGCTGCCACCGTGGGCCCACCCATCAGAGCAATCGCCACAGAGGGACGCATGGCCCTCCTCCCTCCACTGCCAGAGCAGAGCCCAGTGGAAGTCCTTGTGTGTGTCCACAGGAGAGGGCTCTGGGGATGAGGGCCAGGTGACAGAGGCCACCCACAGGCCCCGGTACGTGGTGTCACTCAGTGGCCCCCACCCAGGCAAGGGGAAGGGGCATAAATGGTGCTCCTGGCCCTGAGGGCCTGTGGCCAAAGAAGGGAACATGCCCCAGACTGGGGAGGGGCTCAGGGGGCATGCAGCACCCTGAGCTGTGATGGGCCCCAGGTCCCTGGAAGCTTGAGGACCCCTCCTGCAGCGTCCGTTCCTAGGCTAACACCAAGGCGGCTCTCCCGGTTTCACCCACCTGCTTCTCCACCTTGCCCAGCCGGCCCATCATGCTGGGGTCCTCTGGCAGCTCTGCTTCAGCTGGGCCCTTGGTCCGGTCCTTGTCTGTCATCGCTGGGCCCCGCCCCACGATCTGGTCCACTCTGCCAGGAAGAGACCCCACCCCATAGCACAAGTTCGAGTGGGAATGGTGGCCATGGCCCTATCTTCCTGGGCTAGGCCACAGCCTCCAGATCCAGGTTCCAGGCCGCACCCAGAGCTGACTGGGGCAGCAGGTGCCAGGACAGTTGGATGCCGGGCACCTATTCTTGCCTGGTTCTGGACTCCCAGGGCCTGCTCCCTGTCCACCCCATCCCAGTGGCCGGCACATTTGTGAGGAGGCCCAGGAAGGCACTGGGGCCATTCACCCCTCAGCTCTGCCCCACCTGAGCTTCCATCCTTCATAATGTGCCACTGAGCCCTCTGCCCAGCCAGTCCGGTGGGGACAGTTAAACGTCTGCAGGGGAGACAACAAAGCAGGGAGGCGGGGACAGTGAGCTGGGGCTCCATGCACCAGGACAGGGAGTGGGGACACAGACCAGCACGGAAACTGCCCACGCATAACCAGAGAGGGAGTCTTTGTGTGTTTGCACATGTGCATGTGTGCGCATGTGTGCATGCATAGTGTACATTGTGTGTGTCTATATGTGCATGTGTTTTGTGTATTTGTGTGCACTGTGCATGTGTATGTGCATGCATTGTGTCCACTGTATGCACATATGTATCATGTGTGCCTGTGTACAGGTGAGTACGTGTGTGTGTGTGCGCACATGTGCAGGATGCAGAACACAGCTGAGCTTATCTCAAACCAGGCCTTAGGCCATGAATGCCACAGGTGGGGCTTCTGTTTCCTACGCTGAGCAGGAAGGGCTCAGAAGGGGCCTTAGAAGGGTGAGTGTGTGGATGCCACTCAGCATCAAGGTCCTGGCTGTCTGCAAGCCCTGTGGTAGCTACTGCGAAACTGTTCAGCAAACAGCGCTTGAGCCGGGATGCAGACGAGCCGGACAGCGACCCAGGCCGAGGCCCGCAGCCCCGCCTCATCTCAGGCCTGGAGCCCCCAGCACAAAGCCCACTTCTCAAGTTTGGGGTGCAGGGACCTTGTGAGCTGGCTGGGGCCACAGCTGGGCTTCCTTCCTGACCACAGGACCACCCTGTCGGCCTCAGATGGGGGCACTTGGGGTGATTTTCTTTCTGTTGTGGGAAGCACAAGAGGGGTTCAGGCTTGCGTCAGCCATGGTGCAGCCTCCTCATGCTCTCACGGGCTTCATGCTGGACTCATGCACCCAAGGACCAGCAGGGTGGGAGGAACGGCGGGGACCCTGGGCTCCAAGCACACGCCCGTGAAAATGGACACGGAGAAGGGGCTCATGGTGTTGCCACATGTGCATACAGGCCAGGCCCGGCTCAGCACCTTCACCCCTGCCACATGATGACCACCTGCCTGGCTAGTCCCCCTGGGAGCCTTGGCCAAGGGCTCGGCCTGCTGCTTGGGGGCTGAGAGGGGACCCTCTGAGGAGCCTGTGCACCCTGCCCTGGGCCTCAGGCTGAGGAGGTGGCTTAACCCATTAACCCCCACGTGCCAATACTGTCCTCCTGCCCCTCCTCTGCGTGGCTGAGTGCTCTGACTACGGCCTGGGAGGCCTGGGGCTCCAAAGGTAGCAGGGCTTTCCCAGCTCTTGGCTCTCAACCTCCAGCTCTGCCCCTGCAGCAGCTCCCAGGATGGCTTGGGTCTCAGGTACCACATCCTTGGGGCTGGGGGACATGGTAGAGCAGGGGACCCAGAAAATATTGTCTGGGGCTGCCCTGGGTCAGGCCCGCTCCCCTGAGAATGCCAGTTGGAGATGTCTGACATGCTGACCTTGGCCCCCAGGTGCCCTGGGCCCCTCTGCTCCCAAGCTGCCAGCACTGCCGGGGGCATCTCTCCTTACCCTCACAACCCTGCTCTGGGGACTCCACTCTCCCAGGACTGACCAGACCTGCTGGAGAAGGTGGACAGGTCACAGCATCCTCTGAAGGGTCCCAGGGATGCTGGAGGGCTCCAAAGTCTGAATTTGTTCCTAAGGAACCTGCATGTGCTAACTCACCATCCATTCTGCCCATCAACTGCTGTCCTCATCGTAATGCTACCCATGATGCGGACCCGTGTTGATCCACAGGCTCAAGGCAAGAGAAGTGACGGGATCTGCTCAGATTCTCACAGGTCAACCCCGGGTATGCGGGTGCTGGGGTCTGAGTCACACTGGGGTCTGGGTGGCAAGGACACCATGGTCCCCGGAGCCCTGAAGGTCCTCCCTGCACAACTGGGCACCCCGATCCTGGCCTCTGCTTCTGCCCAGGGAGCCCTGCCCCAGGAGGACGTGACACAGGGCGTCCTTGGAGAGCTTCCCCAGGGCCCTGCCGAGAGGAGCAGCCCAACACAGCCCACCCGGGCTCTGCAGAGGGTCGCCTGCTCCCAGGCGTGGCGGTCAGCGGCAGAGAAACGTCCCTCCACCCCTCGGGAGAGCAGTGCGGGTCTGCCGTCATGTGGCCTGGAGCGAAGGGGGCTGGCCATTCCACAGACACAGGCAGGAGAGGGCTGGCGTCCTGACCTAGGCGAGTACTGGGGTGACTCTCTCGGAGGGGCCGTGGGTCCTTTGGTGGGGTACTTCTTGTGCCGGGGAGTTGAAGGGGGTGGGGGGCCCACAATCATATCTATCCTGGCGAGTAAACAAGAGAAAAGACACCAGCAAACGCATCATGAGCACCGTGAGGGCCGGCTGGGTTTGCCGAGATAGGAGCAACCTGGCTGAAGCAGCAGACCTTCTCACACGATGCCACTCGCAACAACACAGTGGACGCCACACTCGCTCCATGCTCCCTTGTTCAGTAGAGCACGGGCCCCGTGCTGCACCTCGGCCATGCCCAGCCTGCCGGCGGGCATGCATGTGTACAGGGCAAAGGCCAGCGGCCCAGCACCAGAAGCGCCAGCTTTAACAACACTGGGGACTGCTGACCAGTGACCCACGCCCGGCTCCTTGGGGAGCACTTCATTTTTCCCACAGAGGGGAAGAAAAGGGGAGCTCTGGACAGGAGGACCGGGAGCACCACAGCTGCAGCGAGGGAGGCCCAGCAGGCAGACTGTTCTCTCACGCGCACACAAATTACTCACATGCACACACACACGTCTGCTTATGTGTACACAGACAGGTTCATACACTCATATGTACACTAACAGCCTGCTTATGCACACACAGGCACATGCAGTCATATGCACACTACACATATCTGTTTACAAACACAGGCAGACTCACACACTCATATACACGCACACGATCTGCTTATGCGCACATGTGCACACTCAGTCATAGGCATAATCACGCGTGTTGCTCACACATGCACATCTACACACAGGCACACCTGACATGCTTGCACACACTCGCATGTTTTCACTCAAGCTCATACATTTTCCTCCATGTGCACAATTACACACACATTTGTTCACACTCATAACACAGGTTTAGTCGATGCTCTGGGAGGACTGGCCTCTTGGCCTGAGCCCAGGCAGAGGGAGGTGTCACTCCCTGCCCCTGCCCACAGGAGTCAGTTAAGGCCCAGTGAGACCCACCCCTGGCATCCAGGAGCAGCACAGGGGAGGCCCCCCAGAGCAGGGTGCACCAACTTCCCAGAATGAGGACTTCATCCCTTCCCAGGGGCTAGGAGCTGGGCTGCCCTCCAGGACTGTCCCCGGACCACTCAAACCCTCCCAGCTGGGGCCCAGGCTTCCCCAGTGGAGCAGCCCTGTTTGAGGAGCTGCGGGCGGGAATGGGCAGGGGCTCTGACAGGCAGGAACATGTGACCCACCTCAGGAGGGACCCACGACAATAGCTGTGACCTGCTCACAAGCACCACAAACACATGTGTGTGCACAGCTCATTTATATGTGGAGGGTGGGTGCCTATGAGCACACATGTACTGGCAGTGCATTTGTGTGTGTGGAATTATGTGGTACATACATGTGGAGCCAGGCTAACAGCATATATGTGCATACACGTGTATTACCATGTGTGTGCATGTGGGATGGGCATAGGCCTTTGTGTGCACTATGTGCACATATGTTCACGTATGTGTTGCATGTGCTCGGGCCCTTGCTCATGTCTGTATGCATGCATGCACAGATATCTTTTAGGATGAGCAAGCCAGTTCTCACACACGTAGGCTTGGAGATAGCAGTATGTGCCCTGCCATTGCCACACCGCAGGCACGCACCCCAGCCCCATTTATTGCCCAGGAGGTGGGAAGACCATGAGGTGGCGTGGAGGGACAAGGCCCTCTGTCCTGGCAGAAGAGGTGCCAAGGTGCATAACTGACACTGGATGGGTCTGTGCATGCCCACAACGTCACCTCTCAATACACACACACCTGTGCACATCATGACACATGGCACACAGGACACACACGCACATACACACACATACATGCGCCCATACACATGCACACAGAGGCCTGTACCGTGCACTCATACACATGTGCATTCATGCATGCTTCCCATCATAGAGCGGGCAGGAGGGAAGAAAGGGGAGAGACAACAGAGGTGTTTAAAACAAGCATGACGAAAAGTCCATGTGGGGCCGAGAGGAAGGGCCCAGAGGTGGCAGCAAGCAGGTCTGGCCGCCGTGCCCACCTCAGCCCTGTCCCCTGCCCCCACCTTGGCGGGGAGCGTGGCAGCCCTCCACAGGACCCATCTCCCCACTTCGTGGTATCTCAGCCTGGCCCAGGAGGACCGGCCTCCGCGCCCAGGGCTCAGGGGCAGCTCTTGCCTGGACTGCAGGTTTTTGATGCGGGACAGCATGTCCAGGTGGCCGGCCGAATACTGCTCGATCACGTCCATCACGTCGTAGGGCCGCAAGCTCTCCTTGAATTTCCGCTTGGACACCAGGAACCTCATGACACTGAGGGTTGGGCAGGGCCGTGAGCCCAGGGCAGAGGCCACCTCGGGACACCCTCCAAGCAGGGCCAGCCCCAGCGTCCACTTCCTGGGCCCTCCCAGCACTTTTGAGAATGTGCCCTGGACAACTTGTCCCTATTATCTGGGCCACCCACCCACCAAAGACACCAGCCGCTCCTGGTCCCAGCTGTTCAGACAGACCTGCATCCACCCGAGAACCCCCGTGGGCAGCTCCTGGCTGTTCACTAACACCCTCGGATGGCGGGCACGGAAACTCCGTGACACGAGGGGCCTTCTGAGCCACAAGGAGCTGGGACTGAAGGGGTGTTGGCCTGTGTCTCCCTCTCCCCCCCGCCCGAGCGAGTGCCCTCACACAAGCTCCCCAAAGCCCGGCATCCCAGGGACAGTAACTGCCCTTCAGGACCCTGTGAGGGGGCATCCTCACCCCAGACACCCAGGGTCACTCACCATACGGCCCGAATGCTGACTTTGAGGCCCGGGGTCAGGTCCTCAGTCACAAACTCGCAGTTACAGCTCTTGTTGTCATCCACGATGTCCTCCCCGGGGAGACTTGCTTCTGGGTGGAAGGGGATGCAGCCCATGAGGGCACAGAAGAGACGAGTCCCTTGGCGCCATGGCGCCCCTTGTCAGGGAACCCCTCGGCACCCCTGGGCACCGTCCGGCCCACATGCTCTCCACTCCACCTGTTCTTTCTCAGTGGCTTTGCCGGCCTCGGCCTGCGGGAGCATCACTGTGAGTGGACGGATGGAGGGGCCAGAGTGGGGCCTGTCCACACCCAGTAACGGCGGGACACCACTCAGCATGAAAAGGAATGTGTGCCAGGGAGGAGCCCAGAGAGCACCCTGTGAACTAAGCCGGACACCCAACACAGAAGTCGCGTGGCCCGCCCGCGCACCGTGTCCAGGACACTTCCTGAGAGGAAGGCTGCGGCGTGGCAGGGCCTGGGGAGGCTGCTAGGGGCTCCTTTTGGGGAGAGGAAATGTCCTGGAGCTAGAGCGTGGGCATGCCAGATGTCCCTGAATGGCTCGCTTTAAAATGGCTAATTTTATGTGATGTGAATTTCACCTCAATAAAGAAGAAACGGATGACGTGGGCCTGCACTTGGGGGTGAGCCCTGGAAGCGGCTAGGCCATGGCAGTGGCAGACATGACCCACCTTCTGAGTTCTGCCGTGATGCGGCGCCCTTGACCCGGAAGGCCTGCCGTGCGCGGCTGCGGTCCCCGAAGCTCCAGCTCTTGGGCACCTTGCTTGGACTGTCCTCCAGGCTCTGGTCGGCACTGGGCGACCGCCTAACGGGCTGGGCCTGCGGGGACCCCTTCCCCTTGGCAGCCACACCTCGGGGGCTGGAGAAGACACGGTCTTTCAAACTGACCTTCTGACTGCTCCCAGGAGGACAGACGGACAGACACACAGAAAGAGAGCAGGAGGAGTCACTCTGGACAGCACACTGGCACCTGTCAGCTGCTCTTAGCTGACATCCTCCCACATGGACCGGACAGCTGCAGCCCAGACTCAGAGAAATGCCCTCTGGGCCGCTGCCCTGGCCTGGAGCCAGGGGGTCAGAGGTTACCAGGTCAATTCCACCAGGGGGTCCTGGGCTGGCTCAGGGGCTTGTCAGGGCACTCGTATGTCACTTTGTCTACCACCAAAAGGGGCCCAGCTCTGTCCACACTGTCCAGCCAGGCCTCCCTCCCCACAGTGACACCCATAGCAGGACGAATCCCCAAATGCCCAGCACCAGCGGCTTCTCCCTGGGCACCAGTGTAGGCACCTGACTACCCACAGGCTCCCTGTCTGCCCCTCCCCCCACACTCTATAACTGCCCCAGAGTCAGGAGGGATGAGCTCTGCAGCCCCGGGGAGCAGGGTGAGGGCATGACACAAGCATCCTGGGGGGTGGTCCCTGTCCACCTCCCCCTGCCCTGGGCCGCCCAAGCTCCACCCCCACCCCCAGGGCGCATGGGAACTAACAGTCAGCTCCCGGAGAGTGGAGTGGGCGGGTCTGCTCTGCGGCCACTTGGCTGTCCTGAGCCCTGGCAGGGAGGGGCGGCCAGGGCCTGCCAGCCACAGCCCCGCAGGCCTCCCTGTCCACACATCTAGTAACTGTGGAGATGGGTCTGACACTGAGTGTGCCTGGCTCCCATACCCTCTAGGCAGCAGCCAGGAGCCTGGCGGCCACCCACTTCCTCCCACTGGGCAGTCCCCTCATGTGCTGGAGAAGACAGCAGGCTCTGGGAACTAGACCCCTTGCTGCCCCTGGTGGCTGGTGACAAACCTGCCCAGGGGTTCCTGTGGGAACCACCACGCCTGCTAACCTCAGACATCGCCAGCGCCCCCGTGCTACCCGGGGTAGCCACCTCCCTTGGCACCAACCAGAACGCACAGCCTGGACACACCGTCAGGCGGCGCCACGATGACTGGCCATGGAGAGGCAGCCCACCACTGGCCCACCTGGCCTGGCTGGCGCCCTCCTCGCCCCAGCCAGTAGGCCATGCACTAGGTCAGGGGTCTCTGCAGGACAGAACTGCGCAGATGGCCCTAAGGTGTGGAGCCCACTGTGGGCAGTCCCACCGGAGCCCCTGCGAGCACAAGGCCAGGAGTCAGCTTGCTCAGGACACTGGCCCCGAGCTGGTGGCCACTGAGGGCAGGCAAGGCCTGAATGGGCAGGTGGGGACCGAGGCAGCATGGGGCCTCTGAACAAATGACCACTTCTGTGTTCCTGTCCCAACAAAGGCCACCAGCTGGTCCAGGGAGACCCTGAGCAGTGTGGCCCTGTCCCAGTCAGGAGAGCTGGGGACCCTGGTGGGACCTACTGCCCAGGCAGCACACGGGGCCCCAGGAACTCAGCCCCACAAGGACGGAGCCACAGGAAGGAGCCTCCCCTGGCCCCGCCTGGCCCCGCCGTATGCCTGTTTAGACCAGGAGGGGTCCCCTGCTAGAAGTGTCACAGGGTAGACACCTGGACCTCCACCATCGTTGGGGCTCAGTGCCCCCAGCCACTTGCATCCCACCTGGACCTGACCCAACTCCAGATACCCAAACGCCAGTGGTCCTCCCTCCCTCCCCTCACAAGCCAAGGACAGAGCCAGGCACGGGAGCGGCTTGAGGCTGGCAGCACATTCAGGAGAGACTGGGAGAGAACACCAAGGCCCAGCTCCCCTCCCTGCCTGCCATACCTAGGGCGAAATTATCAATATGTGGGGCCAGCTGCAAATTGGGATGGGCGGGTAAGAGGTCCGCACAGTGGTGGGAGAGCTGCTGGGCATGGCTGGGCCCTGATGCCCAGGATGAAGTGACATTCCTGAGGCTTGTGCAAAGCAGGACTGCACCTGGCCTGGCCTCCTGGCCCTTCTATCCCCACGCTGCCTGACCACAGCCCTGACCTGAGGGAGCAGCCTGTGGCTAGACGCACCATGGACACAGCTCCGGGCAAGCAGGACCGCCTCTGCCCAGCCCAGATCTCTCCTCCTGGGGCTACAAGTCATCCCATAAGCACCCACGCCCGTGAACACACAGGTAGCATGGACAGGTAGAGGGACCCTCTGAGCCCCCCGCAGGGTGGAGAAGGATTTGGAGCATGCGCGGATGCAGAGGTGCAAGCATGCGGCCGCCTCGGGCCCTGATCCTGCTGCATGCCCCTCGCCCCCCCGACACCTGCTCCTCGGCACCCACCACATGCACAGGACTACAAGTGAATAGCTGCCCACACCTTGCAGGGCTGCACCGGGCAGGAGGGAGACGGGGTGGGTGCACTCTGAGCAAGCAGAAAGACAGACAGTTCTGCACCCGCCACCTGACAGCGGACAGAGGAGCACATGGTGCAGTTGAGATGCTCATGGTGTCATGGGGTGTGCCCTCCGCCGGCCCATTCCAGTCTGCCCTCAACCAGGCCTGTACGTGGGAAGGGGAGCTGTGGGCCTCTGGCTTTCTGGTGTGTTTGGTGTGTGAGGACCACGGGAGCCGGGCAAACACAGGACGGAGCTGCCCCGGCAGGCGGCGAGGTGGCGGATAAGGGGGAGCTGTCCTCAGGTGCCTAGTAGAGGTGCTAGACTGGCGCCTGGAGAGGGGCTTCTGGAGCGGTCAGGGTCCCAGGGCCAGTGCCCTTTCTGGGTTCTCAAGCACCTGGCCAGCCACTCCTGCTGGGAGCAGGGCTCCTTTGGCTAAAGGAGAAAGAGTTTTGGAATCAGACGGCGCCTAGCACTGCCCTACACAGGCTGTGGGCCTAGCTGCCAATCAGAATTGGGGGGAGTCGGGGGCCTCTCCCGGCTCATCTAGAAATTCTAACAAGCAGTGTTGGGAGCGGAACAGCCGTGCAGCAGGGCGTCCGTGCCATGCGTCCATGGTACCTAGAATGTCCAGGGCAGCATCCACACAGCCCCTCTCTGCACGTTCTGCCTTTACTGGAAATGAGGAGAGCACAGTTAGTCCCCTGGGCAGGGAGCCTGGGCTGGGCAAGTGGGCAGGTAAACTCAGGCACCATGACCACCCCTGGGGTAGCTCTGGGCTCAGGGTCCACCAGCCACAGAGCTTGTGTCTGAGCAAGGACCTTACGGAGGCTGCACATAAAGTATTCTGCCAGCCTGGAAAAGAAAACAGTCCCCTATTTTAGGAGAAAAAATAAAATTCCCTGTTTTTCCCTCCAAAAATGCCTTTTCCTTCCAGAGTCAGAGCTTGGGGCCACATCTTTTTAAAAGATGTATTATTTTTTGCTACATTCATGCAAACAAAAAAATAATACATTAACTTTGCAAAAGGCTTGCACTAGATGGACAGGGTTCTGGAAAGCACATGTTTTTAGGAGGATAATGTGTAGTTTGGTTTCACAAACCAATCAGTAAGGTTTTGCTGAGCCAAGCCAGCTGCCCAGTCAGAGGCCGCCTCTCCCTGGAGGGAAGCTCAGGAGAAGGGGGTTGGGCGCCAAAGTCGGTGGACCTGCCAGGCCGGCGAGGGGGTACCTGGGGGTGTCTTCCAATGGTCAGCACCCTAGGACCTCCTGAAAGCCGGGGACTTAACTCTGCACCAGAACATGCAAGAAAGCAAAAAACCAAGAACTACAAGAAATCCTTGGCTTTCCTGGCGCCTCTCCCTCTTTCTCCACCTTCAAAGCTGTTGCTCCTGAGACAGCAGTTCTCAAACTGTGCACCTGAGGAACACAGATGCGCCTGGTGGCCTCCGCTCCCAGGAGGAGGGCTCAGCATCCACACTTGGTTCGTCTAAACATTGGTGGCACCTGCTGGTGTCTAGACACCTCTCTCCACTCCCACATAAAGGAGCCACTGACTACCTCTGAACCAGCAAGCCCGGGGTTCTCAAAGCCTCCTCTGGGCCTCCCCATGCTCTCCCAAGGAGGACCTGTGTGCCCCTTGAGCCTCCTCCCTGTGGGACCTGCCAGGTGACTTAATCCCAGTGGGAGGGAGCTGGGGCCCAGCTGTCCGGCAAGTGCTCTCACATGGGGCAAATCTCCCTGTGACTCAGTACCCCCACCTGGCAGCTCTAGCTGCTCACAGAAGCCCCTCAAATTTGGGGCAAACATTCTCTCCCAGGGCACCCTCCATGTCAGCCACAAGTCCATCAGAGCCTGCTGACAGCTAAAGACAGGGACCCTTCAGCCAGTGCCTCCCGGGGTCCCAGGCCTGCACAGGCAGCCCCCCTTCACGCTCCCCCTGGGAAAAAGAGCAGTGGGGTGGCTAAGCTTCTAGCCTGTGAAGGTCCCGGTTTGCTGCTGCGAACCTCCTGCTCAGTCGCCTGCCCTGGAAGCATTTCCCAGGCCCCTCAGCCCTGCACAGACGGCTCCCACTGCGGTCTGATGGGCCGCCCCACCCCTGGCCCAGAGCATGGGGCAGGGGTGGCTGCTCACTGTATTCATGTCAGCAGAATCCTAAACAGCCACACGTGGCCGGGATTCCTGTGGGGCCATGCAGCCTCAGAGCCTGACGGAGCTGAGGACGGTGGGCTACTGGCACCCCGACCCTGAGCCTGGGGTGTCAAGGATTCCCGATTCTGCCTGTCCCCTCTGAGGTCCAGGCTGGCACTGGGTGTTCCTGCCCCCATCAGCCAACCTGAGTGTCACCTGTCTTAGAGCTTTGGCTTCAAGCCCAGGGAGGCCAGTCCCAGGAGGGAGGAAGACCCATCACAGACACTCACCAAGACCAACTGGACAGACACGCCTGTGACAAGGAGGGACCCACGTGGACAAGGGGCGAAGCGGTGGGGGCAGGGTCTCCTCCAGGGACAGGGACAGTCAGAAATGGGAAGGGTCAGAGGGTGGGTCAGGGAGGGACACGCCCAGAGCAGCACAGTCCGAGACCCCTGGCTGCCCCGGCCCCCAGCTCCAGCCCCAGTGCAGACGGCCTTGGTCTGACGCCACCACAGCCGTGGTGCATGCCCACCATGAGCCAGGGCTTACTGGAGCTGAGCGAGGGTCCTTGCGTCCACCCATCCACCTGCACTTACAGAACAGGATCGCTCCCGGCAGCCCACGGACACCCCTGGGGACAAGTGCAGTGCAGAACGGTTTCTTACACACCTACTATGGTGCTAAAAGGGGGGTGCTCACCATTACCTGGCTGATAGGTGTGCCTCTCAGGTGAGGCAAAGCCCTTGGTTCCCAGGAGGAGGCGGGGCCAGGCTGGCCCTGGGGGAAGCTGCTGGGTCAGGGGCAGGCAGGGACACAGGACACACGGGGAGGACGGAGGACTGGCGAGGGGCAGGGAGCATACCGCAGAGCCTGGAGGCGCCCGTGTGTCCTCACCTTGAGTCCTGCTTTCAGGGCCAGCACCTCATCCCCAAAGACAGAGCGCACGTGAAAGGGCCCAAGAAGGGCAGTGACATGATTAAAGGCACTTGGGGGCGAGATTTCCAGATTGGGGAAGGGGAGGGCAGGAGAGGAGAGAGAGAAAGAGAGAGGCTGAGACCAGAGTTGCCCAGAGGGGAGAACAGCCGGGGCCATGAGCACAGGGAGCCCACAGGAAGCCGCCTCAGGCCACAGGGCTCTCGCAGACAAGGGACAGAGGGCAGGTGGGCAAGGCACGGGAGCCCGCCACCCAAAGATGCCCAGTGAGGTGCAGACCGGCCCCCACCACCCCTGGGCTGAACCAACTCCTGTCCAAAAGCTTTTCCTCAGCCTCTTTGAGGGGTTCCTTCCCTGCGGCCCTTTTGGGCAGTTCAGGACAGAAGCACTGCCCATCCTTCCAGTTCCAGGCACCGGCCAGCATTCCCTCCTTGGGGTCCGGGGATGGAGGGGTGTGCCCTCAAGGGCTGGAGAAGGTGAGCTCCGTCAATTCTGTCTACCCCACTAGAGCAGCCAGCTGAGCCACCTGCGGTCCCGGAGGGCACCACCGTGGGGAGCAGCAGGAGGGTGGTGCCTTTGGCTCCCGACTGGCCTCCCTCTGCAGTGAGCGGACGGGGCGCTGGGCGACCCCCAGGCTGCAGCTCACAACGTGAAGCTGCGGTGTGGCCTGAATTCTCTGCTGCCACGAGGGAGACACTGGGCCACACCGTGTCTCCACCTGCACAGAGGTCACCCACAGAGCCCCTCCTCAGCCCGGGTCTCTAACCTGCCAGCCGCAACAGAATGGCAGGCACCTGCTGAGACCCTGTGCTAAAAGGCACCCTTCCCATTCTCCCCAGAAACTTCCAGCACACCGGGATCTGCCCCTCGGCAGCGAAGACCCTCCTAGAGTGGCCCTGGCCCTGACCCCCAGGCACAGCCCCACGGAGCAGCCCGGGTCCCCTGGCGTTGCATGCAGACACGGGAGTGGGCGCACACTGACCTGGGGGACGGCTCCGGCTGCGGCTCCTTCCTTCAAACAGAAGCAAGAAGACTGTCAGGACCGACCCCGCCAGGCACACCCCACCCGGAGCAGAAGGCATCCCTTGGCACCACCACGCCCCACGCTGCCCTGCCCTGCCCACAGCCCACCACTCCAGCCCCGAGGAGGCAGGTCGTGGGAAAAGGATTGGCTGCTCCAGGGGCTCTCGCTTCCCCCCAGAGGCCCCTCTCCATGCCTGCTCCTGCAGGAGGGCTGGTTGGACCCACCAGTCCCGGAACCTCTCCCACGGTGCGCCCACCCACATGGGGCCTCTCCCTGAAGCGTGCTTTCCTGCAATGGGTCTCCCTCCCAAGTTACTGTCCTTCGCAATCTGGCCGGCCGACACCTCACGTCTCTAAGGCTGGCTTCTCTGCTAAGCAGCTCCTTCCCAGATCCGCCTCTCCTCCCTCATTTTGCAACCAGCGACCAGCGACCAGCGACCAGGGACCAGGGACCAGGGACCAGGGACCAGTGACCTGGGCTTGTCTCCACCTGCACTCACACGGCCCTTTCCGCTGTCCCTCAAGAGGACACGCATGACTGGATTTAGGGCCTCGCTGACCCAGAGCAGCCTCACACTGAGACCCTTCACCACATCCACAAGGTTTTCCCCACCTACCGCCCCTCACAGGCTCTGCCCAGACACGTGTCCAGGGGAAGGGCAGCACTGACCCCTGCAGCTGCTCTGCCCACTCAGAGCTCTTGGCATGGGCCCTGGGACCCTCCTCTCCACCCCACACCCCACACCTGTGTCAGGCACTCGGACATCACCAGATCCTGTGGCCAGCCGTGCCAGGTGTCCAACCCCTCCGGGTCCCCATGGGCAGCAGTGCCCCTCAAGGAACACGGGCGCGCCAACCCCTGCGTCCGAGCTGCAGCCAGCAGCGCCTCGGCTGACCTGAACGTGAGTCCGGATTTACTCTTGAGGTTCCGCAGCAGCTCCAGCTGGTTGAGCGGTGGGATCAGTCTGAGGGGAAAGAGAGCAGTGAGCCCCACCGCCTGAGCCGGGGACACCGCACCCCAGCTCTCACTTCACACACAGGAGCCTAGGGACATGGGGTGGGGTGGTCGCTGGCAGAAGAAGCCCATCTGCATTCTCTGGCCACACCTGTCCTGGGGCCGTGGCCCTGAAAATGGCCAGTGACCAGCATGCACAGCAGAGGGAAGGGAGCAGAGCCCAGGCCGGCATCCCCAGAGACTCCGACCCCTGACCGCAAGGAGCGGGTCAAGCAGGGCACCGGGCACAGGCAGGGGGTCGTCCCCTCCCGTCCCCTTCCCAATCTCTGAACACCCCAGGGCAGCACAGCCACAAACACAGTACCCAACAGACTTGGCTCCTAGACCCCTCTCTGCAAAGCCAGGGCAAGGGCAGGGTCACGGGGCAGCTTTGTTGAGCTGTGAAGAGGCTGCTTGGACAGGGAGAGGCCTGGACAGCTGGCCTCACTCTGCTCCAAGCCCCCTCTCCCCAGACCCAGGCACACCCACCAGACAGCCTCACACACACCCCCACCCCGCCTGCTGGCCACAGGGCAGGTCCAGGCAGACTTCCATACAGGCCCTGCCTTCACACCAGGGCCTAAGATCTGTGGACCCAGGAGGTTCTAGGGGAGGCCCCAGGCCCCCCAGTTCCACCCGCAGGACGGGGCAGGAGCCTCATCTGGGGCTTGAGTCCCCTCCAACGTCGGGGAGACGTTTTCACCTCACTCTCAGCTCCTCACCACCTCCTGCCCCCACATTTCCACTCACCCTGTGTGACCCCAGGCTTCTCCCTCCTGACCCAGCCCCCATCACTGTGACACCCCACTCACCCCTCAGCCTGCTGAGTCCCGGTCCCTCCCTAAGACCAGGCTCCAAGACCCGCTCCCAGCCCCAGCCCTCTCCTCAGCCTCCATCTTTCTCGACTCCAGGGGCCCCTGACCACCCCCCACCCGGGACTGTGTCTGAGCCTCACCTTGGCAACCTCACTTGGCATCCAGCCACACAGGCCTCACCCAGCCCCTCTGCGCCCGCTCCTCCTGGGGCTGCTCCTCCCCTCCCACGCTTCAGCCTAGGCCTTCAGAGTCCGGTCCCTCAATGTGACGGCTCCTGTCACTCTCATGCTCACCCACTCAGAAAGGTCATGGACTCCACTGCACACGTGACTCTGATGGTTGCCCCTGCATCTCTGGCTTCCCTCTGGCCCCTCCACACTCCCTTCTGTCCAGTCACCCTCCTCCCTGGGCCTGCCAGTCTCGGCCCACCTGCAGGCCCAGCACAGCCAGAAACCTTCAACTCAGGATCTGCCCCTTGGCAGCGAAGACCACTCCTAGAGTGGCCCTGACCCTGACCCCCAGGCACTGCCCCTGCTGGGACTTCTCACCTGGGCTGGCCTCCTCCCAGAAATCCCACCTCAGGGGCTCGGCCTGCACTCACAGGGGCTCAGGAACCTGGTTTAGGACCCACACCTCCACAGGCATCATCGCCCAGCAGTCCAGGCACAGCCCCACAGCTCCCGGGGCAGCCCTGCCTCCCCGCCCACAGCCCTGCCTCCCGCCCACAGCCCTGCTCCCTGGCCTGCTGGGACTTGCTGGAGAAGGGATGGCCCTGGGAGCCCTTTCCCTCCCCCAGGACTGAACACAGGGACAGAGCTGCTCCCCCACTCCCCTCAGCCACCACCCACAGGCCTGGAGCAGAGAGCCCAGGACGGCCCCCTCACATGCAGGTCCAAGGTGAGGGACACTCAGATGGGACATCATGCCCGGGACAAACAGCACAGGGGACGGGACACAGGCGGGCAGGGCTGTGGGCAGGAATACGCAGGCACCACACGCAGGGCCAGGCACACATGTCATCTCCGAGGGCAGCGGCCGTGGAGGATGGGGGTGCAGTGTGCTGACAGGAGTGGGGACATGCCAGGGGCACCTCCCAGGAGGTTCAGCGACTGGTCTGGGGGCCAGCCAGCTCAGGGCACCTGGAGCCACGGACGCCCCATGTGAGGGGAGGGGCGGCTCTGCAGAGCACGGAGGATCTGGGCCCGCCAGAAGGGCGACCAGGGAAATGTCCGGGTGGGTCTCGGAGTCTGTCAGGATCTCCCCAAATGCCCGGGCAGCCTGGAGCCCCAGGAATCCTGGTCCCAGACTGGGGAGGACACGGTTCCCTCCACCACCTTCTCCTCAGCGTGAAGCCTCGGGGTCAGCAGTGGAGATGTCGAGGGGGCTCAGGGCCCGCCCACCGTGGAGCCTGGCCCTGCACTGCCCAGCCCCGACACCCTTCTCCCCTCTGGGGCTGGCGGGTTAACTTCCTAACAAGGTTCCGCGCCAGACACCACCAAAGGATGGGGCCCCTGGAGGGGGCGGGAGAGCTTCTGCCCAGGACCCCACTCTGTCCACACGGGGAGCGGCCGCTCGCGCTGCAGGGCTGTGTGTGGACACCCAGCACAGTCCCACCCACTCCGCAGGGAAGGAAAGAGTGCTGTGTGGGGTGAAATTTCTTGTAGCAACTCAGCACCCCCAATCTTTTCCTCCCTTCAGGCAGGAGAGAGCCCCAGTGCAGACACAGACACAGCGATCCTGTGGACTGGACGGACCGCGGGCCACCTCTCCTCCCAGGGCCTGTGTCTCCCTCTTGTGGCAGCAGGAAGGAGCGTCGAATCTACAGGGAGGGCCCAGGAAGCCCAGAGGCCAGCTGCCCGGCCGCCCATGTGTGGAGTGGCCCCGAGTGGTACGAGGAGCCCCCAGCTCCAGCATGTCTGTGCTGTGCATACATAGGCTCATGGGGTGGGGTGGACCAGGGAGGGACCCCAGCCACTGAGACAGGCAAGAAGCAGGACAAGGACCAAGACTTGGACAGACAGATCCAACACAAGAAAGCGGCTGGGGGCGGGGGCGAGGGAGGACAGTTGAGAGAGGGAACGGGGGAGGTGAGGAAAGTGCACTCCAGGTGTGGACACAGGGTGACAGGGCAGGGCCTGGCCGGGCCCAGGCTGGGCAGGGGTGCAGGGGCGCGGCGGGTGGCCAGTGGCCTGCACACTGAGTGGCCGTGACAGTCACACAGGGGACAGACCACACCACGCTTTTGTCCCATGCATGTCCTACCTGGAGGCCCCGTAGGTTTGAGCTTGCGAGCTTTCAAGTGTTTCACACACACGCAAGGGGAGAGAATGGACATTTAAAAAGAACGGGATAAGGAAAAGAAAATGAAAAAACAGTTGAGGAGAGTGGGGGAAACAACAGAACAGAGAAAATTAGCGCACGGTTGTCCGCCCGGCAGGAAGGGGGCACAGTGCCTGGCGCTGCAGGGCAGGAGGCGCTCCCCATGGACGTGGGGCGCACTATCCCAGGTGGCAAATCTCCTCTGAGGCCAGTGGCAGCAGGAACAGCCTCTGTCCTGCCAGGCCACCCCTGACTTCAGGACCCTCAGGAGGACCCTGCCCAGCTCCTCAGGTGAGGGATCCATGGGCGCAAACCCTGGGGCGGGCAAGGGGCACCCTTGGGCTGGGAAGCCCGAGGGCTCAGCTTCACCGCATAGGGCAGAGGGCAGGGCAGTGCCCACCCTCCCAAGGGCATGAGGCCTGGGCGGGTACCGGGCAGTCCCCAGCCCCTATGACCTCAGACTGCTGTCTAAGCAACAGCCCGGCACAGACAAACCCTGGGCAGCCACTTTCATCCGGGCTGCTCGCTGCTCTTGCCTGGAAAGTTTTGCCTGCTGGTGACGCGGAGTCATGGGCCTGTTGGCAGCGCTCCACCAACCACACCTAGACAGGGCTTCCCGCCCCTTTTTGCCCAACCAAGGGCGCCTGAGACCCGGGGGTGTATGTGTCTCCTGGTCCTAAAGCCTCGCTGTGTTCAGGGGTCACCCTCCTTTCCAGTGCACAGACCCCGGTCCTCTAAAGCGTGGAGCTGCCCCACGGTCCTGTGCCGGGGTGTGTGCCCGAGCTCTCGGGGGCCATCCCCGCAGTGCCCACAACACCATGTACCTGGCGAGGAGGCTAAGTGGGGGGATAGAGGTGAAAAAAATGCTGTGAGCTATGAAACAAAGCAAAATCTACAGCGAAATAACCACACACAGAACTCCATTTTGAAAAGTACATAAATTTTAAAGAAAAAAAGAAACAAAAATCAATAAAAATAATGAACATAAAAAAAAAAATGGGGTTTCAGAACAGATGGGAAATGAAAGGCCGAGGAGGCGTGATGGCACAGGGCGGTGGTGGCGGTACCTGTACATGGGCACGGTGACCGTGCGCTCGTAGTACTGCCACGTGGAGTGCAGGTCCGTGCGCGACAGGTTGGTGGCATAGAACCTCCAGGCAGACTATAGGGGAGACATGATGGGTCAACCACGAGGGCATGGTCAGGGCGTGGGGACTACACGGGCCCGTCCACCTCTCCAAGGGGATCAGGCACCTGTCCCTCCCCCACAAGTCCTGATTTACCCTGTAGATTGGAGGGCACGTCTGCCCGCCACAGCTGGCGGGGTCTGGCAGTGGGACTGGGGGCACACCAGCAGGCTGTTCCTTTCCTCATCAGTCTTACCTGACACCTGGCAGTTTACAGCCTGGTTTCATGGTCACCTCCTGCCTCCCCAGTCCTGAAGGGACATACATGGCCCGTGTAGTCCTCACGCCGGGGGCAAGGAACACAGGCCTCTATCCTGCCAGCGTAGTGACCCACAGACAGTGGGAGAGTCAAACTGAGCACAATGTGGGGTCCTGGTCTGCTGGCTAGACCGTCCTTGACCTGGCCTGGATCTCCGTCCCCAACTTTTGTATGTATGTGTGTTGAAGTAACACAAAATTCCCCATTTTAACCATTTTAAAGTGCTCAACCCAGCAGCAATTAGTGCACTCACGATACTGTGTGATCCTCACCACTATCTGGTTCCACATCCTCATCACCTCAGAATCAACCACCCCCATCCCCTTTAGCCATCACCCCTGTACATCCCAAGCCCTGGCAACCCCCGGTCCACACAGTCCTCCTGGGTTCCCAGCCAATGGAATCATAGCGCATGGCCTCTGGTGCTGGCTTCCTTCATGTAGCGTGTTTGCAAGGCCCATCCATGTGCCTCGTTCTTTTAAGGCTGAATAAATAATATTCAATGTGATGGGTGACAGCAATTCCGTTTATCCATTCATCTGTTGATGAACACATGGGTTGTTTCCATCTTTTGGCTGTTGTGAATAAGGCTGCTACAAACACTGGTGTGAACATTTCTGATTAAACACCATTTTCAATACCTTTGGGTGTGTACTTAAAAGTGTATACCAACTTAGCCTCAGTAGGATACAAAACTCTGCTGCTATGCAGTCCCCCTTATGTTGTTACTGTTACAAATTACACTCTTATACATTGTGTGCCCGGAAATGGAGATTAGTGATTATTGCTTTATGCATTTGTCTTTGAAATCATATAGAAAAAAATGAGTTACAACCCAAAAATTTAATACTACTCGCTTCTGTTTGCCCCTGGTTACCTCTTCCAGTGCTCATATGGCCTGAGTTACTGACCAGTCTGAAGGATGCCCTTTAGTTTCTTGTAGGCAAGTCTACCAGTGACAAACTCCCTCAGCTCTTGATTACATGGGAATGTCTTCATTTCTCCTTCATTTCTGAAGGATAGTTTTGCCAGAAATATTATTCTTGTCTGACAGCATTTTTCCTTCAAGACTTTAAATATGTCATCCCACTGCCTGTGGCTTCTGATGAAAAATCGGCTGTTAGGGATCCTCATCCATGAAGAGCCACTTCTCTTGCTACCGTCAGATGCTGTCTTTGTCTTTGGGTCTTAGCAGTTTGACCACAATGTGTCTTGTGGGTCTTTGTTTTATTCCTTGGAGTTCATTGAACTTCTTAGATGTGTCGATTCACATCTTTCATCAAATTTGGAAAGTTTTCAACCTTATTTCTTCAAATATTCTTTTTGCCCCTTCCTTTCCCTCTCTTTTTATGCCTAATTTTTTGCTGAAAACAGGATGTTCTGGCCTGGCCAGCATGGATTAGTGGTTGAGCATGAACCTATGAACCAGGAGGTCATAGTTCGATTCCTGGTGAGGGCACATGTCCAGGTTGCAGACTCTGTAGGGAGTGTGCAGGAGGCAGCCGATCAATGATTCTCTCTCATCACTGATGTTTCTATCTCTCTCTCCCTCTCCCTTCCTCTCTGAAATCAATAAAAATATATTTAAATTTTTAAAAAAGAAAAGAAAAAGAAAACTGGATGTTCTGGATGTTGTAACAAAAAACCTCTGGAAGTCAGATTCTGCCCCTCCCCAGGGTTTGTTGTTGCTGCTTGCTGATTGTGGCTGTTTGTTTACTGACTTTCTAAATTATTTCAGACACACTGTATTTTGTATTGAATATAGTGACTCAAGTCTCTGCTCCATTCACTCAGTGGTCAGCTACTGCTTTAACAGAGGTTTCCTTAAAACCAAGGAACCAAAGAGGAAACAAAGACTCAGTCTCTGCCAATTGGCTCTGTGTTGGACACTCCTTCAACATTTGGGGAGGCCACTTACAACTCTGCATTAGCCTGTACTTCCTGCTTGCAAAGCCGAAGGTCAGCCTGAGGGAAAGGCTTGGGGTCTTCTCCAGTCACCTCTGATCCTGCATCCAGCCCTGGACATGTGTGTGGTCTTCTAGTTCCCTCATATACGGGGTCTTTCCAGAGTCCTAATTTCTTCATGTGTCTCCTTCCCAAACCCGTACTTTCCAGGTTTTTCGATCTGTCCATTGCTGGTCACATCTGCTGTACCTGGCTCCAGTGGCTGCAGCTAGCATAACTGCCTTTGCATTGACAGACACCACCTTGCCCTGTGAGTTTCCAGGTGAATAAAACAAAGGCAAGCTCTTCGGATAGGCAGGAAGCACTGCTGGACATGGAGTGGCTGCTGTGTCCCTAGTGGTGGGGTTGGCTGTGTGAGGGGTAGCACAGATGTGGCTGAGCACTACTGGCTGCGTGAGTGTAGTCTCTGAACCCCACATGTGCAGGACCGGTGAGATAGAGCCCCTGCCTACCAGGGCGCTGTGAGGAGCAACTCGATGACACCTGTGACAACTGGCCTGGGCCTGAGGCCGAACAGGACAGCAGCCGCACCAGCACCAGCACCAGCACCAGCACCACCTGTGCTGCACTCTGTACAGCCTTGGGCCTCTAAACTGGTTCTCAGCACACACACCAGCCTTCCCGCCCAACAAGCTCTAAGAGCGACAAAGGCCTGTCCATACACAGGGACCGCACCAAGCAGGGCTTTGCTCCTGGACACAATGGGACCAGATCGGGGGGTTCCACTGGTCCTAAGTGGGGGCCACCTGGACTCACCTGGATCAGGCCTGCAGCAGGATTCCGCCTCTTCTCAAAATGCTTCTGCCGATGTTGCTCCTGAACTTTCAGGGCAAAACCAGACCCCAAAATGCCCTGCAAATCACTGGTGTCAGAAAGTGCCCTGGGACAGCAGTGCTCCACCCCCACCCCACACTTGCCTCTTGGGCTCCACCTCCCACCTTCTCAGTCCTTAATCCCCCGGATACCAGGCTGGGGGAACACTTAGATTTGAGGTAAAGGACATGTCGGCCTGCAGGAGCATGGCAGTGCCCACACTGAGCACATCTGGGCCCAAAGGTTAGTCATCCTTCCCTGATCTGCCCACACGGTAGCGAGTGCAGGCCAGGCTCTCCGAGGCTGCCTGCCACTCCCCTGCTGGCCCTCTGCCCAGCCCAGTGGTAGGTGGGCAGAACAGAGTCCTTGCCCCTTCTGAGGAGAGGGGAGCTTTGGTCCCCTGGAGACCCGACAAGGAAGCCATGTCATCACACAGCATTGATCCTGGTCACGAGGACCCTACTGGCCAGTTCCACCAGCCCGGGAGGAGCTGACAGTGACCAACAGATATGGGGTCAGAAGCCACAGCCTGGGGACGCTCGGAGCACGTTAATGATGTGTTCTGGAAACTACCAGGCCAGGCCCGAGCAGCCCAACTTGGGTTCCCAGGAAGAGTACCTCCTTGCACCTGAGCTGCCACCTCCAGCTCCCAGAACGCTGTAGGCCCTACTTGGAGCCCCACTCTTGTCCCACGCTCCCCTAGGGGACAGGTGCCCAGGGCAGCCTATGGCTACCTTGGGAGCCCATCACCCACCTACATCAAAGGCAGGAAGGAGAGCAGGACTCACGGCAGGAAGAGCAAAGAAGGAGACACCAATGAGGGTGAATGTTGCTGCCAGGAGCCTCCCGTTCCAGGTCTGGGGGTACTTGTCCCCATAGCCAATGGTTGTCAGGGTGATCTGTAGGACAGCGAGTCAGGTCACACGCCAAGCCTGGCAGTGGCCATATAGGGAGACAGAGGGCACACGGGAGGGTGTAGACGAGGGTCCCCAAGCAAGGCCATGCCCAGTGAGCACATCCTCAATAAAGAACGACCCCAGCGGTTGGGACTCACCAGGCCCCACCAGAGCGCATCTGCGTAGGTGTCGAAGTGATCATTCTCACCCTTCTCCGCCAAGTATACCAGAAACGAGGCCAGGATGAGGCACAGGAAGCCGATGTACCAGGCGGTGACCAGTTCCTGAAAGAGAGAGCCATGTCACAGCACCTGGCCAGTGTCCAGCCCAACCCGCCCCCAAGAGCACCAGGGCTGGTCGCCCCAGGAGGCTCTGTGTCTCCAGGGCTTCGGCAGTGGATGCACAGCCTCCAGCAGCCTGGGCCAGCAGCTGCCCAGCCACATGGCCCAAAGCTCGGAGCAGGCAACAGGGGTGGCTGTTTTCCTGGGTGTCCCCACACCTGTGCCCTTCACACCTGGGAGGACGGTGGCTAAGGACAGCCCAGCACACACATCTATGCAGATTTGGCCGTGTCCCAAGCAGCCGACAGGCCATCAGGCAAGAATGTTGGAACCTGACACCCTACCTCAACTTCCTTGAGCCTAGGGAGACACCTGACTGCCTGCCACCCTTGAGGGGTCCAGCACCTCAGCACCTTGAGGGACCAACACCCTTGGTCCTCCTGAACAAGCCCCACCTCAGGGCTCAGACAGGAGGTAGAGTGGGTAGGGGGACATGGGACCTTGGGAGCCAGCGGCCAGCACTGCGATGGAGCTGACCCACAACCAGGGAGGCACAGCCAGGCAGGGCAGGGTCTGGGCCTCCTGGTAGCTCCCTAGAACGTGGGGAGAGGCTTTGGCTGGGACGCAGCTGCAGCCACCTTACGGGTCCCACTGCCAGCGGCCACCACCGCTGGGTTCCCAGGAAGGGTACCTCCTTGCACCTGAGCTGCCACCTCCAGCTCCCAGAGCGCTGTAGGCTCTACCTGGAGCCCCGCTCTTGTCCCACCAGCTGCAGCCTAAATGGGCAGTGACAGGTATCGATCCCAGCACTCCCATCCAACCTCGGGGCCAGTGGCTTCAGGCAGGGCTGAACGGGCTAGGGGCTGTGAGAGAAAGCTGGCCAGAATTCCTGGGCTCTGTCCAGCCAGCCCTTGCACCCTCCGCTAAGGCTGGCTCACCTTGCTATGGGCGTAGACTACAGAGCCTAGGAGCTTCCAGGTGCCGCCACGCCGGTCCATGCGGATCATCCTGAGGATCTGCAGGAAGCGCAGGCTCCGGAGCGCGGAAGTGGCGAAGACGTTGCCTTGGGAGCCAGCGGCCAACACCGCGATGGAGGCAATGAGCACCATGATGTCTGCGGAGATGGGGAGCTTGAGGCAGCTGTGCGTGGGGGACAGGACCCTCCACCTGGGTTCCAGGAAGATGGACAGATGGACAGGGGTGCATGCAGAGCACCCACCGACTGTGGAGACTGTGACTATCATCCGCCAGCCCTGCCCTGGGCACAGCTGCCCTGCGCCCCTGCCTTTCAGGCCACATTAACCACGACCACTGATGCCAAGAGGGCCGAGCATTCTGCAGTCTCTCCTGGCTTCCCCACTCTTTCCCGAGCATGTGTCCATCCTGCACCCCCACCAGGCCTCACCGATCACACAGAAGGGTTTCCGGGCAAACTTGAGCCGCCCTCTCCAGCCGCGGTACCGGCAGCAGCAGCCCGCGGCCCAGATCCGCACAAAATACTCCACGCCAAACACCACGATGGTTACAATTTCCTGCAGGGGAGGCCGCAGCTGAGCCACCGCAGGGACTACGGCAGTGGCTGGGGTGGCCTGGCTGAGCTGGTGTCATTAGGGTCCTCCCCCAAGCCTGGGGCAGCCCCAGGAGAGGGCTGGGGTGGGAGGGCTCCTAATAGGTGCATTCTGGACTGGGGAGGCCCCTCTGTCACTAACAGCAGCACCATAATTACAATGATTGCCATAGCGTCTGCCTCTGGCCCTCATGGGACTGCTATGAGCATCACAACCCCCACCCTACCCGCAACCATATCTACCAGGGCACATCCCACATCTCCATGGTGGAGGGGGCCAGGTGAGCCCTCAGGATCTGTGAGAATGGAAGGTAGGGGCAATGGGGGTTGTCAGGCACTGTGATGACACAGGGTGGGGGACCAGGCCAGGACAGGCTGGGGCATAACTGGGGGCTGGGGTGTTGGGGAGAGGCAGGTGGGATGCCTTGTCCGAGGCCAGCCCCTTCCCTGCAGGCTCACCAGGATGTAGAGCGCGCCTTCCGAGCTCTTCTCGTACTCTTTGATGGTCGAGAACACGGAGAGCACAAGGCAGGAGAAGACCAGCAGGAACCTGGGACCAGGGAGGCGCCATCAGCAGAGGCAGTGAAGGAGCCCGTGAGCCAGGACACAAAACAGAAGCCCAGAGGAGCCCCCAGGACCCATCCCACACTCTCACCCATGCCCCTGATCTGCCTGGTCAGCCTCAAAACTCAGAGTCAAAGGAGACAGGCCCAGCTTCCTGGACACGTAAGAACCGCGGCAAGGCGCCCATTGGCCTCATGGTGCCGGCTGCGTTCCCAAACACCACGCTTCCTTATTCACGTGTCCTTCCTCAGCACCGAGGCAGAAACTTCTCTGTCTTCCTGTTAATACTGACCTTCACACACAGCCAGCCCAGAACCCTTGCCCAGGTGGGGGTCCCGTCTACGGACTTTCGTGTGCTGGCTGTCCTGTCAGCGCCTAACAGGCATCGGCGGCCATTGTGCAGGCAGTGTGGATGCCCAGGCCCCACCCAGAGCCCCCAGAGCCCCGAGAGCCCCGAGAGCACCCAGAACAGGCAGGGTAGGGCTCAGGGAGCAGAGTCCATGGTGGCTGAGGGCCTGCTCCAGGGCTCCAAGGGGCACAAAGCACAAGGCATGGGAACCTGGACCAGGGCCCCACACCATACCCCTCCCACATGTCCTAATGACTTGGACACCCCATCTTCCCAGCTCCAGCTCTACAAGGCCCCAAGAGTTGAGACCATGAGTGTCCCAGTGGGTGAAAGGGCTGAGATCCTCTGGGGCCGACGCTACATTGTCCAACCTGAGCCTGGCCACAGCAACACCCTCTCGGGCCCAGCCCCACCCCGGTCCTGCTAGTGCCCTACTGCTGGGCATCCTGCCTGAGCCCAAGCCTGGCTGCCACCAGCATGCACTCAGCACCAATGTGAGAATAAACAAGTCATCTTTTCTGTCAAAGAACAGTTTAGAGAGCCACCATTTTGGACTGCATGACTTGGCAGCCGCCATGTTGGCTGCATGGCTTGCAGCTCCCCTGGGGACCGCCATCTTGAAACAGCAAAGGCCAACCCCTCCCTTTGAATTAGCCAATCACGAAAGACTGTGCACCTGAGCTCCAATCAAGAGCAAGGGACAGGTCACATGCGTCAGGGGTTATAAATCCTGAGCGGACCGCCTGCTAGGTGTGTGTGTGCTTCCAGACCATGTGCGCGCCCTCCTGCAGGAGTAAAGATATTCGCCTGCTGCCTGGCTCCTGAGTGCGTTTTGTGTTCTCCCAGGACCCCTGACTTGGGGGGCTCGCCATACTTCTAACACCAAGAAGCGTCCGGTGGCCCTGCCCATGCGTCCCACAGCCTGGTGACTATTCCCAGAGACACAGAGCCCCTCCCTGAGAGGGTGGGTATGGCAGAGGCGCTGGCAGAGGGTGATAGGCACAGACAGTTCTGCTGACACAGTGCCCACGGAGAACCAGTCACATTTCAAACCACAATTAATCTCCTTCATTCATTAGCCAATTTATTCAATTAAGTGAGCCCTGGAAAAAAGTCCAAATATCTCATGTCTTATAATTGTAATCATCTGTCTGCCTGGTGGTGTTTTCTCCCGACCTGGCCGTGGGAAAGGAGCGCCCATGCCCAGAGTGGATCCGCCAGGGGTGGGGTGGGAGCTCCAGGCTGGGACCTGAAGGTTTGGCATGGGAGGCATGGAAGGCATCACCATCACAAAAGGGGCACCAGGGATGCAGGCAGCCAAGGAGTCACGTAACCCAGTGGGCTTTCCCAAGGAGGTGTCCATGAGGATGCTCCTGTCGGGCCTAGAGTGGAGAAGGGCAGGGTGTTCCTGAAGAGGGAAGAGGGTGCCACGTTGGGGAGGACTGTGTGTCCCAGGCCGGCCCCAGGCGAGTCTGACAGACAGGAGGGCGGGCAGGGAGATGGCTGGCCGTCACCCGCGTGTGCAGGGCTTCCCCCACACAGGCCATTCCTCGGAAGTCCCAAAGTGGCCAGGCCCTCTCAGCCCTGCTTCCTGAGGTCGGCTCTGATGGGCATTCCAGAACATTCTGTCCCCTGCAGTGGCCAGGGAGTAGGGAGAAGACAATCCTACGCCTCACCAGTGGTCCCATCCCAGAAAGTGCCAGCAACAGCTCCAGGATTGTTTTTGAAGTTTTGGAACAGACGGGCACAGGTGGCACCCAGTGGGTGAGGCTCCTGACACCCACCCCAAGTAGGCTCAGACAGGGGGCTTCATGCATCTCCCTGACACATCCCCAAAGACGACAGATTCCCACAAGCCATGCCCACAGGCCCGGTCCTACAGACAGGCCCGGTCATACAGACAGGCCCGGGCTCCTACAGACAGGCCGGGGCTCCTACAGACAGGCCCAGTCATACAGACAGGCCCGGTCATACAGACAGGCCCGGTCATACAGACAGGCCCGGTCATACAGACAGGCCCGGTCATACAGACAGGCCCGGGCTCCTACAGACAGGCCCGGTCATACAGATAGGCCGGGGCTCCTACAGACAGGCCCGGTCATACAGACAGGCCCAGTCATACAGACAGGCCCGGGCTCCTACAGACAGGCCCGGGCTCCTACAGACAGGCCCGGTCATACAGACAGGCCCAGTCATACAGACAGACCCGGGCTCCTACAGACAGGCCCGGTCATACAGACAGGCCCAGTCATACAGACAGACCCGGGCTCCTACAGACAGGCCTGGTCATACAGACAGGCCCAGTCATACAGACAGCCCGGGCTCCTACAGACAGGCCTGGGCTCCTACAGACAGGCCCGGGCTCCTACAGACAGGCCCGGTTATACAGACAGGCCCAGTCATACAGACAGGCCCGGGCTCCTACAGACAGGCCCAGTCATACAGACAGGCCCGGTCATACAGACAGACCCGGGCTCCTACAGACAGGCCCGGTCATACAGACAGGCCCAGTCATACAGACAGCCCGGGCTCCTACAGACAGGCCTGGGCTCCTACAGACAGGCCCGGGCTCCTACAGACAGGCCTGGGCTCCTACAGACAGACCCGGGCTCCTACAGACAGGCCCGGTCATACAGACAGGCCCGGGCTCCTACAGACAGGCCCGGTCATACAGACAGGCCCGGTCATACAGACAGGCCCGGTCATACAGACAGGCCCGGTCATACAGACAGGCCCGGGCTCCTACAGACAGGCCCGGTTATACAGACAGGCCCAGTCATACAGACAGGCCCGGGCTCCTACAGACAGGCCCGGTTATACAGACAGGCCCAGTCATACAGACAGGCCCAGTCATACAGACAGACCCGGGCTCCTACAGACAGACCCGGGCTCCTACAGACAGGCCCGGGCTCCTACAGACAGGCCCGGTCATACAGACAGGCCCAGTCATACAGACAGACCCGGGCTCCTACAGACAGGCCCGGTCATACAGACAGGCCCAGTCATACAGACAGCCCGGGCTCCTACAGACAGGCCTGGGCTCCTACAGACAGGCCCGGGCTCCTACAGACAGGCCCGGTTATACAGACAGGCCCAGTCATACAGACAGGCCCGGTCATACAGACAGGCCCGGGCTCCTACAGACAGGCCCAGTCATACAGACAGGCCCAGTCATACAGACAGGCCCGGGCTCCTACAGACAGGCCCGGTTATACAGACAGGCCCAGTCATACAGACAGGCCCAGTCATACAGACAGACCCGGGCTCCTACAGACAGACCCGGGCTCCTACAGACAGGCCCGGGCTCCTACAGACAGGCCCGGGCTCCTACAGACAGACCCGGGCTCCTACAGACAAGCCCGGGCTCCTACAGACAGGCCTGGGCTCCTACAGACAGGCCCGGTCATACAGACAGGCCCGGGCTCCTACAGACAGGCCCAGTCATACAGACAGCCTGGGCTCCTACAGACAGGCCCGGGCTCCTACAGACAGGCCCGGTCATACAGACAGGCCCGGGCTCCTACAGACAGGCCCAGTTATACAGACAGGCCCAGTCATACAGACAGGCCGGTCATACAGACAGGCCCGGGCTCCTACAGACAGGCCCAGTCATACAGACAGGCCCGGTCATACAGACAGGCCCGGCTCCTACAGACAGGCCCAGTCATACAGACAGGCCCGGTCATACAGACAGGCCCAGTCATACAGACAGGCCCGGTCATACAGATAGGCCCGGGCTCCTACAGACTGCAAGCCTCTCCCGCCCCTGCCAAGCAGCTGAACAGCAGAAAAAAGACATTTATGTGCAGGCCTCTTCCCATCAGTGAGCACCTTGGTGACCCGCCACCACCCCACCCAGCCACAGGGCATCCCAGCCCGGAGGGAACTCACAGAAAGGGAACAGGCTCTGAGAGGACAATGGGCTCTGCCTCTGGCCTCCTGGTCTCTGGGCACAACCTCCTCAGTGACAGGGGACACTCCACTGAGGCCCAGCCCTGGGGAGACGGATCTCAGGCAGAAGGCTCATCCTCCTGCAGGGTGAGGGCGTGGTAACCAATGCAGCCGTGCCGTTGGAGGGCTCACCGTGGGCTGAGCCCGCGTCTCCCATGCTCGGATGCGAGCAGGCGGTGTTCCCACCTGTTCCCACAGACCTTCCCCAGCTCCTGCACCCTGAGCTCCGGGATCTGGCAGCTGTGGGTCAGAAGGCACCCCTTGCCCAGCCGGCGTGGCTAAGTGGTTGAGCATCGACCTATGAAACTGGAGGTCACGGTTCCATTCCCAATCAAGGCACATGTCCGGGCTGTGGGCTCGATCCCCAGTGTGGGGTGTGCAGGAGGCAGCTGATCAATGATTCTCTCTCATCATTGATGTTTCTTTACTTCTCTCCCTCTCCCTCCCTCTCTGAAATCAATAAAAACATTTTAAAAAGAAAGAAAGAAAGCACCCTCTTCCCGCACCTGCCCTCAGGAGAAGCGAGGGGCAGCACTGCACTCCGTGTGTCCCGAGGCAGCCCTGTGTGCCCAGAGCGCTGCCCCCTCCAGTCCCGGAGGACAAGGCCAGCTCACGAGGACCTGGGTCCACCCCCCACTCCCCACACAGAGACAAGAGAGATGGCAGGTGAGTAGCCCTACCTGCCGCAACTAGAGGCCAGCCCTGTCCTGCCTCTCCAACACCTGGACCAAGCCCTGGGAGCCCTGAGGGAAGCACCAGCCCTCCAGCCTGGTGACTGTCCAGGCTGCAGGAAAGAAAAGATGGGAGGTGGGAGGCTGTTTTCCCGCAGCCTAAGGCTAATTATGATAATGAATTCTAAGTGGAGAGTCCATCCTGGCAGCAGTTGCCAAGGAGATAAGCATCTCAAACAGCTGGTCCAGATTCCAGGGGTCAAGATGGAAGGCAGGCAGAGTGGCCAGTGTGGGAAGAGACCTCAGGCTGAGCGCTCATCTGGGCGGTGGGAGAACGGCCTCCTGAATCGAGAGGCCCCCTGAATCACGAGCGTTGACCCAGCCACAAGTGTCCACAAGGGAGGTTGGCCCCATCCTCCAGGACCCACAGAAGTAGGAGACACCTCAGCCAGACATCGGGAGGGCTTCTAGGTGCAGCCTGAGCACTGAGCAGAGGCAGGACCCCTCATAAAACAGAGGGATGCAGAGTCCTGAGGGCTGGGAGGCTGGTGTAGGGAGAGACGGGCAGGGAGGGGGCCTGGGGCGGGTGGGAGATGATGGGAGCCACCAGGGTGGAAGAGGCATAGTCACCAACCAGAAGAGCCCAAGGCAAGGCCTGAGGACACCCCTCAAGGTGGTGGGCCCCTGCCACGCCTGCAGGCCCGGGTGCAGGTCTGCATGCAGGTGTGTGTACATGCTCTCTGCCTGCCCTCATGCTTAGGAGGGGACCCCCCTTACCTTCAGAGAGAGGCCCCTCTGCGTCTGTCTCCTTTCCCCCTCCCCCACCCCCCCATCTGAATGCAGGAAATAATTTCTTTTTTAAAAAAACATGACATAGCCAATGCCACCTCCTTGCTGATTTCCCCCCTCCACTGGGGGGTTGGGGCAATAGGGCAGTACCTCCATGCAGGTGGATGGAGCCCTATCCCCACTCCCCTCCTAGGATCCCCCAGCCTAGATTCCCTCACTCCCTCCAAAGATTGACTCAGGAGATGGCTGGGTTATTAATCTCATTTTACATATTTAATGAAACAAACATTTAACAAGTGAATAGCAGGGGTAGGATGAAGGCAAGTCACTTCATAGCCCCCCTCCCCCGGCCCTGACGACTGCTCTCAGGCAGAGCTCAAGAGGTGGATGGGGAGGGGTCCCTAACATCAAGCTCCCCACAGGCTAGAACTGGTGGCAGCACCAGGCACATGACAAGCCTAAAGGCTGGAAGGCGCTCTTTGTCATTTCACAGATGAGAACAGGACGCTCTGAAGAGCTCGGGGAGGGGCGGCCTGCATGGTCGAGCCCAGCCCCCTTCCCCTGGAGGCATCTGTAGAAACACCCCTTCCCAGAATGATGTCCCTTCCAGCCAGTGCCCAGGGACTGGGCCAGGTGATCATCGCAGCCAGTGTGAGGCCAAGGCAGGTCCCCCTGAAGCCTGTTGGCCAGGCTCCCTGAGGAACCCCGCCCGCCTCGCCTGGGAGGACCTCGGCTAGCACTTCAGCCTGGAATCTAATTTTGCCCCTTAATAAACTGCTCTGCCTCGAGGACCCACTGCCACTTCCAATCTGCAGAGTGATGGAAAGCCCAGCTGCTGACGGCTGCTCCAGGTGGAAACCAGACGTAAAAAATCACTTTGTGATCCCGCCAGGGTCAGTGGGAGCGGGGGCCGAGTCTGGAGATTGTGCACACAGACCACTCCCTTGGGGCCAAGGCTCACCAAGTAGTGGCCCCCAGGCCACTTATGTCCAACCCGAATCTAATCTGAGGGTGAAAGGTTCTGGTAACTTCTACCTGAGCCTAAGGGTGTAGGAAGGAAATGCAGGCAAGCGCCCAGGACCCTGTATATAGCACGTGCTCAATAAATGACTCTGACCACAACTCAAGAGGTCCCAGATCCTCGGAAGGTCCAGCTCCTGCCTCAGCATTCGAAGCCTCCACCAGCAGCCTTGGCCGGCCTGTGGCCCACCCCCACTGGCAGCCCCTCCCCAGCTGGCTGGACAGCCACTCCATGTCTATAGCCTTTTCACACCAGCCCCTCATCCAGCCCTTCTCTCCTGAAACCAGGGCAGGAAGGTGCTCTCAGGGGACCCAGGATGGCCAGCATCCCTCCCAAACCTCAGCCACGGGCTCTTTCTAGGACGGGGGTGTGGAGGTCGGGGTCCTACCCTCCTCCAGGAAGAGCAGGCCTTCAGAAGAGGCCTAGGTGCCCTGGCAGCTGCGGGTTGTGTGGAGGGCTATCCCGGGCAGCCAGGCCTGGCAGGAACCCGCCATCTCAGCACACAGCAAGATGGCTTCCCCGGGCCTTCCAGGCGACCCCCAGAGACAGTGGCTGCACCTCGGTGATTGGCTCCCTATTAGTCACCTGTCCGAACTCAGACCACAGTGCTGGACAACAGCTCACCTGAGTGCCTCCCACCCACATAAGAGCCCACCTACTGCCCGCGCACACACACCCGGGCAGCAGCCACCTCGTCTCCACCCTGGGCTCTCCCTTGCCCTCCTGGGTCTCCTCACCTTCCCAGCCCACCTTCACAGAGACAATGCGCACCCCCTAGGGGTCCTTCTGCACATCCCTCTCCCTCCTAAGACCTCAAGCATCTCGGCTCTTCTTCCATCCAGAGGCCCTGATGTCCCATCTCTCCATGTCCCCACTGCAGCCACTGAGACCAGAGGAAGAGCACCCCACTCCCTTTGCCTGTTCCTCAGCCTCACCAGGGCGGCTGCCCTGCCCCGAGCCTGCGCACACTCCTCTGCTGCCTGGAACTCCCCTGCCCCCACACTCATCACACAGCTGCCGCCTTCTCGTCGCCCAGGCTTCATTTCAGCACCCAGCACCCAACCCTTTCCAGTTTACTCTCCAGGAGTACAGGGTCCTGACCCCTCTGAGCAGGGGTCCACTGCTCTCATCACCTGCTCTGCTCCCAGGCTCCCCAAGTGCACAGCAAAACCCACACACAGGGGTGGCCCCCACAACCTGCCGAGTGGCGACCGAAACTGCCCTCGCCGTGGTCAGATCCAGCTTGAGAGCCAAAAAGCCCACAGCCCCGTTCAGACAGGCTGGCCGGGGCCATGGACAGCAGGCTACGAGGTGGAGGGCAGGGGTCTGGGAGGGGCACTGCCTACCCCAGGGAGCCCACGGTGGGGCAAATGCAGCTCATTAAAAAGGCCCCATTCCTGAGGGATGGCAACATGTGTCCACGCGGACACTCAAACATGGATGTCACAGTGGCTCACAGGTGGAAACGAACACGTGGTGGGGCCATCCGTGTGGGCAAATGCTCTCAGCCCTGAACAGGAATGATCACAGACAAGGGCTGCCACCTGAGGAACAGATGGTGTGACTCCAGGGCAGCCAGTCTGTCCCCAAGGGCTGAGGAGGGGACACAGAGCAGATAGGCTTGGCGTTTTTATGGGGTGATGGGAAAATTTTGAAACCAGAGAATACACTCAACATCACAGAATCGTTCTGTTGGAAATGATTACTTGTGTGTTCTGTGAATCTCACCACAACTAACGAAAACAGAGGCAAAGAAACAAAGAGGAAAAAGCGAGACAAGGCCATGCTGGCAGGTCTGAGCCTTTGGGAAGCTCTGGTCTGCCCAGGCCATGCCCTCCCCACCCGTGCCTCAGTTTCCCTCTGTGACAGGACAGACTTGGGTGGGGAGAGCCATGGGCACCCACCTACTGGCATGGGCCCCATCCCTACCACCAGACCAAGGACACTTGCTCGGAAAGCCTGAGGGGTGACACTGCGTGGGTCCCCACAGGGAGGTGGCTTCCTGATGTGGGGGCTCCCCTCACAGTAGTGTCTCCTTCCACGGCTTACACTGAGCTGTCTCTGTCAGCTTCAGCCCCGCCCCACCCAAGTTCACTTTGTGGGCCCAGTCCTGGCCTGTGTCCCCTGGGCCTGCCCGTCCTGAGCTCCCCTGCCACCCCCACCACAATGCGGTACCTTTGGGGTCCTGCAAGTGCCTTACTCTGCCCGAGGAGCTGGCCTGAGCAGAGGGCCACCAAGGCTGACTCCTGACCCTGCAGGTCCCAAGTCTCTGCCCTGCTGGGCCCTCAGCTTCACCACAGGAGGCACCATGCAGGATGGGGAGCAGGAAGGGCACTGCCCTCTGCCCCCAGGCTGACAGGACAGCCAGGCCTGCCTCCCCCACTACAGTCTCCGCTAAACTCATCCTAAAGACCCTCCAATCAGCTCTTAGGCTGCCCCCGCAGACTTGTGCCCTATAAACATCTCTAGTGAGTGTCCTCTCAGCCTCCGGCAGCAGGGCCTCATTTTTACGTGCCCCTCCCAAGCCAGCCTTGGTCCTGACTTCCGGCTCGGCCACCAGATGTGTGACCACTCGGCATCCATCCTCCAAATAGCACCATAGCTGCTGTCTCTTCCCCTAAGCCACCAAGCGCCCAGGACGGAGGGCCCAGGATGGAGGGCCCAGGATGGAGGGGAGCTGGGGGCAGGGTGACCTTGTCACCTGCACCAGGAGGCACCAGATATGCCTCCATCTGGAATTCCTCGAGGAAATTCACTGCACACCATAACACACAGGGTCCTTGAGTCTGAGTCCTATCCTGTTGAAGAAATGCGCAGCCAAGCCCACATGCTTGAGAGTAACTCCGGAGGGTCAGCAATCTTCCTTACGTTTTCCAGCATCTTTCCAATTTCCTATGATGGTTATGCAATAGAAAAGGTAATAAACCATAACCAAGTGTTTAAGAGGCCGTAGCATCCCCTTGCTCAGACAGAGTGGCGCTGTCGGCCGCTGCCTGGGTCAGACACCGACTTCCTTCCACACTATGTTATTCAGCTCTCAGCTCATTAAACACCCACGTCGGAGAGGATGCTCTCTGGGGAGCAGAGGCCTTGTGAGCACACAGGGCTGAAGCAAGAGATCCAGATGAGCAGCCCCTTCCCCAGCACCAGGGGGGCCAAGCCCCACTCCGCAAGGGCCGGCTGCTGCCCAAAAGGAGAGACAGCCATGAGCTCATGATCAGGACCATGGCCAGCGTCCGGCTCGGCCCTCTCCCTAGGCACACTGGGCCAGGACACCACCGCTGTGTCCCTCATGAAGGCTGGGTCTCTGGGTGAACAAACTTCTCAAGTCCTGTGGACCCAGCCAGGCTCCGTGGCAACCTGTCCACCAGGGGCCCAGCTTAGCACCCTGCACACAGGAAGCAGACACCATCTATCTCTGAAGGAGCTGGCAAAGTGCTCGCCCAGGCTCCTCCCACCACCACACCCCAAACCTGTTCACCACTTCCCCAAACCTGGGCTCCCAGGAGAAAATGGCCTCGTTCTCCTACAAAGCTTCAAGCACTCTTTCCAAACCAAAATAGGAAAGCAAACTCTAAGTCCTAAGCTGTCTAGTTAGGTGAAGACGGAGGGGCCATGTAGAGCTGGAGCCAAGTGGACAGGATCTGGGGCAGCCATGGGCAAACTACGGCCCGCGGGCCAGATCCGGCCCGTTCGGCTGTTCTATCCAGCCCGCGGAGCCGAAAGAGCGGAGGGTTCTCTTGCTCTCCCCTCCGCTCCTTTACTTTGAATTTATATTAGTTCACACAAACACTCCATCCATGCTTTTGTTCCGGCCCTCCGGTCCAGTTTAAGAACCCATTGTGGCCCTCGAGTCAAAAAGTTTGCCCACCCCTGATCTGGGGGATGGAGGGGTCTACACTCTGCAGAACGATCCAGAAGGAACACCATCCAACATCCCAGAGACGAAATTCAGACTCCAGGCTGGCGGCCTGGGACACATCCACCCTCCCATTTCCCCAAGTGGAGCAGCCCCAGCCTGACCATCAGAGCTCTTCAGGGAGCTGCCTGCCCCGGCGTCCCCTCCTTCGGCAGCGCCTGCTGCTGGGCAGCGGGACAGAGGCTCTGGGCAGCCAGTGGCTGGAGAGAAGCCACAGCCTCCTCGAGGGCAGGCAGGTCACCACCCCTAGCAGGCCTCCCCTCCCTGTCTGCAGGGGCTACAGGGGAAAGCTGGGGCCCCTGAAGCCCAGTGCCTGCCAGGCCTGCACCCTGGCTGCCCCACTTACCTCACCTGGGGCCCCGCACCTCAGTGTCTGAGGCTAAATGACAGCAGGTGTGTGAAGCACCTGAGGAATCACATCAAACTCCAACACCCATCATCCCAGAGACAACATTCTCACCAGTCCCTATAGAATAGGGAGCCAGAAATGCCTTCCAGACCCCCTGTGACTGATCCCACACCTAACCAGAGCTCAGACCCGCTTTTCCAGGAGGAAACCCTCCGCTGGGGCCCGCATCCCTGCCCTTCGCCCCCTCCACAGCAGGCTCCCGGTGCCGACCAGCCTGGCACTCCAGTGAGACAACTCTGAGTGGGTTGCAGAAACAGCCACACAAACTTCCCGAGGCAAACTGTGTTAGAAGCACCTTATTCTTCTGCAAAGTTATCCTTACAGCTCCCACGTGGGTCCAGCAGAACCTCCAGAATGCAGGCCCAAGCAGGGCCGGGGCGCGCCGATCTCAGGGGCACCGAGACCCTCAAGGTCTTCAGCCCTATTTCCTTCTGGATGAATTAAAAGCATGGTCTATGCACTGGTCAGCGTGCTCAGTGGTTAGAGCATCAGCCCATGTACTGAAGGGTCTTGATGCCCTGTCAAGGGCATGGTGCCGGTTGGGACGTGTGCATGAGGCAACCAATTGATGTGTCTCTCTCACGTTGATGTTTCTCTCTCTGTCTCCCCGTCCCTTCCACTCTCTAAAAATCAATGGAAAGATATCCTCGACTGAGGATTAACAACCACAAAAAAGCATGGTCTGTCTCAGGCTTGAATAATAAACACCCCAGCCCCACCCAACAACAGACCAGTCCATGTGCTCAATGAATAGCCCGGTGCCTCCCCTCTGACTCTCTTACTTCACATGAGTGATGACAGGCTTTAGAAACAGTCGTCTCTCTGGCACTGACCCTCTCCTGCATGCACCCACCTCACCAAGAACAAGCTCACTGCTGTACCAGCTGCCAGGGAAGCGAGTGAACAGGTCAGCGGGACACACGACTGTGGACACCAGTCTGGGCTCAGAGGGGAGACGGGGGCGTGGCCGGGGCAGGGCAGGCCTGAGTCAGGCCCAGCACCACGCTGTTTCTTCAGCAGCCTGTTTCTTCAGTGTGGATGGAGACGTTCTTGGGACAATCTTAGGTCTGCTTCTCTTCTTTCTGCCTTGGACCAAACCCGCTGCTTGGGCTCTGTAGGGAGGGCTGGACAGGCGCTATGCAGTCATAACAGGACGGTGCGCTCCCTCTGCCAGCGATGCCTGTGCACTGCCACGAAGGAGGCGCGTGGGAGAAGCTGCCAGCGCCTTCCACAGATTGGTGTCAGAAAGCTCAGCTGAGCTCCAGCCTCCTGGCGGGCATCTCCCATGCTCCTGGGACAGTCCCATCCAAAGTGGGCTCAGCCTCACGGCCCACACGAGCTAGGTCAGCACATGACTAGTCAGCACAGCCTTCGTGGGAACCCAGTGTCCCAGGGCCCATGTGATGTTTTTTTACGGTCCAGGGGTTCATTGGTACAAGCTGCCCGCAGTGGTGTTTTTCCATGTGTGGAGGCTCAGGATGCCAGAATGTCTGCCATCAGCAGAGCAGAAGCATCTCCCAATACCTGGGCAGCGCAGAGCTCGAGTCTTCTTAGGAGAGCAGCTAGTCCCTGGACAAGCGTCAGACCCAGGCCTCACATCCAAGGGCGCCCTCATGTCTAAGCAGCAGCCTCGAACCCCTCGGCAACCACAGAGTCAGCTCAAACTGATCCTGTCCTATTTCTAACAAAACCCCAAACCAAAGTTGAAACCTTGGGTACACCACTCACGAGTCACACCTGTGAACCCCACTCACAAGTCACACCTTGGACACCCCACGGTAACGCTGTGGACCCTCAGCGGCTGCTCCCACAGAGCCTCAAGCTAGGACAGGATGGGGGCCTGAGCCTTTCAGAAGCGCAGTGCGCTGTCCAGGAAGACCCGGTGCTGAAACCCTCAAATCTGGCCGGAGCCCTGGATGGGGAGACAGATTTGAGCACCACCTCCTGTCTCCTTGCCTGTAGACCTCACAACAAAAGACTTTCTTTTTTCAAAAGACAGCGCCACAGTGTTATCCTTTATGCGCATTAGGCACCAGGCCCTTGTTGGCAGTAAGACTTTCCCTCAGGCCCAGGTGCTGGCTGCCGGGGTTGAGAACTGGCCAAGGCTGGACCGAGGGGCAGGAGGCTGAGGACGCTGTCAGCCCACGCCAGCCCTTGTCTGCTGGGCCCTCCACCCCCCTTCAGGACGAGGCCTCGCCTGCTGAACCAGTCATGGTGACGAGCTGCGTGACCGTCACATGCACCCAGCACTGTGTTAAGTGACTCACAGAATCATCACCCTCACATTACAGATGAGGAAACTCAGGGCTGAGGTCTGGGGGCGTCAGTGGAGGCAAGGTCCCAGCCAGGCTGGCCCAGAGCCCGCAGTCCCCACCCCTCACAAGCCCTCTCCCCAAGCACATCCTCTGAACCCCCTTTGAAAAACCCCTGCAAACTCCAGACCCTGTACCTGAAAATCCTCTTACATAGAGAATCCCCCACTTTCAGGTGCATAGACCCTCAGGACCCGAGTCCCTGCCCCGTGGTGTGAGGGGTGGACATGGGGAGGAGCACTTACAGGGCTGCTGGGCTCCCCACGGACGGGCCTGGTCATTGCTGGGTGTCACTGCTGAGAGGCGACACCTGAGGGAGGCAGCGCTGAGGGAGTCATGGAAACTCTCAAGCTGCCCTCCCAGAATTCCACCCAGGACCCGCAGTTTCTCCCTGAGCCCATGTGTGCCCTGGGGCGCCTGCCCAAGGCACACTCTCCATCCAGCAAAAGCAGAGGAAGGACCCTCCTGGGGCCTCGGGGTTGGGGAGGAGATCCCAGGTATTTCTGCCAAGGCTGGCCCATACCTCGGGGTCTCCAATCCGCCCCCTCCCCCCCAACTCAGGGAAGGTTCCTGTCTCGAGTGCCTCTGGCAAAGCTCACAGGCCAGGGGAGGGATGAACATGGCTCTGCACCCAGGCATGTCTGCAGAGAAAGCCCCTTTTGCAGGGGGTGGGTGGGAGGGGGAACTGGTCTGAGGCCCACAAAGCCCAGAGTCCACAGGGCAGTTGCCTCCTTCCCACCTCTGGCAGCAGCTGTCCTCTGAGATTCACTGGGACACCCCCATCTTCCAGAAACCAGGCGTGAAGACAAAAGGCTAAAGGGTGACCAAGGAGGGCTCAGTACTGCCCCAGGCCCAGATGGGTCTCCACTAGGACTACCAGCCCCAGACCGTGTCCCCACCCTCCACCAGTTTCCAAGCCCGATGCAGAACCAGCGCAGAACCCCCCCGCGCAGAACCGGCGAGGAGGAGGAGGAGCTTGCCCTTCATTTAATTAATGAATCCACAAGCCAAAACATGAGTCAGGCTGTCAGCCCAAGCTGGGCAAGGGAACAGGGCACTGGGCGGCCACACCCTAGGGGTCAGTGGGCAGTGAAGGCTTCCTGTGTCAGGGTGGAGCTGGATCCGTGGATGGCAGCACAGGGAGAGTGGATCATTCCACACCTGGGGACAGGATGATAGGCAACGAGTCACACAACAGGATGGCCCTGGCATCGTGGGGAGAGCATACTGCACCAGCCCTGGGAGTTCATCTCCACCAGACCCTCTGTGCCCACTTTACTGATAGGATAACTGAGGCCTACAAAGACTAGATTTAAGTGCCTAACCCAACAGCAGCTGCAGACCCCTCCTGCCTATCCCACTTTCCAGGAGAAACCGCCTACCACTGAGCAGCCTTTCCCTGAGTCTGAGCACCCCAATGGTGAGCTGGGGGCAAGGGAAGCTCAGGAAGCTCGTGCCCTCGGTAGAGGGGCCAAGGAGGGCCTGAGCAGGCTGCAGGGCAGGGCTGCCTTGGCAGTGAGGGCTAATGCCATTGACGCCCCCACGCTGCTGGCCCACATGTCCTGATTCAGGGCTGCCCAGAGAGAAAACAGGAGAGCAGAGCCTGGCCCAGGGTCCCTCGTTTCTCATTCTGAACACTGCCGCTTTCAGTAGGCAGTTGGCACAGAGAGCCAACCACTTCAGGCCCAAGCAGGGAGAGACCACTCAGAGGGGACCCCCAGGAAAAGCTGCCAGCCATGGACATCTGTGCCCAAAGCATGGCAAACCTCCAGCACCTGCTGAACCGTGGGTATGGGCTGTGTATGTACCGGAGGTCACCTCGGGCCAGGACCTGGATGACCACAGCCTGTCCCACCCAGAGTCCCCTGGGCCCCCAGCCAGACGGGAGGGTCCTTGGTGAGCAGACACTGGGCCTTCGGAGGCTGAAGAGCACATCTGAGCAGCCAGCCCAGGAAGAACAGAGCCACCTGGGGCCCTGGAGCTGACGCTCGCCATGCCAGGAGCCCGTGCCTCTTGGGATTCCCAGGGTGGCTGGGTGCTGAGGCTGGGGACATAGTCCCCCCAGGACACCCTCCCCACAAGCAGCCTGGCATTTCCCTCCCAGGATCACCGCCCCCATCCCACGGAGGGTCTGTCCAGACACATGGGCCCAGGTCCCTGGTCACACTCAGTGGGTCACACTCACAAGCACACACTCCTCTCATCCAGGTCAGGTGGAGAGAGTTTCCCAGAATCCGCCCCTCACTCCCATCCCAAAATGCTTCTCACACAAAATGGCCGAGCGGCTGGTCTGGTTGGGATGGGAGAGTGCATGTACTTCCAGAGGCCATGCAGGAGGACACAGGCACAGGCACACGCACTCTCACAGACGCCAGCCAGAGGCCACTGGCCCTGCCCCAGGGCCAGGAGCTCCCTGAACACCAGGCCTGGGGCACCAACCACCCTTCTGGGTCAGGGGTGGCAGGCCCCTGCAGCAGCACCCCTCCACCTGGCGGGATGGAGATTCAGGGATGCAGGCAGGGTCAGGGCCAGCTGCAGGCACCAGGGGCAGGACTCAACTTCCCAGAGCTTCGGGTTGGGGGAGGGGAGTCATGTTAGGACCCCGCCCATTTCAGCAACCCAGAAGCTCTCCCCAAATGGAGTGAGTTGCTTGGGGGGCTGGGGAAGGTAGGCCAGCCCTTCCCCCATCATCCCCTTCTTTGGGGGAGCCCAGCCCAGGGGGGCCCTCCAGGAGTCCAGATCCAGAGGCTAGACGGGCAGCGCCGCCCTCCCTCCCCGCAGGCCCTTTGTTTGGTGCAATGGCCGTGGGGAGGGGCCTCTCTAGGGCCAAGGAGGGGTGGCTGAGGCTACGCAAACCCCATCCCGCAGGGGAGGGGCTGATGCAACCCAGCCAAGCCGCATGGGTGAGGGGGGAGGAGGGGAGGGAAGGACAGGCGCCCCCACTCTACTCTGATCCCCGCACCCCAGAACTACTTCCGGCCTGATCTCTCCAAAAATCTCTCCAGTCTGCGCCCTTCGCTTCACCCAGGGGACGCGGTCCCGGCTGGGTCCCAGGCTCCCGGCATGGGCGCGGAGCCGGACACTCACACGTAGGCGTGGTAGATGAAGGCCCAGCCGCGCGGCCGCTCCAGCACGTTGTAGAGGAAATTCTGCAGCTTGCGGTAGAAGGCGTTGCGCTTCGGGGGCTTCCCGGCTCCCACGCCGCCCGCGCGCGGCTTGCTGAGGATGCTGCCGCGTTTGGAGGCCTCGGAGCCGGCGATGAGCAGTGCGCCATCCCGGGTGCTGTCGGGCGCGCCGGGGTCCAGCCCCACGAAGCCCACCTTGAGCTTCTTCTCCCCGCTCGGGCCGGGGTACACGCCGCCGTTGCGCGACTTCTGCACCATGGTGCGGGCGGCGCCCGGCGGAAGGGGCGCAGACTCAGCGGGGGCAGCGGGGGCGGCACGCTGGGGGCGCCCCGAGCCCAAGCCCCCGGCCCGGGAGCCGCATGGCAGGGGCGGTGGGGGCGGCAGCAGCGGCGGCTCCGCGCTCCAGCTGGCCCTGGCCTTGCGGGGGGCCGGAGGCGGGGATAAGGGGAGACGCGGCGGCCACCTCGCTCCGCCCTCCGCCTTGCCCCGCCCCCGTTAACCCCTGCGAAGCCGTGCGGGCCTCGGGAGGGGCGGGAATCGAGAGGAGGCTAGGCGTCTGTGCCTCCGGCCAACCCCTTCCCGCTCCCTTGGCCACCTACGCCCGGAGAAGAGAACCTGCCCCTTGGTCACCTCTGAGGTGGACAGGCCCAGGCAAACACACACCCTAGCGGTCCTAGCCCCTCTGGACCCTGCACCTCCAAGTGGGGAGGGGTGGCTTTTAGGTGGACAGGCCTGACCCCCACCCGCACCCCACCCTACCCTTTGGCCTCCAAAGCTAGTAGCCAAGTGGCCTGTTTTTTCTTTTTAATTCGACAGAAAACAGTGGTCCATGCAGGCACAGGGCTAATTTGTGAGTCATCCAAAATGTTGGGGTTGGACTGTGCACAAGGGCAGGTCCCAGGGGCCACACCCCTGACCCCACCTCCCCGCCTACTTGCCCAGTGGTCAGCCCCAGGGCTGCACCCCTGAGGAGCCCAGGCTGAGGAAGGAGGGGCCAGCCTGGTCCATTGTTGGGGGGGGGGGGGGCTGGATGGCAAAAGGAAAGGAGGGGCGCTCTGCATTCCCCGCACAGCTGGACCCACAGGGATGGCATCTGGGTGACCCCCATTCTCACTCTTCAGAGGGCTGGACAAAGTGACTGCAACTCAGATGTCAAACTCCAGAAGGGGCCGCCTCCACCTGATCCCCTGAGACAGGCCAGTCCCTCCCAGGGGAGTCTCTTCCGGGACTTTGATGTGCTAGTGAAGCAGCCCCTGAAAGACTACCGATGCTGGGGGTGAGGGGTGAGATGGAGGCCCCTCCGGAGGAAGCCTGGCTGAGGCAGGGGAATGCTGGGACCCTCTCTTCTCTCATCTGCAAAGGCACTTGGTAGATTCCGGGAGGCCCACCCTGCATCAAGGTGTGAGCCTCTGCTTCCTCTGTTACGATGTCCTTTCAGAGAGCTGGCTCATTGATCATCTATGTCTTCAGTTTTGTGTCCTGTCCATCGTCAGCTAGCTGTCTGGTCTCCCCCCAGCATACCTGTAACTCAGGTGAAGCAAGTCGTAAACATGCTCAGTTGGGGTGAATTCCATGCAAGTGACAGGAATTCCATTTATTTAAAAACTAGAGGCCAGATGCATGAAATTCATGCAAGAGTAGGCCTTCCTTCCCCCGGCCAACACCTGGGATCTGGGCTCCCCTCGCAGAGGGAGGCCCCGTCCACCCACCGCAGCCCACCAGTCGGTGGCCTGGGCCTCCCTCTGCAGGGCGATCACAGGGCAATGGCTGGGCCTCCGACCAATCATATCACAGCCGCCTTGGCTGGCCTGGTCATAGCATGGTCCCGGATGGTCATTCGGATGGACGTTCCACTGTTCCACCATTTGGTCGATTTGCGTATTACGCTTTTATTATATAGGACAGATGGAAAAGCTTTCAGGTTCAAGCCATCTTTGCCAAGACAGCAATGAGGATCCAGAGTAGAGTGGAAAATTTCAGGTGCACAGATGCCCAGCTCCAGCCTGGAGAGGCCTGCAGCCAGCGTGAGCTGCCAAGCAGGGTGCTGTCCTGTCAGCACCTCTGTATTGAACACTGTCCCCAGACCCCCAGTCTCCTCCTCTGTCCCCACGGGCCGGTGGCCACACCAAGCAGCCCAGCACAGACCAGTGAGTGAGCTGAGAACCATGGTGGCCACTGTCACCTCCCAGGCTAGCACAGAGGTCTCGGGAATCCACCCATCTCCAGCTCTTGCTCTGTCCCCACCCGCAGGGAGCTCCCTGCTTCTGCATTCCTCTCAACATGCGACATGCCGTGTCCCGCAGGGCCTGGCACGATCAGGCCCCTATGGGTGGTCAGCACATGTGGCAACTGCTGGTGGCTGAGGCCAGATCAAAGCATGTCAGCATTGTCCCCTCCAGGGAACCTGCACAGCTACTCTTCCGAGGTGGTGCAGGTCAGTGAGCAGGCTCAGCATTTTCTGGAAACCCACTTCTCCCAATCCAGGGGGTCCTGACTACTTACTCTTTCAGCCCTAAACTGGGACAGGGCAGGGCTTCTCCTGGCTGGTGGGCCGGCTGAGTGACATCAGCAGTGAGGCCGGTCCCCTGTTGGCCGTGGAGGGGGACTGGCGCTGATGCCCTGCTTGTGGGCCCTTTGGGACAGCCTGTCTGCTGCTCTGTTACATCCCTGTCTGCTCACAAGCCACACAGAAGGTGTTTATCTCCAGGTGGTCAACCACACTGGAGTTCAGCGGCCGGGCCCGCGGCCTGAAAAGCAGCTTCCTTTTGCACCAGCACCAACACCAGCTCCCGTCTCCTCCCAGGAGAAGAGCTCCTTCCCAGTATGTCTGCAGAAAAAGATGATCCCGCAGATACTCAGCGGGAAAGCTCGCCAGCACGAGAAACGAGACTTAATTTGGGGAAATGAGGACGGACAGATTCTCAATCATTTGGCCTGGGTCAGAGTTTGTCATCCTAACCCTATCATTTGGACAACAGGAAGTGCCTGTGCAGACAGCAAGTCCCAGCCCTGCATCCCCCCCCCCCCCAGGAATTTTCCATTATTAGGAGGAGGTAGGGCTGCATTTAGCCAGCTCCTGGGGGAGTGGGAAGTGAGGAAAAGCCTTAACATATGAAAGCATTGATTTTAAAAAAAACATCTTACACTAAACTCAATAAAAATGTAGACATTTTTCAAAGGATCAGAGTTATCAACCATCCTCCCAGCCCCTGGCAAACCAGCTAATTGCAGGAGGGAGCTGGCTTGGTCTCCTCAGCCACCAGTAATCTATTGACACCAGGCGTCCAGGGTCGGCTGCCTGCGGCTGCAAAGCCCGACTGGACAGTGGAGGTAGCCTGGGTGCATGGGGAGGGCGGGCCCTCGAGGGAACCCCTGCTGTGAGGTCCCACATCCCCTGTCCCCACTCTGCATGCAGCTTCTAAGAGCAAGGGTGGTGCTTGGGAGGTTGTGGGTTTTGTCATTTCCCACCCCACACTGCCCTTCCCACTCCTGTGCACAGTGAAGTCTCTGTGACAGTGTCCCTGTGCCGTGCAGATTAAACGTGGGGAGCAGACAGGCCCATAGCTCATGCCCTGCGATGCTGAGGTTGACCTAGTCAGCGCTCCTGTGGCTCGTTGACACTCTCCAAATGCATTCCTCACCATGGGATCTTCATCCATGTGATGTGGCCCTGTGACTCTCAGACTGCCCCACTCCACATTCCCCCGTGCCCCCTTCCAGCCCCCATGGCCCACCTGGCAAGTAGATGAAACCCCAGTGGGCCTCAAGCAAGCAAAGGAGCCTTTGCCTGCAGTGTACCCTCCACCAGGAATGTTGTTCCCGCCACTGGCGCATGAGGTCCCTGTGCATCTCCTCATGGAGGCTCTGCTGTGGCCCTCCCTAAAGTGGGGCCTCACTGCTCCCCTCAGCGCTAGTTTCTCATCACAGCTGAAACTGTTTTTCTTATTTGCCTGCCTCCTATTCACCTCCCTCCCCGCTAGACAGAGAGCTCGGTGAGGAGGGTCATACAGACGCTCATACCACATGCACATACTCACATTCCCTGCACACACCCACACCCCATGCACATGCTCAAACTGTGCATACATCCACAGCCTGTGCACACACCCACACCCCATGCACATGCTCAAACTGTGCACACACTCACACCCCGTGCACACACCCACACCCCATGCACATGCTCAAACTGTGCACACACTCACACCCCGTGCACATGCTCAAACTCTGCACACACTCACACCCCCTCCACATGCTCAAACTGTGCACACACACCCCGTGCACATGCTCAAACTGTGCACACACTCACACCCCGTGCACATGCTCAAACTCTGCACACACTCACACCCCCTCCACATGCTCAAACTGTGCACACACACCCCGTGCACATGCTCAAACTGTGCACACACTCACACCCCCTGCCCAGCTCATCAACTTTCCCTGAATGAGTGAGCAGTCACATTTTCAGGTGGGCATCACTTGGATCCTCCAGCCAGGATGTGCCCTCACTGATTGGCCTGGGCTCTGCAGCCAGGGGACTCTGGGAGGATGTGGACAACTGCAGCTCCGTGCCGTGGAGACAGGCACACCACCAGGAGCATAGTCAGCCACCCTGCCCACACACAGGCTGTCAGCATCTGGACACTGGCTGCCCGCCCACCTGGCCCAGGCTCACTTGAGTGCCTTGCTTGCTTGGCCAAATGTCCAGTAGGATTTGGACAGAGCTGTCCAGTCTGGGGCAGGGCCTGTGGGCTGTCAGAGTCCCCCACCCCACTCACCCAGGACAAGGTCACCACACGAAGCCAGAAGGGTGGCCAGGAAAGCTGGGTTCTGACCAGCAAACCAGCGATGCATCAGCCCAAACAGAGCTGGCATGCTCGGTCAGCACCAGGCTCTGCCGAGAGGGTCCCACAAACTGCTCTGCCTCAAACATGGGCTCCACCACGGGATTGCTGAGGGCAGGTGAGGTAACCTCACAGAGGCCAAGTTCCTCATTGGTGGAGGGAAGAGAAGGGCTGCCAGCTGCCAGCTGCTGGGGGTTAACCCGAGAGGATCCTGTAAGATATCCAATGCCCTGGGTGGCGTGGGCACAGAGGAGGGTCCAGGAAGTGGCAGGAAGGTGCCAGGCAACCCCAGATCCTGCTTAGAAACACCTCCTTCTTGGTCTCTTACAGACCCTCCCTCAGGCTGTCATTGCAGGGAATCATCTGTCGGTCCCTCCCCACTCAGACATCTGACCACGTCCTTTCCCAGTGTCCCACCCACAGGTGAGGGCCAGGTAGGCCAACCGCTCTCACCTGGAGACGTCTGGTTGTCACAACAGAGCAGATGCTTCTGGCATCTAGTGGGTGGAGCCTCCTTTACAGCACAGGAAAGCACTCCTCACCCCAAGAATTACCTGTCCCTGATGTCAATAGTGCTGAGGTTAAGACAGAAGTTTTCTTTTTAAATTCAGCTATTCCTGGCAAGTTAGTCATTCATACCTTAGCACAAAATAGTGCAAACAAATGGACTTTCTCCCTAAAGCTTGGGAAAATACCTAAGCCACGGGATGAGGATTTTCATGGGAAGAAGGCAGGAGGCGGGGATGTTGGGCAGGCCTCCATGTGAGGGCCACACCCTCCAAGTGGAAACAGAGTGGCCATCATCAGAGTTCAGCACAGTAACCCTAGGTTTTCCATGTTGCTGCTCTCTACCTTGATGACAAAATGCGCTGTCACAGCTGTGTCACCACTCGCTGGCCTCACTGCATGTATGACTTCAGGTCAGTCACAGACCCTCTCTGGGCACGGATTCCTGGCTGCAAAAGGGGGCAATAACAGTAAAGAAGCCACAGGACTGAGCTGGTGCAATGGGCACAGTCTGTGAAGCACTGAGCACGAGGCTGCATGAACAGCACTATGTAAGCATTACAGTGAAAGGAAACGCATCGCTGGCAGGCACTGCTGTCCCCAGCCTGCAGGGGGATGTCCTCTTGTCAGGAAAGGGGGAGAGAGGACACCAAGGCATCGAATGTCCCCGGGGCCCCCACCCCTGCAGAGGCCACCGCAGCTTTCCAAGAAAGTCAGGCGCAGGGAGGGGGCTCTGGGTGTTCCTGGGTGTGGGACATCCATCGGGCCCTGCCCCTCGAGGGGCAAGAGCTCTACCCAGACACTGGGCAATGGAAGGGGGACCTTACACCCCTAGCATAGGACTGGGCATGGCCCCTCTTCCCCGCCCCTCTCCTGTCCTCCGATTCCCACCCTGTTCTGCCTGCCCCTCCACCACCCCTTTCCAGACAGCCAAGCCTTGGAACCCAGGAGCCCTGCTGACTCCACAGCGTCAAACTGCGCTGGCTCTGGTGGCGTCCTCCTCACCGAGTTCCCCTGGGAGCTGGGCCCACCAGGCCTCAGAGATGGCGCAAGCCCAGCCCACAGCCCCCATGGCTCCTCCACGGAGCCTGCAGTGCATCCTCAGGGAGGCCACCCAAGTCTGTCTAGTCCAGGGGTGGGCAAACTTTTTGACTCGAGGGCCACAATGGGTTCTTAAACTGGACCGGAGGGCCGGAACAAAAGCATGGATGGAGTGTTTGTGTGAATTAATATAAATTCAAAGTAAAGGAGCGGAGGGGAGAGAAAGAGAACCGGATAGAACAGCCGGATCCGGCCCGTGGGCCGTAGTTTGCTCATGGCTGGTAGTCCCTGCCCCCACCTGCAGGCCCGCCCACTTAGGGCCCCCCCCCCCCCCCCCCCCGGTGCTCTCTCACCTCCTCACAACGTTGGCCCCCACCCTGCCTCCTGCCCCCGCCAGCCCCAGGCCAGGCCCAGACCCTGGTGTGCTGAGCTGATCCGACCTCCATGCTGGCGGCTACCGCACCTGGGGGCTCTTGCCTCATGCAGCTTCCGTGGGCTTCCCGGCTGCCCTGGCTCTCCACCTCCTCCCCAGCCTACCCCACGGTGAGACACCAGGAATGCCAAGTGGAGCCTGGGAAGGAGCCAGCTCCCAGCACCTCCAGACCAGATGCACTCCTCCCTTCCTCCCTGGCTCACACCCCAGACAGTCCAGCTGCCCGCCGGCCTCCCTCACCCCCCTCACAGCTGCAGGACGGGGCAGCTGCCCAGCGCCTCCCAGCGGCTCAGCCCAGATGCCAGGCTGCCAGCCAGCAGTGCAGGTAAAATCAAAACATGTGCTCACATGCATGCACACACATGCTCTCTCTGTAACATGCACACACATAGATCCAAACCCATGTGCATACACACATGCACACCCATGAACACACACACATGCACGTGCTCACTGGCCCAGCTCCTGAGGGCTCTGGGACACCCCACTGCACACCTCACACCCAAGCCACACTTGCACAGGAGCACGTGGCCTGCTGGGCTCACATACCAGATGCACGCATGTCATGCAGCACACCCACGGGCCCCTCAAAGACACACCAGGGCCCCAACAAGAGACAAGCTCACCGTTGCCACAAGGACATTCGACCACTGGGGTTTGAAACCACTGTTAGGACACTGGGCTGTCACTGCCAGGGCCAGCCTGGAGACTGGGGAAGGGCAGGGTGCCCTGGGCAGACAAGGGCAGGAGGCAGATCAGATTCGGCAGCTCAGCCAGACCCCGCAGCCTCAGAGCTCATGAATTTGTCAGAGGCTCCCACAGTGCAGATGGAAGCCACTGGGGGTCCTGGCAGCCCTGCTCTAAACCACCCGCCAGCCCCATGAAGGGCGGGAGCACCTGCCCAGGCTGGCTTCAGGCCTCGGCACCAGCCCTGCATGCACCTCTCTGGCCCCTGCATCCCCCTAGCAACCCAGGGCCCTGAGGCTCTACCCGCCCCCACCCCAGGGCACACTGCCCAGGCTAGTGTCCCCCTCACCCACGCACTGTCCTGTCCAGCTGCCCCTGGGGCTCCCCAAGTTGAGGTCACCCCTACCTACCCAGCTCCTCTGCCCACCTGTGGAGGGAAAGGGTTCCCAGCCCCTAGACCTAAGTTTGTCTCTGCGTCTCAGCCCTGTCCGCGGGCCTCTGCTCTGACTGACGGCCATTCCCAGAGCGGGACAGCGCTGCGCCTAAGAGCACCTGACCACAGCCGTCACCCAACCCTTCCCACAGCTGGCCAGGTGCCGCCTGCCCTGTCCTCAGCATGGCGGGTGGAGCAGGACTCAGGCACTCCTGCCAAGATCAGTGCCCCAAGTCCCCAGAACCTTCCAGAGGCTCTCAAGGTCAGAACTGTTTTCGCAATAACACCGGACCACTTTTCTTCCCTTCTTTCTGTCCTTGTGTAGTGGTTTCCCCGCAGTGCGTCATGATGTTGTGGTGTGTGCTAGGCATTCTTGTTTTATTATTTTTCCTTTGTAGTGAGATTATGGGTTATCTTGGTTTTTCTCTTTATTTTTTTCCCATCAGCATTTATCCCCCTCTACCCTCTTCTACCTCCACTCCCCCGAGCCCCCTGCCCCTGCAATCACTACACTGCATTTTTTTAAAGATTTGGATCTTTATTTTTTTAATAAGTTTTTATTGATTTCAGAGAGGAAGGGAAAGGGAGAGAGAGATAGAAACACCAATGATGAGAGAGAATCATTGATTGGCTGCCTCCTGCATGCCCCACACAGGGGATTGAGCCCGCAACCGGGCATGTGGCCCGACAGGGAATGGCCTCCTGGTTCATAGGTTGGTGCTCAACCACTGAGCCATGCCGGCTGGGCCACACTGCATTCTTGTTTTAAACATCTGTTTTCATTTCCAGTCCACTCGGCATCCATAGATGCAACCTCAGCGACGTTTGACACTGTGAGGGTCTGAGACGCACAGCCCAGAGAGTAACCTCAGAACTCTGCCCACACTCCCACAGCCTCCCTTCCTACCAGGCGGGCATATCGCCCTCTGACTCTGTAGCCCAGGCCCCAGGTGTGGCCAAGACCTGCTGAATGGGGGCTGCTCCAGGAACAGCTGGAAATGGGATCCATTTGCAGCGCTGGAGGCAGGGGAGCCCCCACCCAGAGGTCAGTGGGAAAATCCCAGGAGAGGTGCCTGCTTATGCTGCCCCCTTGTGAACACTTGGAGCTATTGCATGCCCCACCAGGCCGAGGTCCCAGATTTCAGCCTCCTCCCATCGCTGTCCTTCCCCCACCCTTCCCCACCCTGTGGGCCAGCCTGAGCCAGGGTGCAGGGAGGCAAGGGCGAGGCCAGGCTTCAGACTTGTGGGCTTGGGGCTTCTCAGACCTGCCTTCATCAACCCACCCCAAAAGTGGTGCCCAAGGAATAGAGACCCTTCCCAGAAGGCCTGCTCTCCACCACCAGGATTCAGATGGGAATGGAACCGTGCTCCCGCCTCTGTCCTCACCTGCTCTTGGGAGTCCATGAGCCTGGAAGGACCTGTGCCCCGCCCCACACGCACCCACCTGGAGGGCCAGCATTGGGCCCCCAGCTCAGGCCTCTGCTGTGTGGACAGCTAACATCGTCCCACCCTCAGCGTCTGGGTGACCAGGGTTCCCAGAGGGGACCAGTGATCAAGACCAGAGGGTGAGGATCCCTCAGGGACCACACTAGGTCCTGTCTCTGGCTGGCAAGTTTCTTTTATTTGAGCCCAATTCTAATTGGGCCGTGTGTGTAAGGGCAACTTCCTGGGGCAGGGTCACACTAACCTCTGCAGGCTCACACCAGCCCCCCCTCCCCCACATGATGGTGGCCAGGGGCTCAGCACCATGGCAGGAAGCACCCAGTCCCTGCTTTGGGCAGGGACACTAGACAAAATACAGAGACCAGTTTGGAAACAGCAAATACTTGGTCCGTGTAAATATTGTGTGGGAGATTTATACTGAAGATTATCCCACTTACCCAAAATCCCAATGTGCCTGGCTGTCTTGTGTCTGTATTTGCTGACTCGGCCACCCTCCTGGGAGGTCTCTGTGGGTCAGCCGCCAGCATGACCCACCCCGGAAGTGAATCCAAAGGGCACTCTGGCTACCCATGTCCTACTCTGCCGTCATGCAGCTTCAAGGGCCCGTCCCCCCATGGAGATGACACCAGCCCCTCCACAGGCCTCTCTGAGCCACCTGCCCCCCACCCTCCTGGCTGGCAGCACCCCCAGGGGTGTTGTGGGCTGGATGCACCCTCTGAGATTTCAGGCCCCGTCCCTGAGACCTGCGCTATGACCTACGTGGCAAGAAAGGGCTTTGAAAAGTTACTAAATTAAGGGTCTTGGGATGAGATTGTCCTGGATTACCCAGGTGGGTCTTCGATGCAATTGCACGTGTCCTTGTAAGAGGGATGCGGAAGGAGACGTGGTGCAGAGCAGAGATTGGAGTTATAGCCACAGCCCAGGGTCAAGAGGCCAGGACTGGCCCCTGCCCTCGAGCCCCTGGGCCCTGCCAACACCTTGATTTTGTCCCAGTGATTCTGATTTTGGGCTGTGAGAGCCCCTTGCTGTCACTTTAAATGGCCAGCTGACATTTGTTGCGGGACCTCACATACTACGGGAGCCTGCTCTTGGCCTATAGAGTCTGCCCTGGGAGCAGGTTGGGGGTCTGCTTGCCCCACCCTCAGCTCCTGGTGCAGCCCCCACGGGCAGGCTGGCGCCGCTTCCTGTGGCAGGGCTGGCTGAGCAGAGTTGCCCTGCCACCCAGTCCTTGCTGACCAAGCTCAGGCTTGACCAGGGTTTCTGGGGATGGCGTTCCTGGGTGTGCCAAGCCCAGCTGAGGAGCAGGGTGGACACGGTGCTGCCGCAAATGACCGGCTGGGGAGGGAACCCCAGAAAAGTGGGTGAGGAACGGTGGTGTGTGTGAGACAATCACTCATGGGGAAGGGGCCCTCAGCTCTCATCCGGTTCTCAGAGTCCCCAAAACATCCAGCCCCCGACCCCCACTGCAGATCTCAGGGGGGGCAACTGCAAAGCCCCCTCCTGGCAAGCCAGACCAGCTGGACTTGGGAGCCGACCTCCTGGGCGGGGCCCCACCGCCTCCCTGGGCAGCACAGGACTCTGCCAGGTCCCCACCCACCCAGCAGCAGGCTCACACAGCTCTGGGGTGGCTCAGTTTATTGGTAAAACGGGCACTGAGCGTGGCGAAGGCTGGATGCGGAAGCGGCGGTGGGGGCTCTTTTCCTCTTGAAGAACTTCCACTGGACCTTGATGGCGAGCATCCAGTCGCTCACGGACAGCCTCTGACAAACGGAGGTGCAAACATGCTTCTGGCGGCGGGGCGGGGCGGCGGGGCGGGGGCGGGGCGGGGGGCGGGGCGCGGCGCCGCCGGGGAGGGTCGCGCCGCGGGAGCCCGCGCTTCACTTGCCCGCCTTCTGCGCCTTCTGCGCCGACTTGGTGACTTTCCCGGCGCCGCCGCTCTTCTTCTCCACGTTCTTGATGACGCCCACGGCCACCGTCTGCCGCATGTCGCGCACAGCAAAGCGGCCTGCGAGGAGGGTGTGAGGGCGCGGCTCTCCCCGTCCCGCCCGCCCGCCCGCCGGGATGCAGCCTCTGGCCGGGCCGGGCTGGGACCCTCGCTGGGCTCTAGGCTCCGGTAAAATCGTGTCCGTGTCCCTATGTGTCTGCGCGGCAGCCACTAGACGAGCTGTGCGCCTTGGGTGGGTCACTTGGAGAGGGGGCACCCCCCAGACCTGCCCAGGGGCCACGGGTGCTCCCAGAGAGGGGCCCCTGGGTCTCCTGCTAAAGCTCCAGGCGCAGCAGAAAGTCAAGGCCCCTCCCTGCATCAGTGCCCTGGGGCCCGGCCCCCTCACCCCACTCACCCAGAGGCGGGTACTGGGAGAAGCTCTCCACACACATGGGCTTCCCTGGGACCATCTCCACGATGGCCGCGTCGCCGGACTTCAGGGACTTGGGGTTGTCCTCCAGCTTCTTGCCGGAGCGCCGGTCTATCTTCTCCTTCAGCTCCGCGAACTTGCAGGCGATGTGGGCCGTATGGCAGTCAATGACCGGCGAGTAGCCGGCGCTGATCTGCCCAGGGTGGTTCAGAATGATGACCTGCGGGCAGAGTGGCATAAGGCCATCAGTGACAGGTGGGCATCAAAGCAGGGAGAGGCTACAGCCCACCTTCCAGGTCCCTGGGTCCCGGGATGCTGACTGTGGAAAAAGTTCAGCGATGGGACAGACCTGGACCCCGAGGTCGGCACTAAGCATTTGAAATGAATGGAGATAAACCAGCCATGCAAGACGAACAGCAAACGGGTGCACTGTTTGGAAGTGCTAGTATATCACCCCCGGCCAGAACTACGACCGGATGACAAAACCGGGCTTCAGTTTTTATATTTCAATTACAGCTCAATAAGGCCGGTTTTTAAATCGTAGTCATGTGAGGAAGTGACCAGAGGGTGCAGTGCAAGTGTAGAGAATGAAAGTGCCACGGAGATGTCTCTGCAATAAGTAATAAAAGCACTTTCAGGACCCAAGTGGGGCCTCAGTGCAGCCCGAGTGACAGGCTTGGGCTGCCCCCAAGTGCACCCTTCCTCGGAGCCCTCAACCCTGTGCCAACCTCTCCAGGCCTGGAGGTCGTGTGTGCAAAGCAAGGGTCTGAGTTCTCCGAATGCCAGGCCAGGGGGAGCCACTTACTTCACCGAGGATGGCCCCTTACCACCTGCGGGAATGGGCCACCCACCTGGGAGGTGAACTGGGCGGCCTCCTGGGGAGGGTCGGACTTGCTGTCCCCACACACGTTGCCCCGGCGGATGTCCTTGACAGACACGTTCTTCACGTTGAAGCCAACGTTGTCTCCAGGCAGGGCCTCGCTCAGAGCCTCGTGATGCATCTCCACCGACTTCACCTCCGTGGTTATGTTCACAGGCGCAAATGTCACCACCATGCCAGGCCGAAGGATGCCCGTTTCCACTCGGCCCACAGGCACGGTGCCAATGCCTGGGCCCAGAGGAAGGGGGCTGTGAGGGGCAGGCGGGCCAAAGGGGTGCCCCTGGTCCTCCCTGGCAGGCATGGGCGTGGCCACATGGAGGGAGTGAGGGGGCAGGGAGACCCCAGACGAGGCAGACACACAGCGGTTCGCACAGAGGTGGAGGCTCCCGGACCCCACAGGAAAGGAAGGGACTGCACAAGAATTCCCAGAACCTCTCAGGAGGGGACAGGGCAAGGAGAGGCCATCTGGGCTGGTGGTCCCTTCCCTGCCCCCAGGTGAGGCACTGGGTCCCTCCCCTCTGAGGCTCCTCCTCGTGAGGGGGGAGCACCACTCACCGGAATGACCCGGCCCAGTTTCAAAGCCCCTGGCACTGGACTGTCCCTCAAGGGACACTGGTGCCACCACTTCTCATGGGTCTGCTCACACTCATGTGGCTTCCCACTGGGTGTCTGGGCTCTCCCACAGCCCGGGGGAGGCTCCACCCCATCTCCCTGGCTGTAATGGAGGCGCGTGTGACATTACAGTATGACAGACACAGGCTGTGCCTGCTCTTATACTGGGTGAGCTTGTCCCTGCCCTGCACACAGGCCCCCGACACCTCCAGCCACAGACCCTCATGGGTCTCACACTTGGTCATGTTTCTATATCAACTCATGAATAGCATTTCCCATTCCTGGGGAAGGAGGATATGACAGCCCAGGTCAACAGCAGTGAGGGGTCCCCACTCACCAGCAGGCCAGGCAGGGAAGGTGGAAGTGGGGGTCCTGTGGGCCTCCCCAGGAGGGCAGAGGGTGCAGTCAGCCCACGCGCCCCCCACCACTACATGAGGTCCCGTGAGGAAATGTGCAATCACAACGTACAAACACACAGCCCAGCAAGACAAGCGGCCTTCCAGCTGCACCCAGGCCACAGGGCTGGCACCCCTGTGCCATCACCCTGTGCCACCAGCTCTTGGCATTGGACCAAGCACTTATCTGGAGGGAGGAAGACCTGGCAAACACTGGGAAGACCGATGGATGGGTGGGGGTGGGCAGCTGGATAGAGGGATAGATGGACGGGTGGATAGATGGACAGGGTTTTGGTGTGGGTAGGTGAACAGGTAGACAGAGGGATGGATGAATGGTTGAATGAATGTATGAGAGATGGGTGGGTAACCCAGAAAGAGTGCAGTGTGAGGGGAGAGGCAGAAAGACCCTGACGTCGGGAGCTCCTTGCCAGGGCCCTCGTCTCAGGAGAGGGGTCTGAGGGGCAGAGCTGGCCAAGGTGGGCTGGGCACCTACAGGAGAGCCCTGTACCCTCACTCACCACCAATCTTGTACACGTCCTGCAGGGGCAGGCGCAGGGGCTTGTCCGTGGGGCGTGTGGGGGGCAGGATGGTGTCCAGGGCCTCCAGCAGGGACACGCCACTGGCGTTCCCTTCCTTACGCTCCACTTTCCAGCCCTTGAACCACGGCATCTGGGCAGGAAGCAGGCACGTATCGCATCGTAGAGACAGCCAGCTACCACCCCCCTCCAGTCCCAATGGGGGAATCCTAGTGCAGGCACCGACCTGAGGGGACATGGGAGGCAGGGGCGCTAAGCCCTGCCCCTCCACTAAGGGCCCATTGAGATGCTAAAAAACTGACCCCTCCCAAGCTCACTCCTGACACCACAGAGACCCTGGGCAGGGAGAAAAAAGGATGCAGAGCCTCCACCTCGGCCCAGACCACACACAGGGTTACTGGCCGAGCCAGAGGCACAGAGTCCAGCCTTGGCCCCAGAGACCACAGTGCCCACCATCTCTAGGCATGACCAACAGAGCATTACCCAGGCTTTTCCTGACAGTAGACCCAGCCCCGTCCTGGCACCGAGCCCCCTGCCCACCAGCCCCAGAGGGAGACAAGGCCCGCAGCACCATGCCCAAGTCCATCCACAGGGACCCTGTCCTCCAGACAGCCCAGGTCAACAGCAGTGAGGGGTTCCCACTCGTCATCAGGCCAGGCAGGGAAGGTGGAGGTGGGGGTCCTGTGGGCCTCCCCAGGAGGGCAGAGGGTGCAGTCAGCCCCCCAGCACTACATGAGGTCCTGTGAGGAAATGTGCAATTGTAATGTGAAAACGCGCAGTCCAGCAAGATGGGTGGCCCTCCAGCTGCACCCAGGCCACAGGCCACAGGGCTCAAGGCTGGGTCTCCTGCAGGTCCCCTCCATGCCTGCCACTCTCAGTGTGGGTGGCCGCCCTTCTGGGCCAGTGTCCTTGGCTTGACAGTGCCAAGGCACTACGTCTCGGGTTCAACAAATCAACCCCCCCCAGCTCCACTCCTGCCCAGAGTTCCGGGGACAGTGGCTGCCCAAGCGGCCAGCAGAGAGCCAGCCCTCAGCCCTCCCCAGAGCCCAGCTAGCTCCAGGCTCCAAGGGATGCCAAGACGCTATGAAAACTAACCCTGCACAGCAGCTCCTGGAGACGGCCATGGGCCCAGCAGCTGCCGTCTCTACAGTGTTGACCTGGGGGGACTGTCCTAGCCAGAGAAGGGGCTGCAGAAGCCTCTGCCAGCCTCATGTGGTCCCTGAGGATACCCACAGGGGCTGGCTCCAGCACTGATGCAGATTAAGGAAGACCAGTAGGGTGAAGGGAGTCGAGGGACAGCCCTCTGACCAAGCGCTCCACCCTGACCCTGCCTGACCTTTGATCCAGTGCCCTGGACCCTCAGGAAGAGGTCTGAGCAGCCCTCCCACCTCCCGCCAGGCACTCACATTGGGGGAGGGCTCCAGCATGTTGTCGCCGTGCCAGCCGGAGATGGGCACAAAGGGCACGGTGGCCGGGTTGTAGCCGATCTTCTTGATGTAGGCGCTGACCTCCTTGACGATCTCGTCATAGCGCTTCTCGCTATAGGCGGGCTCCGTGGAGTCCATCTTGTTGACCCCCACGATGAGCTGCTTCACGCCCAGAGTGTAGGCCAGCAGCGCGTGCTCCCGAGTCTGCCCGTTCTTAGAGATGCCCGCCTCAAACTCGCCCACTCCTGCCGCCACGATCAACACAGCGCAGTCGGCCTGCCCAGCAGGCGCAGCACCGTGAGCCCCAGACCTCACCTAGTGCCCAGGCCCCTCCGGGCAGCAGACAGGGGCCTGGACAATCCCTGGGATGGGACCTGGGAATCTCGACCTTAGGGGCAGTGGCAGGGGCTCATCCGTCTGTCTGTCTGTATGAATGCCCTGGCAAGGCCAGGGACTGTCCGAGTCTGTCTGTGGCACAGGTGGCCCTGACACTGGCTGACTGTCCTTACAGGCACTCTGCCTGGTTGAGATGCTGAGGTGCTTAATCAGTTGTTTTCGTGACTGTACCAGGTGGGGCAAGAGGGGCAAAGGTGAGGGTCTCGTGCCCTGATGAGGACGCAGAGGAGACCCGACTACCCTCCAATGACTCCAGAGCCCGCACCCAGGTGCCCTCTAAATGGGAGTCCTTGCCCCACCTCCCGGGCCCCTGTGGCCCCCACAGTCTGCCCACCTGGGATGTGCCAGTGATCATGTTCTTGATGAAGTCTCGGTGGCCCGGGGCGTCAATGATGGTGATGTAGTACTTGGTGGTCTCGAACTTCCAGAGGGAGATATCAATGGTGATGCCACGCTCCCGCTCCGCCTTCAGCTTGTCCAGCACCCAGGCATACTTAAAGGAGCCCTTCCCCATCTGGAGGGGTTAGGGTGGCTCAGGGCGAGGCCCAGGCCCAGGCCCGCCTGGCCCGCAGACCCGGGGCCATGGGAACAGCACCTCACAGCAGAGAGGCCCAGGCGAAAGGCAGGACACAGGCCCCAGCCCCCATGGCTCCCCACTGGGAACCTGGAACTCTCTGAGGAACACTCAGAACCCAACCCAGGTTGGGTATCCTGGCTCTCCAGGCCCAGCCGCCTGCCTCCTAAATGGGCGCAACTCAGGCATCCACCAGCAGGTGGCGTAAGGGCCTGTGACCGGCTCTTTGAGAGAAGCCGCAGGCCAAAGCCCTCCCCTGGCTGATGGCTCCCCTTTATTAGAAGCTAAACCCACTCCCCCAAGATCCCTGCCTCAGCCAGAGGCTGGTCTTTTTAAAGAAAGAAAGAAATCGAATGAAGTCACAAGCAAGGGCCTGGCTCTCCAGTTCTTTCCCTAGTCAGCCCAGCTTCCTGCAGCTCCGCGGCTGCTGCGCCCCTTCCTGGCCCACCTGAGCAGGGGAAGCAAAGCCAGGCTGCTCTCTGCACATACCTGTGCCCAGTGCCAGGGAGACCCCCATGCCTGGGGGCCAGGACTGCCATTAGGAGAGCAGCCTTGGTCACTGCCCAGGTGGACACAGCTCCCTGCCATGGCTGTGCACAGATAGGGCTCTGCCCTCCCGGAGGCTGCCCAGTCAGAAGGGCACCCAAACAGGACCCCAAAGACCGGAACCATACGCCCTGAAAACACCCTCAACCTCCCTCCAGCTCCAGACCCACAGGGAGAAGTGACACAGCTTTGGGACCCAGGCATGGAGGGAGGTAGCTCATAGCACCCACCCCCGCCCCATGGCCAGAAGCTGTCCCCTCCCCGGCCCTGGTCCCAGCCACTCTGTCATCCAGGTGAGAGCCCACACAGCTCCCCCAGATGGGGACTTCTCACAGAGCTCAGGGTTGGGACAAGGGGTGCAGAAAGCAGGACCCCACTCCATGGCCACTTCCCACCCACATTGGCCAAAGAGCAGCTTCAAGAGAGGGGAGGTCAGCTCACGGGCCGCTCTCATCCTTACCAAGTCCCCTTTCCTCCCCCCTCAACAAAGGGCACCTCCCTGGACAAGCAGCCTCCCCAGTCTAACACGAGAAAATGGAGCTGATGGGCTGGGTGCCCATCAATCAGCTATTAATAGCACCCTGAGTCCTGGCCCAGCCCTGGAACAAGCGAGGGCAGTGCCTCCTCCAGCCCCAGACCTCAGCGCTGCGGACACGGGAACCCAACCCTGGGGGGCACGAAAACAGGCTCCAGGGCTCTCTAGTCCAGCGTGGCAAATTGTTCCAGAACCTTCTGTGCAGGGCAGAAATGCGATCTCCAGGCTACCCCTTACCCTGGGCCAGATCCAGCAAGCCATCCTCCTCCCCTATCAAGCACATCCTCAGAGAGAGGCAGCCTCTGCTCCCCCCACGCCACTCCCATCTGGACCCTCTGAGGCACACGTCCCCCACACAGGGTCCTTTAGGGCTCACACCCCTCTTGCCCTGGAGGAGATACGCCAAGCCACGTGCCCTGGGGTCTGAGAAGGCCAGCCTAGCCTCCGAGCAGAAACCCGCCCTCACAGTGGAGGCAGTGATGGGAGCCCCCACCCCTACCCCCGACTCACCTCGGCAGCCTCCTTCTCAAACTTCTCAATGGTCCTCTTATCAATGCCCCCACATTTGTAGATGAGGTGGCCTGTTGTGGTGGACTTGCCTGAGTCCACGTGGCCGATGACCACGATGTTGATGTGGGTCTTCTCCTTGCCCATGGTGTTTGGGGGTGCGAAGGGCCGTGCGACCTGGGGGGCTCTGGCTCGGGCAGGGGATGCTGAGCAGTGTCTCTGTGGGGTGATGGTGGGGGACAGGGGACAAAACCTTAGAGAAAAACCCAGCAAAGACGCAGCCCTGCACAGGCAGCAGCACATCTGGCCACAGACCCAGCCCCCAGGCCAGGCCAAGTGCCCACGCTCCGTGGAAAGGTGAGATCCAGCCGTGCCTGACCCAGCTGAGCACGGTGGCAACCCAAACCGCCCCCGTATACATATCCAGGCCCACAGAGCCCCCGTGTACATATATCTAGGCCCACAGAGCCCCCATGTACATATCCAGGCCTACAGAGCCCCCATGAGAGTCTGACCCCTTCTGGAGACACCGAGAAACACCAGGGTGGACAAGCGCATGGCCAGTCAGGAGCCGGGGATGAGTCACCTTGCCAGCCCTCCAGTGCCCTTTCCCCATGCTGCTCTCTCCCCCGAGTTCTGGGCAGGGCACTGTCCCCTACCCTCACCCCCACCCCCCCGCAGAGCCACGCAGGAGGAAGGCCAGTGCTCCCCATTCTCAGGCAGGGACAGGAACATGCCATCTTCCTCTCTCCCTGCCTGGCTGGCACCAGAGACTTGCTGGCCCCAAGCTCCAACAGGATGGAGGTGCCCAGATCAGGGGCCTAGAATAGCCTGGCCCTCTCCCACTGGGCAGGGGCAGACAGTAGGGCAGGGAGGTGGGTGTCTCTGCTCTGTCCACAGGAGGAAGATCTGGCCCTTCAGCTTGGTAGGGTCGAGGTTGGGGAGCACCCTTTCCCCCTTCCCTGTGGTCAGGGCCCAGGGCCCAAGCCCCTGCCCCATCCTGGAGGCCATGAAGAAACCTAGGCAGCCCAAGAGGGGCCAGGCGGCAGGGAGGGAGAGAAGGCACTGGCGTGTGGACACCAGGTGGACCCCAAAGGGGTGAGGGGAGGGGCTGCTGACCAGGGCCCCGGGTCTCTCCGCCTCCCCTTCCCCCATTCCCTCGCCTGAGCACACCCACAAGCCCCAGCACTGACTCCCCTGCCCCAAACCTGCAGACACCCGGGTGGTCCCAAGGTCACAGCGCAGGGCAGGGCGACAACCACTACCCAGGGGCCCGGCCCCAGCCGCCGCCGCCCCGCGTAAACAAGCACCACCAAGAAGCCCCCACCCTACTCCCGCCGTGGGGACCGACCCCGGTGTCGGGTCCGGGCGCGCGGGGTGGGCGGCCGGTCCCTGCGGTGGCGAGCTGCGCAGCTTCGCTAAGCGCGGGGTCCAGAGCTCTCTGCCGCCAGGACCGGCCCCTGGGAGGGGACCCTCCGCGGAAAGCTGGGGACGGAGGCGGAGACTCGGGACCGAGCGTCCTTACCGGAGCCGGGTCTCAGCCAGAGGGACTGGCGGCGCCGGCGCCGCGGTTTTATCTCTCCAGGAGGGTCCACCTATTGACGCGCGGGCGCAATGCACCGCGCCCTGCAGCACGGCACTGCGGCAGCGCGGGCGGGGCGGGCGGGGCGGCGCGGAGCAGGGACACCGGAGGAAGATGCGAAGAGGGAGCGAGCTACAAAGGCGCCGAGACAAGACGCACCCAGAGGGAGCTCTGGCGGGGAGAGAAAAACAGGCGAAGGCGAGGGGGGCGGGGGGAGACCTGGGGGCAGCGAGAGGGAGACGGGAAGGAGGGAGGGCCAGAGATGGAGAGAGGTGCCAGGGGAGAAACAGCCAGACACAGAGGACAGAGAGAGCAGAGGCGGAGGCCAGGCTCAGGCACACCCAGAGAAAGAAGGGGAGAGAACCTGCAGAAAGACACTTCGAACATAAACGGAGGTCCCCAGGGGTGGGGCCCGAGGGGACAGGGTGGCAGGGGTGCTGGGCAGATAGCAGGGCAGGCCTGAAGGGTGGGGACAGTCTGAGGCGGGGTTCTGGGGCCAGGGTCAGGCCTAGCCCTGCGTGTTTGGTGCTTGTTCTGAGGCATCTCCAGGATGCAGCCCAGGGGGAACCTGCTTGTCTGCAGGCCCTTGACCCACCTGCCTGCCACACAGGCTCACCCACGCAGGCCCCCAAAGCCAGGCTTCTCCCTGCCTGGCCCCGTGGTGCGGCTCGGGAGCGCTGGCCTCCTGGGCCCCTCAGCCTGGCCTGAGGGTTCGGCAGATCTGCTCAGCCCACCCTCCCTTAAGGCCCCTGAAGAGGGCCATTTCCACCTGGGTCTCTCTCAGTGTGAGATGCTCAAAGGCTGTCCCCAGAGCACTGCCCCCCAATATCTTAAAGGGCTACCCTGGTGTTTACGGGTGCTCCCCAGGGACGAAGAGTTGCCAATAATCTGCTCCAGGAATCCCAAGCTGTGGCCCCTTAGCCTCTCTCGCTCTAGGTCCTGGTGGGGACAGAGTTTCAAGCCGCAGACAGCCCCATTCTGTAGGAGGTGGGGTGGGGGGGCCCTAAGGACCCTGGCCAGACCAAGGTAATAGCCAGGGGGTTTCAAGGAGAGGAATGGGGAAGCCCTGTGTTGTGTGGAGACCAAGGCTATGGGGCTCCTGGGACCTGCGTCCTGTCAGGTCAAGTTCCCATCATCACGTGGCCGGTGGCTGCTCCAGTCTGCCTAGACCCTGAGGACAGGCATGTCACTCTCTGTAACCACAGGCTCTGGGAGGAGGTGGGGCAGGAAATGTGTTGAGTGGGTGAGTGCAGAGGCCAAGTGCCCAGCACTTCCCACTGGGGGGTGCAGTGGGGAGCCCCCAGTGGGTCAGGAAGTGAAGAGGGGCCAGAGCAGTGGTTGGGGCCCAGCAGGTCTCCCGGGCCCATGAGAGGGTCTCTCAGGGAAGGTCGGGCCCACCCCAGGGCTGTCCCATGGTCTGCCCCACCCTCAGACCCACAGACCGGGCAGATGACCCCACACTTCCCAGTGCTGCTGATACCATCAAACAGAAGCCAGGGAGTAAAAATAAATGCCTGGCGAGAAAGTGAGGCCTACGCCTGCCCCCAGCTGCTCTCTATATTTAATGCACCCCTCCTGCCTGAAGGTTACTCGGGATTTGGGAGCCACTGGGATGGGCTGAGGTGGGGATGGGCCAGAAAGGGGGCAGGAGGCCAGGGTCTCCAGGACACCCAGTCCAGCTTCCCCTGAGAGACCCCAGCATCAGAACCCAGTGCCTGCAGCCTCGGAGGGCATTTGTCAGACACCTTCACACCAAAGGTTGAGCCCCACCCTCCCATCCGGGCTCCCTGGCAGCTGGCAGCTGGAGGCACCAAATTGCCCTGTGGCGCCTGTGCTAGGGCTGACGGGCCAGAGGCCTGCTGTCCAGAGCAATGGCTGCTGCTGGTGGAATGCAGTGTCCTCCCGAAGGGCCTGCACACTGACCCTGAGGAGGGGTGTCAGGTAGTTTCTTCAAAGGGCCTCCAACTCACACCGGCCCACCTGCAGCCAGGCTGCCCTGCAGGCCCAGGGAACCCAGGTGACTCAGCCATCTGGAGATACTCAGGCCACACAGATTGTGAGACTAAGTGAGCTAGATACCCATAATAACATGCCAACCATGCAGAACAGCTCCTACCACCACCCAGCACCAAAGAACTATTGCACAGCCACTAACCATCGGTGGCGCTTAGTGACTGTAACTACGGGTTAGTACTGAATAACTGCTAAATACGACACGACCTATACACAGCCACAGTCACGCACCGAGCGCTGTGCGGGGCTGGCTGAGCACCCAGGGACCAAGGGCCAGCTGAGCACAGGAGGCAACGCAATGCCCAAGGCCAGAGCCAGGAGGGCAGAGTTTGCAGTGTGCTCAGAAGGCCTGAGCCAGAGCTCAGCCAGGCCCTGCCAGCTGCCTGCCCTCACACTCCCTTCTCTCACATAGCAGCCTCTCGTCACCTATGGTGACCCCATAGCAGCCAACAGTTGAGGACTTTAGCCAACCAGGCTGGTGCAGCCTCACAGCATACTTTCAGAGGCAGGAGGAAGGGGTACAGGCTCCGCCCACTCCCTTGGCCCCCAGGCCCAGCCAATGGGAAGTTTGGGAGACACAGGCACCCCCTCTTTGGCTGGCTGGGGGTTTGAGCCTGGGAAAGAAGATCCTGCTAAAATTAACGCTTCTCAAGCTGTCAGGCCTGGAAATAAACACGTCTCCCATTGGCTGCCGGTGATGTCACTGCCGGCTAACAATAACCTGCAGATGCAGAAGGCAGCCCCTGGGCCTGGGCCGTCCTGGCTACGCAGATGACTGTCACTGGGCTGAGGCTGGGCAGGGCAGGGGCAGGGCTGAGCTTAATTCTGGCCTCAGGCATCTCAGAATGACCTCAAGTCCTGGCCTTGGGCCATAGGCTGCCCCCTGCCCCCAGGGCATCAGTGTGCACCCTCCTGTGTAGAGACCACCTGGGCAGCAGGACCCTTGGGGACAAGTCTCTGCCCCCCAGTCCTCTGGGCCCAGCACCCAGGAAACTGAGCCGTCTGCTAGGTGCAAAGTAAGTGGTCTCCATGGCACAGAGGAGCTCTTGGCTGTGGGGTTTCCTCAGAAAAGCAAGGTTATAGCCCCTAAATTAGAGGAGGGGAAGGCAGGAGGCAGGAGCAGGGATGAGGGGACAGGCTCGCCACACGCACACCAGCTAGACCCCACACAAGCCAAGGGCCCCACAAGCCAGCCAAGTGAAATAGGAGGAAGGGTGATTTACTGGACAATCTAGGCCTCCAAACACTCCACCCTGCCACACTCTGTGCCTGGGGGGGGGGCATGAGGCCAGCCTGAAACTGCCAGGGCAGCCCACAGCCCTCAGGAGGGGGAGGGAAGCATGGCCTGCCTCCTTCCTTCCCAGGGCACTTGGACCAGAGGAGCTGTCTGGGGTCCCCTGTGCCTGCAACGCAGTGAAGGAGGGAGCCGTTGCCATAGTGAAGGCATAGGCAGCTCCACAGGCTCCTCTGCCCAAAGCCCTCACTCCCCAGCAGCCAGGGTGGCACACGTGTGCAGCAGGCGCCCACACTAGAGCTTGGCCTCTGCCCTGCACAAGCCCAGTGCCCACCTGCTTCCAGGGGAGGGGGTCTGGCGGCCATAAGAATAGAGTGGCAGGGGGCCCACACACCATCCTGCCCACACAGGCTGGGGGGCAAAGAAGGGGCAGCCCAGGAGCTGCAGGCTCAGGGGCCCTCATTTCCCAGCTGGGTTCAGGTCCCCTTGGGGGCTGACCAAAAGCAGAGCTGCCCTCCTGAGACCTGCACTAAGTGGCGGAGGGGCCACGGAGCTCAGCCAGCCCCCAGGGCTCAAGGGGGACATCTCTGGGCAGAATTGCTCTTGGGAGCCTGAAGCCCACTAGCAGCTCAGAGCCTGTTCTCACCTCCTGCCTCCAGAGCAGGAGAACAGGGGCAGCTCTCAGCCATGAGCAGGCGCAAGAAGCAGGCAGCATGCCGAAACCGGTTTGGCTCAGTGGATAGAGTGTCGGCCTGCGGACTGAGGGGTCCCGGGTTCGATTCCGGTCAAGGGCATGTACCTTGGTTGCGGGCACGTCCCCAGTGGGGGGTGTGCATGAGGCAGCTGATGGATGTTTCTCTCTCATCGATGTTTCTAACTCTCTATCCCTCTCCCTTCCTCTCTGTAAAAAATCAATAAAATATATTAAAAAAAAAAAAAGAAGAAGAAGAAGCAGGCAGCAGCACCCTTTGGCAGGTGGCAGAGACCCGGAGCCTCCCTGCCCAGGAAAGGCTCTCCCCACACTGGCAAGACCCAGGAGGCTGGACCTTGGTGCGGGGAAGGATGGGTCCCCGACGGAGACCTGGTCCTTGAATCCTGAACTGCGCACTTTGGTTAGTTTTGTCATGAGAATTTTACCTCAATAAGAAGACTTGGGTATTACAACTTTCTATATTTTTCTATTTTAGAAATGCCTTAGTTATTACCATCCATTTGTCTTTCTTTCCATACCAGTTTTAGGGTCTGTTTGTCTGTATCTTCAAGACTCTTGCTGGATTCTCACTGGAATTGCATGAAATCTAGACATCAATTTGGAGGGAATAGGTGGTTTTTCTGCATTAAGTCTCCATTTACTTAGGCATTTATTTATTTACTAGTGGCCCGGTGAACGAAATTCGTGCATGGAGGGGGGGTGGTGTCCTTCAGCCCGGCCTGCACCCTCTCCAATCTAGGACTGCTGGCTCCTAACCGCTCACCTGCCTGCCTGCCTAATTGCCCCTAACCACTCTGCCTGCTGGCCTGCTCGCCCCCAACTGCCCCCCCACCAGCCTGATCACCCCCAACTGCCCCCCCTGTTGGCCTGCTTGCCCCCAACTGCCCCCCCTGCTAGCCTGCTTGCCCCCACCTGCCCTTCCCACTGGCCTGCTCGCTCCCAACTGCCCCCCTGCTGGCCTGCTCACCCCCAACTGCCTCCCCACCCCCCACCGCTGGCCTGATCACCCACAACTGCCGTCCCATCCTGGCCTGATCACCCACAACTGCCCTCCCCTCTTGGCCCCTAACCGCCTCTACCTCGGCCCCACCACCATGGCTTTGTCCAGAAGAACATCCGGAAGGTCTCCTGGAAGGTCTCCCAGTCTAATTAGCATATTACCCTTTTATTAGTATAGATAGAGGCCTGATGGATGGGTGGGGGCTAGCTGGTTTGACCTGAAGGGTGTCCTGGATCAGGGTGGGGGTTCCCTTGGGGGGTGGGGCAGCCTGGGCAAAGGGCCTGTGGTGGTTTGCATGCTGGCCACACCCCCATTGGGGTGGGGGTCCCCACTGGGGATGGTACTGGCCTGGGCAAGGGGCTGGGGCAGTTTGCAGGCCAACCACGCCCCCATGGGGTGAGGGTCCCTGCTGGGCAGGCGTGGCCAGCCTGGGTGAGGGGCTGAGGGCTGTTTTCAGGCTGGCCACACCCCCTTCAGGGTGGGGGTCCCTGCTGGGGTGCCTGGCCAGCCTGGGTAAGGGGCTGAGGGCCATTTGCAGGCCCCTCCCTCAGCAGCTGTCCCAGGCGATGATGACCCAAGCTTCCCATGCACCCAAGCCGGCTCCATGGCTGCCGCCCACAGGCCCCTCCTTTGGCAGCCGGCCCGGGCAGGCAGGGGACTTGGCTTCCTCCATCGCCAGGGGTGACCCAAGCCTCCCACTCGCTCTGGCTGGCTCTGTGGCCGCCACCATCTTTGTCCCACTAATTTGCATACTGACTCCTGATTGGCTGGTGGGCATTGTGAAGGGATGGTCAATTTACATATTTCTTTCTTATTAGTGTATACAAGAGGCCCAGTGCATGAATTCATGCACAGGTGGGGTCCAGCCGGCCTGCCCCAGTTGGGGCCGATAGGGCCAGGCCAGCCAGGGGAGGGACCGCGGGCGGTTGGCCGGATGGCCCCACCCCTGATGGGGGGGTATTGGGGGCAGGGCCTGCCAGGGGGAGGGGCCAAGGGATGTTGGCCAGCCAGCTCAGCCCCCTGGTTGAACTCCAGGTCGAACTCCTAGTCGAGGGGACAATTTGCATATTAGCCTTTTATTATATAGGATGAGAGAGAGAGAGATTTGTCATTCCACTTATGTCTGTATTCATTGGTTGGTTCCCATATGTGCCCTGACCTGGGAATGGAACCCCCAGCTTTGGCCCATCAGGAAGCTCTGACCCAGCGAGCCACCCAGCCAGGCCTGGGCTGTCTTTGGTTTCATTTCCTTTTTAGCACCCAAGCTCTGCACAGGTTTGGTTAGGTGTTTCATGGGCAGAGAGTTGCCCACAAATGATGTTTGTAAAATTTTTTAAATTTCTGCGTCTACTAGTATGTGTAAATTGCTAGCATGTAGAAGTTTGAGTGGTTTTTGTGCATTGATTTTGCATCTTGCGGTCATTCTTCAATTAGCTTTTTGTAGATTTTGTGATCATGCCAGATCATCATGTAGCCCATGAACAGGGATGCCCTGGCCTCGCTTGGTCCTGGGGAGGACTCAGCATTTCTCCATCAGGGCCGCACTGGCTGAAGGGCTCAAAGCTCTGACTGGGCAGCAGCCGCCCTTTCCATTCCTCCTTCACTGAGGTTTGCCAGGCTCCCTCCATTGCTTACAAGGTGTTTCTACGGCATCTGCTTCAGGCCTGTCCGAGGTCCCGCACCTGGGCCAGCTAGGCCTCACAGCCAGCGAGTGTCCCCTGCCCGTCCAGATGCTCCTGGTGTTTTATGCTGAGTAATTTGCATTTTATTCTGCAGTTTAGCCTTTTTGATGAATAAACACTTGTCGGTTGGTTGTGTGCCTTGGGTTGAATTCCAGAGCACCAGCAGGTTGCTGCTCAGTGTTTCCCAGAATCAAACACTTGCCCCTGGGGAGTGTGCTGACCTCCTTGGTCCTTCATGCTGAAAAGCTGTAATGCCTCCTATTACGTCGCTCACCCTCTCACCAATGTGCCTACGGAAAGCCTGCTGCGTGGCCGTGCTCCGCAGCTGAGGGCAGAAGAGACACCATCCCTGTTCCTGGAAAGTTTGCTTCACCAACAAGTAAACCGATTGTGCTATTTCCAGTAGTGAGAAGTGCTGTAAACAATGACCGCATTTAACTTTCACGGCGCACCTACTAAGCGCTACCAGGGGTGGGCAAACTTTTTGACTCGAGGGCCACAATGGGTTCTTAAACTGGACCGGAGGGCCGGAACAAAAGCATGGATGGAGTGTTTGTGTGAACTAACATAAATTCAAAGTAAAGGAGCGGAGGGGAGAGCAAGAGAACCCTCCGCTCTTTCGGCTCCGTGGGCCAGATAGAACAGCCGAACGGGCCGGATCCGGCCCGCGGGCCATAGTTTGCCTACGGCTGTGCTAGGCACTAGTCCAAGCATGCACATGGAGCATCTTTACCTCAAAATAGCCCTATGAGTCCTGCACTCCCCACCTCTCAGAGCAGGCAAATGCAGAACAGCTGCTGCACTGCTCCCCCAGCACATCATCTGGCCACACCAGTGCCTCCCGCATAGTAGGCATTTATTAACTACTAGAGGCCTGATGCACCAAATTCATGCAAGAGTAGGCCTTCTTTTCCTTCCCTTGGCTGCCAGTACTGGCTTCCCTCTGGCACCTGGGACCCGGGCTTCCCTCACAACCCAGGCTTCGTAGAAGGTCCTCAGAAAGGATGTCAGGTCTAATTAGCATATTATGCCTTTATTATTATAGATTACTCGGTAGTGGCAATTTCTTCTGCAAACTGTGATATTACCTACAGCAGCTCCAGCTGTGCTTGAGAGTTGGGCAGTGGCTGCCACCAGGCAAGGGGTGTTCTGACCCTGTAGGCCAGGGGCGAGGCCATTGGGCTCCTGGTGGGGAGCCCTGTTCTTGGGAGTAGGCTGGGAAGCCCTGAGGGCTTTGGCAAAGCTCTCACCTCCCCCGCAAATACCAGCAATCAGAGTAGCAGTACAGGTAACTAATAATACAGGTAACGGAACAGCAACAGCTCCCAGGGACCACGCTTCAGAGAGCCTCCTCTCGAGGCCCCAGCCCCTCCCTCTCCTGTCCTGTCTTCAGAGAACACCTGTTAGGAAGGAGCACTGTCACCCCTTCTTCAAGGGAGGGAGTGGAGGCTCGGGAGTGGCAGGAACAAATCACAACTCCAAGCCCACCAGAGAGTTCCTCTAGGTCTGGAGCTCCGGCCCTCCACGGGGGCAGCTCTGCCTGGGGTGGAGCTGTTGTTTCTTGAGGTCCAGAAGAGGGGTGCCAAGACCCCAACTGCCCATCTCTTCTGTTCTCCCAAACCCACCATAGCTGCCCAGGCTGAGCCAGCCCAGGGAGCCGAGGGAGACACAGCCTGGGTCTCATCGGAGCGATGCTGGGTGCAGCTTTCTCAGGGTGGCCCAGGGCCCAGTACTGTTTGTCAGCCCCATGAAGGTGCTGCAGTGGCCCAGGGCAGGCCACACAGGCCCACTCCCGGGAGCCACTGGGACATCTCACTCTCTGCTTCCCACCCAGAGGCAGGACCTGGCTTCAGCCTCCCACCCCCACAGCCCCGTATACCAGGACTCCCTGTGGCCCCCAGGCCTTTGCAGTTCCCTGCTCTGCGCTGTACCTTCTCAGCCTCCAGGGGCTGCGCCTGGAGAGGTCAGAGGTCCTGCTTACCCACCTCTGCGCACCCAGGCCTTGCACTGCCTGGCACACAGTAGGTTCTTCCATAAGCTCTGGATGATCACATAGATGCGTATCAGCCCAAAAACCTGATAGCAGTGTCCTGGCCGGTTTGGCTCAATGGATAGAGCATCGGCCCGCTGACTGAAGGGTCCTGGGTTTGATTGTGATCAAGGGCACGTACATCAGTTGCAGGCTTGATTCCTGGCTCTGGTCAGAAGGCAACCAATTAATGTGTCTCTCTTACATTATTGTTTCTTTCTCTCGCTCTGTCTCTCCCCCTCCCTTCCACTCTCACTGAAAATCAATGGAAAAATATCCTCAGGTGATAATTTTTTAAAAAAACCACAGCAGCAAGGCCAGAACCAGCCTCCAGCCCCAAACAAGAGCTGCAGAAGCCCTGGTGGCCCTCCTGCCCTATGGGGGCCCTACAGGGGCAAATGCATAGGCACCGGCAAGTTAGGCCCATCCCAGGACAGACAGCGACCTGCACCAGAGCAGAGGCCAGAGGGAAGAGGCTGCTCCCCACAGCAGGCAGCTCTTTGAGCCTGAGCAGAGCTGCTGGACAGGCCAGCATGGACTCCTGGGGCGTGGCTTTGGTGTATCGAACCACTACCAGGCTCATGATTTGGTGAGTGGGAGGGGAAGAAGATGTTTTTTTTGTGTGTGTTTTTTTAAAATATATTTTATTGATTTTTTACAGAGAGGAAGAGAGAGGGATAGAGAGAAACATCGATGAGAAACATCGATCAGCTGCCTCCTGCACACCTCCTACTGGGGATGTGCCCACAACCAAGGTACATGCCCTTGACCAGAATCGAACCTGGGACCTTTCAGTCCATAGGCCAACGCTCTTTCCACTGAGCCAAACCGGTTAGGGCGAGAGAAGATGTCTTTTAAAACTTAAATTTTATTTGCACTAAAGTTTATGATCCAGAATTAACCCCCTGAAGGGGCAGAAGCTGGCCGGGATGTGACTATGGGTCTCGATCCAGAGGCACTGAGAATCAATGATGAGAGAAGGTGGTCGGCTGTGAAGTGGGGTTTGGGGCTACAGTGCTCTGTGGGCAACCTGGTGGGTGCCACGTGCCTCTCCTGCGTGGTCATGTGTCCCAGTCCATACATGCAATCCAGCTCACCTCCTGCAGGAGGCATGGTAATCTTGGGAGCTTGTGAAGACCCAGCTGGACAAGTGGCAGGGAGAACCCCTGGGACTGTCCCTTTCCCAGTGGACCAGCAGAAGCCCATTTAGTGGGGACTCCCAGGAGAGATGGAAGAGGTGGAGAAGGATGAGAATTACCTGGGACAGGCAACTGCACCTCCTCCCAGGGTCCCCCAGGCCACACTGCTGCCCAAACCAGGTATCAGTCACAAGGTCGGCAACTTCCATCCCACCCAGCCTGAAAAAGCATCTGTATCCAGGGATGGCCAGGCCCCTCCCCTCTCAGGGTTCTGGTTTCCTGCTGCACAGGAAGTTGAAATGCTGGAGGGGGTCCTGAGGGTGTTGCAGATGTGGAGAGCCTGGCAGAGGGGGTGTGGCGTCTTCCCAGCAGCACCCTCCTGAAGCCCCCACAGACCACCTGAGAGCCTCCCAACCTCTGGGGAAGAAAACTGTGCAGCCAGCCAGGGCCCAGCATACAAAGAGCCATACTTCCAGAGCTGCTGACTGCCCCTCCCTGCAGAGGAAGGTTGGGGCATGGGTCTGTGTGAGGAGGTCGAGGGCTGGCTTCCACATCAGAAAGGAAGTCCTTCTGATTTACAAGCCCCAGGCATCTTGGGAAAATATTCTGGGGTCGCTCAAAACAGGGGACCACTGCCTCCATCTGCTGGAGAAATCCCCAAACAGGTCTTCACCACAGCCACTCAAATAAACCCCCTTGCTGCTGGTGCCCTGCCCTCGATGCCCACCTGGGCCTCACAAGCAGCCTGGAGGCGGGCTGGAGCTGGGGAACTGGGATGAGGGTTCACAGAGCCACCAGAGCTGCGAAGGGGATATAGGAGGGTTTCACCAGCCGTGAAGCTTTGAAGAGCCATGTCTGTAGGGCTCAGGGCGCACAGCATCCCCTGGGTACCACCCAGCTCCCGCAGCTGGGGGCAGGAGATGCCGCTGGGCCCACTTCTGTGCTGGGTGAGAGAGTCCTGAGTGGAGAAGACGGAGGACAGGGACACTGCGGCGGCTGGGCCTGCGGGGCTCGGTCCAGGGCTGTGCACCGCAACAGAAACGATCTCCCATTGCCCCCACCGCCTCCACGGGGCGGACTGGGCGAGACAGGCTGGACCGGCAGGGGTCCGAGAGAATGGCCAGGGCCCGGAAGAGGGGACAGGCCCTGCTCTAGGACAGGGAGGAGGGTCAGTTAACCACGCTTCCCAGGCCACCCGAGGTCTGATGAACCCTGGGGGCCTGGACTTCCGCCAGGGCCAAGCCTGGAGAACAGATCGAAGAGTGTGGTCTGGGCGCCCCGCCCCGTGACGCAAGCGCGCAGCCGCAGTATTAGCGTGCGCATCTCGGTGGTGGTGTGTCCTCCCGTCGTCTTCTCTGCAAATGGGCTCCCTGGCCTAGCGCCCCCGTTCCCGCCACCGTGATCGCGCGCCGAGGTCCGCGAGGGGTCGCCGCCGAGGTGAGGACGGCCCCGTGCGCGACGCTGGCCAGACGGATCCACCGGCGGACAGAAGGATGCGAGGACAAACGGGGAGCGGGGCGGAGCGGGAGGCGCGGGGCTGGGGGACGCGGCGCTGGAAGCGCAAAGGGCGGGGCCGAGGGCTCCCGTAGGGCGGGAGACAGGCCCCTGGGCCGGGAAGCGGGGGGGGGGGGGGGGGGTTCGGTGTCCCCGAGGGCAGCCAGGCCGGTTCCCTGAGGCGCAGGTGGTGGCCCCACGCACAAAGAGCCTTTGTTCCGCGCGCGCGGCCGGTTCGGGCTGGTTAGAGCTGCTGGCGCCCGGCGTGGAGAAGGCGGTCCTCGATCCGGGAGTTTAGGAGCCACATCCCGTCTTGATAAACCGGCGCCGTCGTCCCTCCCGGGAGCCCGGGTGGGAAGCACCCTTCCCGAGGATCATTTGGTTACCAAAGGGGCTCCCGAACCCCCATGTACGCAGGTTTCCACCAGTCCACAAGCAAGAGCATGGCAGCCATCCCCTCCAGCGGCTCACTCGTGGCCACCCACGACTACTACCGGCGTAAGCAAGCCCCTTGCCCACTGCCCCACAGGTCTGCCTGGGGCTCCCCGCACCACCCCAGCTCTAGTCCTTGGAGAAGCCCAGGCTGCCTAGGGAGTGGGCTGCAGGCTGAAGCTGACCTCCTCTCCTCTCCAGGCCGCCTGGGTTCCACTTCCAGTAACAGCTCCTGTGGAAGTGCTGAGTACCCTGGGGAAGCCATCCCCCACCACCCGGGTGAGTGTAGCAGGTCCACTTCCTTTATGTGGTGTGGGAACCATCTGGAGGGGTCCCCAGGAGTGGGCTGCAGCACTGTGACCCCACTGTATTTCTCTCAGGTCTCCCCAAAGCCGACCCAGGTCACTGGTGGGCAAGCTTCTTTTTTGGGAAGTCCACTCTCCCATTCATGGCCACAGTGTTGGAGTCCCCAGAGCAGTGAGTGCACCTTCTTGGGGGCCTGCGTGGGAGGTGTGGCAGCTGGGAGCACCCTCTGACCACACTCTGTCCCCCAGCTCGGAATCTCCCCAGACCGCCAGCAGTGTGATCACCTGTGACCTGGCTCGGGAAGCCACAAGGAAGCAGCCTGGTGGCCAGCCTGGCAAAGCCAATGCTGGGCCCCCATCCTGAGTGGCCGCCACCAGACTTCCAGAGGCGCTAGGCTCTTTGAGCCCCTCCCTGCCCCCCCATCCTCTTCCCTCTCCTCACCCCACCTCTTGTAGACTAGGCCGGCTGCAACAAGCATACGCAGTTGGGTTCTTTTATAGAAAAACAGCAAAACACCAAAAAGGAAGTTGAGAGAGCCCCACTCTTTACTACCCAAGCCACACGCAAGCCTGCCTAACACCCCATAACCATGTGCCTTGCACCAAGTGGAAAATAAATGAGAAGCAGCCAGCATCCCTGATGGTGTTCCTGAGCTGTGTATCCCAGGCTGTGGGAGACGTTGCTCAACCTCCTCACTTCCTGGTGGAGGTGGGGAGCTGGCCCTGCCCCCTGGGGCTCCTTGCTGGGGGCTCCTCTGAGGCCTGGCCGATTCCTCCCAGTGAGCTGCTCTGAGTGTGGAGCCTTGTGCCTAAGAAGAGGTGGGCGCCCGGGAGAGCAGGTGGTCCGTGATCTGTGGAAGCCACCAAGGTCGCCCACCAGGCAACCCAGCCCTGCCCGGCCTCTGGGAGGCTGTGGGTGTGGGAGCTGTCAGCTAGAGGGACCTGGTGCCCTTGAAGGACCTTGATGAGGCCCCTCCATAGTGGTGTGGGACAAGCACTGAGCCACACTGTCTCCCAAGTGACTTCCCATAAGTGTGCCACCTCTAGCCCCTTGTAGGACACTGAGCAGGGCCCTCCCAACCCAGGAGGGGTCGGGCCATGGCCCCAGGGACTTAAAGCTGAGGGTAGAGGATAGGGGTGCTCCTGAAGGGGTGTTCTCACCACAGGCAGCCCAGCTTTGGGCAAAGTCCAGCTCAGGGAGCTGGGCAGGATGGTTGTGCAATCTAGTTGCCTGCCTGGTGTCCACAGGTCTCCAGTGGCCAACAGAATGACCCAGATCTGTTGGCTAGGAGAGGGAAGCATAGTGGATTGGGGCATGGTGTGAGGTGGGACTCAGCTGGCCCCTGAAGGAGCCCTCTCGTGCCCCCTTCTCTACCTCCCTGTGCTAGGGATAGCTGCATGAGTCTATTCCAAAGCAACTGGGGGGCTTGGGGCCCTGCTCTCTGTCCTGCCTGTCCTCAGTGTGTCCAGGTAGGGTGGGGGCTTACCCAGGCTCTCCTGTGGTCCCAGGGCTGGATGGGCAAGTGCCCAACCCCGTCTTTCTGGCCATAGTGCCCAGACCAGGCCCCCAGAGCCTTCGGAGGCAGCTCCTGATAGCAGTGGCAGGAAGATGGGGACAGCCACCTGGTCCTGGGATGGCAGGTGGCAGTGCCCAACCACCAGCAGACCCTGTTTGAGTGTTCTGGGGAGTCTTCCCAGCCCTAAGTCGGGGCAGGCAGGAGCCAGGTGGCAAAGGGAGGGCACAGCCAAGACCCAGGTTCCCACCATGTACTGCCCTGGAGGGCCAAGCACTGGTCCTGATAGCTGGTGGGCTGTGGGTCAGTGCCAGGGACAGCTCCACTCGCCACTCCTGCATGGTTCCACATCAAGGCAGGTGGGAGGGCCTCGCATGATGCTGGTGCTCAGAAGAGGCAGTCTCAGCCCCAGGCCGCAGAGAACATCTCTGGCCAGAGCAGGGCCCCCTGGTGGCTGGCGCAGCTTCCTACCCTGAGTGTACAGTCTGGATCTGGGCGCTGTTGTGCCCTTTGCCACCTCTAGGCGGTGGGGAGGCCCGCACTCAGCACTCAGATTGGGTTCTCGTAGCTGGTGAAGCTGCAGAGCTTCTTCCGCAGGGCTTGGAAGCAGGGCCTCTGCTCAGGGTCCTGGTGCCAGCACACGAGCATCAGCCTGTGGGCACTGGGCGGGCACTCAGAGGGGCAGGGCATGCGGTAGCCAGAGTCCACCCTCGTGAAGGCCTCGTGGTTGGACATGCCTGTGGAGAGGGGGACAGGGCGGCTGGGAGACCAGTGCCCACCGGCTACTGTGCCTCCTAGGACGCCTTGGCCACACTCTCACCCTCTGCACCTCCCACACCCATTTCTTAGGCCCTCACTTTGGACAGCACCCAGGTGCTCAGAATGATGTCCAGGTTACAGGTCCAAGGTGACGGCTCCTTCCCACACTGCCTGGGCCCAGTACCTGGATAGGGCATCTGACCCCTGCTGAAAATCTCATGGAGGAGAACCCCGAAGGACCAGACGTCAGATTTGATGGAGTAGTGCCCTCGGGAGAGCGCCTCTGGGGCCGTCCACTTGTAGGGGATGTTGCGGTCGTGGGAAAGGTAGATGTCCTCCTACAATGACAGACACGCTGGGGGAGGCAGGGGCTGCCTGCACCTCCAGAGCACGGACAGACATGGGGAGCCCGTGCATGGTGAGCAGGGTTGTGGCTGCCTGCCTGGAGTGTGAGCAGTTAGGACACAGGCCATCACAGCCACCACTAGAGGGGGATGCCGCCCACCTTGGAGACAGGCTGACCCAGGGCTTGTGGGCAGAGCAGACAGACAGGTGGCGGAGCTGGGAAGTCAGGGTCAGGAAAGCAGAGCCCAGACATGGGGCAGCATGACCCAGCAGCACAGTGGCCACTGCAGCGAAGCCTGCAGATGGGTTCAAGTTCACCAGTTAAGAGGTGCCAAGAAAGGCTGACTGGCCACCACTGGACAAACTCGAAAAGGCTGGCAGTCACAGTCAGCTGCCTTCTCAAGTGACCTGTCCTGTGCTGGCCACCAAGTGAGGAGGGAAACGTCTTAATGAGGAAAGGACACAGAAGCAGCAGCTCCTCGAGTGGCCCGCGCAAGGAGCAACGGAATGCACCCCCAGCACGTGCAGGGAACAGGGTGGCTGTCGGCCGAGGGACCATGAGGCCCACGCATGGTTCTGACCCATGTGTCCTCCACAGTCTCACAATAACTTTGTCTGGGGGGTGAGCGTTGGGAGGTGTTTACCCTGAGCTCATGCACCACACACATCTTCTGCTACCTGAACCGCAGAAGCTTGGGCAGCAACATGGATGAAGGAATGAGCAAGTGAAGGCTGGGTCCCTGCTCTCCCACTCAGCAGAGACTTTGGCTCCTGTGGTTCCTGGACTGGCCAAGTGCCTCGGCCGCCCCCTCCCCCACTCCAGCTCTGAAAGGCCCTGTGAGCAGCTTCCTGTGTCCCACCTCCCAGAGCCGCAGCCCTCAGCTCCTGTCCCCTCAGGGGTCCCACGGGCATCCCCAGCTCTGAGCACAGAGGATGCCCCGCTATGCCCCAGGCCCTCCGGGGCCCCACCTTGATGAGCCTGGCCAGCCCAAAATCCCCCACTTTGCAAATGTTGTTCTCCCCCACGAGGATGTTCCTGGCAGCCAGGTCCCGGTGGATGTAATTCTGAGACTCCAGGTAGCACATGCCCTCAGCCACCTGGGAGGCAATGTCCACCAGCTCCAAGACAGGCAGGGCTTTCTCATCAGACTCTGCAGAGGCAAAGGGGCCGGGTCAGTGGGGTGTCCTCTCTGGCTCAGTGGAGGAGCTGGCGGAGGGCGGGGGCCTAACAAAGCTGGGACAGCGGCCCCCACGCAGCCCTTCCAGAAGGCGTTCTGTGTCGGCCCAAAAGAGGTTCATACACCTTTGTACTTCGCTTCTGGGAATCTGAAGCAGGGTGATGGGAACTCCGGGGTGTAAGTACACAGACACCCATCAGATGGAAAACCTAGAAAGATTCCACAGGCCACTGGCCAAGTGGAGGCAACACACCTGTCAACCGTCAACAATGTCCTTTCTGAAGAACAGTCAGTGACATGGGACTGCCTGCAATGCACTGCTTCTGTGAGCAGCTCTAAGGTCAGACTTTGTCAGGAAGACTGGATCTCAGGTGCACACATCACATACCGGGCCTCATCCTATATTCCTTCCCATTTCAACATCTCTGACACGGCCACACCTGCCCCCTGTGGCCCTCAGCTCAGCGGCAGCCACCGTCCGGCTGGGTGTTACATGAAACCCTGGGGCTTGTCAGAGGATAAGACGCTCAGGTGGCCATGGCCACAGGAGTGAGGGGGGCTTTCCTTGTATTTGTCCTTCTCTGTATTTCCTCAAACTTCACAATGAACAGATGGCACATTTATCACAGATATTGTACACATTCCTTACACAGGAAAGGCCCGGCAACACATCAGGAGACCCCTGGCATCCTGTGCATGGTGTGCGCCGTCAGGGTTTTCTTTCTTCAGCGTCCTTCCTGATCCCCTCCCTCAATGAGCATGTGTCACTTTGGTCCCTGAAAGCAGCCTCCAGGCCACCACTGCCACTCACCCCGCAGGAGCTCCAGCAGGCTGCCCTTTGCCATGAGCTCTGTGATGATGTACACGGGGTCCCCCACGGATGCCACAGCGTACAGCGCCAGGATGTGCTTGTGCCGAAGCTTCTTCATGGCCTGGATCTCTGACTGGAACATGTGCTGGTGCAGGAGGTCATCTGCAAGATGGGCAGATGGGTGGGTACAGCCCCAACACCCACCCTCAGTAACTGTGGGTGCTCTCCCAGGCGACCAGCTCCCAAGGCCAGAGTACGGGGCAGACGCACTGGTCCCACAGCAGCCCCGCACCCCATAGGGATCTCCATGAGGGTCCGCTACGCCCACTCTCCGCTCTGACCACACCCAGGCACCCTCATACCACTTTGGCCCACACCTGCCCCAGCCACATGGGGAGCTTAAACATGCCCATGCATTTCCGTGGGCCCTGGGCCGCTGGTTCTTGCCCCTGGTGCCTACCAAGGAGATTGCAGATGGACCTGTCAGGTTACTAGCAACCGTGGTTTAGTCACTTTCCATTAACGATAAGAATTTAACAGCCACCCTGGCCAGTATGCTCAGTGGTTGGTAATCCTTCCGTGCACAGAAAGGTTGGTGGTTCAATTCCCGGTCAGGGCACATGCCCTGTTGTGGGCTCCATTCCTGGTAGGGGACGTGCAGGAGGCAGGCAATCAATGTTTCTCTCTCCCTCTCCCTTCCCCTCTCTCTCTAAAAATCAATTAAAATCTTTTTTAGAAAAGAAATAACAATGTAATTAAAATGGAATATAAAAAAATTTAACATGGTCCTTACAATAAATGCATTTAGGTAAGAACCTTTGCAACAGAGAGAAAATGTCACCTCCATGCGGCTGTAGGTGCCACAAGTGGCACAGGCAGGGCAGTGCATGGCTCACAGGATGTCAGGCCCGGGCTTGCCTCAGCCCCCACACCCAGTGAGTGAGGCCGGAAGTCCCTGTTGGTGGGACTGGAGGGGTGGGTGGTCAGGCAGAGTCCCCTGGCCTGGGGCCACTCACCTCGGGCAATCACCTTAATGGCCACGCGGACCTGGCCTTTCCACAGCCCCTCGAAGACCTCCCCGAAGTAGCCGGCCCCCAGCTTCCTGCAGAGCGTGAACTCCTCCCGGGGCCGCTCCCAGTCGGCACAGAGAGGCAGGGGCTCCCACTTGTGCTGCAGGGACACAGGACAGGGGGTGCCATCCCATCTCCCAGCCCCTCTGGAGGTCCCTCCAACCCCAGCAGCAGGAGCCCTGGTCAAGGGTCCCAGTGTCCAGGGCGTGCTGCCCCTTCCTGTGTCCTGTAAACACCCCACCCTCACTGCCTGCCCTGGGCCTGTGATAGTGGCCCACTTGCCACTCAGACAAAACGCTTGCCCAGCTGCTAGCTGGACACATGGCCTTGTCTCAGAGACAAAGGACACAGCAGGGGCACCTGACCTCTCATGGCCCAAAGGTGAGAGTGACCAGCAAGAGGGGACCATCCTCTGCCCCACCTGCAGCTCCGGCTCTGTAGGACCTCAGCCAGAGTCCCCTGAAGCCCTATGCCTGACCCTGAGGACCCGTGTCATTGAGGAGAAAGGGCTGCAGTGGGCAGAGTCTGGGGGGGGCGGGCGGGGGGGCGGCCCTACCTTCCGACAGGGCACGGTCAGCCGCAGGCCTTTGGACAGGCTGTGTGCCCGGTGGTGGCTCACGAGTTGGGCCAGGCTGGAGAAGGACACGACTTTGCTGAGGTGCAGCCGGCCAGCACACCTCCAGATCCTGTAGTGCCGCACGGCCGGCCTGTCCCGCACTAGAGCGCAGGGGCATGGGCAAAGGAGGGTGCATGAGCTGGCGTGAGCACCCCCGTCTCAAAGAGGAGTGCAGGCCAGGAGGGTCACCATGCCCAGCCTCCTGCCCTGTGTCCTTTCAACAGTGAAAGGAGAAAACCCAGGCTGGGACCACAGGACATTCACCCCCGCAGGGCCAGAGGTCCCCGGGAACAGGCCTCGATGTCCTGGATGTCACAGCCAGAAGGAGGGAGAAATGGTTTAGGGACAAGGAGGCACCAAGCCCGGCGCCCTGGCAGACCCGGGAGAGGGCTGCTGCACCTGAGAGGACATAGTCGGCGCCCGGCTTCTCGCTGACCCTGATCAGGAAGGCCCCTGGCTTGGTGCCGTCTGCCTGCAGTTGGTGCAAGGCTTCTGAGCGGGAGATGCAGCCGAAGAACCACCTGCAGAGGGGGCAGGAGGCCCAGAGCCCACACTGACTCCATGCTGATCCCTGCCCTCCCACCTGAGTCCCAGCCCTGTCACCTGGACCCCCAGCTGCTAGCTGATACTGTCTCCGACCTGAGGCTCCTTCTTTGCCCATCACAGACCCCAAATGTCCCAAGTGATCCGGAGGCTGTTAGAGCAGGCATCTGCCACCACTCTGGCCTGGGCTGTCCCCTGTGTGTGGTCAGAGCCACCCTGTCCCAGGGATGTGCCATCCATCCCACAGGACCGCATGGTTCTGTGATTCTGTGAACACCTTCAGCGACCCGGGCCACAGACAGGCTGTGCTCCAGCACCAGGGAACCTGAGCAGCCAGCCACGCACACCTGACTGGTCACACACCCGCATTTGCACACTCACCCACACACTCGCCCCATGCCAACATGCCAGCAGCCAGCAGCCAGCACCAGGGCCCTGCAAGCCCTGGACTCTGGGCTGCAGGGTGGGGCCTGCCATCTCCCGGTGACCTCTGCTGCCAGCTGCTCTGCCTTTGGCACCCCAACTCCCTCAGCACCATTGGAACTCGGGCCCTGCACAGAAGCCCGCTGCCCAGCACAGCCCCAGCCTGCGCACCTCAGAGGACTCCCTGCTCACCCTCCACCACGCTGCCTCCTCCTGCTTCTCCAACCAGCTGTTCTCAGGGCCGCCAAGCCCTCCTCCAGCTGGTCCTACCCTGCATCACCCCCTCGTCCCCGCCCTGAGAGACCCTGCCTCTGAAGCCGACCTGCTTCCTGCTGAACTTGCTCATTCCCAGTCTCCCCTCGGTAGGTGGTCATCCCTACACGTGTTCACTGTGCTGCCCAAACAGCGCGAGCTCAAACAAGGTGGGTGCACAGGCAGGCTACTGGTCTCTCCTGCTGGACACCCCCTCCCAGAGCTCCAGGGAAACAGCTCAGGTCTCGTGGATACGACCATCGAAGCCTGCCCCTGGTTCAAGCATCCTGGGCAGCCTCTCAGGGCAGCTACCCGCTCCCGGAGCCACCTTGCCATGACGAGGCAGCCATGAGGGTGCAAGGAGCAGGCGCCCACAGCCCACACCCGAGCAGGGCATGTCGCAATGACCTTCCTCCCTCCCTAACTAGGTCGCACATCTGGTTTCAGTTGGTTGGAAGGTGAGCAGAACTTGGCTCCCCAAAAGGTCCAGCCCTGCCTTGGATTCACTGCGGGCCAGCCGCCCGGGGGGCCCCTGCAGCCTCTTCTGTCCTCTCTGGGTCCTGGCACCACAAAGTGACTATGTGGGAGCCCAGGGGAGGGGCCACAGGCCTCGGCTCCCCCCGAGATGCCAGTCGGCAATGGTGTACAGCCATGGATGGTGGGGTCTGGCCCTGATTTGGGGTCCCAAGGAGACGAAGCCACAAGTCCTCACCCTCCATGGCCAGCCCTGCACCCCTGTCCCTCCCCAAGCCCAGCCACAGGGTGCAGAACTCTGTTCCCCAGAGGCCCTGCCCTTCTCAGAGCTCTAGATGGACTGCAGGGCCCATGGACGGGGGGTAGGGAGGGGGGCAGCTTGGTGGCCCGCAAGGACCACAGGGGCACTCACGGCTCAGACTCCACAGTCTCCCTCTCGGCCAGGTAGTTGTGAGGCACATAGCCTTCAGCCAGGGCCCCGCCCTCCCCGTCCAGCAGTGTGGCCCACCACCACTCCTCTTCCTTCCTGGCCACGTGGAAGAGATTTCCTGCCTGAAAGCTTAGCTCCTCGTCTGTCCGGGCCTTAAAGTCCCAGAGGCCCACATACTTGGGGCCCAGGTGAGCCTGGCCCCGGGACACCATGGTGTCTAAAGCGGCAGGACCTAGCCACCTGGCCTCTCCCTGCCTGTCACTAGGCTGCTTTGAACACCGTGGCTGGGAGGTGTGAATGGGCAGGGCCAATTCTGACAGGCCACCCCCCACCCACACAGCCAATGAGCTGCACACTTCCCTAAGCACCTGGGCTCCACCTTGAGGGCCTGGCAGCCCTACCTGTTCTACCTCCTGGGGCCAGGTCAGTCTGGGCACTGTTCGTGCCCACCCTCTGTGGGAAATGTGCCCACCAAGTAACCACGTGGCTGGGCCTGAGCCCCAAGAGAGGGAGGGTAGAGTGACCAGTGAGGGCCCCCTGGGTTCGCCTTAGTGGAACCTGGACCATGGGGAGAGAGTTTTGGAGCTGGGGTCAGGGATAGAGACCATGGACAAAGCACTCCACGGCGGGGGGTGGGGGGGGGCAGGGCGGCTGGTGTGGCTGCAGCAGGCAGTCCAGGGTGACCGTGGATTCCGGGTCAGCCTACTGGCCTGGGGCCTGAGTGGCTTCCTGTCTGAGGAGGTGCCAGGAATTGCTGCTACAGCAGGAGGCTGTGAGGACAAAGGAGCAGGAGTCCTGCTTGTTGAAACTCGCCCTTCATCGAGAAGAGAGTAAGGGCCCTGCTCACCCATCTCGAGGTAAGAACAGGAGGCGTGCTGTTTAACAAGGTCATATACGTGCTGTGCTGGGCAGCCCACTCAGCGCTGACCAAGCTGCGTGGGAACGTGGCCGCAGGCACCCTGGAGGGAGCAGGGCTTAGAGGGCGCGGGACCACAGGGTGGTGGGCTGCTTAGTGCCTGTTGGGCCCAGGGGGTTCCAAGCCCCCCTCAACTGCTCACCAATCCACTCTAGTCCAAGGGGCCTCAAGTCCCTGGTGCGGAAGAGCCTGGGGCTCTGCCTGAGTCACACCAGGAAGCTCCAGTTTCCAGACTGTGTCCTGGCCCCGCCCAGAGGCTCCTAGCACAAAGCTGTCCAGCACGTGGCTGGTGAGACACCCAAGGTGACCCCCACGCACACCTGCCTCTCTGGCCTGTCACCACACCTTGTACATTCCTTTCCTCTGAGGCTGCCTGCCCAGCTGCCCACACACACCGCAGCGCCAAGCAAAGAGGGTGAGCCCCTCCTGGTAGCCAGAGCCCCTGCCCAGAGGAGTCCCTTGATCCCCCAAACCCGAGGAGCTCAGCTCCAACCCTCACCTTCTGGGGCCCAGCCCCTCTGCCCAGCACAGGATGGAGGGTCAGCAACTGCTGCCCAAACCCTCCTGCCCCCATACCTACCAGGGCTGGGGCGGCCCAGCCTGGGGTCTGAGGCTCTGGGGACTCCTGCCTTCCCACTCAACCCTGATCCAAAGCCAGATGCACCTGGGCCTGATGTGGCTGGTTACTACCTCATCCCTGTGCTGCGCCCGCCGCTCGCCCCCCACCATGGAGCCCCTCACCCAACCCAGCCCCAGTAGCCTCTGCTCTCTGAGCAGCCCTGGGGGGTCGCTTATCTGCGCTCAAGGGGCTTGTACATGCCTCTGTCCCTTCTGTCCCACAAGCCTCGGGGGTACAGCTACCAGTGTGGGGCTCCCAGAATGGTGGGGGTTGGGGACTCTGAAGGCAGACCCCAGCCACCCACTCCTCCTGCTCCTCCGTTTGTTCATCTGTTTGCTCCAGAGCTGGGCAGGTGAGGCACCTCCTCACTCGGCGATGTCAACTGGTGGCTTAAATCAGTGCTGGGAGCTGCCTTGCTCTGGAGATGCTGCTCCCCTTCCCCAAGAACTGTCCACAGCTGCCTACCTCCCACAGCCGCCTCCCTATGGCCTGACTGCACAACCAGGCAGCGCCCGGACCCTGCACCACAGAGGCAGACAAGTCACCCGCCCCCAAGACGGCCACCCAGCCATCTGCCTGACCTTCCCATGTAGGACCAGCCCCAGCCGCCCCTCAATCCCAGCCCAGGGAGATGGAAAGGGCTGTTCTCGCAGCTCCTGCAGCGGGTCGTCTGCCTCTGGCTGCCCGGGGTGTGGGCTGGGACACAGGGGCCAGCTCTCCCTCCATCATGACAAACCAACCCTGCTCTGGCTGGGGCTGAGGCCTGTGGTGACACACGTCTGTGCAGCTGACTTAGTGCACGCATGTTTATTGAGGGCTGCCTCCCTGCACACACAGAGGCTGTCCACAGGCAGCGGCATGCATGTGCAGGCTGCTGCACCCCGCGTGCCCAGAGCCTGGGGCCAGCCTGGGAGCCCCGCACCAGCCCCTTCAACAAGGCCCTGGCGGGATTCTGGGAAAGATTGGGAAGCCACACCTGCTGCTCCTGACCCCAGGAGGGTGTCCCAGGTGGGAGGGCCCTCAGCCAGCTCAGAGCTTCTCCCCCAGTCACCCTGAGGGGGTAAACCCAGCTCAGCGGGCCTTCTCTCCAGGGTCCTGCCCATGCCAGGGACTCGGCCACGCCAGGCAGAGGACGCCAGCCCCTCTACTCTGAGTGCATGTCTTCGTATGTTGGCCTGTGTGTGCACACCTGTGTGTGTCAGCACGTGAGGCCCACAACCAGGGCCTCTGAGGCTGTGCGCCCGGCACCCTGGATGAGTGGAGGCAAACATTGTCCTGAGGGAGGCTGAGGGAGCAGCCCAGCCCTGGCGGCACCCGCATCACGTGAGGGTGGGGTGGAGGCGCCTGTGGATGGTGCCCAGCGTCGCCTGTAGCACGGCGAAGGCCGGCCGCTCCTCCGGGCTGCCTTTCCAGCACGCCAGCATGAGCGTGTAGGCCACGGCGGGGCAGGCGGCCGGGCGTGGAAGCCGGTACCCTCTCTCTATCTGCTGCTGCGTCTCGTGGTTGCTCATTCCTGGGGAGGAGGAGTCACCATGGATCCCTCCCCCAGCCTTCACCAGACCCTGTCACACGGGCAGCCTCGAGGCCTGGTGCCCATTTTGAGGTGAGCAACCCACAGGGCAGGGTGCGCCTCCCTTGGGCTGCCTGGAGGCCCACCTTAGTAGGGACACTGGCCGTAAGAGAACACCTAATAGAGCAGCACTCCGAAGGACCAGATGTCCGACTTCTGGGAGTACACATGGTAGTGGGTGGCCTCGGGTGCTGTCCACTTGACGGGGATCTTGGAGCCGCTGCTCGGGGAGTAGATGTCATCCTGGTGAGGGGACTCCCGTGGTGAGGTGGGTGAGGTGGCACCCTCCGCTCCCACTGGCTCCACTGCCTGTGGGGCCAGCAGCCCCAGCCCGCACTGACCTTGAGCAGCCGGGCCAGGCCAAAGTCGGCCACTTTGCAAGCCAAGTTGTCGTCCACGAGCACATTCCTGGCGGCCAGGTCTTGATGCACGATGCGCCGCTCCTCCAGGTAGTGCATGCCCTCAGCCACCTGGCAGGCAAAGCCCAGCAGGACTGGAGGGTTCCGGGCACGGCCTTCGGGGCCTGCAGGGGCAGCCAACAGTCAGGCCACTGCCCTCTGTGCCTCAGTTTCCTCATCTGAGAGGGGTGGGCCCTGTGAGGCTGCAGTGACCATGCGGGGCAAGTGGTTTCTTGGCAACCAGCCTGGGTCCACAGAGAAGGACCAAAGTGGGGAGGGGGCGCTGGACTGGGTCCATCCTGACCTTGTTCAGGGGTTGGTGACACAGATGGACCACCCCCACCTGCACTCTGCCCAGCCTGGAACCCAGTGCCCTGACTTTCTCTCCACAAGGCCCAGGCCTGGCTCAGACCAGGGGCCCTGAACCTACTGGTGGCCTCAGCCCCACAGCCCTCTGGGCCTCAGAAAATCCAGCCGCCAACAAGGCCTGGAGGCTGTCCAAGGCCCGTGCCAGAAGGCAGCAGGGGTCGTCCCAGCCCGAAGGTCATGCTGCCCACAGACAGGCGGCCAGTAGGGGCACACTCACTGCCCAAGAAGGCCTGCAGATTGCCCTTGCGCATGAGCTCAGTGATGATATACACGGGCTCGCCAGTGGAGCACACGGCGTGCAGCTGGATGAGCGGCTCGTGCCGCAGGCTTTTAAGCACCTGGATCTCCTTGGCGAGGTCAGCGAGTTTCATGTCGGCTGCTGGAGAGGGTGCAACTCCAGGACCAACCCACATCACCCGTGGCTGCCCGGGGCTCCAAGGGTCAGGGGTGGCAGGGCCTCACCCACCTGATTTGATGACTTTGATGGCCACAGGCACAGAGCTGAGCCACAGGCCTTCCCACACCTCCCCGAAGTAGCCTTTGCCCAGCTTCCTCCGAAGGGTGAACTCGGAGTGCGGCCTCTCCCACTCATCCTGCTCCAGGGGCTTCTGTGGGGGTGGGGGCACTCAGTGCCTCTGTGTGTGCCCCTGTCAGAGTGGCAGCTTCTCCAGGGACCAGGCCTCCACCCCAGCACGTGCTCAATGCTGGCTCAGGCTAGAGCAAGGGATGCCAGGTGCTGACCTCCCTGGGGCTGGGCCCATTTGCTAAAGAAGGACCTCTGTCCACAGACACTCATCACTGCCCTGTCAGGCTATCATTCAGGGACCAGAGGAACCAGGTCGCTGCCCTGGCCTGTCGGCAAATGGCCACGCTGGGACATGGTGGAGAGCTGCAGCTCCAGCGCAGGGGTGGCTCCCGGGGTGGGTCCTCAGGATCAGCATGTCCTCCCTCAGCTTCTGCCCTGGGCCTGGAGCTGCTGCAGGAGCCTTCCCCCATGCGCCCCAAACTCCCCCCTTCCCTCCTCACTGCTGCCTGCAGAGCCTGGCATACTCCCGGCCCAGAACTCTCTGAGGAGAAGCAGGGCCCCAACCAGAGTGTGGAGGGTTCACCAAGTGTGGGCTCCTGGGCCTTATCAGATCCCCTCTGCCAATATGTGAGACCCAGCAAAGCCAGGCAGGAGCAGGGCAGGGGTCAGGCCCACCTGGAACACGTAGGGCTGCAGTAGCGGGTTCTGGATCAGCTTCCAGTTGGCTTTGTAATAGGTGAGCAGCTCCCCCAGGCTGGGGAAGAGACGGCCCTTCTGCAGGTAGAAGCTGCCGTCAGCCGCTGTGGAGATGCAATAGTGGCGGACTTTGGCCTGGGCCCAGACTGGGAAGGTGCAGAGATGGAGGCTGTGTCCAGACCCTCCACCACCACAACCAGGAGACTGCCACCACCCTCTGAGGAGCCAGGATGGCTGGAGCCTCGTGGAGAGGAGGGTGTGTGGGTAGCTACAGGCAGAGGAGCAGACAGGGTGCAGAGCGGTGCTGGTGAGTGAGAGTCTGCAAGGGGAATGAAGGAGGGGTGGGGTGAGCTCCTGAGCTCCTGAGGAGGGAGTAGACAAACAAGAAGTGACCAGCAGTGGGCGCTGTCAGGCCCTAGGTGGTGCTGGGCACCGGTAAGGACTCTGAGGTCAAGAGTGTTCTCATAAGAGATCGACCAAAGGACTTGTGTGCATGCATATGAGCATAACCAATGGACACGGACACTGGGGCGGTGGGGGCTTGTCCTGGTGGGCAGGAGTGGCGGGGGGAGGTCAATCGCAGAAAAAGGAGACATATGTAATACTTTAAACAATAAAAAAAATAGTGTTCTACCTTGGCATGGCTGCCCAGAGTGCCTCAGGGGGTCAGAGGCATGAGGGGCCTTTGTACCTGACAGCGAGTAGTCACCCTGGCTGCTCTCACTGGGCCAGATGAGGAAGGCGCCTGGAACGTTGGCTGGGGACAGGAGCAGCTGCTGGGCCTGGGTGCGGCTGATGCCACTGAAGTACCAGCTGCAAAGGGCGGGCGCAACGGTCACTAGGCAGGCCCAGCCCCAGGTACCCCTGCCCCACATTGATCAGAGGCCCCATGTGCCCACTCTGTGCCCCCAGCCCCGGCCCCCAGTGCTCAGCCTCCCAAGTCATCAGGGACTGGACAGGAGAACCACTTGGGCTGACATGGAGCTGACAGCCACCAGCAGTGACCCATGCCATGTGAGACTGTCCACTCACCTCAACCACAGGGTCTCCATTAGTCCTGCTCATAAAGTGATCACAGCCCTGGCCACGGGCTAACAGCCTGGCCATAGACCAAACTTGTCAAACTCAAGACAACTGAGCCCTTGCGAGGGAAGGGGTCCCCTGGGAACCAGGGCACCCTGATGAAGCTCAGGTGTGTGGGCTGGGCTGCAGGTGTGGCCTGGAGAACCATGCGTGCTACCTGGCTGGGCATGGCCCAAATGCCTCAGGAGGTCATAGGTGGGTGGGAGAAGCAGCCTCAGTGCTGGAGCAGCTGGGAAGGCCCTCAAGGAGGTGGCCTGAGCCTGGCTGGGCAGGTGGTCAGGGGAGGCTGGGAGACCTGGGAGGCTCAAAGCATTGAGCATCCACCTCTGAGGAGCCCTGCCCAGCACAAACCAGCTCGAGCCCCTGGCCCTCTGCTCATACAGAGCTGCTTGTGCGGAGGCCACCCCAAAAGCCAGGTGGCTGGAGTCCCAGGCAACCACTCCACAATCTGTATAGTATTCCCAGACACCAGAAACCCCCACACCTGAATGTGGGGTGGGGCAGGGCCTTCCTGGGGCTTCCCCTCTGACTCTCCATCTGGGCCAGCACCCTACCAAGAATCGGGCCAGGTGAGGCTACTGGCCCCATCCCATCACTTATGTTTATTCCCCAAGGCCCAGGTTGGGGAACCTCACACCTGAGTTAGCTTCCCTTCCAGGAGCCTCCCCATACCTAGGGTCCCTGGGGACCCAGTGGCAGGAAGCCTGACCCCAAGGGGACCACTAATGTTCAGAGACAGCCCCTCATCCACCCTGAGGGACAGCAGAGGTACTGGCTCTCAGATTATCTGGGGACCCAAAGTATGACTCAGAGCGAGTCAGCACAAGGTGGGGGTGCCCCCCAGAGAGGGGACCCGGTGGACATAGCTGTGCAGGTGGGTGCTGCTGGAGCCAGGGGCAAGGGCAGGGCCTGGCAGGAGGGTGCAGAGACAAACGTGCACCCACCTGGGGAGCTATAAAGAGAGTCTGGGAACCAATGTGGCCAGAGCTGTGGGGCTGGCCTGGGCTGGAGGGAAAATTGGAGACAGAAGAAGTGGGTGCGAGTGGGTGGAGAGGCAGAGGTCTGGGAAACACTGGGAGATGGAATCAGCAGACAGGGCAGGTGGGGAAGGGTGGAGGACCATAGACCTTACATGGGTACCCAGAGACAATACCTGGTGGGGCAGCGAGCTCAGGGACACATTGACTGGGGAGCTCTGAGGCGGCCAGGCTCCGTCCACACAGGCCCTGCCTTCTGGGCCTGCTGGTGGGAGAACATCTCAGGTGTGAAGGTGCTCAGCAGCCTTCCCAGGACAGCAGGGCTGTGGGGGACAAGGAGAACCAGAGGATTCCCAGCCCGGCCTCCCTGCAGCCCCAGGGCCTGGGGTTGGGAGCTGAGACCCTGGGCACCCCTGGGCTTCAGGGATGTTCTCAGGGTCCCTACCTGGGGTGTGGGCCGTGGGCAAAATAAAATTGTAGGGGAGTCCTCAGCAACTTGGAAGCAATGAGGCCTCACTGTGGGGGTTGAGGGGCCCAGCCCACCCAGCCAGTCTGACCCAGGGACAGGTGTCTGGGGTTAATGACCCTGGGAGTTGGTCAGCCCTTTCATCTCCAGCCCAGGCAAATAGTCATTAGCTCTTCCTCTTAGCAACCCCTCCCCTCCCCACAGCCCTGACAGCCTTTTCCAGGAGCGGCTCTGGCTTTGTCCTCCATGCCTGGAGTGACTGTGGGAACCTCCCCATCGGAGTGACTGCTTGGTCCCAGGCGTGGGGTGGGGGCCAGGAGGCACCTTCCTGTGACTCAGGCTTCTCCCAGGAGGCTGGCAGTGGCCTGACTGAGGCTGAGACCCTAGGCCCGTGGTTGGCAAACTGCGGCTGGCAAGCCACATGAGGCTCTTTGGCCCCTTGAGTGTGGCTCTTCCACAAAATACCACGGCCTGGGTGAGTCTATTTTGAAGAAGTGCCATTAGAAGAAGTTTAAGTTTAAAAAATTTGGCTCTCAAAAGAAATTTCAATCGTTGTACTGTTGATATTTGGCTCTGTTGACTAATGAGTTTGCCGACCACTGCCCTAGGCTGGTTGGCAAGGACATGTCCAGGGCTCAGGCCTGGCCCAGCTGGGTGCAGGACCCACATCAAGGTGAGGTCTGCTCAGCAAAGCAGGCAGCCTGTTCTCACCCAGCACGCCACCTCCATGCATGCTGGGGCTGAGAGGAGGAGACTCTGCCCCGAGTGTCCATCCAGACACCAGATATTGCAATGGCCACCACTGCCAGCTGACCCACTGCACTCAGGGGAAAGATGGGTCAGGGTCACATCCCAGGTTTGGATGAAATGCTTGAGGCCTATGGACCGTGCCCACTGCCAGATGTCAAGGCCCTGCTCAGAGCTGGCACACAGCTGCCCCAGGAGACCACCTGTCCTTGGACCTGGAGCTTGAGCTGAGAAGTGACCTCCCCGAGGAGTTTGCCTGGAAAGCCCCCCCACTCCTTCCTTCCATGGTGACAGGCTGCCATGCCAACAAGCAGACATTCCTGCCCGTGGACTGCCCTGCCTCGGGGCTCAGGCTCTGGGGGGAATGGTTGGGCCCCCCAACCTGGGTCCACTGCCCAAACAGGCCTTTTTTGGAGCAATACCAAAGGCTAGGGTCATGTCTGCCCCATACCTGGTGCAGTGCAGGTGGAGGGGGCTGGGGAATGTGCAGGAGTGAGGGGTAGGGGGATGCCCACCCTCACCACCTTACCACAGGGCCTGAACCCGCTGCTGAGTTCATGGATGACCCCTGACTCCCAGATGGCCACCCCAGCCTCACCCACTTATCCCTGACCCCCAGAGCAGGCAGTACTCACGGTTGGTCTGCGAGCATCTCAGGGGTGGCCTTGGCTACGTAGGCAAGGGGCACAAGCCCCACACTGGACTGGCCAGAGAGCCGACGGGCAAAGATGTAGTCGCCCTCCTCCTTGAGGGCATAGAGCCTGTCCCCGTGGCTGACACTCAGCTCATCCGCATACCACGCTGTGAAGTCGCACAGCGCCCTGAAGAGCTGCCCAGGCGCTGGGGGGCTGCAGAGTGCAGCAGCGGGTGGTTCCAGCTCAGTGTTGGCGCCAGGGTCAGGGAAGCAGGGGATGCCGTGGTCCTGGGCACCTGCTGGCCAGATCTTGTTCCAGAAGGAGGATAGGAAGGCCAGCCGCTTCCTGAGGAAGGGCTCCATGTTCTGAACCTGGTCCCCACGCAGCCCAGGCCCTGCAGGGAAGGGGACTTCCGAAAAAGGAGAAACTGGTGGGAAGGTGAGTGTCAGAGCCTGGACCCTTGGAGCCTTGCTGCGTTGGTCCTGGCTGGTGCACGGTGTGGTGTAGCAGGTCACTGCAGAGGGCCCTCACACTCCACACCCCACAAGCAGGAGCAGGCTTGCACAGCTCCCTGCCTGCCTCCAGGCTGGTGTTCAGACCAGCCTGGGGGGCGGGGCCAGGTAAGGTCCTTGGCGTGGCCTTGGGTGGGGCAGCCCCTCTGCTCCTCCCTTCTGTCCTACCCCCAGGCCCAGGCAGGATGGAGCGATGCTGCTCTGCCAAGGATATGAACCCAGTGGCACAGAAGGGGTGAGTTTGGTACACAGCCAGACCCCCCTGCACGATGAAGCAAACTTGGCCTGTGCTTCTGGGTTGGGTGGGGAAAGCAAGCCCCAGCCAGCAGGCTCTGAGATGGGACCTTGGGGCAGGGTCTGTGGTGGGTGGGATCCCAGCCAGGTAGCCTGCTCTCTCCCCATGTGCGTCTCCCTCCCCACAGGGTCATTATGGAGGCCATATCCCTCTTCTGATGGCTGCAAACTCTCCTTCCTCTCCTTGTACACCCAAAAGTTTGCTCTCTCTTTTTTTAAATATATTTTTATTGATTTCAGAGAGGAAGGGAGAAGGAGAGATAGAAACATCAATGATGAGAATCATTGATGGGCTGCCTCCTGCAATGCCCCCACACTGGGGAGTGAGCCCGCAACCCAGGCATGTGTCCTTGACCGTAATCGAACCTGGGACCCTTCAGTCCGCAGGCTGACGTTCTTCCCACTGAGCAAAACTGGCCAAAAGTTTGTTTTCTGTGGTGAATGGTCCAGTAAACAGGTGTGACGATTGTCCAACCGGCCCCAGAGAGGCAGCCAACCCTATTCTCTGCATTGCACCTGGAGGCTCCCGCCACACACCTGGGGAGCAGCTTATACAGTTTACAAACTGTGGTGTGGCAGCCATACAGTGAACTGAAGGGGCAAGGGCCCAGGGGCAGCTCCGGGCACCTGAGACTCATCCTGCTGGGGGTGTGAGAAGAGGATACTTACACACACACTTAGAGGGGGGGTGCTGGAAGAGCCTGCAGCCCTGCCACCACCTGCTCCCCCGAGTGTAAGTCTGGGATTTGTGGGTGTGTTTCCCTCAGTCCAGATACATGGCTCCCCCTCCTCGGAAGCCAGGTCTCTGACCTGCAGCCACAGGGCCTCCTCAGGCCAGGGCCCCACTCGTGCTGACCATGCTCAGGGTCAAGCACTCAGATCCCGGATACATTCTCCTGAAAACTTGCTGCTCCCCAGAGCTGCAGGGCCTCTGGGACTCAGCACATTCCTTCGGGCGCCAGGGCAGGCAGGGGGGCCCTCCTTGGTCGTCTGGGCTAGCTCCCACGCCTGGCCCCAGGCCTCCTGTTAGCCCCCCAAAAAGCCCAGACAGAGACCCCCATGGTGGGCTGAGGTCTTCCTCCTACAGGCAAGGAAAACAGATCCTATCCATCCTCCTCAAGGTCAGAGCAGAGACATTTTTCTAGCAGGAACCTGTGCTGGGAAGTGGACAACCTCTCCCAGCTCAAAAGAACGCTGGCCCTTCTCAGTCTCTCCCAGTGACCAGGACAAAAGGCTCCTCCTCCTTGGCCCAGGGCTCTGCAGGGAGTACCGCTGGCCCCGCAGCCCACCACGGGCCTTCCACCAGGCAGGCCCTCTGGCTCCACCATCGCCCTAAGGAGCGGGCAGTGCTGGGTGGGGTGGGGTGGCGTGGTGGGAGTGAGAGAGCGGAGGCCTCCACAACTCTGGATGTGGTCAGATGATGGGGTTCAAATCCTGCTCTCAGACTCACTAGCCACGGGCAAGGTGCTGACCTCTCCGTGCCTTGATTTCCCCATCTGTAAGAACACTGAGCTCACAGTGATGTAGTGAGCAGGGGCCTCCTGGCATGCAGGCTGAGAAGTCACCACCCTATGGGTTCATGTATGTGGAGGACACATGACGGGGGTGTCCGTGCTCAGGTGCACTCCCCTCGCCAAGGCTGTGACCTTGAGACCCCCAGGCTCACCATCCTCAGGGTCCAGGGTCACTCTGCCAAGGGCAACACAGCCTGGTGGCTGCAGAGTTGGGCGAGAGAGAAAACAGATGGGGACCATGCCTTGGAGCATCACTCAAAGAGGAAGGACCAGGTAGGGCTGCACACCACCTACAGGCGGGAGCTGGGCTCAGGACGCGGTTCCCCAAGGCTGCCACTGCAGGGCTCCACTTACAGGGGTCTCAACCCAGACCAGGGGCTGCCAGGGCTGAGGGGCATGGAATGGGTCCCTGTGGGACCACCCTGCTGTGATCTTACACAGCTTCTGCAGGAAATGGGCAGCGGGTTCATGGTGTCTCTGTTATATGTTACAACTGGGTGTGATTTACAATGATCTCAAATTAAAAGTTTAATGATAAAAAATTAGCTTAGGAACAAGAAACAGAAAAAAAGGGGTGGAGCCAAAGAGGTGGCAGAGGTCCAGGGGTGGGGCTGCTGTGTGCCCCACCCTCTCTGTGGGTGGGCTGCAGGGCTGGGGGTCTTTCTCCCCTCAATCTTCAGACAGCACCCCCCTTTCCAAACCATTCAGCCCTTGCCCCTCTGATCCCTGAATAACGGCAGCTCCCATTGCTGAGTTAGAGCCCAGGGTGGACAAGGAGGGCAGACCAGGCCTCAACACACCCTCCTTGGACTCCACCTCTGGCGCCCCAACCCCCCCCAGGCCTGGACCTGAGAATGGCTGATGGCAGCTACCCAGGGGAGACTCCTCCAGCGGGGAGGGTGCAGTGGGTGGGCTCTGGCACAGAACAGACTGGGAAGGGACTCAGGCAGACATTCTATTCTGGAAGGTGCCCCACCACTGACCTCCCAGGAGGAGCAGACAAGCATGGCTTGGGGTGTCCCTGCCTCTTCAGCCTCCCCAAGGTGGGCAAGGGGTATCTTGGGGAGTCAGACCTACCACTCCGGGTGGGACACCCAGGCTGGCTGAGGGGTCCCAGAAGCCTTGAGCCCAACTGGCCCCAGAGATAGGGCTCCAGAGGCTGAGAATACCTCTGAGGGGTGCCGGGAGCTGTGGAGACCCCATTTGTCCAGACCTGGATGGGGCCCCAGCGTGGGAGAGGAAGCTGGCAGCACCTTCACCAGGGTGACCAGCACTGCCCACCTGCCAGTGCCCATGGCCCTGCCTTTGGGCAGCTCCAATGAGGGGTTCCCTGAGCTGCGCTCAGCCAGGGATGCAGCAGGAGCCCCCCTCGAAATCACCCACAGGCTGCAGACCCCACCCAGAAGCCCCGCCTAGGGAGCCCTGTGCCTGGCGGGCCACTCAGGGACCGCCTGAGCGAGGGCCGGCCAGCCTCAGCCTCTCCTCTGAAGGGACCCACTGCGGACCTGGCTCCCACACCCCGCGGCGGCTCCCAGGTCAGGCCCAGAGGAGAGAGCAAAGCCACGAACAGTTCCTCCGAGCCGGCCGGGCGGGGCGGAGCCCGGGGAGAGGCCAGCGGCTCCTTTCGTCGGCGGTCCTGGGACCCCAGAGCGCCCCCGCGCGGTCTGCCCGCAGCAGACAAGTCTCGGAACCGAGGGAGCGGGTCTTCTCTCTAAGCCCTGGGTTCCGCCCACCCGCCCCCACAGATCGGGCGTCACAAAGACCCACGATCCCCATGGCAACCGCTGGTTGCCACGGGTGCGAAACTGGACGCCCCCGCTCTGCGCACAGTCAGCCGCACGGAGCTCCGGGAGGCAGGGCAAGTGGGCACACAGGGCTGGAGGAGGGATGGGGTCGAGGGGGGGGCGCAGGGGACATGGGGCGGCGTGGAGGTGGACGTAGGTCTCAGGGAGGTGGGCGGGGGGGCGTGGTTTTGGGGAGCGGGGGAAATGGGTGGAGTAGGGGTCGAGGAGGCTGGCCAGGACTCCAGGTGACCCCTCCTGGGAGTTTACACCAACCCATCTTGGTTTTCCACCTGAGAGACTGTTGGCGATTGGGAACATCCCTGACCCATAGCCAGATCCAGGGGTAAGAGTTCCCTCCAGAGGCCAGAGCAGGACTTAGGCCTAAGTCCTGGGATCTTGGGCTCAGCTGGCACCTCAGCCCCAGAGCCCCTCTGTGGTGTCCAGGCCTCATCTGGCTCCTCTGCCCCAGGAAGGGCAAGGGCCTTTGGGGAGGAGGCAGCCTGCCCAGCCTTACCCTGCCACTTGGTGGTTTCTTGGGCAAGTCACTGTATCTATTGAGCCTCCCTGTAACTGACCCGGCCCTTGGGTTGCTGGAACAACCAGAGCTTTTCCAGGGGCAGGCCGGGACCCTGGTGGTGGCTGGGACCCGGGACAGCAGCCAGGGATGCTGGCTCCTTCTCCAAGGAGCCCCAGCTTCCAGGGGGTGGTCTCCTCACTGTGGCTGCAACCAGGTGTGGGGCGCACTGACACCCAGAGCTGGAAACCTGGGGGAGTCGTGGCCCCAAAGGAGCTTCAGACTGTGGGGTCCATGGCTGGCCTTGCACCTGGAGTGAGAGCCAGTTGCAAAGCATTTAGCCTTGGCGCCCACCTGTAAGAGGGAGTGACAGGACCTCAGCCTCTGGGCCTTTCCTAGGGAGTCAGTGGCTCTTTAAGGCCCTGGTGGCCCCAGGACACCCAAGGGCTCGGGAGCTGGGAGCTAGCAGGGTTATTCCTCAGGGATGGGGCCTGAGGCCTCCCTGCCTCCCAGCTGGCACTGGTCCCCAACTGGACTGTCCTGGGGTGAGCCTGGCCCTCTGCTGTGCACCAGCGGTGAGGTGTGTAGGGTCTTCAGGGCAGTGGTGTCCCAAGGGGAGTCCAGTGCTGCTCAGACAGGACCACACTGAGTTTCCGTGGCCCCAAGGAGCACTGTAACCCCTTTTAAAGGAGGGCCCGAAACCTTTGCCAGGCCGCACAGCTGGTCAGTGGCTGAGGTTTCTGCTCAAGTCATTCTGGCCCCAGAGCCCAGCCCTGGTCTTAGCCCAGCCCTGTGTCCTCACAACCAATCATCAGTAGTGTTTGCTCCTAAATACCTACTTTTTAAAAAATATTTTTTTTATTGATTTCAAAGAGGAAGAGAGATAGAACCATCAATGATGAGAGAGAATCATTGATTGGCTGCCTCCTGCACCCCCTTACTGGGGATCGAGTCCGCAACCCAGCCATGTGCCCTTGACTGGACCTTCAGTCTTCAGGCTGACGCTCTATCCACTGAGCCAAACCAGCTAAGGCTCTAAATGCCTGCAGCCTGCCCACCTGGCCCTCCAGGCACCTTTCTCTCTTCTAGAGAAAGGTGCTCCCCACAAGGTCCTCCCCCCAGGAAGGATAGAAGGCCCCGTGTGGGGGTAAATGGGCCTGAAATCTCACACACACACACACACACACACACACACACACACACAGCCCCAAGTGACCCCCAGATGGGCACAGAGGCCTGCCTGACATTCCCACTCACACCTCACCCTGCACCCCTTCCTCCAGACAATGAGCTTCCAGGTGACAGGCCTCGGCCTGGACAAGATGAAGCTGGACAGTCCCCAGTCCTTCCTGGACCAGGAGGAGGTGGAGGAGGCTGAGGACCGGCAGCTGCTGGAGCCGGAGGCTTGGAGGACCTACACAGCACGCCGCAATGCACTGCGGGAGTTCCTGACCTGCGACCTGAGCCCCCACCTGCTAAAGCGCCATCACGCTCGCATGGAGCTGCTGAGGAAGTGCTCCTACCACATCGAGATCCTCCCCAAGCACCTGGCCCTCGGCGACCAGAACCCACTGGTGCTGCCCAGCACCATGTTCCAGCTCATCGACCCCTGGAAGTTCCAGCGCATGAAGAAGGTGGGCACCGCGCAGACCAAGATCCAGCTCCTGCTGCTCGGAGACCTGCTGGAGCAGCTGGACCACGGCCGTGCCCAGCTGGATGCCCTGCTCGAGTCGCCTGACCCTCGGCCCTTCCTGGCGGGTTGGGCAGTTGTGGAACAGCGGCTGGCAGACCTGTCGTCCGTCATGGACAACTTCCTGGCCATGATGGTGCCAGGGCGTCTGCACATCAAGCACCGCCTGGTGTCTGATGTTGGCGCCACCAAGATCCCGCATATCCGGCTCATGCTCAGCACCAAGATGCCTGTCATGTTCGACCGCAAGGAATCGGTGGCCCACCAGGACTGGGTCGCCCTGCGCTGGTTTGTCACCATCCAGCCAGCGGTGCCGGAACAGTTCGAACTGCGCTTCAAGCTGCTGGACCCACGGACGCAGCAGGAGTACCTGCAGCGTGGCATCATCCCCGTGGCTGCCTGCACCTTCGACGTCCACAACCTGCTGCCCAACCGTGTCTACAAGTTCACCGTCAAGAGAGCGGAGAGCTACACGCTGGTCTACGAGCCCTGGCGGGACAGCCTCACACTGCAGACCAGGCCGGGGCCCCCCGAAAGGCCCCCCCCCCGTCGGCTGGGCAAGCCGGGCTGCCCCTGACCGCAGCTTCCGAGAGATGGTTTTCTAATATTTATCCACTAATAAAGAGGAGTATAAACGCACACACACAATTAAAGAAGCAAACGTACTTACGTCCTGCGGGCAGCGGCAGCCACATGAGTATTTTTCCTGACTTGGCCCAGCACTCCCACGAGCCCCAGGCCCCGCAGCTCCTGCTCCATTTTCGGGGGCGGGGGGGGGGGAGGGACTCAGGCTGGACCTTCCAGGACAGCTGGTTCCAGAGCAAGAAGCGTCAGCCCTGGCACCAGGATGCCACCTCCAGCATGACAGCTGCCCCAGGAGCTCGGCCACGCCAGCCCCAGCCCCTCCCCGTCACAATAACCAGCCATGTGACCTCAGCACAGGCTCTGCCACCTTTCCTCCCTCTTAGGCCCGGTTCCCCAGGGGGACAATCCCCCAGGTCCTGCCCAGACTCCACAGGGGCAGTCATGGCCCATCACTCTCACCCTGGCTTTATCAGGATCAGAGTGCCTTGCCCAGAGGCCAAAAGGACATTTATTTTTAAAATGACAATAAAAGTCTTATCTTTCCCCCAAATGAAGCTGAAGTTCATCAGCACCCCATCCTGAGGTGGGTGAGGGTCCCAGGAAAGGGCACCTGGCAGGGGGCATCCCCAACACACAGGCCAGCATAAGCTACTCTTGGGAGGTGGTCCTTCCTCCAGCCCACTGCCCCTCCCACCAGCTCCTGCTGTTCAGCCCCCTGTGGGTGACCACCCCCTTGATGTTGCCTTGATAGTCTGCCCTTGCCCTGCAGTGTGGTCCTGTGACCCCGGGCACCCAGCAGTGACCCTCCCCACACGCTCACTCTGACAAAGGTAATGTGACGTCAGTGCCCACCTGCTCCTGCGGCTTGGACACCAGCTCCAGGAGGGACAGCCTTATGTCCCCTGGTAGTGGCTGAGGAGGATGGTCAGCACAGGTAACCATGTGGTCATTAGAGAATCGTGTGATCAGGGATGATCAGAAACAGCCCCTCTCCCACTGACCGAGAAGTGGTGAAGGGGGTCCCCAACTCTGCCGGAAAAGCCCCAGCACTGCTCCCCAGCGTGGACAGGGTGCTCTTAGGCAGGTGGGGATTCAGCCTGGGGGGCTCCTCTCCCAGGCCTGTCCCACTGTGTGCCCCGCGCTCTGGCCTCGTGTGCTATGGGACGTGCTCTCCTGCATGTCCTGCCGGGGTCCAAGGGCCCAAGCCTCAAGCTCCTCAGAAATGGAGGGAACAGGGGTAAAAGCAGGCCAGGGACCAGGGATTGGGGTTTGTGCTGAGTCATACCAGTCTGACAGAGGGCCCAGCTGGAGTGGGGTTCACCAAGGGAGGTGCATAGGGGCACGCCGGCTCATTCTGTGTCTCCTGCTGGAGGCCTGGCTGGTGCCCTCACCCAGAAAGGCAGCTGCCCAGAGGCCACAGGTCCCGCTCTGTAAGCAGCTCTGCTGCACCTGCTAAGTACAGCCCTTGAGGCCAGGATGCTGGTCTGTGCCCGACCGGCCTCCAGCCCCACCTCTGCCCCGTAGTTGCCTCCGCCACCCCCCAACCCCCTGATTAGTGCAGCACACTTGAGGTTTCAATGCCTCTTCTTCTGGGAAGCCCTCCCTGACTCCAGGTTGGTGAGGTCTTAACTCCCTGCCTCATACACCTGTTCATCTCTCCTTAAGCACTTTTCACAAGATACTGCCAAGTTTCTCAATGCTTGTGGCTGCCATAGAGTAGGCCTCTTCCAGGTAGGGCCCATTGATTCCCTTTGGGCCTCACAGTGAACACATGGTACACAAAGGCCTGCTATGTTTCAGTCTCTCTGTGACCTCCTGACCTATCCACTACCCCTGCCAAGACTCAAGAGGTCAGGGCCTGGCCACACCTTCCTCTTCCTGCAGCTGCTCTACGGGGTGGGGGTGGGAGGCACTGGGGGCTCAGCCACACACAGGGGAATGAGTAGCCCAAGTCAGTCCCCAGGGGCCATGCACTGCCCAAGGTCCTGGATGGCACAGCACCACTGGAGGCTTTGGGGACTTTGGACTTAGACTGTGGGGCCTAAGATCAGAGTTCAGAGGGCTGGGCACACCTGCAACACCTGAACACAGCTCACGGGCCGTGGCCTCGTCCTAGCCGGCCTTCCAGCTTCCTTGGTCCTGGCAGAGGACCCTCAGCCAGGCTTCTCCCACATCCTCCCCATCCTCCCCACCCAGTACCTGCCACAATGCTTGACAGCCTCACAGCCCCTTTGCCACCTAAGTAAGAGGAAGGGCTGCCCTCTGTGCCTCCAGACAGCCTCAAAACACCCAGAGGTGAGAAAGCAGAGTGGCCTTTATAACAAAATTAATGTTCAATCATATAATAGTCCAAAAAAAGATACAAAATTGGAATGTAGAGATTTGATTTGTAGAAAACTTCAGGACAGACACAGACCCATCCCTGTGGGCCCTGCAGCAAGGCCATGGGGGCTGCCCTCCTCGGGCACACAGTGCTTTGCAAACCCAGCCCATGGGGAGTGGGGACCATTGCACTGAGCCCCAGGTTGGGAGCCGCCTCAGGATGGGCTCGGTGGGGGGCCAGAGGCTTCCAGAGAAGGCAGGACACAAAGGCCTCCTGACACACTGGGCAGGCAGGCTGTCCTAACCTGGCCACCCACGGAGTGAGGGTGGAGTGGAGGGTGGTAGCATCCAGGGGAGCCACAATGGCAGCCCTGCCCACAGCCCTTGGGAGCACTGCTGTGGGAGGGGAGGTCAAGGGGAGGTGGCCTCAGGGAGGGCTGTGGGTGCAGAGAAACGGCCCTGGCTTCCAGGGAAGCCTCTCTGCCCTGAGTTTGGATTTATTTAAAAATAGAAAATAAAGCTGAGCTCCATGGCCATACCGTGTGGCTGGGATGGCATCCACAGACCAAAGAGCTGGGATTTCCTTCTGGACCCCAGACCTTCCCAGGGGCCCCACCCCTGGCAGCACAGCGGCAGCAGACACAGGTCAACCGGGTGGATGGGCACCGACCTCTTTCCTCTCAAGTCCGTGCTCCCCCCGGGGGCAAGGCAAGACTCCAGAAGGTGGCTTATGTGCACCGCATGTGGGCCTCTGCAACCTCGCTCAGTCAGGGGACGTGGGGGGCCAGGCCAAGCCGGCAATGACTCCTGAAGAAGGCACATGGGATTCCACGGAGCAGAGCCAAGGCAGCCGGCAGGGGAGGGCTTGGCCTTTTCCTGGCTGTCCTGCCAGCTTGAGGGCAGTGGACGGCTGAGGTGGGCCCTTCAGACAAGCACGGCTGGCCTCCTCCGGACCTGCACCTGGCCAGCGGGAACCAGGCTCCGCTGGGCCTCACAGAAGTCCAAGAGTCTGCGCCACAGAGGGCAGCATCGAAGCAGGAGGTGGTCTCCTGGAAGAGGGAGGAGTCAGCGCTGGCCCCACCCCCGGCAGCAGCCATGCCCAGCCACACCCAGCCCCGCCCCAGCAGCTCTCACCAACGAGGCAGAGCCCCTCCTGGGCCCGGGTAATGGCCACATTCACTTGGTTGGGGTCCACAACGAAACCCAGGAACCTCTTCAGCCAGCTCTTAGTTGGCCGCTGGTCCAAGTCGCTCTCTGGGCAGGAACGGACGGTGCTCACCAGCACATAGCGCCACTCACTCCCTGGGGACCAGGGGCACAGTGAGGCCCACCTTCCTGCCCCGAAGGCCCAGGAGCCCTGCCCAGGGCCGGCCTCCAGCCTCACCCTGGCTCTTGGTGATGGAGCACACTGCCACTCCGGTGACACCCTGACGCACGAGACCCTTGCTGATCTCGGCAGCCTGTGCATTGTAGGGAGTGAGGATGGCAATGTCCTTGGGGTTCACTGTCCTGTCCAGGGTCAGCTGTTTGGCGATGCGAACCTGAAGGACCGAGGGGGTGCTAGTGGAGCAGGCCCTGGTGCCTCCCCGCTGCCCCCTGGCACCTGGGCCTCCCCTGTTTCCTCAGCTCCTCTGCCTCCTCCTCCAGGAAGCCCTCCTGACCAAGGGGCACCACCTGACACTCACCACCTCTGCCACCTCCTCCAGGTTGGCCTTGGAGTTCTCGTTCCCTTCATCTGTGGACACCAACAGGCTCTGCTCATGACCCTGCACATGGCCAAAGATGACAGGGCAGCTCTCCTTGTCGGCATGGCCCAGGACGCTGGGCGGCCGCCGCAGGCCTGGCCAGGTCTTCAGCTTCTTCTGGTAGAACTCCATGGAAGGGAAGCTGCAGATGCCCTCATGCTGTGGGAAGAACATGAGCCAGGGACAGGCTGCCATCCGCCCTCCCTGGGTCTCAGGAGAAGGCCAGGGTGGATGCAGGAGGTGGGAGTGGTCGGAGGCACAGACGCGGGGCCGGCTCACCATGCGGTACTGCGTGTCCAGCATGTAGGCGTCCCTGTGGTACCTCTCGAAGAGAGACCGGTCCAGCCCTAGGCTTTGCAGCTGCTCATTCTTGACCACAGGCCGCAACTGCTTGTGGTCCCCAAGAAGAACCACCTGGAGGACAGGTGTGGCTCTGACCCCCAGACCCAGAGGCACCCAGCTCATCTGATGCTACCCCACCTCAACCTGCCCTCCATGTGCTCCCTGCATCCCAGGTGTGAAGGCCCCCAGCGATGCCTGTCTGGCATCACCACCTGCCTCACCTTCTCGGTGTGGGAGAAGTTTACCAGGGGGATGAGGGTCTCGGGCTCCGTGGCCATGCCTGCCTCGTCGACCAAGATCTGCCGGACATCCAGGTTCTTGAGGCTGGCCGAGGCCGCACACGAGCACGTGCAGAGGATGACACGGTGGCGGTCCAGTTCGAACTTCCTTGCCCTCCCCAAGATCTTCTTATACCTGCGCAGGGACGCTGTCGGGTCACCCAGGGACCCCCACGCCAGAAGACCACTCCACCATTCCGCTGCTTACCTGGCGAGGTCCTCCTCGGGAAATACCTCCCCTCTCTGCAGCCGGGTGTCAAAAGCCTTGATGGAGGGCGCATAGGGATTGGAGGACTGCCGGATCCGGTGGTGCAGCGTGATGGTCCTGGTGGGAGAACCCCCGTGATGCCCCAAGTTGCCCACGGCCCAAGGCAGGACCATCAGACAGTTCAGGCCTCTCCCCTCCACCCAGAGACAGACAGACAGACACTGAGAGGCGGCACCTGAGGCTCTGGTTGGGCCTCCCCTCCCGAGGGGTCTTCCTGGGTGGGCCCCTGCTGCTCACGCCCGGCACTGGGAACTCGGTGGCCTCCGCCTGCTCGCTGTACACACGGAGGGGCTTCAGCTCGGCCCTTCTGCTCAGGAGCATTCCTGGGGGCAGTCCGGGCGTGAGCGACTGTCCCTTGGGCCCACCATTCCCAGCACAGCCCCCATGGCTGACCCAGTGCACCTGCCACGACGTCCACCGACTTGTTGGAGGGGCCACAGTACAAGATGCAGGCCCCCCCCCGCTGCTTCCCGTGGCAGGGAGTGCCCCAGGCCGGCACCAGCTCCTCATTTAACTTGTAAAACCAGAACACGATGTGGAAGCCCACCACTGTCTTCCCGGTGCCTGTGGGCAGAGAGCAGGTGAGCCGAGCCGCCACCGGCCTGCCCAGGCACCTCAGCCCCAGTGCGGGTCCCACCTGGTGGGCCCTGAATGACGGTGAATTGCTTCTTCAGGGCCTCTCTGACAGCCCCGTTCTGGCTGGGGTTCAGCTTGTGGCGGCCTCCGGGGATGTCAAAAGCCTGTCGCTCCAGAAACCTGTTGGGGATTCCTGAGGAAGGAGCCAGGCTCCCTGAGCTCTGGTGCAAGGCGGGCTGGGGCAGGAAGAAGGGGCAGGAAAGCTGGGGGCCCCCACCTACCTCTGCGGAGGGGCTGCTGGCCAGGAAGGTGTCGGGGAGAGTGGTGGGGCGGGTGGCGGGGCAGGGGGATGGGGTGGCCCAGGGCGATGTTGATGACCAGCTGGGACGCGTCCTTCAGCCCACGCACGGCTTCTTCCTTGCGGCTGGGGCATGTGGGGGCGGAGACGGACACTGGAACTTCAACTGGCCTCTCCCAGGGAGGGACCTCGGCCCCACAGGCCACCCCCTCCCAGAAGAGGGAGTCCAAGGAGGTTTCACCCCTCTGGCCCACCGGCCTCTCCCTGGCCTCTAGCCCTGGGGAAGCCACTCACAGGTCAGGCAGCTGCTTTGGTAGCACCTCAATGGTGAATGGGGCGCCAGGCCGCAGCACCTCTTCTGGAATCTTCTCCATGGCCATGTGGTGGATGAAGAAGTGCACCTGCTTGTCAGCCTCTTGCCGGTCGGCCCGGCCCTCTGGATTTGTGTCCCAGTCCTCTGTCAGCCCATGGGCCACCCAGGTGTAGGTGTCCGGGTCGATGCTCAGGGTGGGGCCCCGGCTGCTGGGCCCAGGGAGGGGCTGGCCAGGGTTGGCTTCGGGGTCTGGCACCCCGGCGTCGGGCACAGCCTGAAGCCCCTCAAGCCGGATGCAGAGGTAGCAGTGCCCAAAACTGATGTCGATGCTGTGTTCCCGGAGGAAGGCGGCCTCCAGGCAGAAGCTGCCCTGGAGCTGCCCCTGCTCCGTCCGCTCCGTGTCCCAGGTGATGCACACGTGCTGCAGTGTGATGGCGTCGCTCTCGGCCACAGCGCTAGTGGCCGACTCCAGGGAGCAAAACGGCTCCCACATGAGGCAGTAGTCCTCTACGCTGCGGCAGCGGTCCCGCCCGGCCTGTGGCACACGGCCCGAGAAGCAGTCACCTGCTCTCTCCACGTGCTCCAGGCACAGGCTGAAGCCTGGGGCCACGAGCCACAGCTGCAGGGCTGGCGCCAAAATCCCCCGATGCAGCGTGGCACTGAGCTGCACCTTCAGCGTGTCCCCACTGCCCAGCTCCCGGGCCACCTCCACAAAGTGGCCACAGCGGCTGCGTGACACCTGCCCCAGCTTCCGCTGCGGCGGCTTGGCACTGCCCTGCTCCCGCACACGGGCAGCCACCTCCGGCCAACGCTGCTCCTCCACCAGCTCCAGCAGCTGCTGCCATAGGGCGGTGTCCACGGGCCAGGTGTGCAGGTCCAGCAGGGCGCCTGGCAGTGTGGGACATGGCCCATTTTCCAGCACCGAGTAGACACGGCGTCGCCACTCAAGCCGCAGGCCCAGCCGGCTTGCCAGGTGGTACGGGTGCTCAGCCAGCTGCAGGGAGCGGTAGTAAATAGGGCAGGGGTCAGGCAGGGTCTCCCGGTTGACCGGGAAGAGCAGCTTGAAGCAGCGGGCACCCAATTCCACATCCACCACGAAGCCCAGCTTCTGGCGCGGCTGGGCCTTGAGCTGCGTGGCCAGGTGCAGGCTATAGGCCCGGCGCTGGTAGCTCTGGGCACGTGCGTGCTGGCGGCTGAAGTCTTGGCAGAGCCCGTTGATGTCTCTGGCAGAGTAGGTGGAGCTCCCGTGGCCCAGTGCCAGCAGAATCTGCCGCTGCAGCACCACATCCAGGTACCTGCGGATGGGCGAGGTGGCCCAGGTGTACCAGTCCACCTGCAGCGAGTAGTGACTGGCCAGTTGCCGCTCACCCTGGCTGGAGCGGCTGAAGACAGAGCGGCCCAGGGCCTTGCGGAAGTCCAGGCCCGCAGCAGCCAGCGAGGGGTGCATGTCGTCCGTGGTGATGAGGTCGGCCAGCAGGCCGAAGTCCTGCGCGTGGGCAGCAAGCTGGATGTGCCTCCAGAGGGAAGCCAGCAGGTGGAGCTGCTTAAGGGGGGTGCCGCGCCCCTGCAGGTGGTGTCTCAGGTGAAGCGATAAAGGCACCAGCTCTCCATGCTTCTCGCTCACGGCTTCAAGCTGGTGGCCGCTGGGCGTGGGCTGCCACCGTAGCGGTGTGGCCGTCCGGGTGCGCTCACTGCCCACCAGGAACTCGGCCACCAGGCTGTTGAACTGGATCATGTACTCTTTGACCATGGCATGGGCCGCACGGAAGCCCAACGCGCTGTCCTCGTCAGGCTGCTCATAATGCCAGGCCGCTTGCAAACGGCGTCGGCGCAGCACCCTGGCAAAGTGGCATGCAGCCAGGATGCAGGCATCCACGGAGTCCAGGCAGGCGGGCAGCTCCAGGGTGGCCCCCAGCTGCCCCCTGATCACCTGCTCAGCTTCCTCGTAGGATAGCTGGCGGTCGGAGCAGATCACAGAGGGCGCAAAGCGCAGGCTCTTGAGCTGGTCGCTGCCCTTCTCGAAGGTGAGGAAGAGAGAGATGGTAAAGCGGTCCTTGCCTGGGAGGAGGCTGAGCACGTCCTGACAGAGGCCAGCAGGCAGCATGGGCGTCGGCTCCCGGTTGGGGGCATAGAATGTGGTGCCCCGTCTTCGGGCCTCCACGTCCAGTGCACCGTCCCTGGGCATGAAGCTGGCCACGTCGGCGATGTGCACAGCCACTTCATACCTGGGGCCCAAGTCCCGCACACTGAGGGCGTCGTCCAGGTTGCGGGCACCCTGGGGGTCCACGGTGAAGGTCAGGAAGCTGCGGCAGTCGTCCCGGTAACCTGGCGCCCGGCCGAGCTCTGCGCAATATTTCTGCAGCGCCTTGGAGACCACAGCTGGGTCTAACGAGGGTTCCCTGAGGCCGTACTCCAGGTCCAGAATTCGGAGGCCCTGCTCCCAGGTGGTGGCCTCAGGTAGCACCTCCAGCACTATGCCCAGCGGGTAGTAGAAGCGCTCCCGCCAGACCACAATGCGCACCCAGAAGAGCCGGTGGCGCCTGGCCTGGGCCGTGAGCTGCTCGTACCCCACCCTCTGCACGCGGCCCTGCAGGAAGCGGTGGACGGGCACCTGCAGTGGGTCCTTCAGGTCGGCCACAAAGATCTTGGTCACAGAGCCATCGATGGGGGTCATGATGCGCGGGTCCCACTCATCCATGCGGCACACAAACACCAGATCACTGCGCCGCCTCTTCAGCACGCCCAGCACGCGGCCCTGCAGCCGCCCCGACAGGCCCCTTTCGCCGCCGAGGACCCTGACCAGCACCTCGTCCCCGCTGAAGGCCATCCCGCAGTGCAAGCGGCCCCTGAGCTGAATGGAGCCAGGCGCCGTGTCATCCAGTGGCATGGCCGTCGCCCGCTCGAAGGTCTCCTGCACGAAGGCACATCTGTGGTGTAGCTGGGGCTCTGAGCGCAGCAGCTTCCGCAGTGCATCCGGCGGCAGGTTCACATACTGCCGGGCCTGCTGTGGGGACGCAGGCCTGGCCATGGTGTCCAGCAGCCCGTCCTCCCGCACAGTCACCGTCACATTCCGGCTCTCGTCCAGCAGCTCCTGCAGGATGGAGTCATCGGCGCCAAGCTCCCCGTCGGAGGGCCAAAAGTCAGACTCGGGGTCCTCGGGGTCCTCGCTCTCTGTGGCTGCCGGCCCTGCCACCACATCGGCCGGGTTCCCTGGTGGCACTCTATCCCCACTTGCTGGGCACCCCCTGGACACAGACCCTGAAGCTGTGTCCCCAGCCTCTGCGTTCTTTGTGGCCATGTCCCCAACCACTGAGGTGCTGGCTGGGGATCCACCCTCCTCGGCCTCGGCCAAGGCTGCATGCTCTGTGGCTGGGGCTCCTGTTGCCCTCTCCACTAAGACCGTGTCCCCAGCCACCGCTGCCACAGACCCCTCTGCCGGCGGGGCTGCGGGCCGCTGGCAACGGGCCCAGCGCTGCCTCTGGACCACGGCCTGCTCGATGTGCTCCAGCGACAAGCCCTCGGGGTAGATGCTGCGATGTGCCACACACTGGCGGATAAAGCTCTTCCAGAGCTTGCTGCAGGCCCCGAAGGAGCAGAGGGCCACGGCGTCCCCCACCGCCACCACCTGGGACTGGGCGCGGGTCATGATGGTGTTGAGCACGCGGGCGTCCGTGAAGAACTCCAGGGCAGGCGCGCCCGGGCTCTGCAGGCTCTGGTGGTTGTGGACCGTGCTCAGCACCACCACCCGGAACTCCCGGCCTGTGGGAGGGGCACGGTCAGGCCGGGCTGGGGGAGCAGCCCCGCCTCAGCCCGCCTCACCCTTATCCCTGACCACCCACCTGGCAGGATCTCAAAGCTGCCCACAGACACCTGGCCCAGGTCCCTCCGCCTTAGCTCCTGCCTCAGCACACTCACCTGGAGACACAACCACATCAGCAGGCCCAGAGGAGCTCAAGGAGGGCCCCCAAAGACCATACCCAGCACCTGGTGCCATGCACGGAGAGATGATTCCTCAGCCCTCTACAGAAGGGGATACTGAGGCTGTGAAGACCACAAGGGGAGACCACGTCCTGTGGGCAGTGGGCAGAGCTGCCCCATGATTGGGCTTACCTGGGCACCGTGGGACACAACACAGATGTGCCTCTGCTCACGGCTGCCCCAGCAGTGGGGCCAGGCGCTGTAGAACTCCTGCACCTGCTCAGCGACCTGGAGGACCTCAGCGGTGTTGAGCCAGGATGTCAGGGACAGGTCACGCTCGGGGTTGCCCGCCACGTGGCAGAACATGAGCGGGTAGTGCCGGGGGTGGCGCGGGACCTTGCCGCGGGCGTGGATGGGCGTGCCCTTGGCCATGTAGAAGTGACGCGAGACGAAGGTGATGATGGCCTCCGTGGAACGGTAGTTCTCGTGGAAGATTATGCGACTGCGCTGGGCAACCTCGTGTGCCTGCTGCTGGTAGAGCTGAAATAGACGGTACAGCAACGTGTGGCCGGCCGCCTGTGCCCTGGCCACACTGAAGAGTCGGGGTGTGACCTGCATGTGGTCCCCGGCCAGCACCACGCGGGTGCCTGGCAGGGCATAGCGCAGTGGGGTGAGCGCCTCGCACTCCAGCATCTGGGCGGCCTCATCGATGAGGATGTGTGAGAAAAAGCCAGCAGGCACCCTGAGCTCGCGGGCCTGCGAGGTGGTGGCCACCACGATGCGGTGCTGCTCCAGCTCGGCGCATGTGGGTGGGCGGAAGGCCCGGCGGTCCTCTGTCAGGCAGCAGTACTGCAACGTGGCTGCATCTGTCTGACTCGGTGGGCGGTCCGTGTACATCACCCGCAGTGGTGTGGCCTCGGGGTGGCCGCTGCTCACATAGCTATGGAAATGCTCCTGGATGTAGATGTCGGCCGCGCTGAGGGGGGAAGCACACAAGGGGCCTCAACAGCTGTTTGCTAAAGTGCCTACTGTGCACCTGGCCCTGCCTGGATGCCAGGGCTTCACGTGAAGCAGACTGACCTGTGACCTGTGGCCTGCCCTGACGGAGCTTACATCTGCATTTCACTTAAAAGCGACAGTGGAACCTGCCCCAGAAAGTGCTGGTGGGCCCTACCTTGTCCTACCCACACCCCCCGCCCCCGCATCCAGAGCCTCTGCAGGGGCACCCACAGCCCCACACCCAGACAGCAGACCCAATCCCCAGGGCACCGGAACTGTGCCTGAAGCACAGACGTCCCCTGCCTCTTTCAGCCCAGGACTGGCCATCTATCAGGGAGAATCCCAAAGATCGAAGCGATTGGGACTCACCCCATGGGTGCACTGGGCAGCCCAGCCCAGGCTCCACTCCGCCAATGGCCAGACTGCCCGGACACATCCGTTCTAGCCTCTCAGGCTTCCAATGAACCTGGGAACCAGCCAGAGCCCTAGGCCTGGGGTCCCCCTTTTTCTCTTGGAGTCACACCACCTCAGCAGCACTCACCAGGCCCAGGCAGCAGGGGGCGGACAGCAGCTCTGGGCTCACCTGTTGGTGTGTGTGCAGATGAGCACCTTGGTGTGGGGCTGTCGGATGACCTCCAGGGAGGCCATGGCCAGTGTGTAGGTCTTGCCTGTGCCAAAAGGGCCATAGATAAGCAGCGGGGCCACAGGCCGCGTGCCCTCAGGGCTGCTGCTTGCAATGAACTCCACCGCCAGCTTCTGTTTGTGGTTGCCGTGCAATGCAGGCGGGCTGGGACGCAGGCGGGGCAGGGCGCAGGCCGGCAGGTCGGGTACCACCAGACGCTCCTCAGGCAGGGCATCCACTGCCTCGTGCCAGAGGCGGAAGGTCATCAGGTCAACCTGGAACTGCACCTCCAGCAGAGGGCTGGCATCAGGCTGCAAGCCCAGGGCCGCACAGCAGTGGGCGGGGAGCAGCAGCCACCGCGCCTGTTCCAAGCTGGCCCGGGTCTCCAGCCGCACCTCGAACACCGTGTTGCCAGGTGAGGGCACAGGGGCCACGAGCGCTGTGCTGACCGCCCGGCCCAGCAGAAAGCCCTGGTCTGTGTCTGGTGTCAGGGAGGCGGGGATGGGGACCTCGGCGTAGAGGGCTCCCGGTGGCGGGAAGAGCATGCCCAGGGCTGGCGTCTGCAATGAGGTTTTCAGGGACACAGGGCCCTGGAGGTTCAGCCTAGTGGGGAGGATGTAGGTCAGCTGACCAAGGCCACCTCTTTGCAGCCGGCATCCCAGCACCCGCCCACACACGCTGCCCCACGTACTTGGCCACCAGCTGCTGCTGCGTAGCCTCCTCCTCATAGAGGAACTGGTGCATCCTCTGCCGGTAGTTGGCACAGGACAGGGGGCCCGGGGCCGGGCCGCTGCGGCGGAACTCTAGGGCCAGCGCTGGCACCTTGTACTTCGCCATCAAGGCTGCCTGCTCCGCTGTGCGCTCCACACCAGGAACCACGTGGCGGTTGCCAGTGTGCCAGCGCTCCAGCTCCTCATGGTGGCCGGGTGCTAGTGTCCCCCCTGGGTGGTGCTCCTGGCCCAGCTGCAACTCCAGCCTCTGCAGCAGGGCTGGCCTGCGGCCAAAGTCGAAGACCACCCACTGCTCGAAGGTGCCAAAGGAGGTGCTCTGCACACACACGGCCACCCGGTATTCAGTTGGGCAGTCAGGCACCCGGAAGCGCTCCCCCTGTGCGTACACCCGGCCCAGCGGGAGGCAGGGGGCCAACAGCGAGAAGTCTGCTCCCGGCTCCTGCTTGAGCAGGGCCACGTGTTGCAACGGATCCTGGGGAGAAACTGGACGGTGAGGTGGCCTGAGAGGCCCTCCCACCCGCCAAGGTCCAGGCTGACACAGACCCCACTCCCACCGCTGCGCTTCCTGCTGTGATCCCAGCAGGTGCTTAGCCTCCCCAAACTGCAGTGTCCCCCGCATGGTGGGTCACAGAACCTGCCCAGGAGAGCCCGTGCATGCTGAGCGAGGGAAGGCAGCATGGGATGCGCAGTTACGGTGGTAACCGGCCCAGCCCCTTGCTCTCTGCCAGACACTCCACAAAATAACCCCACGACCCCGGGCACAGAGACCCCTCATACACACATAGGGGACATGGTGCAGGGCAGTGGCTCGAGACCTCGGCCGACTCAGGGCCATGCAGATCCTCACCTCAGAGTGGACAACAAACGTCCAGCTGTGCTGAATTTTCTTCTCCTGGGCCTGATGCACCAGGGGCTGGTGGCAGGTGATGGACACACCATCGACAGTCTCAGCCAACTGCACAGGGAAGCCAGGCCATCAGCAGGGTGGCCTGGCCCCTGCCCACCCTGGCCCACTCACGAGGCCCCACTCACCACCAGGACCTCCCTGCTGCTGCTCTGGTACTCGGCCAGCAGCCGCTCTCGGTAGGACACCAGCCCCTCCTGCCAGGCCGCCCGCTCCCGCAGCTCCGCGGTCCACACCCGCCGCGTCCACTCCTGCAGCTCCTGCTCTGAATGTGCCTTGGTGCAGATGTCCCCATACTCACAGAGGCTGGGCCTGGGGGAGGGTCAGCAGGCCGCCAGGGTGAGACCCCTCAACCTAAAAGAGGCCTGTATTGCGGAGCAGGAGTGGATTCCAGGCTGGGGCAGGGTGGGGGCAGGGACCTCCTCCAACCTGTCCACTACTGTGCTCGCAGGACAAGGCCAGCAGAAGCCACCTCCATGGACCTCCTTGCCCACCTGAGGTGGACGAAGTGCCAGCCAGTCACACCGAGGGCACAAGGAGCTCCTGGTTCTGGCTGAAGGTGGGTCATCCCCCTCCCCAAGCCCCGCCCACAGGCCCTACCTGGGGCAGAGCTCAAAGGTGGAGAGCCCGGTGGGCGGGCTCCGATACTCCCAGGCCACGGCTTGACCCTGGGCCACCATCTGCGCATGCTCCTGGGATGAGCAGTGGTTCTCGAAGGCCTCCTGAGAGCGGCAGGTGACCAGGCAGGCGTGGCAGTACAGCTGGAGTGCAGGAGGCTGGTGGGGGGGGGCTGTGTGCCCGTCGCCCCTGGGGGCAGGGAGTGTGAGCAGGTCCATCCTCTGGAGCCCACCCAGCTGCTCAGCCTCCCACACGGCCATCTCCACAGCACTGTGGGCGTACTGGCAGCGGGATGCCCCATGCCGGCACGGCCGTCCACGCCCCACAAACATGCAATAGGCCAGCGGCTGGCGGTACTGGGGCTGTGGCCGCACTTCCACCACCTGCTGCTTGCGGCCCTCAGAGCTCACGTGGGTCAGGAGCGAGGGGCAGGTTCCATGCCTGGGGCAGCGCCCCTGGGCGTCCACCGGGCTGAGGTGTGGTGGGCAGTGCCGGAAGCAGTGGCAGCAGAGCAGCTGGAAGTGGCCGCCAAACTCCTCTCGGATGGTGTCAGCGGGGCTGCGCACCTCACCCTGGGCCCCGCCACCCTTCACCGCTGCCTTCAACCATAGACGATGGACACTGTGCTCGCGCTCGAAGGTCCAGACCAGCGCCTCCTCGGGGCTTCGGGCAAAGGTGCACTGGTTTCGGTGCCGCTGGCAGCCCAGCCCAGGGCTGTAGTAGCGGCAGACCTCGTATCGTGCAGGCCGCGGGAAGTTGGGCCGGCGGTCCACCTTGCGCCAGACCCTGCTCTTGGCAGCTCGCTTGGAGCGGGCAAGCAGGATCTCACAGGGGCAGCAGTGCTCCACCCGGCGCAGGAGGTAGGTGCTCTCATTGAGGCGCTGAGTGCAGCGGGAGCAGCCCAGACACAGGTCCACCTGGGCGCACAGCCTGGCTAGAGAAGGCTCCTTGGTGGCCATGGGGCTGGTGGGCAATGGGCCAGACCCCGGGGACACCATCGCTAAGGCTGGCCTGGCCCTGCGGGGTGGCGTTCGAGGCTCAGGGCTCCGCTGGTCCTCTGGGGCTACTCACTCTTGAGGAGAAGTGTGGGACAGGAGGAGCAAAGAGCCAGGTCAGGCTGAGGTCAGGGCTCGGACACACCCCCTCCCCTCAGCAAGGTGCCGGAGGAGGCGGAGCCAGGGAGTTCTGGGCAGGACAGGAGGAGAGGGTGGTTAGGCCCAAGGAAGCTGAGCCCACTGACCTTGACCCAGCCCCGACCCACCCTCTCTGAAGGGTCTCTCGGCCCTGCTCAGGAGCCAACTGGCTGAGTCTGGGGATGTGCCCCCCACATGTGTCTGGAGGGGGACTGGCTTCCTTCCCTTGGGGCAGAGCCTGTGGGGCGGGGCAAGGGGCTGCCCAGGCAGCACAGTCCGCATCAGTGCCAGAAGGATGGGGGTTCCCTGGGGTTCCCTAGGGACGCTCAATCAGAAAGGGGAACCGGCTTCTGCAAATACTGCTGCTTCCCCTGGAGAGCACTTCCCAGGGAAGCTCGGGGTGAGGAAAGGTGGTCTCTAGGAGGAAGTGGCGGGGCAGCCGGGGTCAGAGCCTGCCTGACTCCAAGGTCCCCGCAGAAGGGGTTGGTGGAGACCCCCAAACGGGATGGATGTTCAGAAGCAGGGGCAGCGGGAGCGGGTAAGGACAAGACCAAAGGGTTGGGAACTCGGGGTCCAGAGATTCCCCTCCCCCCCCCCACGCAGGGCGATCAGGCTGCGCTGCTGGGGGGCAGGGGTCTCGGCAGAGTCCCCATCTCCATGGCTGCCTTGGGGTCCCGGGGCACCGACCCCCCCCCTCCCAACAGCACCGCCTCCCCCCATCCCAGGAGCCCCCATCCCAGGAGCCCCCACCCGCGCGCAGGGAGCTGCCCCCACAGCGCAGACCTCGCATCCCCGCACTTACCACCCATTCGGCCGCGCCCGCCTCGGGATCACTTTCGATTCTGCCCCCAGGGTGACTCAAACCTCTGACGCCTGAGCGCGGAAATTACCTCACTGCCCCCGCCCCGCCCCCCTCGCGGCGCCGCCCCGAACCGTGGCGCCCCGCCCACGCGCCAGCGCTCAGGATTCGAACCCTGGTCCGAAGGCTGCAGCGCCCCGCCCCGAGTCCAGCGCCAGGCGGGAGGGGCGCCCAGCGGGCCGTCTGGGCTGGTCGGGGATCCCCGCGGGAGGGGCACGATCGGGGCTGGGGTGCGGCCCCCACCCACGGCCCCACCTCTTTAAAAATCACCAGTCAGTCTGGGTCAAGGGAGATCTTCCCTCCTACCTGGGGAGGGTCCTACGTGGGGAGGCTCTTCTTACCTGGGGAGGCTCCGATGCATACAAGCCCTTAAAATGCACCAAAGGATGTTTGGACGGAGGCAGGGCCTGGAAATAGAGAGCACCCCAATCTACACAGCAGGAAGTGGAGCTTAATTGCATTTGACTCCCCACAACTTTCTGTGCAGGGCCCACCCTCACCCCACTTGAGAAAACGAAAAAGACTTGGCAGCTCGATGTCCCCCACCTTCACCGAGAAGCGAGCCCCTTCTGAGAGTCACATCCTTGCACAGTGCCCTGAACACTGGGAAGGCCACCTGGCGGCCTGCGGAAGCCGAGGTGTCGGAGAGGCAGGCCGCGCTGCCTCTTGGCTCTCGGTTGGCACTGTGGGAGCCAGCCACCACGTGTGAGGACGACACTCCAGCAGCACCATGAGGAGCCTTCCCGCGGTGCGAGTGCTGTGCAAGCGGCCCTCCTTCAGACAACTCCACCCCAGCCCCGCTTGACTGCAACCTCATGAGAGACCCCAAGCCTGAGGCACCAGCCAAGCTGCTCCCACTGTGAGATGATAAATGTTTATTATTGTTTTAAGCACCCAGTTCTGAGGAGATCTCTCACACTGCAATAGGTCATTGAAACAATAAGACTGTCCCTCCAACGATAAAATGCCTCTGTGCTGACCCAAGGTCAGCATCCTATTGGGAAGGACAAAATGGAAGCTTCCAGTAAAGTCAGAAACTGGGCTGGGCACGCGATTCGCAATCATGCCAGTGGCCTCTATACACATAGTTTTAGAACAAAATAGAGGAAACCACTTTGTAAATACTAGCAGCAACAACAACAACAAAAAAAAAAACAGGAATAAGCTGAACAAGAAATACGCAAAAACCAGAAATGTTCCCGAGAGGCACAATGATCCCTGGGGAGAATGGAGTGAAAGGCTAGTTCTTGGACAAGGAGACCTAACATTACACAAGGATGGCGATTATTCCTAGAGAGAAATAGAAACAAAGATCCTAAAGTTATTTTGAACCACAGAAGACCCCAGATAGCCAAAGCAATCATGAGAAAGAACAAAGCTGGAGGCACCACACTGCCCAATTTCAAGCTATAATACTAAGTTATAGTAATCAAACTACACTGGCATCGAAACAGGCACATGGGTCAGTGGGACAGGCACGAGAGCCCAGAAATGAACTCATACATATATGGTCAACTAATTTTTGTTGTTATTGTTAATCCTCACCCAAGGATATTTTTTCCATTGATATTTAGAGAGAGTGGAAGGGAGAGAAGGAGAGAGAGAGAGTGAGATACATCAATGTGAGAGAGATACATCAATTGGTTGCCTCCCCCACACCCAGGGCCAGGGATCGAATCTGCAACCCAGATATGTGCCCTTGGTCTGGAATCGAACCTGAGACCTTTTGGTGCAACCAGTGAGCAACACTGGCCAGGGCTTGTCAACTAAGTTTTGACAAGGGTGCCGAGAACACACGATGGGAAAGGACAGTGTCTTCAATAAACTCTGTGTGTGGGGCGGGGAGGGGGGAAACTGGATATCCACAAGCGAAAGACTTGAAATGGGACTGCTGTCTGACACACCACTCACAAAAACCTACTCAAAATGGATCAAAGACTGGCTGTAAGACCCAAAACCGGAAGACTCCTCGGAGAAAGCAGGGCGAAAGGTCCTCCATGTGATCTTGGCCATGAGTCCTTGGATATGACACCAAAGCCCAGGCAGTGAAAACAAAAAGAAACAGTGAGACCACATCAGACCAAAGAGCTTCTGCACAGAAAGGAGCCGTCAATAAACTGAAAGGGCACATACAAAGTGAAAACCCACACACCATGTATCCAATAAGCAGTTAACGTCCAAACTGTGTAAAGAATTCGCACCACTCAATAGTAAAAACAAATAATCCAATTTCAATTGGCAAAAATCTGAAGACATTTTTCCAAAGAGGACATGCAGATGGCCAGCAGGTGCATGAACATATGCTCAACGTCACTAATCATCAGAAGAAAAGCAAATCAAAGCCACAGTGAGAGACCCCCTCACCCCTGCCTGAGGGCTGTCATCCAAAAGACCAGCCCTGGCCATTGTGGCTCCACTGATTGGAGCATCATCCCGCACTTCAGTTCCCGGCCAGGACACATACCCAGGTTATGGGTTTGATTCCCAGTCAGGGTGTGAGCAGGAGGCAACCTATTGTTTCTCTCTCTTCCTTCTTCTCTCTAAAATCAATGTTTAAAAAACTCTTAAAATGAAAGGACAAAAATAACAAGTGCTGGTGAGGATGTGGAGAAAAGGGCACCCTCGTGCACTGTTGATGGGCATGCAGATCAGACAGACACTGTAGGAAGCTGTAGGGAGGTTCCTAAAAAAAATTAAAAATAAAACTACCTTAGGACCCAGCAATCCCACTTCTGAGTATTTATCTGAATGAAATTAAACCAGGATCTCTGAGATACTGCACCTCCACATTCACTGCAGCATTATTCATAGTAGCCAACATATGGAAGCAGCCAGTGTCAATAGCTGAATGAATAAAAAGACGCTAATGCCCTGGCCAGTGTTGCTAAGTGGTTAGAATGTTGGCTTGTTGACCGAAGGGTCTCGGGTTCAATTCCTAGTCAAGGGCACATACCTGGGCTGCATGTTCGATCCCCAGCCGTGGTCAGGGCAGGTGTGGGAGGCAACCAATGGATGTACCTCTTTCACATTGATGTTTCTCTCTTTCTCTCCCTTCCTTCCCCTCTCTCTAAAAATCAATGGGGCCCTGCCGTGTGGCTCAGTGGATGCGCGTCAACCTATGAAACAGGTGGTCACGATTTGGTCCTTGGTCAGGGCACCTGCCCCGGTTGAAGGATCAATCCCAAAATAGCGGGTGTGCAGGAGGCAGCCGATCAATGATTCTCTCTCATCAGTGATGTTTCTCTCTCCCTCTCCCTTTCTCTCTGAAATCAATAAAAATATATTTAAAAAATAAAAATCAATGGAAAAAAATATATATTCTCAGGTGAGGATTAACAAAAAAAGATGTTACACACACACACACACACACACACACACACACACACACTGGACTATTACTCAACCATGAGAAAGCAGGAAATCCTGCCATTTGCAACAACATAAGTGGACCTTGATATGCTAAGTGAGATAAATTGGACAGAAAAAAACAAATGCTGCATGATATTGCTTACATGTGGAATCTAAAAAAAAGCCAAACTGTTAAATACAGAGAGTAAATGTATGCAGGGGTTGGGGGAATTGGGGTGTTATTTGAGGGTATAAACTTGAAACACTGCCTAATGCCCAGCATAGTGACTGCAGTCCACAGTCCTGTGTTATAACTCACACTTGCTAAGAGACTATCCTGGTTGTCCCAGCACAAAAACAATTGTTCACCTTGTGAGTGACAGAGTGTTAGCCAACCCTACTGCAATATCAGTGCTTCAGATGTTTGGTTTGTATTTTTTGTGGGTTTTTTGTTGTTGTTGATCCTCACTCGAGGATATTTTTTCCATTGATTTTCTGAGAGAGTGGAAGGGAGGGAGGGAGAGAGAGAAACATTGATGTGAGAGAGGCACATTGATTGGTTGCCTCCCCCACACACCAAATGGGGGTAGGGATAGAACCTATAACCCAGGGATGTGCCCTTGGCTGGGAATTGATCCCACGACCCTTTGGTGGGAGGGCCAACACTCTAACCATTGAGCCAATATTACATGTCAGTCACATCTCATTCAGTAAATTAAAAAAGAGCCCAGCTGGCATGGCTCAGTGGTTGAGCGTCAACCTATGAACCAGGAGGTCATGGTTCAATTCCGGTCAAGGGCACATGCCTGGGTTGTGGGCTCAATCCCCAATGGGGGGCGTGCAGGAGGCAGCTGATAAATGATTTTCTCTCATCATTGATGTTTATATCTCTCTCTCCCTCTCCCTTCCTCTCTGAAACCAATAAGAATATATTTTTTTAAAAGAGTAACAGGATACTAGTCTTACCAACTGTGAAAACACATTGTAAAGGGACTGAAAGAGTGTGGTTCTAGAGCAGGACAAGGTGGCAGCAAAGAGAGACCACAAACAGGCTGGAATGCACACAGCAGTTTCACACATGGTGACCGATGACACTCAGGTCACTGGGAAAGATGGTTATTCCACATTAAACTGCTTCATTCTAACGATTCTCTTACAACTGGTTAGCATCTTGAACCAAAAAGGGGGCAGAGGACTATCCACCCAACACTTGACACCCTGTGGAACAGCAGGCAGATCAAAGATTCAAACAGAAACAAAACCAGCCACAGAGATGCTGGACACCCGCCTGTGTGTGGTTGATGGTGTCTCGGCCGGAAGGCCTTGCTAAGTGGCCCGCCCTCCTCCTGGGGGCTCCTCGCTCATCCCCTGCTTGGGCCAGGCTTCAGGTCTGGAGTTTGAAATCTGTCACGATGGAAATGGTGACACCACAGGAAGGACCAGCGCTGTGCCTGGCTGCGCTTCCTCTTCAGAGAGCACATGGATGAGCACCCGCCAGCACCAGAGGCACAAATGAAGCAATTATGTGCGGAGGGAAAACAATAGGGTCAGCAGCCAGACACACACACACACACTGTACTCCCCATCACAGTGCAAGGCTCGAAAAGACTGAGACTGGCTCTCAGGGAAATGCCAGGCAGAACCACAGGGTGTTTTTCACCCCCTGACCATAGGCCGGAGTCAGATATTGTGGCGTGGGGGCAGGGGGCAGGAGGGTGGGGCCCTGGCCCGGGTGCCAACCCTGTGGCTGCGGGTGGAGCACCAGCAGTGCAGGGCCTGGCTGAACAGCAGGCTGGCACCCAGGCTGGTGCCTGCCACCCTGGCTTCACTGGCACCCGGGCCAGGAAGGGGGAAGCATCTCTGATGTCCCTCAATGAAGTGTTTTCCAAGATCACTTGTTAAAGAAGGAAATCTAGGTGCACAATGATGCCCCTTGAGTTAAAAAATAAAAAAGACAGAATTTAAAAATATATAATTTACAAAACTCAGATACAGAACCAGAGGGAAACTGAGGCTGGGATGGATGGAAACAATTCCCGCTCTGTCTGCACATCTGAGGTTTGTTTGTTTGCTAACCTCACCTGCAAAACATTTTCTCCATTGGTTTTTGTAGAGAGAATGGAAGGTGGGAGGGAGAAAGAGAAGGGAGACATCAAGGAGTGAGACACATGGACTGGTTGCCTCCTACACACGCCCTAACCAGGGTGTGGATCTATCCCGAATCCAGGTACGTGCCCTTGACCAGGAATCACACCCTCAACTCTTTGATGCTGGGCCAATGCTCTACCCACTGAGCACACTGGCCAGGGCTTGTATGTCTGATTTTGTGCCACCTGTATCCCTTATTCAAACCGACAGGAAAGGTGTAGAAGGTACCATGTCAAGTACAGACTGTGGAGATTTGCACAGTAGCCCATGCTCAGGCCCCTCTGGTCACTCATGTTGGAGGGATCATCCCTTCACCTCTGGCCCCAAAGATCATGCAGATGCTGATGCACCAATTTCATCACCACCAGCAGGGTCTGCCCCCAAAATTCAGACACACACAGTCTTCTCAGCTTCCTGGACGCCAGCCAGGCATCTCACACTGCGGGTTCAAACCCTCTCTTCCGACAGCCTCCTGTTTCCATTAAATGACACCCCATCCTCCCTAGGCCCCTCCTCGCACACCGTACAGCCAACATCTGCAAATGCTGTCAGCTGGAAATCCCAGCCGCTGCAGAATCCAGGTTCCCGTGCCCGGCAAGGCCTAGACCCCTGCAGCGGCCTCCCCTGGGGCCTGTGTCCACGCCCCTGGGGCACCAGGGTCCTTTCCAAATGGCTCAGCAATATGAGTTAATGCAGAGGCATCATGTTGGCCACCACGGTCATATTGAAACAGAATAGCCCCATAGTCTCAAAGCATCTCTCCAGGACGCCTACTAGTTATAAGGAAAGGCAGACTAGCTTTGCAGCGGAGAAACCACCAGGCTCTCCCGAGCCAAGCGTCAGGGCTCCAGGGCCCCGGAGCCAGGGCAGCAGACAGGCTGAGCCCGTGTGCACGGAGGGCACAGCCACCTCCTGTGGTGCCAGCCCCAAATGCAGAGCCTCCACCCAATCTCCAGGCGTCCACTGCGGCCAGCCTGCCCTCAGAATGTCCCAGCGTGAGGAGTCCCCAGGCTGGAGAAGACAGGGGCCTCCGCTGCACTACAGTTACCAAAAAACAGATAAAATACATAGGAGATTAGCCACAGTGCCAACCAGCTGTGGGCTCAGTGACATTACTGGTTAGTGCTGCACTTCCTGCTGCAGTAACAACCACGTCCCTGCTCTTAGACACGTTGCTGTCACCTGGGTGTCGGGTAAAGGGATCTGACTCTCAGCTGGTCCCAGAGTCACATATTTGATAACCCCGCTGGGGCCAAATGAGGTCAGGAGTCAAGATACAGGGGGGCCCAGCTGAGGCGCAGAGGCTGAGCGCCCACCTGTGCACCGGGAAGTCACAGTTTGATTCTGTCAGGCACATGCCACGGTTGCGGGCTCGAACCCCAGTGTGGGACGTGCAGGAGGCAGCCGATCCATGGTTTTCTCTCATCATTGATGTTTCTATCTCTCTCTCCCTCTCCCTTCCTCTCTAGAGTCAATAAATATATTTTAAGGCCCTAACCGGTTTGGCTCAGTGGATAGAGCATCGGCCTGCGGACTGAAGGGTCCCGGGTTCGATTCCGGCCAAGGGCATGTACCTTGGTTGCGGGCACATCCCCAGTAGGGGGTGTGCAAGAAGCAGCTGATCGATGTTTCTCTCTCATCGATGTTTCTAACTCTCTCTCCCTCTCCCTTCCTCTCTGTAAAAAATCAATAAAATATATTTTAAAAATATATATATATATATATTTTAAGAAAATACCTACAGAAGTCTTTGCACTATTTTTGCAACTTTTTAAAAAATCATTTTTATTTTTTTAAATATTTTTATTGATTTCAGAGTGGAAGGGAGAGGGAGAGATAGAAACATCAATGATGAGGGAGACTCATTGATCAGTTGCCTCCTGCACGCCCCCTACTGGGGATCCAGCCTACAACCTAGGCATGTGCCCTTGACCAGAATCGAACCTGGGACCTTTCAGTCCGCAGGCGAATGCTCTATCCACTGAGTCAAACCAGCTAGGGCTATTTTTGCAACTTTTGTGTGTTGTTTGAAATTATATCAAATTAAAAAGTAAATAAAGCATCCAGCCGTCACGCCCCCAAAACCAGGCCTTCCTCACCCAGCACATGTCCCCGTGGATGGAGCTTGGCCATGTGGCCTCTGTGTGGCCCTCCACCATCACCCAGAACAGCTGGAAAAGTAGGAAGGTCTCGAGTCTGGGGGCCAGGCCCAGTTTACCTGTGACGTGGGCCAGGTCCTGCCAGCTGGCCCTAGCAGCCTCCGGTGACCACCCACCTAAACTGAACTTTATTTTCTTATTTTTTAATGTATTTTTTATTGATTTCAGAGAGGGAGGGAGATAGAAACATCAATGATGAGAGAGAATCATTGATTGGCTGCCTCGTGTACGCCTCCCACTGGGGATCTAGCCCGCAACCCACGCATGTGCCCTTGACCAGAATCAAACCTGGGACCCTTCAGTCCGAAGGCTGACACTGAGCTAAACCGGCCAGGGCTAAAGAGAACTTTAATACCAGGCTCTGGCCCCCAAGGACCCTAACAGGGGCCCACTCATGGGCCTGCCCACCCAGCCATAAGGTCACACCCTGGCCAGGAGCAAGGAGTTGACTGAGTCTGTGGGTGGGAGCACCGCAGCTTAGCCTGGGGGGAAGGGTGCAGCCATGAGGGCCTCTTAAAAATCATCCTTTTTTGTGGGGCCATGAGGAGAAGGTCATGGGGGCCAGGAAGGGGCATCTGATCTCAAGGTCTCGATGCAAGGAGTTCCACACCAGGGGTGCTGCCAGCTGCTGGCTCCCTGTCTTGATCCCACAGTGTCTCTGCACCTGTGCGTGCCACCCCACACTCTGACCCCACCTGGAGCTGAGGTGAGCAAGGTGAAGATTTGGGATGGTCCCCAAACCGCTGGGGGAGGAGCCCCCACCCTCATCGCATCCAGGGCTCTTTCTGAGTCTGGAAGCTCCTCGAAGGACCTCTCATGGCCAAGGGCACCTCTCCAGATTGACTCCTGGGAGGCCACACTCAGGATGGAGGAAGGGGGTGTGGCCTTCCTGTTACTAGACAGGGAGTGGGCCAGACAGCTGCCTCAGGTCTGCCTTGGGCTGCTGGCAGTGTGTGAGTTCCTGACCTTGAGCAGGAAAGATTTAACAAGACGAGTCCAGACGGCATTGGCCAGTTTGGCTCAATAGATAGAGCGTTGGCCTGCGGACTGAAGGGTCCTGGGTTCGATTCTGGTCAAGGGCACATGCCCAGGTTGCAAGCTCAATCCCCAGTCAGGAGCGTACAGGAGGCAGCCGATCAATGATTCTCTCGCATCATTGATGTTTCTATCTCCCTCTCCCTTCCTCTCTGAAATAAAAAAAGACATATGTTTTAAAAAACAAAAGAGGCCAGGTGATTTTGAGAATACATTTATTAAAGCTGGGGACAGGGGAACCAGGAAGGGCTTAGGGTAGAAAGAGCAACAGGAGGGCCTCAGCTGGGCAGCTTTGACCCCTAGAAACGGGTGGGAAAGCCGTGGGCCCTGAGGGCTGCGTGGACTCCCTGGGAGTGAAGGTCACAGAGAAGGAAGTGAGCTCACTGGGAAGTCAGAGAAAAGGGGGCCTTAGAGACATGTTCAGAGGGTGAGCCTGGGACCAGCTGCCACTGCCCACTGCTGCCCTGGTGGCAAGTCTAGTGGGGCCAGTTAGAGTTTGGGGGAGAAAAGTGAAGATGCACCGAGAGGGAGGAGAGGAGCTCCTGCGCTGGGTCTTGTCTCAAGGGCTCTAATCTGCTTTCTAAAGGCGAGGATTTTAGGGGAGGGCCTAGGGGCGGGCCTCACAGAATATCCATCAGCTTTATGCTGATTTAAAGTGAGAGGCACTCCCCCAACCTCATCCTTCCTTGGTGTGGCGGGCAAAATGGCACTACTTGGATTTCTGGCATGAGAAGTATAAAACATTTACTCTTAGTGGCCTTGGTTAGGAAAGATGGGATTTGCAGTTTACTGGATGGCTGTAAATCACTTGGCCATTTAAACTATTTGTGTGATCCTTGGCAGGTTTACCCAGTGGTTAGAGCATCAGCCTGCAGACCGAAGGATCTCGGGTTCCATCTGGTCACGGGCACCTACCTCGGTTGCAGGCTTGCTCTCAGCCCCCAGTAGGGGTGTGGACAGGAGTCAACCAGTCGATGTTTCTTTCTCACATCAATGTTTCTCTCCACCACCCCCCCTCCTTCTCCCTCCCTTTCACTCTCTCTGGAAATCAATGGAAAAAATATCCTCAGGTGAGGATTAAAACACACACACAACAAACTCTCTGTCCCAGTTCCCTATTCCACTTATCCAGCTTACTAACCGTCTCATTCCCACGTGTAGAGGGTGCAATCACACACCTCCTGCTTGGAGATAGGTCTGGAGAAACAGCAGACCCGGCTCAGCCCCGCCCTCCACCCAGCACCTGACCTGTGTGCACTCAGCCCTGCAGATTCGGCCTTGACCTCTGCCCACTCTGGCACGCTGCCCTCTCCCACCCCCCACCCTGCCCAGCAGGATGCAAGGCTGGGCCTCTGTGCCAGAACCTACTCTCCTCCCTGGAACAGGGGTGGGATGTGGCAGGCCTCTGACGCCAGAGGTTCAAGTCCACCCTCCTGGCCTCTGGGCCTCACCCCATTACCTCCCAGCCAGGCCACTCAGAGCCCGGTGCCTGCAGGACCTGCCCACCCAGGGGATTGGTCACTGATGGGGGACAGTTACTGCACACAGGTGCTGGACAGACTGGGGACTGGGGACTCCTCTTCTGAAACTCAGCAGGTGGGGGGAAGGGCAGGAGACAGTCCAACAGGCCCAATCTGCAGCCAGTGGGCTTCTTAAAAAGCACTGAAAAAAAAAAAAAGGCACTGAAGCAGGGGAAGGACTGCCCCCAGCAGATGGTGCTGGACTCCGAGTGAGCGAGGGAGAATGAAGGATGGGACCTGCCTCACGACACAACGTGTTGCTCAAGGCGGGTCACTGCACTGCACTGCCAGCCGCAAAGCTTCAGCCCTGGGGGGCAAGTGCTTCTTTAAAGGGACACACAATAAAAGCAAAGGCAGATAAACAGGGTTTCATAACCACCCACAGTTTCCGCTGTGCAGACGCCGCAGTGAGAAGAGGAACAGAGCCAGGGCCAAGAGGTGCTCGGAAGGTGGGTCTGATGAGAACTGACACAGAGCACTTTGAACCTTAAAACTCAACTTTTTAAAAGCTCTGGGGTTTTTTTAATTAAATATATATTTATTGATTTCAGAGAGGGAGAGAGAAGGAAAGAGATATAGAAACATCCATGATGAGAGAGAATCATTGATCAGCTGCCTCCTGCAAGCACCCTACTGGGGATTGAGCCCACAACTAGGGCATGTGCCCTTGACCGGAATCAAACCTGGGACCCTTCAGTCTGCAGGCCGACGCTCTATCCACTAAGCCACACTAGCTATTTCAAAGCCAGTTTTCTTAAAATGAGCAAAATAGTTGAACAGATGCTTCATGTAGGAAAATACACAAATGGCTGTAAGCACATTACTAGTGAAACAGGGCCCACATAGCAGGTCAGCAGGGCAATGCCCCTGGGAACCCATTCAAATGACTGTACAGAAAGGCTGTGTAACAAATGACCCCAAAACTCAGCGGCATGAAACAAGCATGTAATATGCTCACGAGTTCTATGGGACCGGCAAGGAAGCAGGTCTCTGCTCTGTGTGCAGAGACGTGGTCCTGTGGCTGAATCCCCTGAGGTGCCTTATGCATGGCTGTCCCTGGGCTGGGCGTGGGGTGGAGGGAGCTGCTGAGCATGTGTCTCCATCTCTAGGTGGTCTCTCCACGGTGGCAGCTCCGGCTCCAGAATGGGGGTGTTGACAGAGACAGAAAGACAGAGACGGTGACAGTGACAGAGGCAGAGAGAGACAGAGACAGAGAGACAGAGACAGAGAGACAGAGGCAGAGACAGAGAGATAGAGGCAGAGACAGAGAGACAGAGGCAGAGACAGAGGCAGAGGCAGAGGCAGAGACAGAGACAGAGGCAGAGAGACAGAGGCAGAGGCAGAGGCAGAGACAGAGACAGAGAGACAGAGACAGAGGCAGAGACAGAGGCAGAGGCAGAGACAGAGGCAGAGGCAGAGACAGAGGCAGAGAGACAGAGGCAGAGACAGAGGCAGAGGCAGAGAGACAGAGGCAGAGACAGAGGCAGAGGCAGAGACAGAGACAGAGAGACAGAGACAGAGGCAGAGACAGAGGCAGAGGCAGAGACAGAGGCAGAGACAGAGACAGAGACAGAGAGACAGAGGCAGAGACAGAGGCAGAGACAGAGACAGAGGCAGAGACAGAGACAGAGACAGAGAGACAGAGGCAGAGACAGAGGCAGAGACAGAGACAGAGGCAGAGAGACAGAGGCAGAGGCAGAGGCAGAGGCAGAGGCAGAGACAGAGACAGAGAGACAGAGACAGAGGCAGAGACAGAGGCAGAGGCAGAGGCAGAGACAGAGGCAGAGGCAGAGACAGAGGCAGAGAGACAGAGGCAGAGACAGAGGCAGAGGCAGAGGCAGAGAGACAGAGGCAGAGACAGAGGCAGAGGCAGAGGCAGAGAGACAGAGGCAGAGACAGAGGCAGAGGCAGAGACAGAGACAGAGAGACAGAGACAGAGGCAGAGACAGAGGCAGAGAGACAGAGGCAGAGACAGAGGCAGAGGCAGAGAGACAGAGGCAGAGACAGAGGCAGAGAGAGAGGCAGAGACAGAGAGAGACTGAAGGATGAGAGCAGCATGGACACTCTCACTTTTCCTCATCCAGCCTGAGAAGTCATGCAGCGGGACATCTGCCATGTCCTTGTCATCAGCATGAGCCACGAGGGCCAGCCCACATCAAGGGAAAGGAAATCGAACTTCAGGTTTTGTGGGAGGAGAATGAGTGTGCGGCCAGGTTAAAGCCACACACAGAGGCACAGAGAGCCACCCACGCAGCAGGAGCAGAGGCAGACCCAACCCAGGGAAGCACATGGTGCCTTTCAAACTTTTTGACCAGGATCTTCAAGTGACGTTTCCCAAAGCATGCCCTGCCCTCCTTGAGGCACACCTGTTTCTCGAGCTAAGGAAACAACTCCCTGAGATGCATTACATCCTGTTTGAAAAGCACTAACCAGGAAGCTTTGTCAACTGTTATGGTGTATGTGCCTAATACCTAACCTTAAGTACACACAACACCCAACTTGATCTGTAGAGTCAACGCAATCCCCCTCAGAACCCAGCCTGCTATTTGTGGATATGGACCAACTGATTCTAAAGTTTATATAGAGGCGAAAGACCCAGAGCAGCCAAAGAAACAATGAAGAAGCCCTAGCTGGTTTGGCTCAGTGGATAGAGTGTCAGCCTGCGGACTGAAGGGTTCCAATTTCAAGTCAAGGGCACGTACCAGTTGCGGCTTGATCCCCAGCCCTGGTCAGGGCACATGTGGGAGGTAGCCCATCAGTGTGTCTCTCTCACATTGATGTTTCTCTGTTTCTCCCCCTCCTTTCCACTCTCTCTAAAAATCAATGGGAAAATATCCTCGGGTGAGGATTAACAAAAAAATAAAATAATAAAAAAGAAACAATGAAGGTGAAGAACAGAGTTGGAGGACTGATGCCACGACTTCAAGACTGACTGTAAAGCTACAGCGACCAAGACAGCGTGGTTACTGGTGAAAGAACAGACACATAGACCAACAGAGCAGGACAGAGAGCCCAGAAATAGACCCCTATAGATAGGGTCAACTGATCTCGACAAAGGAGCAAAGGCAGCTCAAGGGAGAAAAGACAGTCTCCTCAATAAATGGTGTTGGAACCGCCAGGCATCCACATGCAAAACAATGAATCTGCACGCAGCATTAACCCAAAATGGAGCACAGACCTAAACGTAACACGCAAAAGTGTAACACTCCTAGAAGGCAACACAGGAGAACACCTCGAGGACCTTGGATTTGGAGGTGACTTTTTACGACAAAGGCACGACCCATGAAGGAGAAAAGTGATGAGCTGAACTTAATTAAAACTAAACACTTCTGCTCTACAAAAACAATACCGAGAGAATGAGAAGACAAGCCACGGAGAGGAGAGATATTTGCAAAAGACACATCTGATACAGGACTGTTTTCCAAAAGATACAAAGAATTCTAAACCCAGAAAGAAAACAAACAACCCAGTTAAAAATGGGCCAAGACCTTCCCAGATCCCTCACCAAATAGATACACAGATGACAGGTAAGCAAATTAAAAGATGCTCCGCGTCCAAGTCATCAAGGAAATGGAAATTAAACAATGAGATTCCACTGCACACCTATCAGAACGGCCAAAATCCAGAGCACTGACAACACCAAGTGCTGGCGAGGATGTGGAGCAGCGGGAACTCTCCTGCACTGCTGGTGGGAACGCAGCTGGTGCAGCCACTTTGGAAGGCAGCTTGGTGTCTCTTACAAACTGAACAGACGCGTGGGACCCAGCAGTCACGCTCCCTGGTGTTTACCCAAAGGAGTTGAAAGCTGGTGTCCACACAAAACCTGGGAACATTTGAGACCTTGCTTTCCAGCATCCGTCATCAGTTTGGCTTAAATAAACTCTTATAAAAATTATTTTAGCCCGGCTGGTGTGGCTAAGTGGTTGAGCATCGACCCATGAACTGGGAGGTCATGGTTTGATTCCCAGTCAGGGCACATGCCGCGGTTTCAGGCTTGATCCACAGAAATCAGCCAATCAATAATTTTCTCCCATCATTGATTTTTCTATCTCTCCTTCTTCCTTCCTCTCTCTGAAATCAATAAAACCATATATTTTTTAAAGTTATTAAAACAAACCTGCACACAGATGTTTATAGTAGTTTTATTCATAACTGACAGAACGGGAAGCAGCCCAGATGTCCTTCCGCAGGTGGGTGGATGAATCACCGTGGTCCAGCCAGCCAGGGGGATATTATTCAGCACGGAAAAGAAATTAGTGGCAAGCCATGGAAAGACACAGAAGAACCTGAAATGCATGACTAAGTGACAGAAACCAACTGAAAAGGCTACAGACAGTGACTCCAGCTGTGCAACACCTGGAAAAGGCAGCGCTGTGGAGACAGTAAAGACCATGGTGGCCAGGGGCTGGGGGGAGGGCGGAGAGAGGGGCACAGAGGATTTTAGGGCCGTGAAATTACTCTGTGTGGTACTATGATGGTAGGTACATGTCATTACACATTGTCCAGCCCCACAGAACGTACAACTCCGAGGGTGACCCCAGTGCACACCGTGGGCTCTGGGTGATGTCAATGCAGGGGCAATGACTGTTACAAACACCCCGCCGGGTGGGCTGTGAGTAGGAGGAGGAGCTACAGGGAACTCTCTGTACTTTCTTCTTAATTTTGCTGTGAACCTAAAACCACTCTAAATAAAGGGAGATTGTAGTTCACCTTTTTGAGAAACCCCAGGTCAAGCTGACCAAATAAACATAGAAACACAGTTAATAAACTTGATCCAACAGATAAACATAGACACACACTCAGCCAGGAGGGAGCGCACAGGAGTTTACAGGAGCTGTGTGGCTCCTGGGAGCCCAGGGCAGGGCTCAGGGGGCCCTGCCCTTTAGTCTGACAGCTGATGTGGCTGAGGGTGTGGAAGCTGGGAACCAGTTAGAAGGCGGCCGACTGAGCCCAATGACTGCCCCCTGCTGGCGGGGAGCTTCAGACGAGGGTGCAGGTGGAAGAGCTCTTCAGGCGAGGGCTGGGTGTGGAGAACCCAGTCTTTTCCAGCCTGGCACCTGGCTAGGAGATGTCACTCCTCCTGAGACAGGAAAACAGGGAGGCAGGCATGGCCACAGGGCTGGAGGGGCTGAGGGACATTCGAGAGCCGGGAACCAAGAGGCAGAGGCTGGAGACATGGAGGGGAGGCCAGGCCCAGCGCCCCTGCTCCCTCTCAAGGAGCCCTGGCACCTGGGCACTCATTGGTGAACACCGACTGCATCCAAAGCTCTGACGTCCCTGGGGATGAGCCTGCTGATAGGCCTGCAACAGCCGGAGGAGAGGCCGGTCTGTCCCCGTGGCTAAGCCAAGGCTGCACCTGCGCCCTCCACCCTCTTCAATACGCCTCCAGAGTTCAGTGAGCTGGAGTTTGAGGATGTTCTGCAAACCATTGGAGGGTAGGAGTCAAGTTGTGGGGGGCTGCCTTCCCCACCGCTGGCAGCCTGGACTCCTGGCCTTCAAGCTCCCACCCTCTGCCCTCGTCCTCCCTCCCCAGGGCTCATCTGGATACTTCTCTTCATTACTGTCCAGCCAAGGCTGCAGGGACCCAGCGCATACCTGGGGCCACACCCCGGCGCTGGGCCTTGGAAGGAGAAAACGTCCTCGGAGTCAGGTCCTCATTCCCTCGGCCCAGGTGCTGGGTGCAGTGAGTCCCCACTGGGCACCCGCCCTCTGAGCAAGCAGAGCTTCTCTGAGCTCATCTACAACACAGCAAATAAGGAGCTAACTGTACCCACCCCTCACAACTCTGGGCTGCCACCATGCACCCAGCTGCTCTGGCCAGCCTCCTGAGACCCAACTCTGTGACCATTCCCCTCCAGCACCTTCGGGCTCACTCCCACCCTCCTGCCCCATGACACCCCCACTCCCCACACTTCTTGTTGGGCGGTCCACAGGCTCTGGAAGAGAAGCCTAGTGTGTGGGGTTTCCCTCCTGAGCAGTGGGGACCCTCTGAAGCATCTTTAGCAAGGGGTACGGCAATGTGGAGGGCAAGAGAACAGACAGACTCAGATGGACCCACAGCTTCTGCAGCCATTTGCCAAACGGTCAAGACCCCGTCACCGACAGCAGCATCCCGTGGTCTGGCCTCCATGTTCTCAGCACCAACCAGAAAGGCAGACCCATCTGGACGCTCCCTCCGCGAGCCTGGGGACCGCCCTCTGCCCCGCGCCTACAGCCAGTGTCTGCCCTCACACTCAGGACCTGGAGGCTTTGGCAGGGGCTCTCATCATGGCCACGTTACAGGTCACTTGTGACCACACTTAGACTTGAGTGCACAGCGCACACTTCACAGCGTGGCCACCGCCCCAGGAGGAGGGCCCCTGCCTCCAGAGCAAGTCAGAGGGAGGGCATGCATGGCACCTTTGTCAGACAGACACAAAGTACGAAACATGTTTTTATTTTAGATCAAAGTACCGAGCAGATCCTTGCAAAATAACATACAAAGTAGGACTCAGATGCTTGTCCCCCAAGCTGCCCCTGAGCACCAGTGAGAAAACCAAGCCTACCGATCGCTTTCCCCAACCAGAGCACAGGGCAGCATGCCCCACCAGGCAGGGGTGGGGTGGTGGGTGTGGTGACCCCTCCCCAGCAGCTAGGGCCCCTGGAGGATGGTGGATCCCTCCCAGCACCCTTGCGGCTGGGCATTAACCTGAGCTGCCACTTTGTGTGTATGGCTCTGAAGTGAACTCTCCCCGGCCTGGTCTGAGACCAGCGAAGGAGCTGGAAGGGGGGAAGGGATGTGTGTGACTTTGACAAAGGCTCCACGGGCCAGATGAGGCTTTATTAGTAAAGGGAGCTGATGCAGACAGGGACGCTGGGCCTGCCCACACTGCCCACCTAACAGGACTCATGACTCAATCAAGATGCACTTAAGAAAAACTGCAGACACAAACAAGAAAGTAAACATGAGGAAATCAGCACACCCTTGAAAAGAGCAAACAAAACAGAGAAAACAAAGACAGCCTCAGGAGCTCCATGTGGGCGAGGCCACTGAGGTAGGGTCTGGGGTACTGGATGGATGGATGGATGGATGGACAGACAGAGCCCAGTTCCCTTCAAAGTATGAGGGGGGCCTCTCCATGATGGGACCCCAGAAAAGCATCCTCAGCAAGTCCCTGATGCTCGAGGGGCTCAGGCCATCCTTAAGGACCTGCGCACGGCCCTGCCAGTCTACCTGATGACTCCAAAGTCAGACCTGTGCGGGCCACGGACAGCCCTCCAGTGAGCATCTGGGCGTCCACCTTGAACCTGCGCTGGCGCTGGCTGTGCCCAATGGCGGTTTCCCCACACGCCCTAGAGCAACAGGCACAGCACCTCCAGGTGGGGGTCCCGGGGCTGAGGTCATGGTGGCCCCATCAGCATGTTGAACACAAGGCAACTGGAAGGTGCACCCCACCCTCCTGTGTTGCTCTGTTTATGCCTTCACCCCTAGGACCCAAGTGGCAGGACCTCCAGCCCTCGGTCACCTTCACGCAGGCAGTCCCTACAGCCATCTGTACACACTCTGGAATCCAGAGCAGATTCTGAAGCCTAGGCACTCGGCATGGTTTGGGTTGAAAAAGCTATAAATCAGACTCTTCCTAGAAGCCCACTAAACAGTTCACAGGAACACGCAGGGTGTGTGTGGGGCAGCCCTGAGCGCCAAGTATCTGCAGGCAGGCGGGCAGGGGCAGGGAAGCTCATGCTGCTGGGCCCCTGAGCCCCTCTGCTCATGCAGTTGCCCCCAAGTCTGCACCCTAGACCCCAGGAGCCGGAGCCCCCAGACCTGAGCCCTGTGTCGACCTGACACACCGCCCACACCTGTTCCGGAGACGGGAGAGCAGAGTGCCCAACGCACTAAACCTACAGAAAACTGTGGGAAGATATCAAATCCATAGGATCCATGGCTTTCCACCCTTGGGGACGGTCCCCAAGGCCTGTGCTAGTGGTTTACCCAGCCATGAAGCACAGCAGGTCCACCCTCAGTGCTGCCTGCTGTTCCAGCTGCAGCGAGGCCTGCACGTCCTCGTCTGGCTCCTGGTTGGGCCCAACGTGTAAACAGTATTAATAAGCAAAAGATGGAAAAATATATTTCCCAAGAAAATGGGGAAGTGCAGAACTCAAAGCCCAGTGGATATCACAGGTTGTTGTCACCTTCTGCCCCTTTCTCCTCTCGATCCATTTTGATGTTTCCTCTCTTTGGTTCAGCAGCCCCATGTGACACACTGTGGCCTGAGGAGAGGGGCCAGTCCCGTGCCCACCAGAGGCCTCACCCTCTACCAGTGACTACTTGTGCTCGTGGCCCTCAGCCATGGCGGCCACCTCAATGGTGGCTGTGTGCTCCTCGGACCCCGGGGCAGCCATGGTGCTCTCCACGGCCCCTGTGGGCACTGTCACAATGGTGCTGCCCCCGGGCGACACCTGGGCCACGTTCTGCAGGGCAGGGCCCAGGCCCGGCAGGGTGAGCAGCTGCAGGGGGCTGACCACCTTGACCACAGTGCTGCCGTCCTGCATGGCGGCCGTACTCAGGACCGTGAGGCTGGATGCGTCCGGGTGGATCTCCACCGTGCCAGGGAAGGAGGTGCCTGACGAGGCCAGCACTGTGTAGCCCCCAAGCAGCGGCGAGGCAGGAGAGCTGGTGGGAGCCGCCTGGGGGCAGCCCTTGCCCAGCACAGGAGAAGGTAGGGTAGACATCACTTTGCCGATTGGCACGGTAGTCAGCTGGGAGACGGGCACGCCGGGGCTGAGGGCAATCTGGGCTGACTGGGTGAGTACTTGCGAGGCGATGGCAGCAGGCCCGGATGTGGCCCTCGCGAGACGGGGCCGCTTTATGGGGGGTGGCAGGGACACGGGCGTTAACGTCATGAGCACGTTGCTGAGGTGCTGGGACTTGTGCTTCAGTTCCTTGGCCCGTCGGCGGTGCTCGTCACACTGCTGCTCCAGGGCTGCAGGGACAGGACAGAGCATCACTGCGGGGACGGGGACCGGCACCACCGTCGGGGACAGGGAGTGTCAGACCACACACAGCCTGCCTCTCCAAGCTGCCACACATTCCAGTCCACCTACATCGTGTATGGAGAGCTGCTCTCGTGATATTAGGAGGTATAAACTAGGTCAAAGCAGCACATGTAGCCAGCCAGCTCAACGTACACATCTGTACACCCACACATGCATCCATTCACACGCATGCGCACACGCACACACATGCACACCCCACACGTCCAGACACCGAGGGGTGCTGGGAAAGACGGGCACGGCTTGCACAAACTGGGCTCAGGGTCACCGTCTGTCTTTTCACATCTCTGCCGTCTCCTCTTGTGAACAGCCATGCAGTGAGTCACAAGCTCCATGGTTTGAGCCTCAATGCCCCTGCTGACAATGCCAAGTGCCCTCTTGTCCTTGCGGACTTTGGGCCCCAAACCAGGGATGTAGGCACCCACGCACCGGCCAGGTCGCGGGCATACTGCTCCCGCGAGCGGTCCATCTGGCACTTGTGGCTGGCCAGCACCTTCTTCACCAGGTCCAGCATGCCGAAGTTCTGCACAATGTTGTTGAGCAGCACGGCGTCTGAGGGTGAGACGGGCGCAGTGAGGACAGCCAGCCAACAGGATACAGTGGAGGCCTCTTCCACCACCAGAAGCTGGGCCTCAGCAGGCACAATCCTGAGTCAAGGAGGGGCCTAAAGGAGCAGGACTAGCTGCCCACCCCTTGCAGAAGCTTCTGGGCTCAGCTCAGAGCTGTTAGGAGCAGGCTACACCCACTGCAGCCTAAGCCAGCCAACCACCAGCCCTGCTCTGCAGGAAAGGGCCCCGCGGGCAGCACCCTCACCTTGGAGCTGCAGAGGGGGGTCCTGCACCCGTTGCTGCAGGCCTTTCATGGTCTCCACCATCTCCTGGTGGAACTCCTGTATGACCTCCTCCAGCAGGCCTGCATCCTTGAGCCCTCGCCAGAAGGCAAATGTGTCATCTGTGAGGGAAGGAGAGGCTCAAACAGCAGGAAGTCCTGACCCAGCCCATGGGAGGACACAGTTCTGGGGTCAGCGGTGTTGCCCTTCCGAGGTGGGCAACAGCTCAGAGCTGTCAGGCCAGTGGGCCAGCCCAGCAGGGGACACAGTTTCCAAACATGCATGCCGTCCACAGGCACAGCTCTCTGTTCTGTCCCGTCCTCCATGGGGCCCCGCCCCAGGCCCCACCCAGAAGCCTACAGGAAGGACCCTGTACCTCCGATGGTCGTGGTCCAGTCACCGGAGTCCTCGCAGGTCTCTATGGTGATGGTAGCAGGAGACCCGTTCACTGCAACCAGGATGGAAGCAGATGAACCCACCTGCCTCGCTGCGAAGCAGCCTTCATGCCAACTCACAAAGCTGACAAACACATGCCCTGGTGCAGAGGCCCCACTGCCTCGCACTTGAATTGTACTTTTCACTGTCTAATCGCAGGCACCTCAGACACATACAGAGCAGAAAGAACTGACAGGACCTCGTAAGCCCACAACCCAGTTCAATCCCTCAATGGCTCCAAGGGTCAGCGAACCTGGGCTGCACAGCGGGGTCCTGCCACTCACTTGGCTGCGTCAGTGCCCTGATTCCTCCCCTTCCGTCTGCTTCACTGACCCCAACACATATCTCAGTCTCTCTCCATATGCAGTTTCCAGTCAAAAGAGGTGAAGCTCTGGGAGACACGAGCTGCCAGTTGGCCTCTAGGGCCTGCTGCACACGATCATGAAAAAAGGGGCATCTGGCCATTTGTGGCTGCTTTTGATAAAGACCTGGCTTCACAGAGACCTGGCTTAAAAACAAGCTGGCGGCTGGCTCATGTTCACACTAGCTTTTCAACCTGCCACGTCCACGCGCAACAAAGACATGGTGCTGGGAATGCCACATGTTTGGAGCAAACCTGTTCCTCGGTCAGGCTGACAGGTCCCCTAGCTGCACAGGAGACTCAGGCTGAGGGAGCCACTGCATGGGTTAAGTTTAAGTAAAGCAAAAGACAGCCCCATCTAGACCATGAAGGGACGAGAGTTCAAAGAGCTAAATTCTGACCCGATGCACCTGTGCCAACACGGTGGGCACTAACTGGCACACTTGGAGACTGGTCCTTCCTCAGAGATCAGTCACCCCATGCTGACCCCAGGTCACCCTACTGTCACAAAAGCTATGGGCCCAACAGGAGTGGGACGTGTGTTTGGATGTGTCCCCTGGGGAGGGTGGAGGAGATCTCTGTGGTGGCCCAGCCCCCTCTCCTCCCTCCAGTACAGGCCACGCTCCCTCAAATATCCACCATCTGGTCAGCAAAAAGGACAGTCCCTGGCCACATGCAGTGCCCAGACTGACCCCGTGCAGTGCTAGTGTAGAGACAATGCAAGTGACATCACTGGAAACACCCACAAAATTATCACCAGGCAATCCGAAGGGGGAGCTCAGGACCTGGTTCCACTCTTAGATTTCAAAAAATCTATAATCACAAAGTTGGAATGAATTCAGGGGTATTTTGTACTCCTACGCGTGAGCGCCACAGACATCAACATGAGTGCGTCACAAAGGCGCCAGAGCCCAGGGGCAAGAAGGCACACACAGCCGTGCGCCAAGTGCTGCAGGAGTGCAGGCTGGGTGACACCAAGCAGGCATGGCACATACCATCAGCCGTGGCAGGTGTGAGCGGGAGGTACTCGGCCGATGTGGGGCTACTCAAGGACACGCGGGCTCCCGAGAGGTCGATCTTGGTGCTGCGGCAGGTGTTGGAGCAGACCTTGTCGTGCTGGTAGAAGTCCAGCTCCCCAGAGTCCATGATCTTCCTGTGCAGGAGACAAGCTCCCCATGTGTGCCCGTGCCATGGCCAGGCCATCTGCGCAAATGACTGGACCCAAACATATCGCTCAACCCTCCACTAGGGCGACCTCAGGTCCCAGGAGGGGTAACCCAGGCCACATCGGGAGGCCAAAGGAGGCTCCCTGATAGGCCTGTCCAATAGCCTAGCACAAAGCTCTGGGTCCATGAGTGGATTCACTGCAGCCAGGCATGTGGCCCTGACCAGTGCTGGTGCCCTGGGGGAACAGTGAGGCCGCAGGAGAGCAGACCCACGGTGCACAAAGGTGCTTTCGGTGGCACAGGCTGGCAGGTAGACGAGTAAGAACCTGCCAGGAGGAGCCTCACGCCTCTGAGTTCCTGCTGCAAAGTCGAGCTGAGTGTCAGATGCTCCACAGGGCCTCCTGCCTCACTTTCTGTGGGCACCGTGTTTGCACCAACCTTCTTTCAGTGAAATGGGCCATCGCCTTCCCACAGCTCTGACACCCAGACACTATAGAAAACCAGGGACACCTGGATGAGCTTAGGGAGAACCGTGAGCACCATGGGCCTGCCTGCTCGAGGGCAGGAGACATGACAGCCGCTGGGTCCCTGGCCTTGAATATCTGCCTCTCTAAGGCCAGACTGCAGTTCACAAGGAGTGACCAGGGCCATGGTCAGGGCTCCACGTGAGGGCCACAGGCACTCCTGCAGCACCGTGTGTGGCCAAGGACAGCAAGAACCATCCTCTGGGGAACAGGTATGAAGGATAGAAGCCCCGTCAGCAGCAAAGTAACCCAATCTAGTTACGCCAGACATGGTGAGACTCGTCTCTGGACAGACATGCTGCTGGGGCCGTGGGGCGTGTGGGGCAGAGGGCAGGGACAGACGAGCAGGGGTGCTCCTCCCAACCAGGGACAAGTTGTGACACCAAAACAGGAACTATTGATGCGTGAGAACCAGGGGGCAATATTCCTGAGGCTGTGAATGCAAAGGCTCGAGTCAGAAGGGGTCAGAAGGCCATCTGCCACAGGCCCCACCCCGGGGCACCCATGGAGCAGACACGGGCGAGAACCCCATGCAGAAGAGAGAGCCTGTGCCAGGCTGCCATGGCCCCAGGGTTTCAGATTGGCCGCCAGTGTGGAGAGCCAGGAGCTGCCAGGGGCTCACACTCCGAATTAGTGCCCGAGGGAAGGGCGTCTCTGAGGACAGAGGACACTCCTTACCAAGGGCAGGCGCAGCCCAGCATACCTGCTCCTCATCACAAGGTGGCCACGGTCCAGACCAAGACCCTCTGCAAACTTGCAGGCACCAAGGGCCAAGTAGACTGACCCGCAGCCGCCAAACACAGACACAGTCTGGACAGGCAGACCCAGAGCCAGAGGACAGTGTCTACACCAGTGGTCAGCAAACTCATTAGTCAACAGCCAAATATCAACAGTACAACAATTGAAATTTCTTTTGAGAGCCGAAAACCGACTTCTGCGCATGGGCCACGAAGTTTCAATCGCACTGTACGTGCGCGCCCACACGTGGTATTTTGTGGAAGAGCCACACTCAAGGGGCCAAAGAGCCACATGTGGCTCGTGAGCCGCAGTTTGCCGACCACTGGTCTAGACGACTGGCCAGGGGAACACGCACCACAGGTTAAAGATGGGGCTCTTGATATGCACTCCCAGGTCTGAGGACGCCACCCATCCGTGACCTGGGTGCTCTGCATGCGCAGCGGGAAAGCTGGCTAAGAGATGAGCCAGCACCGATCAGATGTGCAGACACTGTCACACCCACAGGGCCTCTAGGTAAGAACTGGCGGAGTTCCGAACGAGACGACAAGACCACAGGAGGCCCACCTGAGCATGATGCCATTCATCCGGATGGCCCTCTTCCAGTCCTTCAGGGTGGACTTGCCGGCTAGGTGCACAAACTCCTTAGGGCTGATGACATGCTCATCATACTGTAGAGGGAACACAGCAGAGCCGTCAGGATGGCACCTCACACCACCCGCACTCCCGCCTGACCTTTCTGGAGCACAGCATGGCCTAGGGAAGGGATGCAGGATGGAGGCAGGGCACTGGCACAGAGGAGCCACAGGCCCACTCAATCAGACACAGGACTCAGTAGCAACCCTGGCTTGGAGAAAGAACAACTCAGGTGAAACAAGGTGTGGCCCTCCTTCCTGCATAGGCCTGGCTTCCTGCTGTCTGCCCAGGAAGTGAGTGGCACTCTCTCACTCTAAACAGGACCCAGTACATCTCATACATAAATTATTCCATAATTAACTTGTACCTCTATTATGTCAAAATAACACAGGATACAATGTGTAGGGGAGCTGTGAACATCCCCTGTGGCCGCCCCATCCCACCTCTAATACCGTCCCTCAGTGACACACACCCGTCCATGTTAAAGCCAGGGTGTGTCCTCCCTGTGCACAGGCTCTGGGCCTGGTAGTCCCACCATGGCTGGAATTCAGATGGCCCAAGAACATAAAATATCCTATTTAGTCTTGTTAAACGAGCAATCATGGGAACCAACGAATCAAAATAAAACTTCATTTACTAGTACTTAGAAAACAAGCAGGCTGGGAATGGGTGGGTCAGCGGGTCTCGGCAGAGGCAGAAAAGTTCCAACCGTGGTCTGGACACCCCACTGGACCCAGGCCAGGGCCTCCCCTTCACTGGGAGCTCCCTGCTATCGGCATTAGTTCAAGCTCAGGTTACCCAGCCGCCTCCTCTGTCTCCATCAGACGTAGGTCGGTCATGGCAAATTATGCCACCCTGGGGACTCCTGCCAATGGAGGTGATTTTCCCACATTCCTAAGCAGGTCCCCTTTCTCTCAATGAGTCCAGGGAGAGTCGACCCACACTCACCTGGTCGGGGACACAGACACAGCCCATGTAGGCAGAGTCCAGAGCTATGTGGTCCTACTCAAGCCCCTGCCAGCCGGCCATGCGTTTGATCCTGTCAGAACCTTCCTAAGACATGTTATCGATGTTGCAGCATCTGTCACCCTGCGATTTACCACAATTTCTGCTCCTTTACTCTCCACGCCTTCCTTCGCCTAAAGCTCCTGTCTGATCATCTGCCTGAATCGCTTGGCCCCTCGACGCTGCGCTGGAATCAGCAGACTGGGAAATAATAATCTTACTTGTGTTTATTCATCTTTCTTAAGTGGATGCAGAGCTCACATTTGTTTCAGTGTTCAGTATTGGAAGCTGGGTGGTATGTTTCTGACCAGAAGTATCCGCAGGAGCTTCACTCTCGCTTATATCACAGAGCCCAGAGAAGCCAGTTTCCTTCCACTTTCTGCTTGAGGTCAGCTTCCCAGTGAGGACTCTCTTCACATCTGCTTCCTGACAACAAGGTTCTCCACAGAACCACGCACCAAGCTCAGGAAATTGCCACGCATGTGTGACCTCATCCAAGGCAACAAGCAGCCTTCACCAAGTGTCCCAGTGACGGCCGCTAGAGCCACTTCCTCTGCGATGCAGGCCCCGGCCCAGACTGTGCTGTGCCTGACTGTCAGTCTCATCCCCTTGAACTGGAGCAGCACCTGGCATCCCATCCTCACCATCTTTGCAGCGTGTAGGTTATTGTGTTGTAGCCTTGTCCCTCAGTCCTGCCCGCCCCGCCGCCAGCTCCCTGTGCGGGTGCTGCTGTCCCTCTGCGATCACTGCCTCATCGACGGTGGTATCTGACACAAAGCTGTCACCAACCACTCACGGCTCCATCACCCCTAATGTTGTTGGTTTTCTAATAAAAGAGGTTTCCTGCTCACTATCTATTTGATATAAATGACATGAAATACTCGGCAACCACATGGCTCACAGGTTCTATTTTATTGGAGTTACAATCCAGACTGTCACAAATCATCCTGCCATTCGCTTGTCCCACGGAGCAGTGGGCAATCCCTGAGCTGACACCCAGAGCTTTATTCACACAGGCTGGGACCCAAGCCTCCTGGACTAGGACACCCTCCCTCCATCCTGGACATGCTCAGACCCGCTGTGCTCTCTGTACAGTGCTCAGAGCCACCTTCGAGGCCCCTGGTCCCCTTCCCCTCTCCTGCGGCTTGCTTTCCAGATGCCTGTGTTGCCACTGCCCTCCCATGGCAAGTGGCTCTCCCTATGCTCTTTCCTGTTCCCTCAGCGAGTCCTGCTGTCCTTGAGAGCCATTCCTCCTCTGCTACCCTCACACACGGACTGCTCCCTCTTGAACTACCTCCACAAGCTCACGGCCTTGGAGCAGGGTGCTCACACTCACACTCCTGGCCTCTGGGTGCCAGCTGCAAGGGAGGACCCCGCCCTTGCAGCTGGCACCCAGAATCCTCACCTGCACACACTTCACATTGATGCCGGGGCACACGAACTTCCTCCAGATCAGGTTGGCTCTGCTGTCCCCACAGGTGATGGGGTACACAATCTCAGCCTCCAGGTTCTCCCCCTCTTCAGTCATCTTCACTTCTCATGAGGTGTGAGGACAGGGAAAGGGTAAGACAGAAAGTCAGTCACAACCTCTCCCAATGCACTTCCTGCCAAAACACATAACTACTAGCCCAGAAACCAGAAATCAGATCCAGGAGGGGCCAGGGACAGGGCAGGGTGAGCAGAGGCACCTTCTCAGTCCCAAGTTACAGTTTCAAGTTAACTCACACAATCAATTCAATAACATTAAGCAACAGTTAACTACATTAAATGACAGTTAACTACAGTAACACTAGCATAAGTGCATTAAACTATGTTCAATTGAAGAACCACTTGAAGATATAAAATCAAACTCTACTTGGGATAATTCCAGAGAAATATATTCATCATGTTCTGAGTTCTAAGGCCCTTAACGTTACATGTTATAAAGAATGTTCTAAGATAATTCTAAGCAGAGCTTCCCCCACAGCCGCAGGTGCAGACACAGCCAGGCCACCCCCAGAAGGCCCTGCGGCCTGGCTTCCACTGGGGCCCAGGCTCGGCTCTGGCCTGGAAGCCTGTCCTCTTGGGAAAAACTGTCCCACCAGCCGCTGGCAGGCACCTACCTAACACGGCTTCCTTGAGCTGTGAGGACGCTGTGAAGGCAGCTGCAGCGGCCGCAGCCGCATTCTCAGTCTCCATGTTGTCCTCACTCAGGTCGCCTCTGGAGGAGGAAGAAGGGGAGACATCAGCAAGCCCCAATGACAGTATGCGTCTCTGCTGCTGCTCCGTGGCACTTCCTAGTTTAGTCCAGAAGTCCAGTGGCCATGCAGGTCAGAGGACCTTCACTGATGGTCACCAAACTACAGCCCCCCCAGCAGGTGTTCCTCCGAGTGGGCTGTTTTGCTCACAGCTGTGTCTCAGGTACCCGAAATGCTCGTGGCACATGAAACGAATTTGTGGAGACCACCAGCACTTTGGCAGGAATTCTATACCCCCATATCTTTAAAAAAATTTTTATTCCTGCCCTAACCGGTTTGTCTCAGTAGATAGAGCGTCGGCCTGCGGACTAAAGGGTCCCAGGTTTGATTCTGGTCAAGGGCATGTACCTTGGTTGCAGGCACATCCCCAGTAGGGAGTGTGCAGGAGGCAACTGATTGATGTTTCTCTCTCATCGATGTTTCTAACTCTCTATCCCTCTCCCTGCCTCTCTGTAAAAAAAAAAACAAACAATAAAATATATTTAAAAAATAAAAATTGTATTCCTATTATGATTTCACATGGGTATAGAAACTATCCAAAAATATAAAATTTTAGAAAGAAAGGTCAGATCAGCAGAGACTCCATCACTGTGCACCACCGAGCAGGTGTTTATCCCAGGCCTGCACCTGGGTCATGGTGGTACCTGGGGTGCACAAGGATCCTAGGAAGGTGAGAGTGTTGTGAGCAACAAGAGGACCAGCATCAAAGCAGCGGCAGAGAAAGCCAGGCCCAGCGGGAAGGCAGAGGAGGTTGCAGGGTGGGGGGGCTGTAAGAGATCAACCGAAGGACTTGTACGCCTGCATATAAGCATAACCAGTGGATAAAAGACACTGGGGGGGCGGGTAAAGGCATGTACTGGGGGGAAGGGGAGGCCGGGGGGAGGTCAATGGGGAAAAAAGAAAAAGGAGACATATGTACTACTATTTGTAATACTTCAAACAATTAAAAATTAATTAATTAATTAATTTAAAAAAAAAAAAAAAAGCCAGGCCCCAGGAGGGAGGCCGCCCAGGAAACGGGTGCTGAGCGCACTGGCTAAGGGACCTGGGGATATGCCGCCGGCCCTGGGGCAGTCCTGAGGGCAGTCAGGGCAGCACCACTGGGGGTGCAGGAAGAGGGGCAGCAGATGCAAAGGCTCTCGGAGGGCAGGTTGTGGGGGGGCCAGGTAGGGGGTCAGGAAGGGAGGGAGGGAGAACAGCAGGCTGTGGGGACCATGGGCAGTGCTCAGGGAATCCCTACAAGGCCCAACCACCCCTGCCCCGGATTTCTGGGTTCACTGGCACTGAGGTTCTACCCACCTGCCCGTCCCACCCCTCACCACACACCCCCAGGGTCAAACTTGCACCATGGCCTGTGCCCTGCCTTTATCCTCCTGACATGGGATCCCACCTGCTCCCTCCCCCAGGCCCACACTGACTGACTTCAGAGCTGCCCTGAGAGTGGGGGCTGGGGAGGCCCAGAAGGGCCGGGGATGCTGCCCTGCCATGTGCCCCTCTCCATTTGCCCAAAGCTTTACCTTACTTCCACCCAGGTCAGAAATGAGCTGACCAGAGGTGCACACTTGGAATCTGGTCTTTGGTACCTATTGGAAGTGCCTCCTACATAAGGAAGAACACTGGGTGAGGGCCACACCTGACGTGGGTCATGGACTCAGAGGGGCAGCTGTCCTTTCAGGCCAGAACTCTGGAAGGCAGGGATGTGGGCAGAACAGGAAAATAGGCTCCTTCCACACAGGAGAACCAGGGCGGTCCCAGGGAGGAAGTGAGTCAAGAGTGGGACAGGAAGCAGCATTGCAAGAGGGCCCAGCATTTAAGGAGCAGAGCCAGGTCCCTGTCACAGGCCACCTACAGGGAAACACCAAGACTAAAGGGTATCCGGGAGGCAGACACAGGAGCAGAGGTCTCCTGCCCACGACACCTCTGCCCTCGGCCTCCCACACAACTTGGGGACGAACCCCCCACGGCACTAAACAGCCACTTTACTAAAGCAAATGTAAATCAGAGCTGCTGTCAGACTACAAACGCTCCTTTCAGCCCAGCAGGTGTGACTCAGTAGTTGAGCATCAACCTATGAACCAGGGGGTCATGGTTTGATTCCCATCAGGGCACATGCCCAGGTTGCAGGTTCGATCCCCAGTGTGGGGTGTGCAGGGGGCAGTCGATGGATGATTCTCACTCATCAATGATGTTTCTATCCCTCTCCCTTCCTCTGTGAAATCAATAAAAATATTTTTTAAAAAAACAACAACACTACTTCCTTCATGTCACCATGGCAAAGCAGTGGGTGGAGGCAGCCTGGGTTGGTTGTCACAGGTAAGGAATACTCCCAAGTTCTCCCCAAATATCCAGCCAGGAAAGGAATCTGTGCCCACAAAGTCATTAGCTCGCTTCCACTCCCCAACTTCTTAAACGTGGGGCAAAAGTAAATCTCAACTTCCCACTCGTACAACATAAAACATTTCAGAAAAAGAGAAGAAACATCTCCAGGGCCCTTGGCTGCATCCTACCTCAGTGCCCTCCGGGCCCTATGACTCGGGGGTATACAGCCAGACCCCGCGAGGTTCTGCAGCTCCTCACCCGCTGCTGGAACCTTTTTCCATGAGGACACCAGGCAAGTGTCCCTGAGGATGAGAGCATCCTTCGCCAGTGCCCCAGACACTGAAGGGAGTGCATACCAGACCACCCAGCAGGACCAGGTGCACAGGCTCCAGCCAGAGTGCCTGCCTGGCCAGCCCACCCCCCTAGCAAGTGGCAAATACAAGTTTCAATGCACTGAGTTCTGTGGTGGTTATGCAGCAGTGTCAGTGACACAGAAACTATCCAGAAGTGGTGCTGCCACCACATTCTGGGGAAGACAGAGCAATGGGGCAGCCAGAGCAGGAGCAGCAGGCTACACACGGCTGTGCCAGGCAGTGGAGGAACCACTGGCAACAATGTAGCCACAGTCCCTGAAAACAGTGAAACTCACAAAAGGACTTGTGGTGGAGAAGGAAGGTGCACACAGCTCTGGAAATGTGCAAGTGCTGATGCAAGAGGGAGCTGCCCACCCTGTGGATGCAGAGATGACAGGGAACACATGGTCACATGGTTTTGTCTCCCACTTCCCACCTGGCAAAAGATTTTCAAAGTAAGAAATGGCCTCAGGATAAAGATCAAATTAGGATGTGGCTGGACAATCCTCAGGTGTTCAGGCCAGGCCTGGCCAGACAAAGGACTCCTATGAGTCCCCAGGGCATGGTTTCCAAGCAGGGGGGGCGGCCTCAAACACCCCTGGAGCCAAGATGCAGATCCTAAACCAGCACAAAACCAAACCAGAAAAGCGCAGCACAGTGAATGGATCTCATCTGTGTGCCTGTAAGACTCAGGCCCAGCTGGGACAGGAACTGAGGGAACCCAGGCAACCTGGACAAGGAGACCCTCCTGTCCCAGCCCCGCTCCCAGCCCCGCTCCCAGATAGCAGGTGTCTGCCTCTGGGACAGGGAGGGGGCATGCTGTTGTGGACTGAACTGTGTCCCAATTCACATGTCGAAGCCTAATCCCAGCGGGACTATATCTGCAGATTTGGTCTTCAGCAGGAAATTAAAGTCAAATGAGGTCAGAAGGACAGGCCTCAATCTGAGAGGACTGTAGTGCTCAAACCAGAGGAAGAGACTATCTCTACCAGGTGAGGCCACACGAGCCAGGGAAAGTCCTCCCCAGACACCGACCCTGCAGACCTTGATCCTGGATTTCTGGCCCCCGGGACACTGAGAAATGACGTTTTCCCAGGGTGAGCCACCCAATCCACAGTATTTTGTTACAGCAGTCAAGCTGATTAGGACACATGTCTTCTGGGCACTCTGGCAATGCTGATGAGAGGGCTCAGTGAGTCACCCCACATGCTGGGGCACAGCTGGGAAGTTGCCAGTGTGGGGCTGGACATTCCCCATCAGGCCACGTGCCTGGGTGGGGTGGTGCAAAGACTGGGCTCAGTCAGACCAAAGCATCCCATGAGGTGCCTATGGTAAGGGCTCCTCCCAGCACCCAGCACACCAGGAGGATGCAGCGTGGTCTTTCCCACCAAAAGTCACTTCTGCCCACTGAGTTCATCAAGAGCCATCTCCAATCCACGGGAAGGGGCTTGGGTGCCACCTCTGAGCAGGGCATGGCAGGTCGCTGCAGAGCAAGTGTGCGGAGACACCAGGGAAGCCCGCCCATAGCGGCGCACCAACAAGCTACCAGAGATTCAGGTGGGAAAACCCACAGACTCAGTCACACGCACCATCAGTGCAGCTAGAACCCAGCAAAGAGTTGGCTGCCTCACTGTGTGCGCAGGGATGGAGAATGAGTCCAGCCCTGAGAGGAGCGTGCGGCAGGCGCGAGGGCGAGGGAGGCCAGCACCCCGCGCAGCAGCTGCACACAGACTGCAAAGCGGCGACAACCCAGTGTCCTGTGTGCACTACAGGCACTGCGCCTGGGCTGGACCCTGGTCTAGAACCTTCCTCCAAACACCCTCTTAGAGGAAAGGCCAAAGCTTGCCCTTGTGGTCAGTGACATGCTGAGGTCAGTTTGAACGGGACACACTCAGGACACAGCAAAGATGACCCACAGGGAGCCGACCTACTCCAGCCCCTCGAAGGCGGCAGGTGGGGCTCGGCGAAAGGAAACCAGCAGTCAGCTCACACGCCAGCTTCTTTGCCAACTAGTATTCTATGTGGACGTCTATTGTAAGAGATGGGGGAAAAAACGCTGTTACCCTGAGGAATATCAGGAAACTACTGGAGCTTCATTTTGAAACAACAGTTCCCAATTGTCTATCTTATCAAGAGAAACTCCAGGTGTTTTCAGAAATGAGCCATATGACCGTGGTGATGCAGGAGTCCAGAGCAAGGATGAAGCATTATCACTGTCCGGGCTAATGTGATGTCCCCATTTGTCCTGCACACTCTGCACTGACATGGACTCAAGTCTGGATCAGAATGACTATGACAAAGGGAAACTCCAAAGGCCTCACACTGTGCCAGATGCCGCCATCCCACCGCCCCCCAGGGCATAGGCCTGTCCTTACCCGTGGGCAGCCAGGTTGGTTGTCACCAGCACTGTCTTGACCTCCTCCATGCCACTGCCATCCACCGCGGTGTCGGGTGTCGTCACCACCACCACCTCCTCCATGTGCACACTGACATCCGGGGTCGCCATGGCTCTGCTGAAGAGGACACCCAGGACTAAGACGTCACTCTGCCAGGACCCCAAGTCCTAGAGGAAACAACAGGCAGGGCACAGGGTCACAGAAGGTCCACATGTTTGCACAATACAGCTCACTGTTGCTGACGAGTCACTCTCAGTCCCAGCACACACTTTCTGACACAAATGACAACAGGAAAAGGGCTGTCCTGGGCTGCTATCTGGTGAGGATGGACTGGCACAACTGCCTGTCCTGGCCGCTGTGAGAGCTGAGGTCCCTGAGCAGAGCGATTGAACAGGCAGGCACCTGGGCCTCATGACGCAGTCACAGTAGGTGTGGGAGAGGAGGCCAGGATCCCAGCAGATTCCCAACAGGTGAGTCTTTGGTTGTTACCTATCCTGCCACCATATCCCGGCCACATCCCAGAGCTCTGCCTAGACAGCAGTTGCAAACAGGTCCTAGGCTGGGGAAATGGAGGGAAACCCACACAACTACCTGCAAAAGAGCCTGGAAGTTTCCTATAAAATAGGTGTGCTCCTCCTCCCACAAGACCAGCAACCCCACCTCCAGACACAACGGCCAAAATAACTGTGAGGTGGGACTAACACATATCCACACACCCAGCTTATGACAACAGGACTCACAACAGACACAGGGAGGGGACCAGCCTACACGCCCATCAACAGCTGTCCTCACCCAAATTTCAAAAACAGAGCAATAAGTGACGTGAACACACAAAACTAAATCCCTGACTCCAATGGCAACAAAAGTTACTTCACAGAGAACTGCTGGAGTTTAGATACCATCTTCATCTTCCCAGCCCCTGGAGGAGCCAAAGCCCATGCCCAGTTCTTGGCACCAAGCTTGGGTTCCTTACTAGTGAAAACTGAGCACCAACTAATTAAGAGGTAAGTAAGATATGAAAAAGTATTTTTGAAATAGCATTCTTGGGCATAAATCTATATATATATAAAAGGCTAATATGACAAGGGTCTTCTCGGGAGTTCGACTGGGAGATAGGGAGTTTGATTGCTCGCTATGACGTGTGCTGACTACCAGGGGGCGGCACGGAACGAAAGAAGGCCCCGACCAGCAGCCAGAAAGCCCCAATCAGCCCTGATTGCAGGTCAGGCCTAGGGACCCTACCTGTGCACAAATTTCGTGCACTGGGCCTCTAGTATATATATAAAAGCCTAAGCGACCGACCAAACAACTGGTTGACAGGTCGCTATGATGTGCACTGACAACCAGGGGGCAGACGCTCAATGCAGGAGCTGCCTCCTGGTGGTCAGTGCACTCCCACAGTGGGAGCACACTCAGCTGACCAACAGGCACCAGATGCCAGGCTCACAGCTAGCAAGCGCAGCTGCTGCGGCGCAAGCCTCTCCCGCCTCTGGCGCTACTGGGGCGACAGCAGCGGCAGAGGTGGCAGGCGCAGCAGAGCTGGGATGAGCAGGAGTGGTGCGGCACCTGGCCTGGGCTCGGGCTCCTCCCAGGCTGCCTGTCACTTGGCACACTACTACATCTCCTGAGGGGTCCCAGATTGCCAGAGAGCACAGGCCAGGCTGAGGGACCCCAGCAGTGCATCAATCTGTGCACGGGGCCTCTAGTATAAAATAAGACAAAAATGTTAGTTCCTGAGATTAAGATCTGGCTTTCCATGTCTTCTACAAAATTATAAACATTTGAGAAAGGGGGTCTACAGGAAGTAATCTCACAGGGTGATCTCACCTCAAACCCCTAACTGGTCATGCCCCAGGCCTATGACTCCTTTAGTAAAATGTCTTTGCCTTGAGCCAGCCCTGTCCATTGTTTCTGTGCATCTAGGTTCTCACACCTTTGAACTGCCCCCTTGCAGACCCCTCCCTTTAAAGCTTGAACACATAATCTTGACTCTCCTGTAATCCAATCCAGGCCTGGCTTTCTCCCTTCCTTCCATTCCCTCAATTCCAAATGCATAAAAGAAGCTGCAGACTGTAGTTCTGAGAAGCATTTTTCTGTCTGTCGAGATCTTGCTTCCAGGCATTTCCTCTATTTGATTCTGACAAATTATTATAAAAATCCTCTGCAGGTCTGGCAGTTCTTACATAGACACTTTTATAAAAACACCACTAGAGATACGGCAGAGGTCACACACCAGGAACAGCATGGTTTCTTTGATTCTTTCGGTGTTCCAAATTTTTAATTAGTTGCCAACTTTTTCAAAGTTTACAAAGTTCACATTTTAAAAATTTAATTTCCAGCTTCTCTTGGAAAATGTTGGAGTCCCTGGAGGGTCCCTCTAGTTCTGCCTTTCCCAGAGAATCTGGGCTTCTAGTCCAGTCAGGGTGGGCACAGGTGAACCAGCTCTGGTCTCAACCACACTCTCGCCACACCCAGCCAGGATCCCACCCAGCCAAGCTGAGCTATGCACCTACATGTGCAGCCCCCAATTCATAAGAATTTGTTTGTGGCTCTGAAAAAACATTTGAGAGCCACCCTTCCCAGTTCAGACATGAAATGGCTTATTATTTTAAGGCCTAAGTTTGAATAACTATACATATAAAAAGCCAGCGACCATAACGCCAAAACAACGGTGGCTATGACACCCACTGTGGCCAGCGAGCCAACCTCCCTCAGCCCCTCCCCCTGGCCAGCCTGCCCCTAATCGGACTCTCACACCCAGATCAAGGGAGGGGCCAGCTGTCCAAACACCCTTTCCCCCCACCCCTGATCGCACCCCTCACCCCAATAGGGGGCGGGGCCAGCCAGCAAACCTCCCACAGCCCCTCCCTCCCGCCAGGTCCCACCCCAGATCAGCTGCCCCACCCTGATCAGGGGCAGGGCCAGCCAGCCAACCACCCATGGCCCCTCCCCCAGGCTGCTGCCCCCCTCATCAGAACCCCCCACCCCATTCAGGGGCGGGGCTGGCTGGCCCACCGCCCACAGCCCCTCCCCATCGCTGGCCCTGCCCCCAATTGCCCACAAGCCCAATCAGGGGCGGGGCCGCCAGCCAATTGCCTGCAGCCCCTCCCCCCAGGCGGCCCAACCCCATCCACCCCATTGGGGCCAGGCCGGCCAGACCCCACTTGTGCACAAATTCGTGCACTGGGCCTCTAGTAGTTTTATAAGTATTCTAAATTCACAGAAACCATTGCATGTTTGTACATAGATATGCAAATTCCTCCCCCGCCCAGTGTGTCTCCTTACAAATTTTAAGACACTTCCCATGAAGAAATAATTTCTGGACAGTCCGCTTAATCTGTTGTATTTGGGGTTTATTTAATTATTTGAATTTACCCTTAATAAGATTGACATCGTCTTGTGCAGTGTTGATGGGAATGTAATCTGGTACAACCACATGATCCAGCCATCCCACTTCTCAATATTCTTCTGAAGGAAATGAAATCAGACCTCCAAGATACTGCATCACTGATACCTACACCCACATTCACTGCAGATTTATTCATAGTAGCCAAAGTATGGAAGCAACCGAAATGACATTCAGTGGTGAGTGGATAAAAATGTGGTCCAGCCATAAATGAAATATGTTAGCCTTAAAAAAGGAAATGCTGCCAAAACCGGTTTGGCTCAGTGGATAGAGCGTTAGCCTGCGGACTGAAAGGTCCCAGGTTCGATTCCGGTCAAGGGCATGTAACTTGGTTGCGGGCACATCCCCAGTGGGAGGTGTGCAGGAGGCAGCTGGTCGATGTTTCTCTCTCATCGATGTTTCTGACTATCTATCACTCTTCCTTCCTCTCTGTAAAAAATCAATAAAATATATTTAAAAAAAAAAAAAAAAAAGGAAATGCGGCCATCTGTGACAGCATGGATGACCTGGGGACATTATGCTAAGTGAAGTAAGCCAGACACAGAAGGACAAATACATGACTCTACTCACATGAGGATCTAAAACAGTCTAAATCACAGCAGCAGAGTGGAATGCTGATGAGGATGTGATATCAGTCTACAGTTTCAGTTGTATGAGTAAATTGTAGAGACCTACAGTGTAGCATGGCCTATGCTTATCAACACTGCATCACATACTTGAAAGCTTGCTAAGAGGGTAGAACTTATGTCAAGTGTTTTTATCACAAATTAATAATAAGAGGGTGAGAGGAAACTTTTGGAGGTGATGGACACGATTGGTTTCCAGGTGCATACTTATCTTCAAATGCAAGTTGTATACAACAATTATGTACAGCTTTTTATATGTCAAAAAAAAAGAGAAAAAGACTGATGGAATTTAAACTTGTATTTGAAGTTTTAGCAAAGAAACAGAACTGGTTCAAGGGAAAACATCAACTAAAAGTTAACCAAGTACCGGCAGGTCATTACCAGGAATGGGCCCATGTGGATTCAGCTCCCACCCTGGGCCGCATAGGCAAGGTTCCCAAGGGGGGAACGTGTGGATTTTGCTCCCACCAGGCCCGCATGGAGACACGGTTCCTACCGAGGGGGCCGCGTGGACGCGTCTGCCACCCGGGGGAAGGGTCCCGCGTGGACATGGCTAGCACCCGGGTCCGGGTCCGGGCCGCCCGGCCGCCCGGCCGCCCGGCCGCCCGGCCGCCCGGCCGCCCGGCCGCCCGGCCGCCCGGCCGCCCGGCCGCCCGGCCGCCCGGCCGCCCGGGCCGCCTTCCCGCAAGATGGAGGTCGACGCCGCCGCCGACGCCGCCTGACGCGGGCCCGTGACGCCCGTGACGCCCGCCGCGCGCCACCGCCCCTCCCCCGCTCCCCTCCCCCCGCCGTAACGTCCTGACGCTCCGCAGGGACCCCTGACTGGACGGCGGCGCGCGGCAGAGCGAGAGGCCTCGCCGCGGGGGGCGGGGGGCGCTTACCTGGGCCGCGGCCGGGCCTCTGTGGGCACCGCCGGGCGGGCGGACAGCGGTGACGGCGGCGGGGGCAGTGGGGGAGGCCGCAGGCTCCGCTCCTTGTTGGGGATTCGGCGGCGGCGGCGGCAGCCCGGGAGCGCGCTTTCTAGTGACGCAGGCGGCGGGGCCGCGCACGTACGGACTAGGGCGGGCCGGGAGATTTATTTGGCGTTCGGCGGGGAGACGGGCGAGGCCCAGAAATAAGGCCCGGTGGGGCCCGACGCGCGTGCGCGGTGGCACTTTGCTGGACGGCTTGTCCCGTGGCCCCGCCCCCGCCCGCCCGCACACCTACTGGGCGCCCACACACCTGCCCGGCTCCGACAAACCACCTCCGTGGGTACAAGCCGAGAAAGAATTCGTAGGGAGTCTGGTTTAAGGACAGAGGGATGCGTGCGTGAACAGTAAGCCACAAAAACCAGATGCGGGTACACTGTCATCTCAAGCGAGTGAAAGGTGCCGACCCAGCGTCGCTGGGACGGCCTGCTCGGAAACATTAGCCTGTCTCTTCGCCCTTCCGCTGGTCTAATGCGAACCCTGCCATTGTCATGCTTAAGTAAGCCGTAAAAAGTGCCTTTACAGCGTTATGACGGTGCCATACAGTGTTCTTGTGAGTGTTGACCCCTGGCAACAAGAGCTCATTTATATTTAATTAAAATTCAGCCTGGCCGCTGTGACTCAGAGCGTTGTCCCACGCACCAGTAGGTCTCGGTTCAATTTCTAGTCAAGGCACAGACCCGGGTTGCAGGCTCCATTCCCAGTGGAAGGCGTGCAAAAGGCAGCCGATCAATTTTTCTCCCATCGATGTTTCTATCTCTCCCTCGCCCTTTCTCTAAAATTAATGGCATTTTTATTTTTTTTTTTGTTTAAAGTTTAATAACATTTTTAAAATAAATAATTACAATGCAGTTCCTCAGTTATAGCTGAGCTATAAAAGACACACAGATGTAGGGTTAGGGACACTTTGAGAATTTCATTCATCCTCTCAGGGTCCGGAAGGTAAGGAGATAGGCATCACCGGGATTTTGTGGTGTTCCTTTGACTTGTGAGCAGGTGCAATTGGCCATGCTGTGTGAAAGGTGCGTGCAGTGGGGGGCTCAGGGTGGTGACTAGTGGGATTCCCCTGCCCTCCCCAGAGCCCAGGCAATTATGAAGCTACCTGCCCTTGGTCTGAGGACTTCCGGTGTCCTACACATTCCTTAGTGTCCCTGGCTCCAGCTGTCAGGATAGCTAGCGCCCAGAGGGTGGCCAAGGCTGGCTGCTCTCAGAACAGGGCAGGCACCCCTGAGCTGTTCAGTATCATTGCTTTTCGTGCTTGTTTCTAAAAAATTGCCTCTGGAAACGGGCAGGAAACTGATGTCTTGTTTAGGACCAAGTTGTAAACCATGTTCATTCTTCAGCAGGAAGACAACTGAAGGCCATTTCCCAGAATGGGAGGTTTTCAAGCAAACTTCATTTCAGTGAGGTTATATTAGGAGAGTTGCACTTTCATGTTTTCAATAATGTAGAGTGTACTCAAGCCAATGATGGAAAAAGTCTTTTTAAAGATTAGACTGTTGAGCCTATTATCTGAGCAGATGTGCACAGTCTAGGTCCATTATTTATCTGAGTTCCCCTCTTCACATTCTGGACACAAATGCCAATAAAATCAGCAAAGAAGGCCCAGAAGGGCACTGGTATCAGGGATCAGGCGAGTGTGGCACCAGGAGAGAGCTGCCAGTGGCATCATGCTTGCACCAGGCGCCTACTGCTCTCCAGTCAGGGTGAGCTATGGTCGGCTGCCGGAGTCTGAGCACTTGGACTACCGGGCTCCATGTTTCCACTGCAGCATGACCTCCAGCCTAACATCTGAACCTGACCTCACCTCTTCTGTCTCCAAAAGAGCTAGACTACAGCACTGGGCTCTGCTTGGCTGGCAGGATGGATTAGTTCATACTGGGCTATGGGGGTGTTGATTTCTCCCCAGGCACACTCATGGGAGATGCCCATCCTGGGTCCCACGGGGAGGGAGCTTTCACTCTGGGTTTTTTGCAGGGGAGAGGAAAACTCAGTGTCGTGCAGGTCACCAACTTTAGACCCTCTCCTGAGAACACCTGGACCCTGGAGAGGCAGACTAGGAGGTCATCACCAGGCCTCTCATTGTTTTTCTCGGGCTCCAGACCAGACAGGAAGCAGTACAAGGCAGGCCCAGCTCACCCAATCCTGTCCCCTCCCTCTGCAGCTATACAGGCCCTGAGCTCCGCTCTGGCCCCAGAGTCCCCACCCATGGGTAAAGATTGAGTCAAGGACGTGACAGACTAGACGGCTGATGCAAGAGCAAGGAAAGTTCAAGTTGGTTTTGGATTCACATTGCAGCCAACTTTTAAGAAACTACCCCTCCTCCAGCTTCCGTTTGGTATTAAGGAATGAGCTATTAAAATACACATTCCTTTTCCAACAGCCATTGATCTCCATGAAGCCAGTCTTTTTTCATATACTTCAACCATTCCAGTTTTTTTCCCATTGTTTTTAATTTTAAAGTGTTATGCTACAAGTAATGGGTATATCTTTTTTTTTTTTTTTTTTTTGGTACAGCAAAGGTGGAAATTTATTGAAGAACAAGTACCGACTCCCATGTGGGGAGGGGAAAGAATCTCATAGCACAGACTGCCATGTGGGGAGGGGAAGAGTCCCTGGGTAAATAATTTTTAAATGAGTTAATATTTTTTTAATTTCTGAGTTCTAATTCCTAATGTGACAACTGTTGACTCACATACCCCACATAAACAAAGCTCTTTAGAGGTTCTCCCTAAATTTTTAAGATTGTAAAGGGTCCCTGAAACCTAAAAGTTGGAGAAGTTTTCTCAAAAGTCCTGGTACATCCATAACATAGGTGATTGTGCAGCCACTGAGGTGACACTTATGGAGATGCAGGCAGAGTGCCCACATGGCCAGCAGCCACCTGGGCCCCCACCCCCTTGCTCCGGGCTCTGAAGGGGAAATGGGCTGTGTGTCATTTACACACTCATTTCTTAAAATTGCCATTGTCACTAGAACTACTCCTAATTGTGGTGGTAAAACAAGCTTGATAACAGGGAGTTGCAGCTCCTTCATGCACAGGCGGTAGCTCGAAGCCCATTCCCCACCCCACAGACCCAGGACATTGGGACAGTGCAACCGTTTCTTAAACACACGTTTGTTTTTTCTTTAATTGTTCATTTGATTTCGTTTTTAAGTTCATTTTCACTACAGGATGAAATGGGTGCATTTACACTAGGCTTCCGCGCTGAGAGCTGCCACAGCTAAAAGAAACTCAGCCCTCCGCTCCCTTTCCACATCCCTCTGAGTCCCACCAAAGCTGCAGGTGGCATTGCTGGGCCCATTCCTAGCTTATCCCTTCTGGAGGCTCTCTCAATGGAGACGAGGAGGAGGCATGTGTCCCCATCTCCCCTAAGCCCCGGGGATCAGCTGCCACCCTGATCCCTGACTGGGCCCCCGTTCATTTCTGCAGGAAGGAAGCTGGGCTCTGGGTCCTGCAAGGACTTGTAGTCCGTCCCCTCCTCTCTCCACCAAGAGAATGGTCAGCAGGGACCCTGCCACCAGTGCCTGCGGAGGGTGGGACTTCCCTGGAGAAGGGGAGAGTGCTGCAAGGGGTCAAAAATCAGACAACCCCATGTCCAGGCAGGTGGCAGTCCTCAAAGGCCGGGCTGAGGGCGGGGGAGAACCCAGTCCAGGAGAGTCTTTGCAGGAAAGTACTAGAGCCAGGACTCCAGCCTGCAGGCTGGCCAGAGGGGCCAACAGCCAGGAGTGCCAAGGATGGACCAGGTGGCGCAGTGGCTTGGGAACCCTGGCCCCTGCCCCCTGCCCCCTGCTAGGGGTTCCCGAGAAGCACCTGTGGCTGCCACTCATACGTGGCTACACTGGCTGGAGGCAAGCCTGAAAGCGCGAGTGCAGGAGCATCGTGGGCAGGCACAGGAAGGCGCCAGGACTGCGAAAGGCTCTGAGGACAGGTCTCCGGAGGAGGGGAGGAAGAGCAGAAACGGGCTTTTCCCACAGGGCCTTGACTGGGGGCTCTGGAAGGAGGGCACTTCTGGGAGGAGGGGCCAGCAGGGGTGTCATGCTGCCCACAACCCTGTACACCACCCAGCCTGCTCTTGGGTCCTAGGTAGAGAATGCCCACTCCCTGAAGACTCAGGCCAGGCCACATCCCACACGCCCCCTCTCCAGCCACACGCAATGACTACAGGCTCCCAGGCCAGCTGGTCTCGGAGGACCCCTGTACAGCCACACTAACAGGCGCTGCACCCTCCACCCACCAGTTCGCAAAGCTCCACTGTGCACATCCCCAAGGCTGACCTACACTGCCCACAGGTTCCTCTCAGTCCACGCCTTCCTCCTCCTCCACCCAGGACCTTACGTGGTGGTGCCTTTGCTTGGGGTGCCCTAAGTGACAAGTTGCTCACAGGACAACCCAGCATAAAGACTACATGTTCCTGCCACCACTGCTGGTCACCATCACGTCCACTAAGAGGACTGCCAAGAGGGGATCCAGCCACCACCCGGTCTGGTGCCTGAACTGAGGGACCTTGTGCCCCACCCCCACCCCGCCTGTGACTCCTCCAGGGAGAGCCTGTGGCCAGCGGCTGCCACGGGACTGGACAGCTCAGAGTGCGGAAAGAGAAGCAGGAAGCTGGGAGTGCGGGAGGAGCGGGAACAAAGTGTAGCATCTAGACAGAGTTGAACAAAACAAAAACAAAACCCGAATGTGTTCTTGTCTCGGCTCAGGATCCAGGTGCTGTGGTGTCCAAAGCCCCTTAGCCGGACATCTCCTCTCGCTGCTCCTTGTTCCTGCGCACCTCGGCGGCATGCAGCTCCTGCGGGGGACGAGGCGGGGGTGGGCTGGGGTCCTGCTCCCCCATCTCACCCCACCCTCCGCAGCGGCAGGGCCTCGCCTCATCCTGGGCTGGCCCCAAGCACGGACCCGGCGATGGGGCCCCTGGGGGTGCATTGGGCAGGCACCGCCAAAGGATGGGGACTTCCCTGGCTCCCCAACCCAAAGCAGCTCCTCCCGTCTCCTAGCTCACATCCGGATGCACTGCTTCTGAGCGCTTCAAAAGTGACGCCTGTCCGTTTATTACTGCGTTATCGACTGTGTCCCAGCAGGACCAGATTATGGCTCTTCATTTGTCCACTGCTGGAGGTCCCCCAAAAATGCCGGGTGAGCCCATCCCGCGGCCTCCGCGCTCTGCCTGGGGTCCCGCCCCGCCCCGTCCAGCGCACACCTTCTCGCGCAGCCGCTCGCGCAGCGCCGCCAGATGCGCCTCGCGGATCTCCTTGCTGAGCTCCATCTTGTAGTTGAGCTTCTCCTCCGCCAGGCGGCTGAAGTTGTTGTTCTCCTCCAGCGCCTTGTGCAGCACCTCCCGCTCGTGCTCGCGCCGCTCCGCCAGCTGCTTCAGCACCTGCGCCTCCTGCGTCTGTGCGGCGCGTTGGAGGGCGTGGAGCGCAGCCCGCGCTCCGCCCCCAGCCCAGACCCCCGCGCCCCTATCCTGGTCCCCCACGCTGCCATCTGACCCGCCCAGGGCCCGTCACCCTGCCCTGCTGCCCCCAAGACACAAGTCTTCGCGGAGCTCACGCCTACACTGTCCTGAGTCGAAGGAGGACCTCCTTCCTGGTTTGCCTGCCTTCCGAGGACCTGAGCGCCGAAAGCTCCGAGGCCCGAAGACACCTCGTCGCTCCGCCCCTGGCCCCTCCCTGGCTGCAGAGCTGCCCCTTCCCTGCTATGCCTAGGGCGCCCTAGGCAAGGCAGCCTCCTTTCCTCTCGGCGCTCCAAGCCCCGCGGTGCGCTGGGAGAACGTTGAGGAGCAAAGAGAATCTAAACTTGTGGGCCATCACTGAACCTTCCCGTCTCTTCTTCAAACCTCTGCCCGCTGAGCGCAAAGTAGCGGTTTGGTACATGCCAGGTGCTGAGCTTCCTAAGGTGCTAGGAGTGGTGGCCGGCTCCCCAGGGGTGCTGGGGAGAGGCTAAGTTGGAGAGAGGAGCCTGGGGCTGCTGGTGACACAGTGTTGGGCCCTGCTGGGGGAGGGGCTGCCTGGTGGCCCCCAAGGAGAGCCTGAGGCTCCCAGGGGTAATTAGAGCCCTCAGCCTCCGCAGAAGGCCAGTCGCTCTGGATTATCTTTGGGAAGCCGTGAAGAAGGTGGGGCTGCTGCCCCTGTCCTGTGAGCTTGGGTACCAGGACACACTCCTGAGAGCAATTCCTCTTCTGTGTGTTTCAGCCTCAGAGAGGCTGGTGTGAGGTGAAGGGGCAGGGAGGGGCGTGGGCCCTTGAACCCCCAACAGGTCTAGTTGTGCAGTCCCCAGCACATGGAGGCCCTTCCTTCTCATTCATTCCCTTGTCCAGGAGAAGGATGCCAGTCCAGCCTCATGTTCCAGGGCCACCACCAGACCCTCCTGGCCATGGCCAAGGCCCCCCAACAGTGTCTGGTTACTGTCTCCCTCCAGCTGACTGCCATTGGGAATCCTTCCTCCCCCATCCCATTCTGACCTCTCAGGAGGAGGTGCAGGAAACCATGGGACTCTCCACCACAGGCCAACCACCAAGCAGTGGTTTGGAGCACCCTGCACCTTGGGGACCATGTCCCTGGCCAACAAGACCTCCTGGCTACCTTCATCAGACCAGATGTGGGATCCTTACCTTCCTCCGCTCCTCAGCTGCCTCCAGCCGCTTCTGCAGCTCCTCCAGGGAGGTGTCCTTCCTCTTGGGGGGGGAGGAGAGCACAGGGCTCTCCGGTGACAAGTCAGAAGGGGACTTGAGGATGACCTCAAAGCTCTGGCCAGAGGCCCTCTTGTCCAGCTGCTTCACCTCCATGTCTGCAGGGCAAGATCAGACTTCAGGAAGGTCAGCCAAGTGGAGGTGGGTGGAGGGGTTGGTTCCCAGCACACATCCAATTCGAGGCCTGAGCCAGAGAGTGTGGCTGCTCATGGAGGGCCTACAGGCCTGAGTCCCTAACCAGCCACTCTCCCCAAAAGCCCCTCTCCAGAAGCCAGCCAAGCCAGAGGTCAAAAGGCCACAGGATGGGGAGTGGGCACACTCACCCCCATACTGGTAGATGGTGTTGGGGTGTGGCTGTGAGTAGAAGCAGGAGCAGATGAGTGACAGCACGGACAGCTCCTTCATCTTCTCCTTGTAGGCTGTGGGTGGGAGGCCAGGTGAGCAGCCCCACCCTCACCTGCCCCATCTCCCCCCGCCCACACACACACACACAGCTCCTCCCTCTGGTGCATCTCTCTGGGAGCCTGTCATCTGGCTCTTTCTGTTCCCACATCTCTGACTCTCTACATCTCTTCTCTCCCTCCCCACCTGCAGTCTTTCCTTGGACATGCCTCCCTGTGGGTCACCTGCATTGTTCTCTCTGATCCTGTCTCTCAGCCCTGGTCTGTCAGCCTCCCTCTCTGCACTGCTGTGTCTGTCTTTTGTTCTTTCTTTGGATTACTCCCTCACTGTCTATGTCTCTGTTCATCCCTCTGTCTTTCTGGCTCTCTATCTGTCACTATCTCCTTATATTTCTGTATCTCTGTTTCTTTGTCACTTGTATTTTCCCAACTCTCACTCCCTCTACCCACCCCCCATACCACTTCCCCCTCTCAGAACTTGCCCCCCGGGGTAGACAACATTAACCACTCAGGACTGGGCTGGCACTGAGTGGAGCTTGTACACTTGGGTGAAGCCCACAGACTCCCTTATCTCTGCCCCCTCCACTTACCCTGACAGTATTGCGGTCACTACATTAAACCCAGGCCTCACCAGATGCACTGGTTGCCCATCTAGGGCCAAACGGAAGGGAGCTGTCCGTTCAGCACCACAGCCCACCCTTTTGCTTTGCAGAGCCAGTGCCCACAAGCAAGAGTTATCACCTCCCAGACAGAAAAAGAGTTGAACCTGAGCCCTGTTGGGAAAGGGGAAATGCCCACTCTTGGAATGGAAATAACTGAGCTATTTGTGGTGTATTCATGGCAAACCAGGCCTCAAAGTAGACACATTAGTCAATCTTGCAAGCCCAATACTGTCACCCCACTCAACCAAGATGATGCTGGGCCCAGGTGACTCCAGTGACTTTCCCAAACCTCCTCACGCACAATTCCAGGTGGTCTGTGTTTTTCTCACCACTCCAGCAGGTCCTGAAGTCTAGGAGGCTCAGAGACCCATGTGACACCAGAGACATACTCCAGGGAGAGGGAGTCTGGCTTCCATGAAGGAAAAAGGATGCACAGTCCCCTAAGCACTCTTCCAAGGGGCACACAAAAATTTGGACAAGGGTTTAGATGGACAAGAAACTTTCTGATCAAATTTCACAAGACGCCTGGCCTGCGTGGCTCAGTGGTTGAGCGTCGACCTATGAACCAAGAGGTCACGGTTCAATTCCTGGTCAGGGCACATGCAGGCTTGATCCCCAGTGTGGGATGTGCAGGAGGCAGCTGATCAAGAGTTCTCTCTCATCATTGATGTTTCTATCTCTCTCTCCCTCTCCCTTCTCTCTGAAATCAATTAAAATATTTTTTTAAAATTTCACACAAGATGTTTTGAAACTGAGTTAACAGGAAAGTGAGGAGAGTGTTGGCGTAGAAACAGGGCACAGGACAGAAACAATCAGGCCCTGGTCTGAGGGAATAGCTCCCGGGAGCAGGTCCTCCCACAGCCAGCACAGGGAATGAGGTTATTTGATCAAAATACCCTGAAGGCCTAGACCAGCCATGGGCAAACTACGGCCCGCGGGCCGGACCCGGCCTGTTCGGCTGTTCTATCCGGCCCACGGAGCCGGAGAGAGCAGAGGGTTCTCTTGCTCTCCCCTCCGCTCCTTCACCAGCACAGTGTTAACATGGCAACGTCGGGAAACACGGGAAACACGGCTGCAGCTCCTTCTTCTGAGTGGGCGGATTTATATCTGCCCATTCAGTAGAAGGAACAACCTCTCAATCTTCCAGAGGCTCCTTGTAATGCCCGAGGACGCGTCCCCCAACATCACCCTGGGAATGCGTAGACACGTTATCGTGGTGATGGAGGGAGACACGCCCCTGGAGAGCACAGTATCAGAGCATTAGCTAAAAAGGAGACCAACAACACTGTTCCCACTGAAGTTGATGTTTTAAAGACCAAAAGCCTTTCAACCCAGTCTACATTGCCATCTACATCTACGTCCCGGGCATAATTTGGAAGTTGCACTAAAGAAAATGTTTAATTTACTGTTTACACATTTTGTTCTTTCCTATTTGTTTTAGTTTTAAATTATTTTATTATATTTAAGTTTAATTTGAAAGGCTTTTGTACCTTTCCTTTGTTAGGCAATTTTATTTTGCCTTTGCCATCTTCAATATAAGGTATGTTATTGTGCTATGATTCCTCCATTTTTTGAAGTTTCAAATTATAATAATTAGTGTTTACATTCTTCTTGTTAAAATGTTTGAAATGAATAAAACTATTGAAATAAAAAAAAAGACCGTACCCTTTTATGTAATGATGTTTACTTTGAATTTTCCAAAAAGTTTGCCCACCCCTGGCCTAGACTCTTCTGGAGAGAGCCCCAGAGGCTGTGAAGGGAACACAAAGAACTCTTGGACCTCAGCATAGAAAGCCTTGGGGGCCTGGAGGGTTGGGGCAAAAACACACCTTACTCATTGGTTCCGGGAGGGCGGTGGGGGCTCACAGGGGACTTTGGTCCTACTTTCTATTCATATATTACTGGTGTTGTTAAAAGTTCATTTCGAAGAGGAGGCAGAGGGGTACATCACAGTGCCTGTGACCAGGCAGAGCTGGCTCACCAGGAGCAGCAGTCCAGGAGAGGCTGGGGAGTAGCCAGCCCCGTGCTCAGAAGGGAAGATGGGGAGGGTGTCCGGAGGGGTCTGGATCAGGAGACACCCCTGGGTTCTGGGAGAGAACAGGAAGGAGTGGACTCTGTCTAACCCTGCCAGCACCTGCCACCGGGCAACAGATGCAGTCTCCCATCGTGACCTTTCAGAACCTGTGAGTGGGTTTACGTTACAAGCCAGGAACCTGGGGCGTCACAGCTGCTCTGGCTCCTCTCTGCCTTGAGCCTGAAATTTTTCCAGGAAAAGGAGCTGCAGAGCCATTAAAGAGGAGGAACAAGTTTATGGACAAATGCCAGGGGGTGCTTCCTTCCAGGTCACTGTCACCTCAGCATGGGTGAAGGCTAGCAGCAATTCAGGGAGCAGGATGGGGAGCATGGGCAGGTATGAGCACTGTGTTGTCAAGAGAGAGAGGAGAGGGACAGGGGACTGGAGACAGGTCAGAGCTCTCATAGGTCACAGCCGAGCCCAGGGGTAAGTGTCCACCTGGGAAGTGAGGGACTGTGTCCTACAGCTTCAAACAGGAACACAGCTCAGTGTCTGATGGTCATGGAGATTCCCCAGGTTGGTTTATCCCAGTCCTTCCCAGAAGACTTATCCTCATGAAGCCAAATGGGAAGGGACTTGAGAGTGAGCCCTGCTCTGTGGTCTGGCTGCATGATAGCAGGTGGGGAATTGGAGAATGAAGCCAGTTCAGCCTCATGCAAGACAGGAGGTTACACCTGTATTTTCAGAGCTGGAGGGGCTTAAAGGTTATGTCTCATTGCAGAGGGAAGAGATAGAGACCCAGACCCATCCAGGCCACCCCTTCACAGACATACTCAAGCTCAGAAGCCCCTTGAGGTCACGAGGCACCGGGCCTTGTCTCCCCTTCACAGCACCCTTCTCTTCCCTCCACATCCCTGGCTTCAGGAAGTCATACAAACAAATCTCTGCCATGACCTGATTGATTTCATCTCCCCCTTCCTCTTCATATCAAATGTTAAATATACAAAAATGTATATTGGGCTTTGATGGCTAGATCCCAGATGAGCAAGAGTTAGAAGGCACCAGATCAGCATATAGCCACATGGTAACAACAATACCAGTGCCTATGGAGGGAGCAAATCCCACCCATTTCTCCCAACTGACCCTCAAGATCAGCCAGCCAGGCAGACACCTTTGTCAGCCTCATTCATACAGAGGAAAAAGGAGGCTCAGAGAGGGCAAGTGGCCCACCCAAAGTCACACCGCATGCCAGGATCAGAGCCTGGTCACAAGCCCAGGCCTCTGATGGCACTTTCCTGTTGGGAGCTTCATGGGGAGAACTGGGAGGCCTGGTGGCCCACAGATGCCCACTCACCCCTAGAAGGGCCCTGGGGGATGCTGCTAACTGCTCTCCAACAGGTAGCACTTGTTGCCACCAAGCTGCCCCTCTCTAACCATCAGAGTTGCCTCCAACAGTGTCAGGAGCCCAATATGGGGAAACTTGTTGGTGCAATCACCTTTCTCTGGGCAGGAAACTGGGAAATGTGGCCACAACAGTCACACTACTTGACATGGAGGGGCATTCTCCTCTTGCCAGGCAGCAGGCCAAGCACCTGTCCTGAAATTTCTCATTCTACCCTCAGAACAAGCCCAGTGGAGGTGCTGTCATTATCACCCCCACTAGATGGGAAATGGAGGCCCAGAGAGCTCAGTAGCAGGCGGGAGGCCTCACGCCTGATGGAATTGTATCAGGCACAGAGTGAGCAGGAGTCTGCGAAAGCCTGTGAGAACCGTGTGCCTGAGATGGACCCTGGCAAGGAGAGGAAGCCATGTCTTCCCAAGTGAGAGCAAGAGAGAGCTCGCGTCCCCCCAACCTACGATCAACCTGTGGCAGCTAGGAGGCCACTGCAGATGACAACTCTTCACCCTGGTCACGAAGACCAGACAGAGCCACCAGTGGGTCAGCGATGTCTTTCACAGAGAAGCCACAGCTGGAGTTCACTTAACCCGATTTTGGCCACATTTACTGGCGGCCTCGGCAGCCCCCTCTGGGACAGGCTGCCATGCTCTCCAGTGCTGAAGGCTGGAGGCACTGGTGATGAGCACAGCTTTGCGCACATGTAGCCACACTCTATCAAGGGTGGCGCTGATGGAGAGCAGGAAAGCCCAGGCCTGGGGCCTCAGCCAGGGGCCAGAAAAATTGTGGGATCAAGTAAGGGTCAGCGGTGCCCCAACATCTGGCAAAGAGAAAGGGCTGGGGTCAGGGGGCTCTGGGGTCAGAGGGTGTCTGCACAGCTCTGACAGCCATGGAAGGTGATTTTTCAGTCTGCTTACCTGTCGGATGGATGGGGCCGGGAGGCCTATTGAGCAGGGTGTTCACCACTAAGGAGGGTGAACGAGAAAACGCTGAGATGTGCTCCCCACAAGAGGCTGCCCATTGTCCCACCGCGCAGGCTCAGGGAGGAACAAGGACCACGGCCCTCAGGGCAGCACACTGGAGGAGGGATTCTTTCTGCTGGTCCCCCATCTCTATGAAAGTCAGCGAGAGGCAGGTGTGGAGGAAGCCTAGAGGGACCCGACCCCCAGACGACGTGGGAGGAGTGTGCTCAGGGACACACACTCCTCCCACGGGTCACCTGGGGCCTGGAGTCGCGGGCCCGAGGGGCGGGGTCGAGCCGGGCCCACACCGGTGGGCGGAGCTCTGGAGAGAACTGGGTCCAGGGAGCGGAGCGGGGACTCCGTTAGCCCCCAGGGTGGAGGGAAAGGGTAGCGGGAGTGCGGGTCCTGGTCGGAGTGGGAAACAGGGCGGAAGTGGGGCCGCCCGTCGCAGAGTGCAAAGAGGAAGCTGGTCCTGGGGCAACTGGTCGGAGCAGACCGCTCTGGGGAGAGCGAGCCCCGCCTCCTCACTCCTGGGGGCCCCTGGCAGCTACCCCCGTCTGGCAAGTGCCCAGCGGCTACCCCCACCCCGCCCGGTGCCCGCCCCTCCGCCGGAGCTCCGCGCAGGAAGGTGGGAGAGGGGGGCCCGAGCCCCATCCTGGGAAGGCTCGGAACGGCGGCAGCCCCTCCCCCTCCAAACCCGCTGCGCAAAGGGCGGTGGCTCCCCCTACCCCCGCGGTGGCACATGTCGCAGAGGGTGGTCCCCGAGTAGGCAGCGGCGAGGGGAGGGGAAGCGATGCGAGGTCCGAGTGCCGCCCCTCTGAGTTCCAGCGGGTCCCCTCCAGCCCTCTCTCAGCCCTCCCACCCCCTTTCGGAGCTCTCCGTTGGCGCCGGAAGGGCTGGGCCCCGCCAGTCCTGGACCCGGCCTCCCACAAAGGTTCCCCCTTCCCACCCCGCCTTTTGCGCAGTTCACCAGGGTCTGGATCGCCGGGTACCTCAGGGAACCTTGTCCGCACCCGCAAGCGCGCCTACTAGGGGCACGGACTCGCGCCCACCTCCTGGGAGCCACCCGCCGCAGTCGCGCCAGGCCTGGTACCCCGACGCCCTCGCCCAGGACGTTCCTCCAGGCCACACCCGCCAGACCCGCGTCGCAATCCCTTGGGGCACGGGGTCGCCCCAACCCGGGACCTCTGAATCCCGGTTTCTGCGGATTCGGCCCGGCCGCGCCCTGCGTTCTTGTGGTGCGTGGGTCCAAGATGAGAAAACAGAGTCCACAACTGGCCCCAGCATCAGGCGAAGCGAGACAATGGCCTCTGCTGAGACCCGCTGCGGTCCCTGGAAGCCCCCGGGCAAGCCGCCTACCGGACATGGTGCTGGCCATGGTGCTGGCGGCGGGTGCTGCGGAGACCGGGAGGCGCGGGCGCGGCTGGAGCTGCAGCGGGCGAATGCTGCAGAGCCGGTAGAGGAGGGAGGAGAGAGAGAGGCGGCGCGTCGCGGGGGGAGAGAGGGAGGGGGAGGAGAAAAGAGAGAGAGAGAGAGAGAGAGAGAGAGAGAGAGAGAGAGAGAGAGAGAGAGAGAGAGAGAACTGGAGCCTGGCTGTGGCAGGGGCTGCAGGCGTAGGAGAAAAAGGGGTGAATGAAGGAAGGAAGGAGCGATGGAGGGAGGGAGGAGCCCAGTCGGAGATGCGGGGCAGAGTGCTGCAAACAGATGCCCATCCTCCACCGCTCACTGCAGGGACACACTGGTCCCAGCTTGGCTTTGTGCAGGCTTGGAGGGATGGTGCAGACAGCCCCCATTCCTCATGGTGAGCCCAACAGGAGGGGACCGCTCTATGTGAGGGTGGCGTCAGAGAGCTCTTCATGGAGGCTGCTGGCACCTTTTGTGTGCCCAGCTTGTGCTGAGGGGAAAGCATGTCATGGACGTGGGTGGGGGCTGATGTGGAGGCTGAGAGAGGCATCCCAGAGGACGGGCAAATTCTGAGGCAGAGAAGAGGGTAAGTGGGGGCGGTGACCAAGGGCCTGGGACAAGGGCTTCGAAGCAAGATATAGGTGGTTTCCAAGCAGGGCTAACAGCCACTGCTGTGTGGCTGAGTGAGTTTCTGAACCCTCTGGGTAAGATTTCTCAGGGGTAAGATGAGGCAATGACTCCAGTTCCCAGGTGGTAGAGGACAAATGTGCACATTTGGTGAGTGGATGGGTGTTCTGCCCCCTCCCCCCCGCCCCGGGCTCAGGGCTCTGGTTGATTCCCACAAAGGGAGATCCTTGCAGAGATGGTAGGCCCTTTTCTGCAGTGACCACCTCGCCTCACTTTGGGACTAGAAAGTCAGACAGATGAACTGTTATTCCCATTTCAGGGACAGAGTCACCGAGGCTGAGAGCAGTGCTTACTCCACAAGCAATTAAGTCCCAGGGCCAGGAATAAAACTCTGGGAAACTCCGGGAACCTGCAGAGAGATGAGGTAGGCTCAGAAAGGTGAAAGTCAGGGATAAACCTAAGGATCAGAGTCAGCCAGGAGGAGGCCCAAAAGGTGTGTATACAAACACACCTTGATATGCACACAGAGCAAGGAGCAAATGTATGACTGGTTAACATCTGTCCTGTGGTCCACATGGCATTTGGTCCACTGTGGGAGTCTCACAAAGCTTGCCAAAGCAGACAATCAATTCAAGTTTATTGGCTGATCAAGATCCCTGTGCCTCTGAGTAGGGCTTGCTCTGGTCAGCCTCTTTCCCTTTCCTCTCTGAGACTTTCTAGCTGCTGGCTTCAGGCAATCTACTAACCACTTGTGCTTTCTTCCCTCACCTGTGAAGTGTGCACAGCAGAAGAACTTATCTTAGAGGTCATTAGCACAAACATACCAATGCCTGAATGGATAGTTCTGAAGCCTGTGGCTGGTAAGTATTAAGCAAGTGTGTGGCCAGAGCTCCTCATCTTCTCCAAGCTCTCTGCTCAGAGACCAAGGTAGACACTCTACAGTTCCCTCACCAGAACAGGTGGTGGGGGTGGATGACAGCATGTGTCCCACACTTCCCAAGCATGATCTCACACATCAGCATGGACACACATGTGACATAAATGTGCCATTGGTGGATAACATCTGGACATTAATGAGCCCATGAGGAGCTCTGAAGTCAGTATTGTCAGTGGCCCGTGGGCCATCACTGCAGCGTCGATTTCTTCCTGATGTCTTTGGAACATGCTGGGGTTGCCTAGACCAGCATTTCTGACCCCACAGAGCTGTGCTGACCCCTGGGACCCCTTGTTGACTGCCAGCTGGTGCTAGATGCTGGGGATTCAGAGGGACCCCACCCTAACCAGTGAGGGACACTGACCGGAAAAGTGGCTAAACCCAGGGGACAGTAAAGGAGGAGCTGGTGAGGCTCCCAGGAGCCAGGTCACGGCAAGGGGCAACCATTTGCAGACTTAAGGAGAGTGATTGGTTAGACTCCAGTCTTAAAGAGTTCTGGTTTCCAGGCAACCAAGGTAGCTTGGCCCAGGGAAGGATAGTGGAATGGAGGCTATGGAGGAGATGACATCGAGGGAGGGCACGGGCGGGACCCCAGGTTTCTTCCCGCGGGAGATGGAGTGCCCATTCCTGAGCTCAGGGTCAAAGAAAGTCAGGTGGGGCCTGAAACCAAGCGCACAGGCAGCGCGGAACCTTCAGTTGGAGAACGGTTTCCGCTGGGAGCGCAACGCAACGGACCGGAAGTGGGAGCAGAAGTGACGTTAAGTGACCACTACGCAACTCAGCGCGCGGAGTCCGAACTGGCAGACTGCGGAGCACGCGCTGGTGGTGCCCCGGACGGACTGTGGTGAATTCTTGGGACCCTTGGTCGTGGAAGGCTTCCGCAGAGACTAGTGGGCCAAGAGTCGCGGAGACCCTGGAACTGGTACTTTAAGCCGGGTGGCGGCTTCCGAGACTACAGCTCCCGGCAGGCCCCGCGCTGCCCTCAGGTCCACGCTAACCTATTTGGCCGCGCTGCATTCTGGGATTGGTAGTTTTCCTGCGCTCTTGGGCTTTGGGCGCCGCTCTTGGCGGAACCGGTCCCTTGGCTGTGGTTCACTTTTGGCCGGGCCCTGCAGCAAGGGCGGGCATTCATTGTTTAGGTGAATGCGGGCATCCAGGCGAAACTGAGGCCTAGAGAAGTTGAGTGACTTGCTGGGGACCACACGGATTCGCCTCCCAGATTAGAGCCGGCACACATGCACTTTCGTTACACGTAGTTGCCCACCAGAGAGATGGGGCGTAGCTCCGGGCCAGGGGAGCAGAGGGTTGGGAGACACAGGGCCAGGAGCTTCCGACCGGCCCAGGCTGGAATGGGACGTTGCTAGAATCTGGCCTCTCAAACTCTGGTGGAAGGAAGTGAATTATCGCAGGTGGAGCGTGTGGAACCGTGCCCTACTTCTGCTCCTTTAGTCTGTGAGCCTGGTCGCCTTTCAGAGCGGGATGGAGTTGTGTGAGGCAGAAGGACAAGGCAGGGCTGATGCTAGGTTCTTCACCTTCCAGCTCCTTGTGATAGGATGTCACAGGCGCGCCTTAGTGCCTTGTCCCTGGGAGGGGCTGCCTGAGATGACTGAAGTGGCCTGGCCTCCAGAAAAGCTGCCTACCAACAGTCTTGTCCCCATCTCTGTGCCATAGGAATTCCCTGGAAAACTGCGTCATGTCCCAGTGCCACGGGCTGGCATCCCTTACCTGGAGTGCCTGAGACCCTGAGGTGTTCAGAGCGGGTTTTTTCTCACAGACCCACACAGCCTGCATGTCAGCCAACCTCAGAGCCCTCCTGAGAAGAGACCACTATGCCCAAGATAATCCTGAGTGGGGTGACCGTGGATTTCCCTTTCCAGCCATACAAATGCCAGGAGGAGTACATGACCAAAGTTCTGGAGTGTCTGCAGAAGGTAAAGCTTGTACCTGGGGATGGGTCAGTGTGGGCAGAACTTCAGCAAAGAACCGACATACTCCACGTCCTATTCACTGTGGCCCAGTCTTACTGGGTGAAAGGCACTCTTCTGGACATGGGATTCAATAAGTAGGGCCAATGGTCTAGGTGGGATAAGAGACGATAAACAATGAACAAGAAAAGGTCATTCTAGACCGTGATGAGTGCTGTGAAGGAAAGACAAAAGGTAATAGGCTTCTGAGGAAGTGTCCTGAGGAGATGATGTTTGAGCTGAGGCCAAGTGAACAGCCAGCCATTTGAGGATCCAGAGGGCCTGTTCCCACATAGAGGGATAGAGAGACAGCCGGTGCCCAGTCCTCATTGTGGAAGGTCTTTAAACCTCGGCCAGCGGGGGGGGGGGGGGGGGGGGGGGTGCAAAAGGGGGGAGGATGTAGGTGGCATTCTGATGGGTTTCCTCTTCCCTGCTTGAGCCCCAGCCCCCGAGGGCTGCCTGACCTGGGCTCCAGGCTGCTCTTGAGCACAGACTCTTGTGGCGAGGAACCTGGCACAGCTTTGCCTTTCTGTCTCCCAGGTTTCCCGCTCAAGCTCCCGTCTGAGAGCTATTTAGGCCACCAGGTTCCATCCAATGTGAAAGCCTGGACCCAGAATCGCAGAACAAGCTCCTATTTTGAGACGTGGCACATAATTAGTCACCTTGCTATTTATATGAGGCTGGAAAACGCTCTGCGTATTGTTTGCTAACCAGGGCCGGCTTGAACCAGCGTTGGTCTGAGAGTGGAAGTAGTCCTATGGGATTATCCACAGTCCCATGTCCCTCAGGACCTTTGCTACCTGGTGGGTGGGCTCTGCCTGAGCAGAGCTGCAGGTCTGTCTCAGATGGGGAGTGTGGCCTGCCTCCCTCACCCCGCTTTCCCATTCAGAAAGTGAACGGCGTGCTGGAGAGCCCCACGGGCACAGGGAAGACCCTGTGCCTGCTCTGCAGCACACTGGCCTGGAGGGAGCACCTCCGCGACGCCATCTCTGCCTGCAAGATTGCTGAGAGGACCCAAGGGGATCTCTTCCTCGGTCGCCCCTTGTCTTCCTGGGGGAATGCTGCTTCAGAGGGAGACGCCACAGGTCAGCCCCTGGCCTGGCCTCCCGCAGGAATGCAGGGACAAAAGGAAGGGGGGAAGGGTTGGAGTGGGCAGGTGAGGCCCTCGAGTGCAGTGAGCAGGCAGTGTTGTAGCTGCCACGTCACTTCTCCCCATCCTGGCTGCAAACCTAGGCTCAGAGCCTTACAGCTGTATGAGGACATTGCAGATGCCCACCTAACCCATTCCTGGCATGATACCGGTATCCGACGTTTAGCTGTCCGAAGTGCTGAGCTGGCTGAGTGCTCCTGGGTTGACAGCACATGAGAACACTGTCTCATGGAGCCATGCCCTGTTCTGCTTCCTTGTGCCTGGGCAGCTTGCTACGCGGACATCCCAAAGATCATCTATGCCTCCAGGACCCACTCTCAGCTCACACAGGTCATCGGCGAGCTTCGGAACACGTCCTACCGGTGGGTCAGGCAGCGTTCACCCTGCCTCAGAATTGGGGGGGGGGAATGGCCTCCACGCGGTGGTCGACAGTGTTGTGCCCCCACCCGAGCCTAGGGCATGCTGTGCTCCATGCATGCTTGGGCAGTCGCCGATGCCCACTGCCTGTGAGAAAGCAGTTTCGACTGTGTGATGACCTTGGTCCGCACCCTGAGCTCCTTGCAGGCGCTGCAGTGTTAGCTGTGGTGTGGTCATCGCTGCTGCACCTGTGATGGGGGAGGCTCTGCCCAGGTCCAGCGGCAGAGCTGCAGGAGTCCTGTTGCCCCACTTGCCTCCCTGTGAGCGAGCACGTGGGTGCTGTCGAGTCTCCTCCCCTCTGCAATCCCAGCCTGGACTTCTGGCTTCTTGCTCACTCCGGGCCCTTGGAGGAAGCCCCTCCCAAGCCTGGGATATTCTGGCCATGGCCACTCCCTCTGGCTGCCTATGTGAGCCAAGTTTCCTGGTGCTCCCCGTGTGTGCCCACACAGCTCAGGCTGTTGGACGGCACTGTGGGCTACTGCCCTCTCGTTCTTGGGCCCCACGACTCTCTCTTCCCAGGCCCAGGGTGTGTGTGCTGGGCTCCCGGGAGCAGCTGTGCATCCACCCCGAGGTGAAGAAGCAGGAGAGTAACCACATGCAGGTGGGCTCCTGGGCCGCCTGCTTGTCCTCTGTGGTTGTGCTAGGTGGTGCTCCTGGCTCTCAGACCCCCGCTGTGCCTCAGGGTGGGGGATAGAGGGTGAAGAGCTGGCTGGGTGGAGCTGGCTGGAACAGGGCTCCCACCATCAGCAGTGGACTCATTGGCCAGCCCAGTGCTCTGCCCTTTTTTGGCCATCACGCAAGCTGGGACCACACGTCCTTTCCCTCCCAGATCCACCTGTGCCGCAAGAAGGTGGCGAGTCGCTCCTGTCATTTCTACAACAACATAGAAGGTAAGAGGGTCCAGGTAAGGGGCCGGGGGCTGCTCCTGCTGAGTGTCAGCACACAGCAGCTGGGAAGAGAGCACGTGCGGCCTTGGGGCTGGGCTTGGGGCCTCACAAGCCTGATGGCTCTTGCCCCTTGGGACTCAGCTTGGTGAGGCAGGTGCCCAGCATTTTCTCCTAACTGGGGACTTCTGTTGGATTGCATGCAGATGTACCACATGTGGGCCTGAGGCTGCCATCTCAGAAAGGCATGCTGGCGAGGCTGGTACCCCATGTCCCCACCACCCCTTTAGGAGGGGCTCCCTGAGTGTAAATTGTTGGCAAACAATGTGGGTTTTGCTGAGCACCCACTTCCCTCTGGGAGTCTGGAGCTGGGTGACCCCAGGAGAAAGCCTAGGCACTGGATGTCTGGTGGTTTTCCCGAGTGCAGCATTCCACAGTCTGTGACAGCTTGTTCTGGGGGAGTTGGCGGGGAGGGTTCTGGAAACATGTGCCTAGTCTCCCGGACTCCTCCACGCACTTCTCCCTTTGGGGATTTTGCAGTGTGTCCTTTCCCTGTGACGCGTCACGGCGTGTGCGTGGCGCTCTCTGAGTCCCAGCAACTCCTCCAGCCCGTGTGCTGCGAGGTGAATAGCTTCATGCAGAGATGAGTGACAGCAATGAGCCTAGGGCTGGTGGCAGCAGCCTGCCTTGGTGCGGCTTGATGTGTGTGACTGCAGGTGCCCCGGCCCTGGGAAGGCCCGTCTCCTGTGGCTGACTTTGCTGGGCCACAGTGCAGGGGTTGGCGCTAGTACTCTCACCTCCAATTTCTCTGTTTCTCCACTGAGGCTGCCCCTCCTGCCTGTCAGGGGCTTCCAGAGGCGGTGGCAGGACGGCCTCCAGAGTAGCCTCCAGTTTCCTGTCTGTGGTGGGCGAGGGGGTGGGGGGGGAGAGGTGGAGAAGGGAGGGAAGTTGAGGTTCCCTCTGTTTCCTGCCTCAGGGTTGCAACTCAGACCCTGACCCAGAGGTGACATGGGCTCAGAGCACTCTCTAGGCATTAGTGGGCCGCCGTCTGTCTGGGTTTGGAGCGCCCAGTGTGTGGGCCTTGCTGGAAGAGGGTCAGGACAGCATTGCTCACAGAGGCCTGCGCCAAGGGCCCCCACTCCCCCAGGAGGTGTCCCTGTGCCCTGCTTCTTGGAGAGATGGGTAGAGTGTGTGCCCGATGTGGGCATGGCTCAGGCCCTCCTCGGGCGTCTCCTGCAGAGCTTGGCTTGAAACGTGGACCCAAGCTCCTCGAACTCACTCACCCGATTTTGTTTGCTGGTTTTGGGTCTGGTGGCACTGAGGACACTTGGGACAGCAGTGAAGGGGTGTGGCCCAGCCGGAGCACGGCCTGCCCTGCTGCCTGTGTCTGCTCGGGCCTGTGGATATTGTTGCGTGGGAGGCATTCTTTCCCTTTTGCTTTGTGCATCTTCTGCTCGCAGCCCTCCCACCCCAGTCCAGCCTTGCGTGGACCCTGGCATTGTACCCATGAGGGTCGATGGAGTTGCCCCCCATGGCTGCCTCCCTGTCCACATCATCAGAGGAGGTGGGTGCAGGTGCCATGTGCCAGAGCCTGGAGCAGCACTGGGTGGGGACCACTCTAGCCACCATTCCCGGCTGCTGTGGGTCAGCTCACCCTCTCTGCTGGCCTCGCCTTCACCTGCTGGGTCCCTCACCAGCACTGCCCCTCATCTTCTTGGAGGGTCCCTGAGCAGGGAGGGGAGGAGGTCAGGAGGGGTGGCAGCTGAGGGGAGCTTTCTGCCCACGGCAAAGGTAGTGCTGGAGCTGGTGTGTGCTGGCCCATGGGCTGCGGCCCCATCCCACTGCCCCAGGTCCTGCATGGCCAGCAAGGGAGCTGCCCCCGCTGGCCTGCTGGCTCTGGGCTTCATGTCTCCTCCCTGGTCCCCAGCCCATCTGCTCTGCCTGGCTCTTGCTGCCTGTGCTGTTGGGTCTACTCACCATAAACGTGAGCATCCTTGCTGTGGCTCAGCCTCTCCTGCCCCTGCCCATGGGATGTGAGGGTGTCTCCAGCAGCTGCCCAGCCCTTGGAAGAGAGAGAGAAGTGGGGAGAGGCCAGGGGGGCCTGAGAGGAGGGGAAGCTTGTATGGGAGGAAGGAGAGATGCAGAGCTGGAACCTGCCCAGCCTGCGTTGGGGTGAGGGGCACATGTAGCGTCTCCTCACCAGTCAGCCTGGGGTGCCCTCCTTGCTTCCCCCTCATCAGGTCGCTGAGCTGATGGCTGGCCTGCCACACAGCACTGTGGATTGCTGGTCAGTTGCTGTGGCGTGGATGGCTCTTCCTCCTCCCCTTCGCCTGCTATTCCTGGAGGCACTTTGGGGTTGTGTCACCGATGAAGGCCCAGTGTGTTCTGGCCTCTGCACTTTAGGGCTAGTCTGGTACCTGCCACTGTAGGGCCGGGAGCCAGGGGTTGGTTTCCACATACGGCTGTCCCAAGGCTCGGAGTGTCAGTCAGAGACCACTGGTCCTGCCAGCCAAGGTCCTGGCCTCCCTGGGTTAGAGCAGCTCCCAGCAGATTCCTGTGCCCCTTCTTGAAGCCCTTTCCACCCGGGACCATGCAGTCAGCAGCGAGTGGTGCCCAACATGGTTGTCACCAGAGGAAGGGGCCCTGGATCTGTTGGGCCTTAGGTGGGCTCTGCCTCAGACGCATGCTCCCTGCACTGTACCTGGCAGGCAGTGACCCCAGCGCTCTGCTCCCGGCTGCGGCCGGCTTTCCTCTGGGGGATACTGGGCCTCTTCTCACTAGTGGAGGGGAAAGGACTTGCTGCCAGACCGCAGCCTAATTCCAGGTCAGACACCTGCAGGGCTCATCGGAGATACTTCTGTCCTCAGAGCCTCTGGGTGGCAATGACCGGCTGAGGCGCTCCACACCCTGCCCGTGCTCCCTCCTATTGGTGCTTAGCCTCGGCTGATAGCCGCTTTCTGGGGTGCAGAGCAGGGCTCCCTCGGGATCACTTTCGGTTCAGAACCTTCCCTGGGAGCCCTGAGGCCCGTCGGTCAAGGATTCTCTCCAGTGAGACTCCAGGTGGCTGGGCACCCCAGTCCTGCCCTGTGGGAGGGTCTCAGGGTGGCCACACCTTCTGCCCGCTTCGTAGGAGCTGTTCCATCCTGAGTGTCTCCTGGGGTCTGGGACTTAGAGGACAAAAGGGTGTGTGCTTATTCCTGTCTGTGTCCCCAGAGAAGAGCCTGGAGCAGGACCTGGCCACACCCATCCTGGACATCGAGGACTTGGTCAAGAATGGGAACAGGCACAAGTAAGTCCCTCCCTTGAGGTCGCATTTGCATAGCCTTCCAGGCTGGGACCTCCTGCCATGTGCGGACACACACATTTCTTTCCTTTTCATCTTTTAATCATGGAACTAACAGTTGTTCAGTATAAAAAACATGAACGATTCTGAGCAATAGAGAGATAAATGGAACTGCCCTCCTTCCCTGCACTCAGCCTGCTCACTAGTGACTCCTGGGGAGTAGACCCGCCCACTGTGCTCCTGTGGTCTGGTTTTCGGGGACCAGCGGGCATGGTGCTGACCCTCCTGCCTTGGGCTCAGCCCTCCACTGGACCCTTACCCGCCACCTCTCTGATGGTTGCTGGAACTTCGGAGCATCAGGTCTCCACGCTGTGATGAAACAGGATAGTTTGTTTTTGCTTCCCTCACCAATCTACCCAGAACAGGGTTGAGGTTTTCTTGTTTTTCTAAGTCTTTAAATAGGTGATCCACTCCCAGAGTTGAACATATGTTCCGCTTCCCCCCACCCCTGTGCTCATCAGAGGATGTGCATCCAGCCCAGCCTCAGCCTGCAGCCCATGGTGGCTGATGCATGTCCTGAATCCCCAGCCCTGTGAGGCTCACGTCCTTCCCCTGTGCCCCAGGCTGTGCCCGTACTACCTGTCCCGGAACCTGAAGCAGCAGGCTGACATCATCTTCATGCCCTACAACTACTTGCTGGATGCCAAGGTAAGGCCTCAGCCATGTAGAACGATTCCTGACCCCGGGTGTCTCTGGGCTTGTGAGGGGCCATCTAGCCTCTGCTGGTTTGGCTTCTGGGATTAGAGACTCACTCAGACCAGCAGATGTGTGGGAGGACCCGGTATCCCTCACTGGTCAGGGTTCACTGTGACCAGCTCCGAGCAGCTGGCTGGGTAGCAAGGAGACCGCAGGGCTGCAGCTGGACAGTCCCTGCCCTCATCTGGCAGTCAGCTTTAGTCCCGGACTGGAGTGTCGGCGGTGTTTGGCCTTTGGAGTGCTATGCCCTCCTGTTTTAATGCAGGGGCATCACGTCCAGCAGCTCATGCTCCATGTCATGGAAGCACCCCATGTATGTGCCCTGTGCTTTGGCATCGACTGGGTCCCAGGGACCATGCTGACCAGGCCCTGTGCCAGGCACAGGTCTCGATGCTGAGAGGCAGTCAACAGGAAAGCCAGCATGTGGGCTCTGACTTCCAGCAGAGTCTGCACAGGAGTTGGTAGTGCCCAAGGGCCATGGGGTGAGCCTGGGGGCATGGCCTCAGGAACAGTAGCCCCTGAACCACTGCTGGAGCGGATGGCTGGAGAGGGTGGAGGAGGAGGAGCAGGAGCCCAAGGAGGTCAGACTCTGGCACAGAGAGCAGTGGTTTGCTGAGGGTTGTATGTGATTCTCCCAACTCTTGCTTTTAACCTGGAGACTGGGCCTGGGCACCCAAAGGCAATGATATCTCAGCTGACCTCCTGGAAACGTACTGATCTCAGAGCAGGTGGAACTCCCACTCCTGATTCCTGGACTCACTGCAGACACGTGCACATCAAGTCCAGGACAGACCCACAGAGACTGGCCAAGGTATCTCCGTGGGAAAGGAAAGGGAAGGGTTTGTTTGTTTCTCCCCCAAATGGTACTGGAGTAGCTGGATGTCTGTTTGGAAAAGAGTGGGTCTTCCACCGGACTTCACTACTTCCCGTCGCATGAAGCTGAGCCTCCTTGGAGGACCTGGGGTCACAGCATTGGTCGAGAGCTTTCTCCACTCAGACTACCAGGGCAGCACCCATGAAGGAAAATACTGATAAATGGGACTTCACCACAATTTAAAGCCTTGAGTTTTTGAAAGAGTTAGGAAAATTAAGGAAGTTCAAAGGCAAGTCACAGAAAGGGAGAAGGTACTCATGGTACATTTGTCTTTCAAAGGGCGGTGCCCAAAATATGTGCAGCCCTTGTCACCAGAAGAAGAGGTAAATGAAGCAGAGATGAGAAATTTATCTGAAACAGTTCAGAGCAGTGATGGTAAAGATGCTCAACAGCATGAATAAAATATAGTAACTGAAAAAAGAACAGTCTGAGATAAAGAATGACATAACACAAATAAAGAACACATTGGAAGGAATACACAGCAGATTAGGGGAAGCTGAGGATCGAATCAGTGAATTAGAAGACAAAGTTGAAAAAAATCACTCAGTCAGAGAACCAAAAAGAAAAAACAAAAAACATGAGGACAGCTTAAGGGAGCTGTGGGGCAATATGAAACGTAACAATATTAGAATAGCAGGTGTGCCAGAAGAGCCAGAAAGGTAGAAAAGGGTAGAGAATGTGTTTGAAGAAATAATGGCAGAAAACTTCCCTAACCTGGTAAAGGAAAAAGTCACACAAGTTCAGGAGGCACAGACAACCCCAAGCAAGAAGAATCCAAAGAAGCCCACGCCCAGACACATCATAAGTAAAATGCCAAAAATTAAAGACAGAGAGAATCTTAAAGACGGCAAGAGAAAAGCAAACTGTTACCTACAAAGGAGTTCCCACAAGGCTGATACCTGATTTCTCATCAGAAACTCTACAGGCCAGAAGGGAATGGCATGAAGTACTCAAGGTAATGGGCAGCAAGGATCTGAGACCAAGATTACTATATCCAGCAAGGCTATCATTCAAAATAGACGGTCAAATAAAGAGCTTCCAAGACCAAAAAAGAAGACTAAAGGAGTTCATCACCACCAAGCCATCATTACAAGAAATGCTAAAGGGACTGCTGTAATGAGAAGAAGAAATAGAGAAACCTAGCCATACAGAATTTAAATGGCAATAAATAAGTACCTATCCATAATCACCTCTAATGTAAATGGATTAAATGCTCCAATCAAAAGATCTAGGTAGATCACAATACCAGATATCAAGCTATATTACAAAGTTACTGTTCTCAAAACTGCCTGGTACTGGCACAAGAACAGACATATAGACCAATGGAACAGAACAGAGAACCCAGAAATCGACCCAAGCCATTATGCTCAATTAATATTTGACAAAGGAGGCAAGAGCATACAGGGGAGTCAAGACAGTCTCTTCAATAAATGGTGTTGGGAAAATTGGTCAGATACATGCAAAAAAATGAAACTAGATCACCAACTTACACTATACACAAAAACAAACTCAAAATGGACTTAAATATAAGACAGGAAACCATAAAAATCCTACAAGACTCCATAGGCAGCAAAATAGCAGACATATGTCGTAGCAATATCTTTACCAACATCTCCGAGGGCAAAGGAAACTAAGGAGAACATAAACAAATGGGACCACATCAAGCCCTAACCGGTTTGGTTCAGTGGCTAGAGCGTCAGTCTGCAGACTCAAGGGTCCCTGGTTCGATTCTGGTCAAGGGCATGTACCTTGGTTGTGGGCACATACCCAGTAGGGAGTGTGCAGGAGGCAGCTGATCGATGTTTCTCTCTCATCGATGTTTCTAACTCTCTATCCCTCTCCCTTCCTCTCTGTAAAAAATCAATAAAACATATATTTAAAAAAAAAATGGGACCACATCAAAATAAAAAGCTTCTGCACAGCAAAAGAAACCAGCAACAAAACAAAAAGGGAGCACATTGTATGGGAGAACATATTTGACAATAATCTATATAATAAAGAGGGACTATGCTAATTGGTCCTAACGCTGTCCCAGTGATGACCAGTGACCGGTCAACAGATAGGAGCTGCTGAGTGGGGACGGAGGTGGGGACTTCCACCCCCAGAGCTAACCTCCCACTGCCCCATGGTGCCTGGGCCCCTCTGCTGGGGCCAGGCACGCCTCCTCCCTACAACTCCTGACCTGGTGGAGGCAGGCCCGAGCGGCCCCCCAGGGTCAGCCCCCACCCCTTCGCCCCACAGCATGTCACACTGAACCTCGCTGTGGGCTGCGGCTAAACCCGACCTAGCCTGCCTGGCCCCCACCCCACTTCAGGAGATTGGAGCCCACCCTGAGCACTTACAGCTGTGAAATGGCAACATTTAAAGAATGGCACCAAGCGGGGAGATTTGACTGTTACTCCCCCTTGGGCCTCACCACCCCCCCTCCCGCCCCCCCCTGCCAGCGCCTCCAGGAATGACCACCGCTACAGGGCTGCTGGCCAGAGCCCACCCCTCCGAGGCCTGCCGAACCCTCTGCAAAGCTCGATACCTACAGTCCCAGGAAACAATCATGCCCTCCTCCCCTAATCAGCACCTGCTACCTGCGAGGGTACCCGTGGGCAGTTGGGGGTGAGCAGGCCAGCAGTGGGGGGCAATTGGGGGTGATCAGTCCAGAAGGGGGGCAGTTGGGGGTGATCAGGCTGGCAGGCAGAGTGGTTACAGGCAGGCAGGCAGGCAGGCAGGCAGGTGAGTGGTTAGGAGCCAGTGGTCCTGGATTGTGAGAGGGATGTCCCAGATTAGAGAGGGTGCAGGCCATGCTGAGGGACGCCCCCCCCCCCCCCGCCCTGTGCACAATTTCATGCACCCGGCCACTAGTACATCTGATAAAGGGCTAATATAAAAAATATATAAGGAACTCATACAATTTAACAAAATGAAGACAACCCAATTAAAAAATGGGCAAGGGACCTAAATAGACACTTCTCCAAAGTGGACATACAGATGGCCAAGAGACATGTGAAAAAATGCTCAGTCACTGATCATCAGAGAGATACAAATTAAAACGACAGTGAGGTACCATCTCACACCTGTCAGAATGGCTACCACCAACAAATGACAAGTGCTGGGGAAGATGTGGAGAAAAGGGAACACTCGTGCACTGCTGGTGGGAATGCAGACTGGTGCAGCCATTGTGGAGAACAGTATGGAGTTTCCTAAAAAAATTAAATATGGAGCTCCCATTTGACTCAGTGATCCCACTTCTAGGAATATATCCTAAGAAACCCGAAGCACCAATCAGAAAGAATATATGCACCCCTATGCTCATAGCAGCACAATTTACCCAATAGCTAACATCTGGAAACAGCCCAAGTGCCCATCAGTAGATGAGTGGATAAAAAAGCTGTGGTACATTTATAGCATGGAATACTATGCATAAGTAAAAAAGAAGGATCTCTTACCCTTTGAAACAACATGGAGGGACCTGGAGAGTATCATGCTAAGTGAAATAAGTCAGTCAGAGAAAGACAAGTGTCACATGATCTCCCTCATATGTGGAATCTAAGTAACAAAATAAACTGATGAACGGAATGGACCCAGAGACATGGAAGCAGGGAACAGAGTGCAGAATCCAGAGGGAAGGTGGGGAGGGTGGGTGGGTGGGTGGGAGGCAATCAATCAAAGACCTTGTGTGCAAATATGCATGGCCCATGGGCACAGACAATAGGGTGGTGAAGGCCAGGGGCTGGGGTGGGCTGGAGACAGTCAACAATAAAGAATTATTTTTTAAAAAAAAATGTTCAGGAGTTGCACACGAAGACCTTAGGCAGGTGGCCCCACATTCCCACCAAAATGGCTGAAATTCAAAAGACCTAAAATTGGTGTCAGCAAGTTTAACATTCACCAAAGCCAGAGACAGCCCTGTTCTTAAACAGCTGGTGTCCCAAGAACAGCTGTGAGCAATCAGAAGGGATGACCTGCTCTCCACGCAGCCACAAGCATGGGCTCGGGAGAGCACGCCCACACAGGAGCCTCCTGCCTGGCCTCACAGTCCTGGTCCCTGCTCATAGGAAGAGGGGCTTGTATGGCGGAGATGTCACCTCTTGATGGCACACTTAAAATGGGCACTTTATTTTATGAGAATTAAGATTAAGTGAAAAGTATGAATGCCAGACCCCTCTGCAGGTGACTTCCCTCCCATGCTGGGGTGGCAGGTGCTGGGTGGTCTTCTCCATCCTGTGGCTGCTGAGTGTGCTGTGGCAAGGGGTCATGGCCTGCTCCCTTGTGCTTCGTGTCACTATGACACACACCTGATATCCAGCCCAGTGGTGGTGGGCAGTGCCCGGCCCCTATAACTAGCCGCCACCCAGCAGCAGGTATCAGGGCCTGCCCAGTGTCCTAGGTGGTATGGGACTCGGGCTCACCAGGGCTGTGCTCCCTGAGCCTCCCCTCCTGGCCTCCAGGGGCCCTGAGGGCCAGCGGCTGCCCCACTCAGCTGCAGCCCTGCATCCTCTCCCCCGCCTGTAGAGTCGCCGGGCACATGGCATCGACCTGAAGGGGACGGTGGTGATCTTTGATGAAGCTCACAACGTGGTGAGTGCTGGTGGCCTTCCCCACTCTCTCCCTCCCTCCCTTCCTCCCTTCCTCCCTCGCTCCCTCCCTCCCTCCCTCCCGCCTTTCCCAGCAGAGAGCAGTGCAGACCTTTGTGTCCCAGCCCTGCGGTCCTGAATGTCAGGACCAAGCAGACCTATCACCTGTGCCCCAGTCAGTCATGTGGCCTCTGCCAGAGCCTGTGTTCCCAGGAGTAGTGGCCTTGACCAGGCCCTGCAGGGAGGCGCCAGGCAGCCGTGTTCGTGCTCTGGAGCGGGGCGGCTCCACGACAGCTTGGTGTCCATTGTGTGTGGCGGCCCTCAGCTCCAGGCACTTGCTGCCCATGGACCAGATCTCACTTTGAGACCAGCCAGAAATGTAGATTTTAATGGGAAATTTCCCATTTATGAAGTGTTGGCTGCTCAAGTAAAGTGGTTTCAAACACTGGGCTGTGTTAGGCTGCTGTGTGGGCTGGGCTGCTGTGTGGGCTGCTGGCTGGGCTAAGCTGCTATCGTGGGATGTTTGTGGCCTGGCTTCAGAGTCTGTGGGTAGGGCTGGGCTCCCCACTCTCCTTAGCTCTGCACCCCCAGGCCCTGCCTCCTGGAGCTCTCCAGGCCCAGCGCCTGCTCACTGTCACACTGCATGCTTGGCCTCTCAGGAGAAGATGTGCGAGGAGTCGGCGTCCTTTGATCTGACGCCCCACGATGTGGCCTCTGGATTGGACGTCATCGACCAGATTCTGGAGGAGCAGAGCCGGGCAGCGCAGCAAGGGGAGCTCCGCCTGGAGTTCAGCACAGACGCCAACTCAGGTAAGCCTGTGGGCAGGACATGAGGACGGGCGAGGTCTGCTCCCAGAGGCCATCTGATGAGGGCCCCTTGCACGTCGGCATCTGGGGACACTTCCAGAGACTTCCCAGGGCCTCACAAGCGGGGGGTCTTCCACCCAACCCTTCTGGCATTTTCTACAGACCTTTTCATCCTTCCCCAGCCTGTGTGCTTTCCCTCTGCTGTATAAAGGTGAAAACAAATGTATTAACCGTGAGATGTTGTGGGTTTTTTTTGTTAATCCTCACGCAAGGATATTTTCCTGTTGATTTTTAGAGAGAGTAGAAGGGAAGGGGAGAGGGAGTGAGAGAAACATCGATCTGAGAGAGACACATGGATTGGTTGCCTCCTGCACGTGCCCCAACCAGGGCTGGGGATTGGGCCTGCAACCAAGGTACGAACCCGGGATCTTAGGTCTACAGGCCGACGCTCTATCCACTGAACCAAATCAGCTAGGGCCATGGAGATGTTTTTAATGACCTGCGAGCATGGTCCATGCATCACCTACTCCTAGGTTTGTTCCCAGTGTTTCCCCAGGGCAACAGTAAGCTTGGTTGATGGAGAAACCTTTGATGGATGTGGTAGTGTATCCACAAGTTCACTGTGGCCTTTGCTAGTGGCTAACGAGGACTCCAGGTTTGTTAGGCCAGCCTGCTTTGTGGTGGTGTTTCCAGCAGCTGCCGCAGGCTTTTTAGCATTCATGCTTCATGTCTGAACATGATCAGATGTTCTGTGTCCTCACATGGGCGTGGGGCACAGGTGGTGTGGACAGCCTCCGTGTCCTCATCCCTCTGTGGTCACAAACGTGGACGGGCTGTGCAGGGAGCAGGCCAGGCGGCCCCCTCTCCTCTCACCCACGCTGACTTCCGTCCTGGTGCGTCCCTGGCCTCCCGACCCACACACACACCTGCCTTGGGAGATGGAGAGTTTGTGAGTGGCATTTGTTTGTTTAGTGCTGGAGTTCTCAATCTTGGTGGCTTCAGGACCCTTTAGGTTAAATCTGGCTAAAGGTGGTTTATGTGAGTTACGTCTCTGGATACTGTGTGAGCAATGAAAATGGAAACTTTTTTTTAATTATTTTTATTTAATTTTTAAGTCTTGGTAAGAGATTCAGACTGAGGCCTGAGGTTCAGACATGTTCTTTTTTTTTTTTTTTCTGGAGAGGAAGAGAGAGGGAGAGAGAGATCTAGAAACATCAGTGATGAGAGAGAATCATTGATTATCCGCCTCTTGCACACCCCACACTGGGGATGGAGCCCACAACCTGAATTGAACCACGGCCTCCTGGTTCATAAGTTGACTCTCAACCACTGAGCCACACCGGCTGGATAAGAAATAATTTTTAAAAATTAGAAGAGTGACAGTGTGTTACAGTTTGGCAAATCTCGTTAATGTCTGGCATGATGGGAGAAAGGTGAATCTCACATGGTGCTTTGGATTTGCTGTGGCAGCCCCATCGAGCCGGGTCCTGGTCGCGGCTGCTGCTGACAGTCACTACAGACTCAGTGGCTTAAAACAACACAGCCTGATTCTCCTACGGTTCTCAGAAGTCCAAAACAGGTTGGCAGGGCCATCCCTCCGACCTCTGCTCCATTGTCCCCTCTCCTCTGACCCTCTGCCTCCCTCCTGCCTGAAGGACCCAGCATGGTCTCCCATCTCAGGTCCTTTAACATCCTTCCACCTGTAAAGCCCTTTTGGCATGGAAGGTGACATGCTCACACGTTCCGAGGATCAGGTCTGGACGTCTTGGGGGTCGTTCTCCGCCTCCCACATGCAGCCTCTGGAAATGGCACTGTGTGTGTATCTATGAAATAACAAGAGGTAAAAGGCAAGTAGGACAGTGTGGCTGTCATTTACTAGCATGACATCAGGAAAAGAGCTTTGACCTTGCAGTGTCCTGAGCAGAGCTCAGGCCTGCCCAGCCATGCCTCGTGACCCGCCCTTCCTGCTTCCCTGTAGTACGGGTTCCTAAGTCAGCCTCAGGCAGCACCCAGACCCATGTCTGAGGAATGTGCGGGCTCCCAGGCACTTGTCCAGAAGCAGGCTACCTAGGCTGACTTCAACCTGGTTAATTTTAAAATGCAGTTTATTTCAGAAGCCATGGGTCCTTTTAGGATTTTATCTTTAAAGCCCAGTGATTCTGTTGTCTCCATGAGGATTTTTCTGATCAGTGTTGTCCCATATGTGATATGCTTTCTCAGCATGTCCCAAAGGTGTGTGTTTGGGATGTTTTCCTGCATCTGCGCTTCGGGCTGCTGCTTCCAGACGTGCTGTCCCTCCACCTGAGTCAGAGCTCCCCTCTCCAGTCCTCCTGCCTCGGGCTTCTTTGACTTCTTTTTCTTTAATTGAGTTCCAGGTGTACAACAGGGCGATACATTGTTTGTCTCCACCTGCAGTTTCTTTTTTTAAATCTTTATTGTTGAAAGTATTAAATATGTCCCCTTTCCCCCCATTGACCCCCTTCACCACCCCAGGCTTTCACCACCTAATTGTCCGTGCCCATGGCTTATGCATATTTGCACACAAGATCCTTGGTTGATTGCCTCCAACCCATCCTCCCTCCCCGCCTTCCCTCCCAGATTCTGCACTCTGTTCCATGCTTCTGTGGTTTTGGATCCACTTCGTTCATCAGTTTATTTTGTTACTTAGATTCCACATATGAGGGAGATCATGTGACACTTGTCTTTCTCTGACTGACTTATTTCACTTAGCATGATACTCTCCAGGTCCCTCCATGCTGTCACCAAGGGTAAGATATTTTTCTTTTTTACTGCTGCATAGTATTCCATGCTATAAATGTACCACAGCTTTTTTATCCACTCATCTACTGATGGGCACTTGGGCTGTTTCCAGATGTTAGCTATTGGGTAAATTGTGCTGCTATGAGCATAGGGGTGCATATATTCTTTCTGATTGGTGCTTCGGGTTTCTTAGGATATATTCCTAGAAGTGGGATCTGAGTCAAATGGGAGCTCCATGTTTAATTTTTTTAGGAAACTCCATACTGTTCTCCACAGTGGCTGCACCAGTCTGCATTCCCACCAGCAGTGCAAGAGGGTTCCCTTTTCTCCGCATCCTCGCCAGCACTTGCCATTTGTTGATTTGTTCATGGTAGCCATTCTGACAGGTGTGAGATGGTACCTCATTGTCATTTTAATTTGCACCTCTCTGATGATCAGTGACCTTGAGCATTCATTCATATGTCTCTTGGCCATCCTATGTCCTCTTTGGAGAAGTGTCTCTTTAGGTGCTTTGCCCATTTTTAATTGGATGTTTGTCTTCCTTCTGTGAAGTTGTATGAGTTCCTTATTCTGCCTGCAGTTTCTAAGGCCCTGTGTGTGGCCTGTTTCTGCTCCTGTGTTCCTTCTCATTTAATCCTCATCCTATCTAATAAAGAGGGAATATGCTAATTAACCATCACTCGGTCACAAAGATGGCTGCACCCACAGCTGAGGCCAAGTTCCCATAAGGAGCCTTAATGAGCAATCAGCAGGGACCTGAGGCTATGCCCTCCCCCGCCCCATGGGGCTTGACGGGGGACTTCAGGCCATGCCACCTACCTGGCAGGGCTTGACAGGGGACCTCAAGGTGCACTTCCCGTCCTGGTGCTGGGATAGGGGACCTCAGGCTGCTCCCCCCGCCCCAGCGCCAGGCCGAGGGAACTTAGACCGCACCCCCCAACCTGGCAGGGCTTGACAGGGGACCTCAGGCCACACCTCCCACCTTGGCACCAGGCTAGGGGACCTCAGGTCATGCCCCCCACCTGGCGGGGCTTGATGGGGGACCTCAAGGTGTGCTTCCCGTCCTGGTGCTGGGCTAGGGGGCCTCAGGCCACCCTCCCCCACCCCAGCACCGGGCCAGGGTACCTGAGGCTGCGCCCCCCGCCCAGCAGGGCTTGACGGGGGACCTGAGGCTGTGCCCTCCTCCTGGTGCCGGGCGAGGGGACCTGAGGCTGTGCCCCCCGCGCTGGGTGGGGATTGACGGGGCCTCAGGCCATGCCCCCCACCCAGCGGGGCTTGACAGAGATCTCAGGCCGCCAGGGGACCTGAGGCCACGCCCCCTGCCTGGCAGGGCTTGACAAGGGTGGGACTGGCCGGGTCTGGATCTAGCCCAATTGGGGAGGGCAGGCTGGGTCTGGGTCTCACGATTTTGAGGTGCATGTGGGTGGGCGGGGACTTGACTCTGGGTCCTGTGGTGAGCCCCAGACTCTGACAGGAGGAAGGTTTTCATATACATTTTACTAATTTTCTTTCATCTCTGACACTTCTATTATAGAGAAAGGGCAAATAGCAATATTAAATTATTTCCTCTAATTAATCTCCTTTTAATGTGCACGAATTTTGTGCACCGGGTCACTAGTTTCCAAATAATTCTTTCCTTTCTTTCTCATTCCATGTGAGTCTCACTTCATTTCTGAGTTTTTAAACCTGAGTTATGTTGTTTCATGTCTTATGTCTTGTTCTGATGTGTTCACTTTTTGTTTCATCTAACTTTTATTTTGAAATCATGTCAAATTTACAGATAATTTGCTGGTAAAGAACCTCTCGCCCATCACCTAGACTCCCCCTTGCTAAGGTTTGCCCCATTTGACGAGCCTCCCCTTCATGTGGGCAGTGCAGGTGCAGGTACCTCAGGGTGCCTCCTGAGGCCAGGATGCTGTCCTGTGGCTGCAGTGCGGTGACCTGCTCAGGAAACCAGTGCAGATGCTGTAGTCTTGTCTAATAGACAGACCGAAGGAGAATTTTTCGGCTGTCATTGTAGCCTGAAGCACAACCGGGCGAGCTGGCCTGTGTGGAAGCTGGGCCCCTGCGGCATCTGTGGCTCTGGCTGTAAGCTGGACAGCATTTCCCTGTGGTCCTGCTAGGCCTGGAGTTTGTGAAGAGAAAGTTTTCATGTTGCATGTTTGTGAAGAGAAAGTCAGTTTACAATGTTGCATGCCTTGCATCTGGGTTTGTGTGCTGTTCCTCACAACTCCCAGTTGTGAATTTTGGGCAGGGGTCAGCCCACCAGGTCACACACCCAACATCTGTCTGTCTCATTGGTGACACTGACTTTTCACTGGGTTAAGTGGTGACAGCCAGGCTTTCTCCTGTGAAGTTACTGTTTTTCTGTTTCTAATTCTTAAGCGATTTGTGGCCTCCATTGACGGTTCTCCCTGAATGAATGATCCTGCAGTGTTGACACCTGCACAACCGCATGCCTCCCATTTCCTGGCTGGAAACGCAGCACGCAAACCTTCTGCTTATTGATGTCACCACAGGCCAGGTGCTCGCTGTGCGCTCCTGCCTGCGTGCTCTGTGTGTGGGGCTCCCTCCTCTGTCCTGGGGACTGCACTTCCCCTGGGCGCCCCTCCCGTGTTGAGTGAGAAAACCTGCTTCCATGTTCCTCAACATTTTACTCACTTGTTTGAGCCTTGAATACCCAGTCGGTTGTTTCAGAATCACTATGCCACCTGAGAGAAACACACACCCACTCCCGGGCTGCGTGTTGGCTGTGCTTCCCAGAGCGAAGCTGGAGTGTGTGGGGCGTGCAGCCTTCAGGGGCCCCTCAGGCCACTCCCTCCCCTCCCTCACTGGGTCATAGTATTCAATTTACATAATTGGTTTCAGTGTGTATTTCTTTTTTGTTAGTCCTTTTGTGAGGACATTTTTCCATTGATTTTTATTTTATTTTTATTTTTTAATGTATTTTTATTGATTTCAAAGAGGAAGGGAGAGGGAGAGAAACATCAATGATGAGAGCAAATCATGGATAGGCTGCCTCCTGCATGACCCCTACTGGGGATCGAGCCTGCATCCCAGGCATGTGCCCTGATTGGGAATCGAACCATAGGTTTATGGTCAACCACTGAGCCACACCAGCTTTTTTTATAGTATTTGAAACATTCACATGGTTCCAGATATCAAAGTAATAGTATACTCAAGAGCAGTGTCTTGTTTCTGGTTTATTCTTCCTTTGCCTTTATGGGTACATTTTACTTGTTCTCACTCCTTTTTGCACTCTGCTCTTTTTTTTCAGGTTTTAAAACTTTTTATTTGCCTATTTAAAATATTGTGCATGCCAATAATTAAAATCATTTTAACAAAAAAAAAAATGGCACTCTGATAACACTGCATTTTACAGCCTGCAGGGCACCTTGGACCAGCTGGGTTTACTTTAGATTCACCGTCATCCGACCCAGCTCCTGACTTCAGCAGCGTGCAAATTCTCCCCCCGCCACCACCAGCCGGCCGGCGAGGGGGCAGGGCAGCTTCGTTGTCAGTAGTTGTGAGGGGGCAGCACAGTCATTTAAACTGGTCCAACCTCTTTGCATCTTACAACGTTAAACAGCTGGGAGAAGTAAGATAAGAAGGCAACGCTTGCTCGGGGAATGTGTAGCTCACAGTGGCGGTGTGTGCCTCATTACGATTCGCCTGCTTGTTTCTCCTGCTCAGTGCTTTCTTTTGAAGGCAGTGGGTTTTCTCTTGCGTTTCTGTCTTCTTCAATTGCGACTTGTCGTATTTCTCAACCTCAGCCATCAGGCTTGTCAGGCATGGCTACAGAGGAAGCCGCGCAGGTGCCGAGGAGAGGAGTCTGACCTGCCTGGGGCGGCCGCGAGCCTCCACTCTGCCCTTCCCTGCTCTGTGTCCTGTGTCGAGCTTGTTGGCACTGTGCCCTGTCGACGCCCTCGACGCCCTCGTGTGCGGTGAGCATCTCACCGTGCAGGCGTCATGCTCTCGCTCCGCTGCCGCCATCTCCCTCCCGTGGACTCTGCATCTGTGTAGCCGTCCTCGGGCTGAGGCTGTCCCCCGTGTTTTGCAATTACAAACTGTGCCGTAATGAGTAACCTAGTGTGTACGCACTTTCCTCTTGTTTGCGGTATTTCTTCAGGTGAATTCCCAGAAGTGGGCGGCGGGCTGGTGGGTGGTGTGTGCTATGGATAGAGCAGCATCGGGCACGGGTGTCCGCCCGTCCCCTGGTGGCACTGTGGGTGGCAGGCCTTTGAGGTCGGGCCACAGTGATGGATGGGGATGGGTCTCTGCAGTTCTGATCTGCTTTTCTCTGAGGAGTGAGATTGAGCATCTTGTCAGTTGTTTGATGGCCTTCATTTCTTTGGCAACAGCATCCTACGAGGTGTGAGTGCGTGATGGCCGTGGTTCGCCCTCGTGTCCCTGCCCTGTGTGTGCAACACGCCTTGCCTTCCTGAGCTGCTCGCTTCGGGACGGGTCTCAGGCTTCCCTGTTCTTGATGACCTCGAGGCCTGAGCAGGGTGGTCAGGTAGCGTGTCCCTGAGTTGGGATTGTCGGTGTTTTCTCACAGTCCCTGGCCTATGGGGTTGGGAGCAAGAGCACAGATGCGAGGCGCCCTTTGTCATGTCCTGTCCATTCCACACTCTCGGCTTCTGCCGCACACACAGGGCTCCAACCTGCCTGCCTGCCGAGGTGGTCTCTCTCAGCTCACCACGAGGTACTCCTTTTCCCTTCTTTGTGGCCCCAGCTCTGGGGGAGCGTGGGCTCCTCGCCCCTCGCCGGGGGGCCGTCTCCATGACCTTGCCTGAGGCATGGATTCCTAGAAATGACACCAGCAGCACAGTCACCAAAAGATAGATAAATAGCCCTTGGTCAAAATTAAAAACTGCTTCGGAGCACACGATCCAGGAAGCAGAGACAGCCCACAGAGTGGGAGAAACTTGCACACTGTAGCTGACAAGGGGTCTGCAGCTAAAATGCGCCAGACTCTGAAGCTCTGAGACAGCCCGCTGACGAAGGGCAGAGGCACATCTGGCTCCCCGGCAAGAGTGCTGTCCAGTACCCAAGTCGGACGCGACCCCAGCGGGCTCTCCCTCAGGAGCCTCCCTCCCGCCCCTCACCCCAGGCCCCTGCCTTTGCCTTTCTGTCACCCCAGGGCCCTTCTTTTGTTTCTGTAACTTGTTTCCTGAGCCTGTGCAGCCCAGTGGCTCACTTCCATTTCTGTAACTTTCTAAATAAACTTTCTCTTCTGATTAAAAAAAAAAAGAAGACACATCACTCTCCATCAGCAAGGTGGGTGGCTGTTGTCAGAACGGTGGACAGTGACTGCTGCGAACAGGTGGGACGGTTGGACGTGTCCTCCGTCCTGGTGGAGACATGAAATGGTGTGGCCGCTGGACTACATCTGGAGGCCGAGCTCTGAGCTCCGGGTGCCAACAGGCTCTCTGGCTCTGGCTCTGGCTTCTGGTGGTCCCTCGGGCCCTGCTGCCCCTGTTGCAGGGCTTGAGGGAAGACCGGAGGCGCATGGTGTTGGCCTCACTCGGCCAGATCCACCCCTTCCCCGCATGCAGGGCGGATGCGCCCACTGGGCTGTGGGATGTATTAGCAGGAATAAGTGCATCAGGGCGCTCGTCCCTCACTTGCTCGGTGGTGATGCTGTTCTTAGGGGAAAGGCGGAGCAAATGCTTGGGTTTCCCCTTCCCTTCCCATTTTCAAATTGGGAGTTTGTATCTGTTCCCACCTTATTGTTGGCCCTTGTCAGCAGGAGGGGAAGAGCTGTCACTGCCCTGTAGGCACGTGTGTGGAACCACAGGCAACAGTTTCATTATTGAACTCAGGTGTCCCATCTGTGCTGTCACACGGGCACCTCTGTCCCTTGGGCCCTCGTAGTGTGGAGGGGGTTACCCCCCCCCCATCTTTTCCTGCCCAGCCTCAGCCACGCTTCCCAGGAGCCCTGGCTGCTCTCAGTGGGAGACGGTGCACAGAACCTCGGTCACTGCCCCAGGCAAGGCACCCGGAGCTTACTGCTCCAGCTCTGGCTCCCGATGAGGGCAGAGTTCTTCCCCTGCGGGGCTTCCTCCACATGACCTGCAGTGGGATGACGCACACGTGTGGGTTTGCCACTTTCTCTCCCAGGGCTGAACATGGAGCTGGGGGACATTGCGAAGCTGAAGAGTAAGTGGTGGTTCTCACCCCTGCCCCCTACTGTGGCTGGTGTTGCCCTGACCACCCCGTGCCCCGCAGTGATCCTGCTTCGCCTGGAGGGGGCCATCGATGCTGTGGAGCTGCCTGGAGGTGATGGAGGTGTCACCAAGCCGGGGAGGTGAGGGACTGGGAGCTGGCCCTTGACCCCAGGCCCCGCCTGGAGCTGGAGCCGGATGTGTGTGGGGCTCTCCTGGCTGCCCAGTGGGGTCCCTCCCAGGTCTGGAGGCCCAGGAGGCTGCCGACTCACCCAGATGTGCACTGGTCTCTGCTGTGTCCCCTCTGGTGCTCAGACACCGGCCCAAGCACACCTTCTGTTAAGATGGAAAGTGCAGTCACACCAGCCACTTTGTTAGGCCTCAGAGGGCCGACTATTCTGAACAGCCCCAGACGTCTAGGCCTCTGAGGCTGGGCAGTGGAGTCCGTTCCTGCAGGCGGATGCCAGATCCTGGCTGAGGCTGGTGGTAGCCTCCTTGGTCCACAGCTGACGGCTATGCTGGGACCCAGGCCAGGTTGTCGAGGGTTGGATTGGTCAGGAATATTACAGAGCACAGGCCGCCTGTCTGCTCTACTGTGCTCAGACGCTCACAGACACCCAGTTGCCTCCCAGATGAAGTAAGCTCCCTGCCTGCCCTGCCCCACACCACGGCGCCCAGGTCTGGTGCCGCCCTCCCATCTCTCCCCAAAGCTGCTCTTTGGGGGCCTGGCCAGAGCCATGGCCTCAGGGGGCCCTGACGACCTCCATTTGGAGCCCAGGCCTGGGCGCTCCTGGCGCAGAGGCTGTCCCCTCCAGGTGGCCTTCTGGAGGGCTCAGGGCTCATTTCTGAAAAGCCGTTGGCCATTAGGTTCCCAGAGCCCAGCTCACTCACCTCTCTCCCCGGCAGCTACATCTTTGAGCTGTTTGCCGAGGCCCAGATCACACTTCAGACCAAGGACTGCATCTTGGAGTCCCTGGACCAGATCATCCAGCACCTGGCAGGACGTGAGTCCCACACGCCCTGCGCCTCCTGCTGCCTGTGCCGAGGGGAGTGCTCCGGACATGGGACATGCGGGCACAGTGCCATGCCACGTGGTGATTGGTCCAGCTTTGCACCAGCCAGCTGTTCCCAGTCAGCTTTCCAGGGTCATGGAGCTGTGGGCCCCGCTGGCCTCTGTTCCGTCTTGGGCAGGGGGTGGGGGTGGGGGTGACTGGGCAGCCTCAACCTTATTTGGTTCCCCTCACTGATGCTCTGGGGACACACAGGGAAGAGCAGGGAAGCCCCTTCCCTGGGTGGCCCCATGTGGATTTGGGGTGAGGCGGAGCTTAGCACATGTTCAGGAGGCTCCTGGCTCCTGAGCCACGGCCTGGTGGTCAGTGCCCGCTGCTCCCACAGGCGCAGGGCTGTTCACCAACACGGCGGGACTGCAGAAGCTCGCGGACATCATCCAGGTAGGACCAGGGGTGCCATGCAGGCGGCTCCTTTCCCCATGGAAGTAGGGTGCTTCCTTTTCCTGCACTTGTCACTCAGCCTAGACTCGAGCAAGGCCTGCGTGCTCCCTGCCTCAGAGCCTCAGCCCTCAGGCTGCCGTCCACCAGAGCACACTGCCTGCCTTGGGCCGCACTGCACCGGGGGCAACGGGCAAAAGCCTTCTCAAGGTTTTCCTGAAACAGCTTTTCAGAGGAAAATCTGAGCATAAGCCCATCACAGAATGGGGGTGAAGGCTCTCCTCCCAGCCCCACGTCTGGCCTCAGAGCCCGCCACCCCCTGAGAGGCGTTCAGATACGTGGCGAGTGTGTTCAGGCAATGTCCGTGAGCCCAGGTGGGGCCTGCGGCTGCTGAACTCAGAGTCAGCGGGCGTGGTCCCCACCTCCCAGCCAGGCCGGCCTTACCCTGGGCCCTGGAAGCTGCTTTGGGGTGGGGCAGCCACCAGGGGTCGGTGAGCCCCTCCTCTGCAGACCTAGTGGGGATGTCATACCTCAGGCCACTGGACACAGCCACTTCCTGCCCCCCAACTTCAGCACACTGTCCTCCATCCAGCTGAGGAGCCCGCCGCTCTCCCTCAGTTGCTGGTGGCTGGGGCCAGCTGGGCATTGTCAGGCCGCTGCTAGAGGCCTCTCTGAAGGACCCTCTGGGCCAGTGGCATGTGGGAGCTCTCCCTCCTCAGTGCCTGTTGGCGGAGCAGGTTTCTGCCCTCCAGACTCTCTGGAACCCAAACTGCTAGGCCAATTTGGAATTTCCTGCGGCAGCTGCTCTGAGTGACCCCTGGTGGGTGATGTGGGGTCCCCTGCCTGCCTGGTGTGTGTGCTGGCCTGTCCCCTCCAGTAGGAGAGAATGTGACTGGCAGCAGCTCATCACATTCGGGGGCATAGGCCCCCAAACAGGGCTGTGCTGGGTGGGTGTGGATAGGGTCCCGGTGTGCTGCTAGCCTGGCCCTGGAGCCCTGGGTGCTCTCTGTTCCATGGTGGGGCGCCGCAGCAGGGCAGTGGGGTGCCCGCGGTGGGGTGCCCGCCGTGGGGCAGTAGGCTGGTCAGATGGACAGCCTGTGGGAAACACGGGAGCTCATGGTTTGTGCAGGGTAGAGGGTCTAAAGCTAGTGCAGGCAGGAGACTGAACGAGGCCAGTTTCAAAGGGACAGAGCAGGCAGGGATGTGGGGCTCCGAGATGGTGTGCGACCTGCTCACGTGTGGGACCAGTCGACAGGATTCTGGTGCTGCCAGGCACAGATGCCACTATGCACGTGCCCACTGGGCATCAGACAGGACAGGCCCAGCCACTGGACAGTGCTGCGTGCACACCCACTCGATGTTGTTCTTGGGTGGAAGGGGTCATGGGAGGGTGGGGAGTGGAGAAGAGGGGGAGACAGCATGGCAGGCACCATGGGAAGGTCACGGGGGACTCAAGCTGGTGTGACTGCAACTCCTTTGCGTCTCCCAGCTGGGGGCCCTGAGGGGAGGGGAGGGGATAGGCAGGGGTGCTATTGGCTGAAAGACAGGGGCAGGTGATGACGACACCCTCAGTGTCTGTCTGTCCTGTGTGGTGTGTCCTGCTGACCTTGCCCTCATCTCCTTTCAGATGGTGTTCAGTGGAGACCCTGCCGAGGGCAGCTCCCCAGTGGGGCCCGGGGCCTCTCAGTCCTACAAGGTGGGGGCTGCCTCCAGGAGGGGCTATGGGCAGGGGTCTCTGTCCTATGAGATGGGGACCACCTCCAGGAGGGGGGCTACAGGTGGGGGGCTCAGGACACCTGTCCATTCTTCCCTCCAGGTACACATCCACCCCGACACCAGCCACCGGGGGACAGCTCATCGGTCAGATGCTTGGAGCTCCACGGCGTCCAGAAGGCGAGGTATGGCGCCTGGGGGGCCGGACACGCTCCCCTGCCCGACCCCAGGGAGGGGCACACCCAAGCAGGCCTTTGAGTCCAGTTCCTTAGCTGTCAGAGCTAGAGAGGCCTGCAAGGAGGCTGGGTGGCGCCAGGCCTCCCACATCAGCCAGGATGTTTTCTTTCTTTTCTTTTTTAAATATATTTTATTGATTTCAGAGAGGAAGGAAGAGGGAGGGAGAGATGGAAACATCAATGATGAGAGCAAATCATGGATAGACTGCCTCTTGCACACCCCCTACTGGGGATCGAGCCTGCAACCTGAGCATGTGCCCTGACCAGAATCGAACCCAGGACCCTTCAGTCCACAGGCCGACTATCCACTGAACCAAACTGGCTTGGTCCACCCGGGACGTTTTGAGAAGGGTTGTCACCAGCCCCTGACCGGGCACCGGGCTGTCCCACTATCCCACCAGGCGACAGATGTGGGGCAGGTTCAGGCTGAGGCCACTCCACAGGCCTCAGGGCCGCATCAGAGGTCTGCTGGCTGATACCATTCAGGTCCTGGGTGGATTGTCTCCCTGACACCCACTGTGCGCTCAGGCTGTCCTGAGTCCTTCCCTCTCCATACCAGCTTCTTCTGCTGCCCGGGTCCTCAGTGCTGGGGACACTTGGGGCGGAGTCTGTGCAGGCACACCGTGGCTCCTGGTGTGGGGTGGCCTGTGCTGGCCCAGGCACAGACTCCTGAGGTGCCCAAACCTGGCCACCGCCCCTGGGGACTTAGCTTTTGGGTGGGGTTCATAGCCCAACAGGTCCAGGGTAATGTGATGGTGCTGTGGTCAAGGCCACCCCCATCCTGGCCAATCCCCAGTGCCGCTGGTGGCCCACCAGTGCCACCTGCTCCGGGTCAGCTCTCGGCACTGCCGGACCCCTCCATTCTCCTCGGGCTGCTGCCTGCTACCCCCATGGAGCTGAACAGGGACAGAGGGTTAGGAGTGTGGGGCGGTTGTGCCAGGATCAGTTCGCCCCTCACACAGCACCATGATCTCGGAGGCCAGCTGGGCCTTAGCCCTGGCAGGTGCGGAGGGTGAGTGGGGCACAGTAACCTGTGTTCCTATACCTCTGAGAGTGTGTGGATTCTCAGAAGTAGCCACACCCTGGGTGGGGTGTTTATAGGAAATTGGATAATTTCCGGCCTGCCTGAAAGCTGGGGCGGGGGCGGGGGGGGGGGGGCCTGGCCCTGGCACAGAGGAGTGCAGGCTGAGGCCCTGTCCCAGGGTCCCCATGCTCCTCCAGGTCACCTGTCTCTGCTGTGGCAGATGGCGATGTAAGAAACATCCAAACCTGTAGAGGATTTTTATAAGTTTATTTGAGTGAAACTGACAATTGCTAGGAAGCAAAATCTGAAGGGATTGAGAAAATGCTCCGGAGAATGGTGGTTTTACAGCTTATTTTATACATGAAATCCATTGGTGGTAGATTAGGAAGGTGGGAGAAAGCAAAGTGGGGATGCTTCTGGGATGGGATAAAAAATAATACACATAGTTTTACATTGGTGGGTACAGGATCGTTAAAATTTACTGCACATAGAGATGGTAAAGGGGGGACATGGTGACAAGGAGGAGTCCTGTGGACTCTGGTGGGAGACTGTGCTCTGAGGGGTCTGGAAGGGAGATGACTGCCATTCCAAAGGTTGCTTGTAGATGCAAAAAGACAAAACCAGGCTCAGTTAGGGGAAGACTGGCCTTTGTCAAGGAAGCTGCAGTCTAGGAGGGACCCGCTGTTAGTCTGGAATCTGTATGTTCAAACCGTCCTGGTGGTTACTTTCGGCTGGCCCTGGGTAATGCCAGCTGCTCCCGCCGCCCCCTCCTCCATCCACGTCGCAGGGAAGATCCCATCCCGAAAGTAAAAAAAGGTTCTCTGACCCTACCCCAGAAAGTGGCTCATTCTTTTCTGGAAATGTCCCTGCTGACCTGTGACCTAGTCTTGACGTTAGAGCCCTGTTTGAAGTCATTTCCTGAGCATGGGGAGCAGCGAGTGGGAGGCAGGCGTGTCTGCCCGGGTGAAAGGGGGGGCGCCTGGTCTCCTTCCCAGCAGGCCAGGACGAGGGACTGCCACTCCCTGTGAGCTGGTGGCACCCCTGCTGCTCCTGCCTCCCAGGCCTGAGCTGCCTCTTCCCTGCAGCACCAGCATCGCGTCCCTGGAGGCCCGGGTGTTGGAGGCGGGACTCTGCTTCCTTCCTGGGGTGCCTATGGCCTCTGTATCTCCATGTCTGGGGTTGGGGTTGGCTGGCCTCTCTGGAGGTGACCCAGTGTCTGTTCCCAGCTTCTCTGGGTCAACTTCCTGTTCCCTAGGTACCCCCGGCAGGGCTTTCTCTCACCTTCAGCTCAGGCAGGCCCCTCAGTCACACTTGGACGCGCCCAGCGGCTGCTTATGGAAGACTTGTGGGTGGCGGTCATGGCCTCCCTGTGGGTGACTAAGTCCCAGCCTCATGCTCGTCTGGCAGGGAAGGTGCTCAGTTACTGGTGCTTCAGCCCTGGCTGCAGCATGCGTGAGCTGGTCCGCCAGGGCGTGCGCACGCTCCTCCTCACCAGCGGCACGCTGGCCCCAGTGGCATCCTTCGCCCTGGAGATGCAGATGTAAGGCTGCCCCTGCCCGGGCCGGGGGTGATTGCCTGGGTGTTGGGGGTTTAGAACTTCATGGGGGACATCCCTGCCTTCCACCGCTGCCTCCAGCCCCTTTCCAGTCTCCTTGGAGAACCCACACGTCATTGACAAGCACCAGATCTGGGTGGGGATTGTCCCCAAAGGCCCTGATGGAGCCCAGCTGAGCTCTGCCTTTGACAAACGGTAGGGGGACCTGGCCTAGGGAGGTGAGTGGGTGGGCCTAGTGCTGGGACCCGCGTGGCAGCAGCCTCCTGGCTTCATGCAGGTTCTCTGACGAGTGCTTGTCCTCGCTGGGGAAGGCGTTAGGTGAGTTCCCGGGAAGCCCTGGCCTGGCTGTTTCATCCTGGACCCAACCCATCCATGGTGTCTGGGGAGCCCGCCTCGCCCCTGCCCAGCCCTGTACCCTTCCCTGCTTTCTCGTCCTGGGGCAGCCGGCAGGGCCTCTGGACGCCCTTCCCGCTGACCATGGCTGCTCACTTCCAGTCAACATCACCCGCGTGATCCCCCACGGGCTCCTGGTCTTCTTCCCCTCCTACCCCGTCCTGGAGAAAAGCCTGGAGTTCTGGCGGGTGTGTTCCCTTCCATTTGTCCTGGGTTGGGAGGGGAGCCCCAATGGCCAGCGTGCCTGTGGTGAGGCCTGTGGCTGCTGGGTCTCATGAGCCTGACTGTCCCCTTCACCTCCTCCACAGGCCCAGGACTGTGCCAGGAAGCTCGAGGCCCTGAAGCCTTTGTTTGTGGAGCCGAGGAGCAAGCACAGCTTCTCAGAGGTCCGAGTTCGCTGGGGCCCCATTGCCCCACGGGTGCCCTGGGCTGGCTACGGTGCCTCCCCGGTGGTGCGTGGCTGCGGTCCTGCAGCCTGGGCCTGCTGCCTCTTGGAAAGCTTGGGCGCAGGGATGGTGGCAGCAGGTGCCTGGGAGGAAAGGCTCCCAGCCCGGCCCTGTGTTTTCTGGGAAACTGAGCAGCCCTGGGTGCTGGGTGCAGGTCAGCCTGGGAACCCAGCCATGAAGCAGCTTCCAGAGGAGGGTGCAGGGGCCTCACTGTGGAGGTGGAGGGGCCAGGGCCCTGCTCCGGGTGACCCATCTCTCCTTCCAGGTGATGGGTGCTTACTACGCGAGCGTCGTCTCCCCAGGGTCCCGAGGGGCCACCTTCCTGGCTGTGTGCCGGGGGAAGGTGAGTCGGGTCCCACATGCACTGCCTGTCTTTCCTCCCCTATGGGAGCTCATGACTGCGGCCTGGGGGACTGCGCTGTGGGTGGAACGGGCCGGTCCCTTCCCTTGGGCCCCACTTCCAGCAAACACGAGTTTGGAGGGCAGCCCCCTGACCCTGGCTGGGGCCGGCGGGGTGGGCACGGGTGGGATGGAGGAGGAGGTTCCAAGAACGTGACAAGTGGTTGTGGGGTTCTGGGAGTGTGGACCCCAGCCAGGGCCTGGCCCAGGGTTGGAGGTCTGTCCCTGACTGTCCACACCTGGGAGTTTGTGGCCTGTGAGGATCTGGGCAGACCCTGGGGAAGGTCCGCAGGCTCCCGGGGCTTGTGGGTGAAGACTGTGCTATCCCCAGGCCAGCGAGGGGCTGGACTTCGCAGATGTAAATGGCCGAGGGGTGATTGTCACGGGTCTCCCGTATCCCCCACGCAAGGACCCCCGCGTCATCCTCAAGATGCAGTTTCTAGATGAGATGAAGGGTCGGAGTGGGGCCTCGGGCCAGGTGAGGTGCCACGTGGTGGGCGGGGACCTGGTGGCCCTGGAGACCTTGTGACCAGCACCTCCCCCTCCCCCAGTTCCTTTCTGGGCAAGACTGGTACCGGCAGCAGGCGTCTAGGGCTGTGAACCAGGCCATCGGGAGGGTCATCCGGCATCGCCACGACTATGGGGCCATCTTCCTCTGTGACCACAGGTGTGGCCCTTTCACCGCAGGGTCCCTGCTTGTGGGGGGGGCGGGACTCGGGCTGATGGCCCCTCCCCCCAGGTTTACCAGTGCCGATGCCAGAGCCCAGCTGCCATCCTGGGTGCGCCCCCACGTCCAAGTGTACGACCACTTCGGCCACGTCATTCGAGATGTGGCCCAGTTCTTCCGGGTGGCTCAAAAAGCAGTGAGTCCCGAGTGCCCAGCTGGCTGTGCCCCCACGCCCTCCACCTCCCCAGGGGAGGAGTTGGATGGGACTCCCAACCCACCCACCTGTGACTGTCCAGATGCCGGCGCCTCTGGCTGCCACCCCGAGCCCGGGTCGGGGAGAAGGCACCGTCCCAGTGGCTGTGTCGCTCGGGGCCCTCTCCACCAAGAAAGCCAAGAGTCTGGACCTGCACGTCCCCAGCCTGAGGCAGACGCCTCCAGGTGTGTGTGGCCAGGTGATGTGGCTGGGGGCTGCTCCCACAAGGCTGACTGCAGGCAGGGCCTGAAGACCAGAGCGTGTGGGTCTGACTGCTACAGGGACCTGCTCACCCCTGCCCTCCCCCAGGACTGCCAGCCGGCGGGGACACCGAGGGCAGCCTATGTGTGGAGTACAAGCAGGAGTCGGTTCACACCCAGCGAAGGCCTGTGGGGCTGCTGGCTGCCCTGGAGCACAGCGAGCAGCTGGCCCGAAGGCCCAGGGAGCAGGAGGTATGGGTGCAGGGGCTCCAGAGAGGGACACAGACCCCAGGCACTGCTTGTCTGTTCTTGGGCACCTCCACACTCATCCCATAAGTCCCCTTGTTGGGCAGGTGGTTGGGGTTTCAGCACATGCCTAAGCCCCTGGCTGGGGCTCCCCAGCACCCCTCTCGCTGGGGCTCCACTGCCTTCTGTGGGCTTTGACATGGTCCTCTCAGGCCCGTCCTGCTGCGCCTTTGGGAGCCGGACGGTGGCCAGCTCCTGCCCAGTGGCTTTTGCCCAGAAGTCGCAGCTTTGTTTGACCTGGAGGTCCCTGTGTCCTGCTGGGTGGCATCCCCTGCTCCCTTCCCATCAGCCCCGTCAGTTACTACAAGACCACGTGCCATGCCTGCTCTCGGGCTCTTGCCCCAGCTGACCTCACTGTGGTCCCACACAGTGTCACCCAGGGCTTTGAGGCCCGAGGGCCTGGGTTGGGACAACAACTGTGTGACCCCCACCAGGCACAGTGCCACTCCAGCCCATCCCTCCCCGGTGAGAAGAGGTCTGTGGCGGAGCAGAGAGGGGGCAGGAAGAAGATCAGGCTGGTCAGCTGCCAGGTTGGTGAGCCACCCCAGACCCACCTGGGGATGTGGTGGGAGCCACAGGCTGGTGCGGCTCTTGGTGCTCTTGTCCACGGCCGGTGGCCCTGACCCAGCCAAGTGTGAGGTGTGAGCTGGCCAAGCCTGCACCATTCTAACTCCACTGTCCCTTAGGGGTGGGAGGCTCGGCTGGGCAGTGGCGTCGGGGTGCAGGAGCTGAGGGTGCAGTGTGGCTGTGATGCCTGCCTGGCCCCCGCCTTCGTTTTGCTGGGACGTTTACAGTGAGGTGCAGATTTGCGTCTTGGTCCTGACAGTGCTGACTGGCCTCCCCGCCCAGGCTCCTGTGGCCCAGTTGCTTGTTGGTGCGGGTCCGGGCCTGCCCAGGTCCCCTCTCCTCATTCAGCCTTTCACGGCAGGAGCACGAGACTCCCACAAAGTGTGCGAGAACAGCATGGCCTGGTGCCGGCCAAGGGCTCCTGCCCTGGGACCCACGCGGAGTCCTACACACTTGTGGTCAGGTTGGGCCTTTCAGACACTTGTGCTCCTTCCACAGAAGGCCCTGCCCCCAGCAGGCGAGAGTCAGGCCCCGGCCCTGGAGGCTGCACTGGGGTGGGCCTGCAGCCAGGCTGGCCCCCCAGGGCAGTGCTGGGCCCTGGCATGAGGTGGAGGCCATATGCCAACACATGAGGAGGGTCTGTGTCCCCATCCTCAGATGAAAGCAGTTGAGAGCAACTTGAGTAGACAGTATGGGTCAAGAAGCCTCGGGAAGCCCTGTGCACTGCCTTTGTCCATCTCCCTTGCCTCTGGGAAAAACCAGGTGGGGGATGTCAGGAAGTGGGCTGGGTGCCAGGGGCCTGCCTGTGCTGAGGGCTGAGCTGGGCAGACCAGAAAGCCTGGCTTCCACGCTTCCCGTCTAGGCCCATGTCAGGGCCTAGGGCGCAGCGGGAATGGAGCCGGACACCGCCAGCCCCAGGGTTTGAGAAGTGTCCCTTGCTGTGAGCTGCCCATCTCTGAGCTGAGTGCTGCTGCAGCTGCACCGGCCCTGGATGACCCATCCTGGAGCCCGGTGGGGGCAGGAGGCGGGGCCGGAGGGCAGCCCAGGGCCTCAAATCCACCTGTGCTAGTCCTGAGAGGCATGGCCTCCCTGCAGCCCCTCCTGGCTGCCTTCAGTGGGACCCCTGCCACCTGCCAGCCACACCCTGGGACAGTGAAGGGTCTGAAGGGTTCAGCGTGTCTGATGAGTTCCTGGCTGTGTCCAGCAGGAGGGGCTGGCAGCAGGTGCACAGGCGGACAAAGCCAAGCTCTTCATGGTGGCTGTGAAGCAGGCACTGAGCCGGGCAAGCTTTGCTGCCTTCACGCGGGCCCTGCAGGAGTATAAGGGCTCGGACGACTTCCAGGCTTTGGTGGACCACCTCAGCCCCCTCTTTGCCCAAGACCCCAAGAAGCACAGCCTGCTCCAAGGTGCCTTGGGGGGTGCCGCAGCCATGGGGTGGGGCCAGAGGACACCAGTGGGCTACCCAGGTGCAGGGTTGTCTCTGCTCCCTAGCAAAGGTCCGGGTGGTGGCTGCAGCATGTGGTACCCGTGTACCCAGACACCCCCTCCAACAGGCTTCTACCAGTTTGTGCGGCCACACCACAAGCAGCAATTTGAGGAGCTCTGCCTCCAGGTGACGGGCAGAGGCTGCAGCCACCTACCAGAGCACAGCCTTCCACGTGGGCAGTGGACACAGCCAGCCCTGGGCCCCGGTGGTAAACGGGGCTTTCCCCAGTAGACTGTGAAGGGGTTGTCACCTGGGGTCCTAGCATGGTCCAACCTCCCTGTCTCTACAGGGGCCAATGGGTCACTGCAGGGTGGCACCACGTCGACCCCCAGAGTATGTACAGCTGTCATCTTACTCACAGCGGGGTCCTGGAGCCCCTTGTCCCTACCCCCAGAGGGGGCCCTGCACCTCTGGAGCGAGGGAGCCAGTCCCTGTCCATGAGCAGCCTGCCCTGGGTGGGACTTCCTCAGGGACACCGCCCTGGGGAGGGGACTTTCCAGCCCCAGAGTCACTCCCTCCTGGTTTTGGTGCCACAGGGTGTCCCTCCGAGCATCCAGCTCCACGGGGCTGTGCAGGTCAGGCCCGAGGAGGGTGTGAGCCGTCTCCCCTTAGGCAGACCTGCCCCCTTCCAGACCAGCTGGGTGACTCCCGTCTCCATGTGCCTCAGGAAGGAGGGAGCCTGTCCCCAAGATGACCCTGTCCCAGAGTGCGGCCAGGCAGCTGGACACTGGAGGGCACCTGAACCGGGGCCAGCCTCACCTGGCCTCCCAGCCACCACCTGAAGGTACATGGTCCCTGAAGAGGCTCTGACCAGAGCCAGGAGCAGAGCTGAAGACCCTGGAGGGGAGGAGCCTCCTGGGGGTTCTGGGCCCCAATGCAGTCTGTATTCCCTCCCTCTCAGGAGACACTGGCCTCTGTCCACAAGAGGGGTGTGGCGCTCCGCAAGCAGAGAAGCCGAGCCCGCCTGTTGTGAGCACCTACCTGGCGGATGCCCGCAGGGCCCTGGGGGCTGCAGGCTGCAGTCAGCTCCTGGCAGCACTGACCACCTACAAACGGGATGATGACTTCGAGAAGGTGGTGGCTGTGGTGGCAGCGCTGACCACCTCGAGGCCTGAGGACTTGCCCCTGCTGCAGAGCAAGTTTCTGAGGAGGGGCCTTGGAGGGGCTCTGGGGGAGGGGATTCAGGGGACGGGGGCAGGTCCTGAGCGCCCCTCCCCGCAGGATTCAGCATGTTTGTGCGCCCACACCACAAGCTGCGCTTCTGGCAGATGTATGCAGACCTGACTGGCCGGCCTACCCCAGACACAGGCACTGTGCCCCCGGGACTCCAGGAAGGGAACTCCGAGGTGTTTCCCATCCTCACCCCCAGGGCTCTCTGGCCAGGTAGGGTGACCTGCTGGTGCTCTTGCCACCCCTCCCGTCACCCCAGAGTCCTGTGCAGCCTCGGGAGGCATGGGCAGCAGAGGCACACCAGCTGCCCCTTGGACTCACTCCTCTGTGTCCAGGCCCCTCCGAACCAGAGAGACGAGGGAGGACCCAGAGCAAGATCTCCTCCTTCCTCCAGCCACGGCTGGACCCCCAGTGACCCCACGGACAGACAGTCTAAGTGGGTAGGTCTCGTGGGTGCTGGCTGCCAGCAGAGGAAGCCATCCCTTCCCCGTGTCCCGCCTACTGACAGTAGCATCCAGGTCTTAACCAGCCCTCAGGAACAGCTGCCGGGCACCACCCTTGTGGGGGAGGGAGGGCGTGGTACCTGGCAGGTGTGGCCAGCGTTCTCCGTGTCTTCCCAGACCCCCAGGAGGACATGGTGTACTGGACCTGGGGCGCCCCCGCCAGGAAGCAGAACCACAGGCCCCTCTTCTGGAGATGCCTGGGCACGGCCAGGCCTCCAAGGCTGAGGCCACCCTCCCTGGTGCAGCGTGGACACCTGTCTGCTGGCTCAGGTGGGCCAGGCCCAGCACCAGCAACCCCTTGGCCCAGAGCCTACCAGTCAGAGAGGCCGGTCTGCGCAAGGGACAGCCCTGAGACAGCAACCAGGGCCCAGGCTTCCTGGGAGAAGCCCTGCAGCCACCGGAGGGTGCGCGGGCGAGGTTCCCCAGAACTGTCCCTGGCTGCAGGCTTGTGGAGGGGCCTCGGGTCCACAGCTGGGCCTCACCTGGAGGGGGTGCACCCTGGGCCATGCTGCGACTGTGCCTGGAGGTGGGCCGAATAAAGCTGCTGGCACGTGGGGATGCTCTTCACATTGCTGGGCTTGGTGATGGGGTTTGAGATGCCAGAGAGAAAGGAGGGGGGCGTCTGCCTGGGTTCCCCCGCCCACCCTGTCCCACGAGAGGGTGCTTAAACTTGGCTCAGCATCCATCCTTGCAGCTAGACAGGAAGACACTGACACCAGAGGGGAGAGGAACCTGCCTGTCCCACCCACCCTTACCCCTGACAGGCTTTGTCACTGGATCACAGGCTGTGCCTGGTGATAGGAGGACCCTCACGGGACTGCCTCCTGCAGTGGTGCGGGGGGGGGGGGGGGGGAAAGAGCTGGGGGGGGCGGGACTGGGCCAGGCCAGGTGAGGGTGCTGCAACTGTGCCCAAAACTGGGTCAGAACATGCCCTAGCTGGTTTGGCTCAGTGGATAGAATGCTGGCCTGCAAACTGAAGGGTTATGGGTTCAATTCCAGTTAAGGGCACATGCCAGGTCACAGGCTTGATCCCTAGCGGGGGGCGTGCAGGAGACAGCCGACCAATGATACTCATCATTGATGTTTCTATCTCACCCTCTCCCTTTCTCCCTGAAATCAATAAAAATATATTTAAAAAACAAACAAAATTAACTGGGTCAGAACATGGCCTGCTGGAGGTCACCAGCCCCTCCCCGGCGTGTGGCGAGGCCAGCCCTTATAGGAGGCGCTGGGCCAGAGCTGGAGTTCTCTGGTTGGCTGCAGGTAGGGTGGGCGGGGCCTGCTTCCGCTGGGACAAGTGGGAATGTGGCTGTGGCAGACTGGTGTCCCCGCTGAGTCCTGCTCCAGGGAGGATCATGAAAGCACCAGCAAGGCTGCCCCTGACCCTGCCGAGGGCACTATCATTCCTCCTGCTGATGCTGGCCATGCTCGGGGCGGCGGAAGACGTGCCCACCTACCCGTGGTGGGACATGGACACGCGGGAGTGGCTGACGTGTGGCCAGTGCCCCCCAGGCACCTTTGTGCACCGGCCATGCAGCCGGGACCACCCCACGACATGCCGCCGGTGCCCACCACACCACTACACGCAGTTCTGGAACTACCTGGAGCACTGCCGGTACTGCAACGTGGTCTGTGGAGAGCATGAGGAGGCACGGCCTTGCTCTGTCATCCACAACCGTGCCTGCCACTGCCGCCCAGGCTTCTTCGAGTTTGCAGGCTTCTGCCTGGAGCACACGCCCTGCCTGCCTGGCTATGGAGTGGTTGCCCTTGGTGGGTGCTGGGCACTGTGGGTGGCGCTGGGCCAGGACTCCTTCCATGAGGATGCTCCGGGTCACCCTGACCCTGTCCTCCCATCTCATCCCCAGGCACCCCCACCCAGGACACACAGTGCCAACCATGTCCCCCAGGCACCTTCTCGGCTAACAGCTCCAGCTCAGAGCAGTGCCAGCCCCACCGCAACTGCACACCCGTAGGCCTGGTCCTCAACGTGCTGGGCACCCCCTTCCATGATGCCATGTGCACCAGCTGCACAGGCCCCCCCACTCAGCACTCCAGAGCCAGGGAGTACAGATGACTGGACGGGGACAGGTGAGCCGGGGGGGGGGGGGGGGCGGGGGCACAGATGAGGGGAGGTTGGCCAGGGGGTGGCAAGCTCAGCCTGTGCCCTGCCCCAACTCTTGGCCAGTCCAGTCCGGGAGCCATGAGGCATTTAGTGGGCATCTGGGAAGTGCCTCCAGCCTCAAGGGGTCAAGGGTCCCCAAGACCCACCTAGGAGCCCTGGGTAGTGGCAGTGGCACCATTGAGTGCACTGTGCTGATGGCTTTAGCGTTGGCAAGCAATGCTGTTCCCCACCCCCATCACTGGGTGCTCAAGTCAGCAGTGGCGTCCCCTCACCCCAGGCCCACATCCTGGGGCCACCTCTCCCACCCACCCTCCTGGCTCGGGATCCCAGCAGGTTGCTCTCAGGTGTTAACGCAGGGGCATGGGGAGGGCTCTGTCTGCAGGGAGCCCTCACCCCAGGACCTGGCCCAACCCTCCCACAGGGACCGAGGAGTGTGAGCATGCCCTCGTGGACTTCGTGGCTTTCCAGAACGTCTCCTTCAGGAGGCTCTTGCAGCTGCAGCAGGCCCTGTCGGGTCCGGGGGCATGGACTCCGCGCCGGCCCTGGGAGGACCGCATGTCCTTGCAGCAGACGCTGCGGAGGCAGCTCATGAAGCTCTGCGAGGCCCGGCCAGGGGCGTTGGTGGCAGGGCTGCTGCAGGCCCTGCACACAGCTAGGCTACCGGGGGTGGAGCGTACTATCCGAAAGCGCTTCTCCCTGGCCAGTTGACCCCCTTATTTATTCTACTGACCAGGCACCAAGTTTAGTTTTTATAAAACCCTTTTGTAAAACTGATTGTGTAGAACAGTGCTGTGTGACAGTGGTGGACTGAGACAGACCTTGATGGCAGGAGGATCATGGGAAGTGGCCAGTGGGTGGCAGGTGTAGCCTTCCCACTGTGGGGCACAGGGGAGCTGAGGCTCACTCCAAGGCCTGGCCCCAAGCTGAGCTCTGGGTAGTTGGGAGTGTGGAAGGTAGGTCAGCGCCAGTCCAGGAGTGGCAGTGCCCAGGAGGGTCACCAAGTCCAGGAGCTCTGCTGTGAAAGAGGACTCAGCAGACTGCTGCGCCCCACGCCCCCTTTTGAGTTCTACCCACTCCCTACCAGCAGGGGACTTCCCAGGAGGGACCAGTGTCCCACTGGCTTTCTGGGAAATGGCTTTTCCCTTGCGGGGCAAGCTCACACCCTCGACATGAGGGAACCCAGGGAACAAGGGACTAGTTGGCTCCAGAGTGGGGGATGGGACTCCCAGCCCTAGCTACCCCCACTTCCCAAAAGGCCCAGGATTTCCCATGAGTCACTTCCCCTGCCACTGGGTCCCCAGCCCCACCCCTGACTCATCCCTTTCCCAGCAGCTCCTCTCAGGCCCCCACTGGGAGGGAGGGAAGGAGGGAGGGGAGGCTGGTGGGACCTCCCTGGAACATGAAGCCAGCAGGTCACTGGCTGTGGCCCAGCCATTCCCATGACAGCAGGAAATGGGGCCTGGATGCCCTTGGGCTGTGGCCACTACACAGGCTCAGAGTAAGGGTGCATAGGAGCCACAGACTGTCTTTATTTTCTGCACAGGCCCCTGGCCAGGCTGCTGGTCACCAGCTCCCACAGGGGCCATGTGAAGAGTGGCCCCAGGACCAGCCTTGTCTGGAGGGCCTGTGCTGCTGGGCACAGGCCTGGAAGGGGATACACCCCTCATGCTCAGCTGGGAGCACAGTCCCAGCACACCACCAATCGGGCAACACAGGGACCCAGTCCAACACCCAACACCCCAACGTCCAGGTCACCCAGTCCCCCTGACGCATCCGAGCTGGCAACCGTGGCTGTCCCAGGTGGTGGCAGGTGTGCTAGGGGCCTCCCACTCCCTGACGTTGGGCCAGTGGTGGTGGTGGTGGCAGGGTCCACAATGGCTAGTCAGATCACACCTAGCCCAGTCCTGAGGCTGCATCAGAGCCCAGGACCTGCTGGCCTTCGGGATGTGAGTTAGACCTCCTTCAAGGTGACACCAGCTCCCAGCCCACCTCCATGATTGGAGGAGGCAGAGGCTGAGGCCAGCAGGGCCCCACCAGCCTCCTTCATGGGCATGCTGTGGTTGGAAAACCCCACCTCTGCCCGGGCTTCCTGAAGCCCCGCCCAGGCCAGGCTGGGGCAAACAGCTCCAAAGGGCACCCACAGGGCCGAAAACCAGGCCTCGAGTGGGCCCTGCTGCCCCCACTCCCCTGGCAGAAGCCTCCAGGCGCCTATACTTTTCAGGACACAAAAGTCTGTCTTAGAGAAAAAACAAAGCAAATGAAAAAATCCAAAGCAAAGCCAGCCCCAGCCCGAGGACCGGTGGCTCCAGCTGGCAGGTGTGCTCCTCTGGCTCAGGCACCAGCTGTACGCGCCCCAGGTACTGGCTGCACCTATGTGATGTCCCTCTGCCGAGGCGGCCGGTGCACATTCCGCACGACGCACTTCACCATCCACTCGATGCCCTCGCGCACCCCTTTGCTGTGGAGACAGTAGGTATGAGGTGGGGCCACCAGGGACCCTGGGGCAGGGTGAGGGCCCCACTCACCCCGTGAGGGCTGAGCAGGCCTGCGTCAGGCAGTCCCGCCGGCCGATCTTGGAGGTGCAGTCACTGAATGCAGTCTTGATATCCGGAATGGAGAGGCAAGCCTGGGAAGAGGGAGGGGGGCAGGCTGTAAGGCACAGACCGTCCCTCCTAAAGCCATTTCCTGGCATCAGAGAAATTGTCTGGCCCCCAGGGCAGTCCCTAGAGCTGCCAGAGGTCAAAGGGGCATGAGCTCAAAGATGGGGGCTGAGGATGGGGTGGGGGGACCCTTCAGGGCTTCTCTGCCCAGTAGGGTCCTGCAAACCCCACCCTGCACACAGCCCTTCCCTGGGGGTTTGGCTGACTGGTGGTCCCCAGAACGGTCTGTGTCCCTCCCCAGACAGCCCCTGGTTTTAGGGGTAGGGCTAGCACTGCTGCCAACTCCAAGAGCAGCAGACAGGTTGGCGTCAGCTCTGACACCACCCTGAAAAGACACCACCTCTGTCTCCTCTCCAGAGCTTTCTGTGGATCACATGGGTCTCCCAGGGCCACAGAGGGACAAGACAGGGTGCAGCCGCCCCTTCTCCCCTCCTCCCATGGAGAAAGTGCCCTGCACAGCCAGGAGAGGCCTCAGGAGAGCTCTGTGCACCTGGGGCAGACACCGTGCAGGGTGTCCAAGGAAGGTGGGGGCAGGCTCACCTCAACATCCTGCTTGTTGGCCAGCACCAGGATGGGGACACCGTCCAGAGCCTCGCTCGTGACCATCTTCTCTGGAATGGGCAAGAGGGAGCATTAGCATTTGTCCCCCTGACCACCCAGCGACACCAAGGAGTCCATACATTGCTACCAACCTCTCCATAGGCGGGGACACTCCCTCATGGCAAGGACTCTCTGACCTGACATGGCCCAGCTACAGACACACAGGATGTGCGGACTGGACATGAACAGCCCCCCAGCCCTGGTTGGGCTGTACCTACCAAAAGCTTGCTTGGACTCCGACAGTCTCTCCTCGTCTGTGGAATCGATGACATAGATGACACCGTGGCACTCAGCATAATACTGGGGAAGGGCAAAGGGGCAGAGGGTGAGCCATGAGCATTCAGCCAACCCCCAACTGCAAGACACTTACATGGGGTGCTTTCTGTGGGTGGGGAGGTAGGGCCAAGTGGAGGTGCACCCACCCAGGCCCCTCAAAGGAAGGACTTGCTGACCTTGGACAGGGGTAGCCACCTCCACTGACCACTTCCTAAGGACTATATCCCATATCCTACTTCAGGGCCGGCTCCTGCAAACCACCCACGACCATGGGCCTGATGGTGGCCTGAAGGGAGAAATGGGGCTTGGAGGCTGGAGGAGCCCAGACCAAACCGGTCCCCAAGCAGACCCGGAGGTGGAGCACACCAGTGGGGCCTCGTGCTGGCACCAACAGCAAGCCAAGAAAGGCCTCCGAGGGCTAGGCCGGTGCCACCTGTGAAGCAGCTCTGTGCCCTGTGCCGGATGGCAGGCCAAGGACCAAGCCAGCTGAGCTTGGAGCTATGTGTTCTGGATGATGCCAGAGGGTGGTCAGCCGTGAGCTTGCTGACAGCAAGGGTCACGGGGAGCCCCCTGCCAACCCTTAACTGCCAGAACCCGGGGCTGTGGGGGTGAGTGGAACATATGCACAAAAGCAGGGCGTTCTGAGAGACAGACTCCCTGGGCCTGGGGCAGCAGGGACACAGCCACAGACCTGGTGAGTCCACATTCTGCACCAACCGGAAAAGAGCCCTGGCAATGTCCACACTGTGGAGCAGACAACAGAATCTTGCCACTGGACCCCACCCTCCTGCCTGTCATCTGGCACAGCCAGGCTGTGCTGTGGACTAGGCAGGACAACCCAGTGGTCAGCAAGCCGAAGGATGCTCTGGAACATTCCTGAGGGTGACGCCCATCCCATCTAAGACAAGATATCAAGGGCTCTTTGCTCTTCCCCAGTACTTTGTACTTGCTAGAGGCGGCCCTGGGTTTTACAGGCTGTGTGCCCTGCACACCAGCCTTCATGCCGAGACATGAGGCTACAGCTGCTCCGGGTACACTGGCCTTGTTGCTGACAGAGCTGCTGGGCCCACAGTAGAGGTCTCTGTGCAGAAAGGAGGCCTCTCTCACTCTGGGGCTGGCAGCCCGGTGAGAGAATCGCACCCAGCCATGCGGGTGGCAGAAGACTGCACTTCCAGCGTGTCTGGGCCCTGGTAGGGTGACGGCTCAGTGATGAGAGCACACATCTGGGATGGAGTGTGAGCAGACTGCCCCACCACCCCCCAGACCCGATGGCTGTGTCACCCATGACCATGTGGGGGGAACCTACAAAACCACGGGACCAGGGAAGAGCTCAAGCGTGGCTTGTGGGTGGACAAACAGCAGTCCCTCGAGTGGAACCTAGAGGGACAGAGGCCAGAAGTCCTCCTGTGGCTGAGCGCCAGGTGGTCTCCCTGTGTGGGAAGACATGGCCTATCTAGGCATTGGTGAGGGGCATGGGCCCTGCTCATCACTTCCATTGCCTGCTGGGCTCTGCCCCCAACCCCATGGCGCTGGGCTCGGCAGAGTTGGTCACTGCAGCGCCCACTCACCACAGTCACAGCAGGAGACCCTCTGGGCCACAAACCCTCGGAGGCCTTTCTTGGCTTGCTGTTGGGCACCTTGGCAGAGAGCCCATCCTGGTGGACGTAACTGACCTTACCACAAGAGGTGGGGTGCCACTGCACAGTGGGGCTAGGAAGCACCTGAGGAACCCATGGGGTCCACCGAAAGAGGGCTCAAACCCTCATGAGGAGGCCACACCAACACACAAGTGGTAGCTAAGGGGGACCACACCAACTGCAAAGCCAACCTATAGTCCCCCCTTTCCTGTCCCTCTTCCAGATTCCCCTTAGCAGAGGCCCTGGGACTTGGAGGAGCCAGTCCCCAATTCAAGCAGAGGCGTGAATTCAAGTGGCACAGGAGGCCTCCACAGGAACGGTCACCCACTGAGGCCTTGCTGCCCAGTGGTGGGCAGGACCCACATTATCATGTGGCCCACCAGGTGATAGGGAGTTCTGGCTAGCTTGGCCCGCCTGGGCAGCATGAGGAACAACTTCCCTCCAATGCTTCCCCACTGGCCCCCACCCAAGATGACCTCACCCTGTCCAGTCCTGCACCTTCCCACTCCCTTCCCAGGTGCTAACCCCCAACACCCACCCTGCACCCCAACCTCTGCCTCAGTATTAGCTCCGGAGACCCTGGCCTACAACAGAAGGTCAGGATCTGTAATCACTCCCCACATGGTCTGGGACTCAGACATGTAGGCTCGAGCTTGGCTCTGCCTCAGGATAGTTTAAATGGCCAAGCCTTCTGGCCACAAGACAGAAGCTGCCCTCTTGGCTGGAAGTCAAGGCGGGAGGAAACACCTGGGTGGTACTGGGGGGTGGGGAGGAGACAGGAAAGGGTGACTGGGTACCTGTTGCTGGGATCAAACCAGAAATCAGGACCTTGCCATTCAGTTCTAAACACATGGGCCACCAGTAGGTGTCGGGAAGACATGCCTGTGCCCCCAACATTAGACTAGCACACCCATCACCAGTTCATTGAAGGAGCTGCCTAAGGGAAGGAGGTGGGTCTGTCCTCCTCATGGCTACACCCAGTGCCTGGTGCTGACTCTAGCTTGGGGTGTGGGGAAGGGCACCACTATCTCAAAAATGCCCAAATCCTGTATCAAAAGAGAAAGCATCGGTTGTGGGCCTTTGAGGACACCTTTGCCTGATTGGGAAGGGGCACTCTGAAGGACAGTCCTAAGCCAGAACAGAGAAGGGCCAAGTGGGGAGGCCAGGCCTGATGCTGATGAGCATGCCGGCACTGTGCCTTCGCCGCATCTGGCTCTGGGCCACCTTGTCTCGCCCTGTGTTCACTAGCAACATTTCTACGCCAAAAGGAAGCAAGTGGATCCTCACCCTTAGGGGACTCTTTCAGGAACCAGGGTAGAATGGGGGGGGGGGGTCAGGAACAAAGAGGGTGTCAGAGCTGCTGACAGGAAGTAAAGAAGGTGAGTCTGAGGCCCTCTGTGAAAAGCGGGGACTGGATGAGGGTGCCACCTGGAGGGAAATGGCGTGAGGCAGGTGGCCTGTGCATCCGTCTCACCTTGTCCCACAGAGACTGCAGCTCCTCCTGCCCCCCTAAGTCCCAGAACATGAGTCGAGCCTTCCCCACGTCCACAGTGCCGACTGAGGAGAGAAGAATCCCGCTGAGGCTGTGGCCCCGGTCCATTCCATGACACATAGTCTCACCGCTCCCCTGGGAATAGCACCCTGCTCCCGTGATCCTGAGATGGGCCCTCCAGGAGCTGGCAGCCTCACACACAGGGCTCTGGCGCCATGGATGTCACAGCATCCTCTGGGCTAGGTCCCACACCCACAGCCCTCAGCGACCCCCTTACTGTTCAGACCCACGGTGGTGGTGATTTTGGAGAGACTCATCCCCTTGTAGTTCTTGCTAAACCGGGTTTTTGATTGCTCCAGGAAGGTCTGAGGGAGAGAAAGAGACAGGCACCGAGGCACTAGAGTCGTTTTCAAGGCTGTTCTCCTTATGTCCCTCTTCCGGCTTATTCCGAAAATAGACGTTTTGCTGTTAGAGCAGCTGGTGGTGACTGTCCCATGGCCTTGGGTGGGGAATGAACTTGGGTGTCCCAAGGCCTTGGGTAGGGATTGGATTCGGAGCAGGCAGTGAAAGGGCCAGGCCAGCGGGGCTAGGACAGGGGAAGCATACCGTCTTCCCCGCATTGTCCAGGCCCAGGATCAGGATGCAGTACTCGTCCTTCTGGAACACGTACTTGTACAGCCCCGACAGCAGCGTGTACATCTTGCCAGGGTGCCAGGAGCTGAGTCCAGGACCCGGGGATCCCCCAGCCTCCCCACCCCCGCGCCAGGCGACCTGACCCGGCCCACCGTCTTGGGGCCCCGCCCCGCAATGCCTCCAACACCGCCTACAGCTCCCTGCGGAGCGCAGGGCGCCCCCACTGCTTCACTCCCGCTTGGCGCCGCCAGGGACTCGCTTCCCCAGCCAGACGAGGGTCACCACGCCTTCGCTCAACTCGGTCCCGCCCATCAGGCGGCGCAGGGCTCACCGCAGGACCCCTGCAGGAGACATACGTGGTGTGGTGCAGTGGCCGGTAGGCAGCGGGAGGCCCCGGAACCCCGCCCCCAACGCCGGCGTCAGGTCCGGCGCCCAGCCCCGGCGCCCAGCCCCGGCCTACCTGCGCCCGCCTGGGCCGGAACCGCCGCGCGCCTGACCCGTTGACCCCACGCCGAAGCCCGGTGCCCGCTGGGAAGCGGCCGGCCGCCCGGGGAGGGTATGAGCTGTCCCGGCGGCCCCTGTGATAGGCACTTCCGGCTGCGGCGGCGCTCGGGAGGAAGTGCTGGCCGGCTGCGGTGCCGGAAGCCGGAAGCCGGAAGCCGCGTGCCGTGCCGCTCTAGCCGGTGAGGTTGGCCGCCTTTCTATGGCGCGGCCGGGTGACTGCGAGGTGGAAGCTCCCCGCCCGGGGCGAGGGGCGCGGTCTGGGCAGCCCGTCACCGGTGGCAAGTCTGGCGGAGGCCGGTGGGCCGGGAGGCTGGGGCTAGGGGCAGCATCCTGAGCGGACTCGGGAGTTAGGAGGCGGGGGACGTGGGGCCGAGAGGCCGAGAAGCCTCGCGGTAGTACCAGGAGGCCGGGAAGGGAGCCGAGGCCACTCGGAGAGGATAATCTCTTTGAGCCTGTTTCTCGTCCTTCAAACGGAGGAGAAACGCACACGGTTCCGCGGGCCGTCTTGAGAGATCGGTGAAGTCCCGAGTGCAGCCGTCGGCCCCGGGCTTGGTGTCAGCCTCAGGGCGGCGGCTTGGCAGTTCAGGCGGCAGATCCCGGGCTCACCTGGCTTCCCTTCCTTGCAGCTCTGCTCCCACCACCACCGTAAGGATCCAGGACCCGCCCTGCCGACCCGGGAAGCCAGGCTTTTTCCCGCATGATGGACGAGGAGAACCTACAGAGCGCGCTCCGGACCTACGGCGCACAGCTGCAGCAGGTGGAGCTGGCCCTGGGTGCTGGCCTGGATCCCGCCGAGCTGGCCGACCTGCGCCAGCTCCAGGGAGACCTGAAGGAGCTGATCCAGCTCACCGAGGCCAGCCTGGTGTCTGTCCGGAAGAGCAAGCTGCTGGCCACCCTGGACGGAGAGCGCCCAGAGCAGGACGCCGCCGAGTACTTGGCTTTCCAGAAGGCTGTTGCTGAAGCAGTGGAGGCGCCAGTAGCCCCCAGCCTAGAACTGGACCCTGTTCCTGAAAGAAAGGCTGGGCCAGCACCCAGCAAGGCTGGACTGGAGGAGGATGAAGGGGAGGACTTGGAGGATGAGGGAGAGTTGAGTGGGACGAAGGTGAACGCCCCCTACTACAGTTCCTGGGGCACCCTGGAGTATCACAACGCCATGATTGTGGGCACGGAAGAGGCAGATGATGGCTCCGCAGGTGTGCGGGTGCTCTACCTCTACCCCACCCACAAGTCTCTGAAGCCCTGTCCCTTCTTCCTGGAGGGCAAGTGCCGCTTCCTGGACAACTGCAGGTAAAGCTCTGCTCCTGGGCCCTCGGGGCTGGAGGCAGGGCCAGGGTCGTGGCTTCCCTCTGTGTTGGCGTCTTGCCCCTGTGTGTCCAGCAGAGTGCCGGCAGGAGGGAGCTCGCCACTGGTGCATTCGAGCCATTGTCCTTGTTTAGGTGTTTTCTTGGATTTTCTCTGGTAAATCAAGAGTAGAAGAGGCTTATGTTGAAAAGAAGGGACCTCCCCCATCACCAGTTTTATTCTTTAGAGTTAAACTTCTAAAATTTATGCTTATTATGGACACTTGCCACCGTGCACAAAATTAGAGAGGGTGGTATGGTGACCTCCCAGGTTGTCATCTTACTTCATCATTTGTCATCCTTCTGCCAGTTTTGTTTCATCTACTCTCCCTGCCCTGCTTCTCTCCCCCTTGACCACTTTAAAGAAAATTGCAGGGGTTACTGGGTGTTTTACCTATAAATACTTCAGGATGCACCCTTCACCTGACTGTTAAGGATGTTATAAAAAGTGTCTCTAGTTCATCATCAGACCTGACAGATTTTTTTTTTAAATAAATCTTTATTCAGATTATTACAATTGTTTCTCCTTTTCCCCCCCATAGCTCCCCTCCACCCGGTTCCCACCCCACCTTCTGCCCTTACCTCCCCTCCACTGTCCTCATCCATGGGTTTATGATTTTTGTCCAGTCTCTTCCTGAACTCCCCCATACCCCTTTCCCCTTGAGAATTATCAGTCCACTCCCTTTCTATGCCCCTGATTCTATTATATTCACCAGATTATTCTGTTCCTAGGTTTTTAATTCACTTGATTTTTAGGTTCACTTGTTGATAGATAAGTATTTGTTGTTCATAATTTTTATCTTTACTTTTTTCTTCTTCCTCTTCTTTAAGAATACCTTTCAGCATTTCATATAATACTGGTTTGGTGGTGATGAACTCCTTCAGCTTTTTCTTATCTGTGAAGCTCTTTATCTGCCCTTCAATTCTGAATGATAGCTTTGCTGGGTAGAGTAATCTTGGTTGTAGGTTCTTGCTATTCATCACTTTGAATATTTCTTGCCACTCCCGTCTGGCCTGCATAGTTTCTGTTGAGAAATCAGCTGACAATCTTATGGGTGCTCCCTTGTAGGTAATTAACTGTTTTTCTCTTGCTGCTTTTAATATTCTCTCTTTGTCTTTTGCTCTTGGCATTTTAATTATGATGTGTCTTGGTGTGGTCCTCTTTGGATTCCTTTTGTTTGGGGTTCTGTGCGCTTCCTGGACTTGTAAGTCTATTTTTTTCACCAGGTGGGGGAAGTTTTCGGTCATTATTTCTTCAAATAGGTTTTCAGTATCTTGCTCTCTCTCTTCTTCTGGCACCCCCATAATTCTGATGTTGGTATGCTTGAAGTTGTCCCAGAGTCTTCTTACACTATCTTCAACTTTTTGGATTTTTTTTTCTTTTTGCTTTTTCGGTTGAGTGTTTTTTGCTTCTTTGTATTTCAATTCTTTGACTTGATTCTTGTGTTCCTCTAGTCTGTTGTTGGGTCTCTGTATAATATTTTTTATTTCAGTCAGTGTATGTTTAATTTCTAGTTGGTCCTTTTTCATATCTTCGAGGGTCTCGTTATATTTATTGGCCTTTTCTAGGATATTCTTGAAAAGTCTTATAACCGTGGTTTTGAATTCTATATCCAGTCGTTTGCTTTCCTCCATTTCTTTCGTTTGTGATCTGTTTCTTCGTCTCCCCATTTTTCACTGCTTCCCTGAGTTGATAGGGTAGCTTTGTGTGCTAGGTTTCCTATATGGCCCAGTGGGTCGGCCTCCCCAGTTAACCTGAGGTGGACACTCTTGGTGCACCCCTTTGTGGACTGTGTGTACAGCCTTGTTGTAGTTAAGTCTTTTTTTTTTTTTTAATATATTTTATTGATATTTTACAGAGAGGAAGGGAGAGGGATAGAGAGCTAGAAACATCGATGAGAGAGAAACATCAATCAGCTGCCTCCTGCACACCTCCCACTGGGGATGTGCCCACAACCAAGGTACATGCCCTTGACTGGAATCGAACCCGGGACCCTTCAGTCCGCAGGCCGACGCTCTATCCACTGAGCCAAACCGGTTTCGGCTGTAGTTAAGTCTTGATTGTTGTTGGTATCACTGGGAGGAATTGACCTCCAGGCTAGTTGGCTGTAAGGATCAGCTGTGTCTACGCTGGGAGAAGTTCGGTGTTGGAGACAGCCTTATAGGATTAGACTTGCCAAATTGCACTAGCCTCTGTGCTCAGCTTGGATGGGGTGGAGTCTCAGGGCGGAGCAGACAGTCTTGGCTTCCAGTCAGCCTTGCCCTTGCCCGCATGCGCGCCTGCAGACCTTTGCCTTCCCCGGCTCCCGAGTCTCCGCCCGAGAGTCCAGATTCCCCCCATAAGAGCGCGGGTCCCGAGGGGCTTGCCTGGAACTGGGGTCCAGTGCAGTCAGAATTGGGGTTCAGTGCAGTCAGGAGCTTCGGACTCCCTTCTGCTAGGGAAAGCCTGTGGCAACCTCCGCAGCCTTTGTGCACACTGGCCCGCGCCTCCGGAACCCTGCCTGCCTGCCGGGGCTCCCCCAGGTATTCCCCGGGTCTCCGAGTCTCCGGGTGCCTTTCTCTCTACCTGACAGTCCAGACTCCCCCTGTATGAGCCTGGGTCCACGGGGTTTCGCCCAGGACTGGGGTTCAGTGCCGTCAGAACTGGGGTTCAGTGCGGTCGGGGGCTTCCTTCCCCCTTTCCGCCAGAGAAAGTCAGCCAGGCTCTCAGCCGCCCTTACCTCTGCACGCACAAAGACCCTTTGCCGTACCTCTGTGAGCTTTTCTCTTTCCTTCTAGTTGTAGAATTTTCACTCAGCCAGCTTTCCTGTGGTTCTGGATGGTGTCCATTCTGTCTTTTAGTTGTAGTTTTGAAATTGTTGTGCGTGGCAGCAGTTTAGGTGCTTACCTATGCTGCCATCTTGGTTTCTCTCCAGACCTGACAGATTTAACCATAGTACCTCATCTATGTTCAAGTGTCCACAGTTGTTTTGTCTTTCTCTTAGGGCAGTGGTCGGCAAACTCATTAGTCAACAGAGCGGCACACTGCAGCTCGTGAGCCGCAGTTTGCCGACCACTGTCTTAAGGCATAACTTCAATTTTGCTCCTTTTACTTCATCTCTGAAAAGATTATTTATTGAAATCCCTAGTAGATAATTTACATTTTTAGCCAACAGTCCAGAGTAACTGTCTCTAGTTCTTTGGTTTTTCTATTTCTTTTTCTTTCTTTCGTTTTGTTGTTAATCTTCACCTGAGGATATTTAATTTCCAGAGAAAGTGGCAGGGGCGTGGGTAAAGCAGGGAGAGAAATATCAATGTGAGAGAAACACAACTATTGGTTGCCTCCTGCAGGCGTCCCAGTCAGGGTCTGAGATGAAACCTGCAACCCATCCTTTACCGAGAATTGAACCGGAGACCCTTCTGTGTGCAGGCCAACCCTCTAACCATTGAGCAACGATGGCCAGGGTGGTCTTTCTATTTCTTTTTTGTTGTTGTTAATCCTCACCTGAGAATATTTTCCATTGATTTTTAGAGAGAGTGGAAGGGAGGAGAGACAGACAGAAACATTGATGTGAGAGAGACACATTGATTGGTTACCTCCCACCCATGCCCCGACCAGGACCAGGGTTTGAGCCTGCTACCTAGGTAAGTGCCCTTGACCAGGATCAAACCCGGGACCCTCCAGTCCACAGGCCGACGCTCTAGCCACTGAGCCAAACTGGCTAGGGTGATCTTCCTATTTCTTTTTTTCTTTTTTAATATATATTTTTATTTATTTCAAGGAGGAAGGGAGAGGGAGAGAGATAGAAACATCAATGATGAAAATCATTGGTTGGCTGCCTCCTGCACACCCCCTACTGGGGATCGAGCCCAAAACCTGGGCATTTGCCTTGATCGGAATCAAACCCGGTACCCTTCAGTCCGCAGGCCGACACTATCCACTGAGCAAAACCGGCCAGGGCCTTCCTATTTCTTAATAGGCTTTTGCTAGGTTTTAAGTCTTATTTGGCAAATATCTCCTCCCTCACGACAGACTTCCTTCCTTCCTTCCTTCCTTCCTTCCTTCCTTCCTTCCTTCCTTCCTTCCTTCCTTCCTTCCTTCCTTCTCTGTCCATTGTGTGAAAGTGTAGTGTATGTGCAGAAAAGTGGGTAGATCAGATTATGTCATGAGTTTCCAGAGTGGACACATCATGTCGCCAGCACAGATGAAGGAGCAGAGGACTAAGCCTTTCGGCCTTTGTGCCCTGAGTCTCTGTACTTCGCTGCATGATGCCCCATGCAAGGATTAGACAGAGGTTGCACCTCTAAGCTGCTTCCTCTGCGCCGGGCATGTTCCCAGGTCTCTTTCACATGTGTTAACTCACCTGTGCAGCATTCCCGGGAGGTGGGCCCTGCGACCACTGAGGCTGCCCAGAGCTACTCTGCTTTCCAGCACGGCTTTAGGCCCAGCTGACTCCCTACACACACCTACCTTCTTCCACCCAGGACTGAGTTTTCTTATATTTGCTTTGGGTCTTTACAAACAATAAAATAGATAACATGGGAGCATACTTTGACCCCCACTCTGTCCCATGCCTCCCGCTCCCGGGAGGCTGTCTTTAGCACTTTGGTGTGTATCTCTCTGTACAAGACAAACTGGTGTGCAGACTGGTTTTTCCACTCACTGCCAGGCCTGCTGTGTCTGAGTGGCTGTGCATCCTTTCTCCCTGCCCTTCCTGGCTTCACAGTTCCCCTGTCAAAGGACTGGACCCCTTTATTTATTTTATTTTATTTTAAATATGGAACCACTGAATTTGTGTGTCATCCTTGCGCAGGGGCCATGCTAATCTTCTTTGTATCTTTCCAATTTTAGTATATGTGCTGCCGAAGCAAGCATAAGACCGGACCCTTTGAGCCAGCATTGAAGCCCCTGGTACAGTCCAGCACACCCCTCTGTTGCCAGCAGGCCGGCAGTCGGGTCTAGGGACCTGACCACATTCGTGGCAAAGACTCTCGATGCTGTTCTTGCATCAGGAGGCCCCGGTGACTGGCTTTCCTTTGTCACGTTAACAGCTAGTGGTGCTCAGTGCGTGTCCGTGGGCTCAGCTGGGATTGCGGTATAGGGATCGCCTCTTTCTGTTGGTTCATTTCACTTATTAGCTGGATTGTTACACGGAGGTGCCCTCCCTCGTCTATGGTTTGCTGCTCAGTGGCTCAGTCACACAGGGAAGGTGGGGAAATGCTGGGGTTTTCTGTTTTGTTTACTTAACAAGAGAACCAATGAGTTGGTTCTCTTTCATCCTGAAAAGATGAGGACCCATGGATTTAAATATATTTGGTGAATTTCAGGCTATTGTGATTCTGATCCTTAATGAGGCTCAGATTGTGCCAACTTTTTAAAAATTTTAAATATATTTTTATTGATTTCTAAGAGGAAGGGAGGGGAGAGGAGGGGAGAGATAGAAACATCAATGATGGGAGAGAATCACCAATCAGCCGCCTCCCGCACACCCACACTGGGGATAGAGCCCACAACCAGGAATCGAACCATGACCTCCCGGCTCATAGGTCAACACTCAACCGCTGAGCCATACCTGCTGGGCAGATTGTCCACCTTTGGCAAGTGGGAGCCTCTTCCAGTTGCCGCCTCTGGCCCTCTGGCCCCCTGGCCCCAGTAGTTGTTGGGGAGATGACACCATCCCTCATCCATCCTTTTCCTGCCCAGCCTAGAATTGGCCATACCTCCTAGAAGTCCTGGGTGTTCACAATGGGAGATGGCCCACAAAGGGGGCCCTACTAGGATTTTTTTGTGCATTATTTAGGATTTTCTACATATGCAATCATGTCATCCTATCTAATAAAAAGGGAATATGCTAATTAACCATCACTCGGTCACAAAGATGGCTGCACCCACAGCTGAGGCCAAGTTCCCATAACAAGCCTTAACAAGCAATCAGCAGGGACCTGAGGTCACCCTCCCTCGCCCTGTGGGGCTTGACAGGGGACCTCAAGGTACCCTTCCTGTCCTGGTGCTGGGCTAGGGGACCTCAGGCTGTTCCCCTGGCCCCAGTGCCAGGCAGGGGGACCTCAGACCACGCCTCCCACCAGGTGGGGCTTGACAGGGGACTTCAGGCCGTGCCCCCCACCCCGGCACCGAGCCAGGGGACCTGAGGCTGCACCCCCTGCCTGGCGGGGCTTGACAGGGGACCTCAAGGTGCACCCCCAGTGCTGGGTCGGGGGAACTCAGGCTGCACCCCCCTGCCTAAGGGGCTTGACAGGGGACCTGAGGCTGTTCCCCCCTCCCAGTGGACTTGAGGCT